>NC_137454.1:11318843-11949785 GCF_964235325.1 Thermobia domestica | reverse complement strand
CTGTTGTTTTCGTTCTCTTTTATAGCATTATAGAAATAACTTTTAGTACGTAATAAGTGATTTAAACAGTGTTGAAAACTTCAGCCCTGAAAAATGAAATGAAATCTTTAAGTTTAACGTCCCACGATTATGCCGGTTAGGCTAAAAGAGAAGGTGATAATTAGAAATGAGTGGAATGAAGAAAGTGAGAGGAAACGGAAGAACCCCGAGAAAACCCACGAGCACGGTGTTTGTTCACCACAAAGTCCACACGGCGCGAGCTGGGATCGAACCAGGGACCCCAAGCACTGGAGGTGAACGCTCTACCACTGAGCCACCGCGCCCCCTAACTTCAGCACTGATAATATAAAATAATATATAATATTATAAAGTAAAAGTATGAAGTATTATTACATAATACTATATCATATATATTTTTAAAAATATACTACTTCAGAGAGAAACAAATAAATAATAAATATAATAAATAAATAAAAATTACTTTATCATATATGAATCGCCAACGAACTTTAGTCAATATTTAGTTTATTACTTTCTGCTTAAAAGAAAGATGCAAAGTAAAAATATAAACTTACTTCTCTGTCAGCTTCTTCGTTAAGTTTTCTATCAGCTATTCTCTGTACAAGAATACCAGTTCGATTAGCCTGAAGAAAAAAGAATCGTGATATAATAAGAACTTAGTTATAATATGATTAAAATAACTCTCGTATTATGAACAGTGAGCAATGAAATGTAGTGGAATTAGGTGTTGTTGTTTTTCAATAGGTGGTAGAATGTATGTAATATGCAGTTAAGTTCAAAGGAGTTATTGAGTTTAGTCTGCATTGTTGATTGTTTTGGTCTGTCGATATATTTAGGGAACTTGAAATTGTAAGTCTCTTAGGGTACTCAGGTAACCTTGTGTACAAATAAATAATAAACTTTGGTAATGACAGTACAGAGGATCACGCGAAAAGTACTATGGGATATGGATAGCCACCGCTATCTATTAATACATTAACGGATTGATTCCATTAGATATATATTGCAAAAAAAACAGAATTCGCTAATATGTACGGGATATTGACTAAAGATAAAACCAAACCACTTGACGTGACAGTACTTTGTGGACATGAACGGCTCCTAGTGACTAACACATGGTTAGCATCCTGCGTCGCTCTGTCTCTAACAAGCGTATTAGAAGTTTTCTAGACCTGGTGGTTGTTACATCTTTTATTCATGTCACTCCGCAGTTTGCCTCACGACACTGGGTGAACGTCGAAAATTGGGAAGCACCGGCCGGCAATCGTACTCGGGACTATGGTGTCTCCTATGGACTAAAGATAAAAAAGACTTAAAGTCGTCGTTACCCGTTAAGGTGTTAATGGATAGACTCCGTTTGCAAACTCGGGCAAGATAATTGCTTTAACTATCTATTAGAAAACATTTTTTTTAAATATTTACATAAAGGTCTATGGAATGTGGTTAGTCACCGTTAAAATCGGCGTTATCCATTAATCTGTTAATGAATTTACTCCATTAACAAACTTGGTCGAGATGATCACTATAGCTATTAATTGCAAAAATCAGAATTCAATAAGTTGCTTGCACGTATGGGATAGTAGATAGTCACAATTAAAGCAGTCGTTATCCCGTTAAATTGTTAACGACTTGATTCCGTTAGCGAACTCGGGAAAAATAATTGCTCTAATTGGAAAACCAGAAAACCAGAATAAACAATCACATCCGTTCAAGAGTGATCGTGCGGAATAACAGATGGATGAATACTATAATTTTATTTCTCGCTGCGTGATCCTAATACTCACAGGTCGAGAAGAACGTATTGTAGAGACTAATTACATTGGCTGTAAGAGCAAATAACATTTTACTGTATTCTCATTAGTTGTGTTCGTAAGCCTTGCGTTCTAATTAAGCCTGACATTACGTGTAGGGCCATATAAAGATACGTCTTAAGGTGGATATTTTGACGTATTACTTTAGATCTGTATAATAATAAGCAAAATCTGTAACCAGTGTTGGGTAAGTTAGTTGTAAAAATGTAACGCGTTACAAGTTACTTTACTTTCTCTTAAAATGTAACGCGTTAGTAACGCGTTACTTGCTCCAAAAAAGTAAGTTACTTTACTTCGAAAGTAACGCGTTACTTTTAGGTCCGAAACTTTGCAAATGTGAAAAAAATTATAACTTCAATTTTCCGTACTACTATTACTACCGCTATTATTATTATTATTATTATTATTATTATTATTATTATTATTATTATTATTATTAATTATAACAACACTATATATAAAAATGAAAGATGCGCGGTTTGTATTTGAATACTAAAAAACTAGTTGATTACCAACCTCGGTAGTCGTGAAGTCTAGGAGTCAAGGACATTGTTCACGAGCTTCTGAATTTGGATTGAGGGTCTAGGTTGAGTATTCGGGCTCGAGCCAAACACTGTAAAGCGTTATAGGGCACTGGCCAAATATCTTAAAAACTGCTCGGCCCGAGTTTAAAATTGTCAACGACTCGAGCAACTCGGCTCACAGCTCATTCGACCCGAAACAAGAAGTGAGCCGAGCCAACAACTCACCCAACCAACTCGGCTAGAGCCCTCGCCTCAGTTGAGCCGAATCGAACAAAAGGCTCATCCCTACCAAGCCAGCTTGAGCCGATGGTTCGCCCCAAGTGAGTCGGCTCGAGCCATTTTCTCAGTTGAGCCAAGCTGAGCTGAGCTTGTTATATATATATATATATATATATATATATATATATATATATATATATATATATATATATAAAACTCTTGTGGTCTCGCTTTCGAGACGAAAAGAGATGCGAGCAGTGTAACTTCTCGTGAGCAACACTAAAAGTATTCCATATTACTGTTTAGCTTACATTTCTCATGGCTTTCTTTTTCCAGTGTAATCAGGCCATGATTTCAAGACGACTTACAACGAACGAGCCATTTATCAAACTCGACTGGACTCGAAACTCGACGGGAAAAACTGAATTGGCTCGGAACTCGACTCGAGTATATTACCCTTGATTTGACTCGAAACTCGACTTGAATTCGAGTCGAGTCGAGTTTTAGCTTGACTCGTGCTCATCCCTATGCGTTAGAAAAAATAGTTGCTTATTATTATTCTGCTAAACTAATTACCGGTATATATACAATGTTGTTCTTGTTGTTGTTATTGTTATATATATATATATATATATATATATATATATATATATATATATATATATATATATATAATAATAACAATGTTATGTAAAATTAAAATACAGAATATAGAGAAGCATTACACTACTCTATAATCAATGGGACTCTAAGATAAGCAAACTGATCTGAAAGAACTTCAATATTACATACCATCAGCAAACTATTTTCTAGTAATAAAGTAGGCCTGCTCATCAGAACACAGTTTATTCATATTAACCCCTTACTGTAAATCGTTAATTATGGCACCCTAGTTGTTGACAAATATTTTCCGCCGGGGCACTTCAGACACTTTACTTTTAAACTCTGACAACCATCATCCTCAGCTCTTAACAAAAAGTATTCTTTCAAATGTTCGAACAGTAAAATATTTTCGTTCTCCATCTTTATAAAAACAACACCAATCAAAGTAAAATAGAATACCAGTATGATACCATTGCACTCCTAGTTCACTCACTGAATGTATTGATTTGGTGCTGTCAAAATCTACGACAAAATCTTACAGGTGCTTGCAATCAGTACACGTGATTTCCCTAAGGCTGTCCTCATCTTCAAAAAACAGCAAGTGGCACTACGAACTTATCTGTTTCTCTATGTGTCTGTGACTGTCGGTCACTGACATACGTAGTTCATGCTTGGTTGTTTTATTCTGAGAAATTCACTTACAGGAAAGGAACATCTGTTTCCGAAAAAAAAATATACATATATTGTAGTTACTCATCCGAAATGTAACGCGGAAAAAGTAACGCAAACTAGATACGTTACTTAAAAATTTGTAACGCGTTACCGTTACAGTTACTTTGCAAAAGATGTAACGCGTTACTAGGAAACGTTACTTAAAAAGTAATGCGTTACTTGCGTTACGTTACTTCCCAACACTGTCTGTAACTCCATGGATGTAATACATACTGTATATTTAATCCATAATTAGTCTAGAACAAAATTAAATTCTCTTGCAGGAAAGAAAGAAACAAATTCTTCATCCATGAGGTTTGCTGTTATTTGTGCTTTTCTTGCTGTTATTTGTCCTTATCTTGGTGTCAGGAATCACCTGAAAAACTATGTCGGTGTTGTTTTGAAACATCCTGTATACCTGTATATAAGTTTACATTACAAAATATCAGTCCTCATTTTAATTATTTTTTTTTCTAGAGTGTCACCTCTCTTCATAGCTTTCAGAATGCACCTTCTTCCTTTTCTTACCTTTCGCCATGGCAAGATCGAGCAACAGCCAAGTTGGCGGGCAGAGTAACTCGCTTGGGGTTCTGCGATGAATACCAAACTGTCATGCGAAACAAAAACAGCTAAACCAATATTATTTTTATATAATGTGCCTCGAAATATAACAACAGACTTATAGCGTTTTACAAAGTTTGAGTTAGTATAAGATATGCTACAGTAGCAAAGACATGAATAAATATTTTTTATGATGAAAATAACGTGTTAAAAGAAAAAAGGTTTCGAAAAGGTGATGCGAAAAATTGAAAAACGAAAATAGAAGCAATATATTAAATGTTTACATTGTGCTATAGTGGTTTGCTTAACACCAAACACCAAACTTGTGGTGTAATACTTCAGGTAAGAATATACACAACTGTTGGAGTAAGCATATGTGTATAAAAAAGTATATGATTTGAACGTATTCTCTGATATATATTCCTTACATGAATTCAATTGGCAGTAATTGCATTAGGGATGGCCAGATCCGGATATTTTTGGATCCGGATATCCGGACACTGGATCCGGATTCGAGATTTCGGATCTTGGATCCGGATCCGAAAATCCGGATCTTGGAACCGGATCCGAAAAACGGATCTTGGATCCGGATCCGAAATTTCGGATCTTGGATCCGGATCCGAAAATCCGGATCTTGGATTCGGATCCGAAATTTCGGATCTTGGATCCGGATTCGAGAAACCGAATCTTGGATCCGGATCCGAAATTTCGGATTCGAAACTCCGTGTCAGAAAATTCGGGTGTTCCGAATCAGCAAAATTTTCGAAATTATTGACAAAGTGATTTTCATTCCTATGCTTAAAATAAGATTTTAAGACACTTTTGGTATCTGATCGTGTGACAGCCTTGCGTTCTCTTCATTCCAAATTTGATTGAGTAAAACTGTCGACTTAGGTGAGAGCAATCTCATTGTCAGATTCGATTCTAGTGGAAATACTTGACCGAAAAGGTAGTAAATCTTTTTTAAAGCGGTCGTCCTGATGGAAATTTGTCCTTTGTTTTCTGTAACACTAGTCAAATGCTGGGATGAAACCTTAGTCTCAAGCCCAAGCTTCTTCCTTAGACTCAGGCTGCTTACTTTTCTAATTCTTTTCTGAGTTATTGTGGTCACTGAATGAGGCCATTTCCTAGTCGTGATGGGCTAGGCCATTGCTAATGGAACAGCCCATAAAATATAGATCAAATCAAATTAAGGAGCAACTTCCTTTTCTTGCTCTTGATGAGCTTTTTTTCTTTCTTTAAAAATACGTTGCTCTGTGACCGTACCACTCCAGTTAGAATTAAGAATTGTAGTAGAGATGAAGTTCTAAATGGCAATTAATGTATCAAAATCAATGTATTAATGTACTGTATGTGTATACAAAATACCATATGGAGCCTCGAGCAGTAACACGTATCTTTGTAATTAGTAATCCACTACTATTAACTCTGCATAGGTTGTATAAGGAGCTATATCATTCATGTAAACACATAGGCGGATGCAGGGGGAGGGCGAAAAGTCGTTCGCCCCTACCCAGCGCCACCATTAACAGTGTACTTTAGTAGTAATTTGTGGCAATTTCAGATCATCTAAGTAATTTTTCACTGCTAGCATCCCCAATCGCCCCCTCCAGGAGTCCGTTCTGGATTCGCCCCTGCGCAAACATAATATACAACTCATTCAAGAGTACATTTTGGTAGCTTTTTAAAATTTTTATCTTAAAGGATTGTCATTTCTCGTGGCTACTTATGCAATTTTGTCCACAGGCATACATGCAATTTCCAGTCATTACGCAAATGCATTTATATACTTAATAGACCTCGGCTAGTTGGGGGCTTCGCCACTAGACCCCGTTACTAGGGCCTCGCACCACAAAAGCCTCTAATCATAATCAATTTAAAAAGAAATGTCTGGGGATTTGCCCTTAGACCCTCTGATATCTCATTTGATCGGCCTATGACCTCGTACCTCGTAAATCTACAACCATACCGAATCTCAGTTCAAATATCAAATTGTATGTAATAACAATCTGGTATCCCGAGACATACCGAATTTCAGTGCGAGTACATGGGGGCTTTTCCCCCAGCCCACACATTTGCTCGGTCTACGGTCTCGCACATCATACGCCTGCAAACATAACGAATTTTTAAGGGGCCGCGGTGGTTCAGTGGTAGAACGTTCACCTCCGGAGCTTGGGGTCCCTGGTTCGATCCCAATCGCGCCGTGTGGACTTTGTGGTGGACAAACACCGTGCTCGTGGGTTTTCTCGGGGTTTTCCCGTTTCCTCCCACTTTCTTCATTTCATTTATTTCTCATAATCACCGTCTCCTTTAGCCTAACCGGCATAAACGTGGGACGTAAAACTCAAGGATTTCATTTCATAACGAATTTTTGTTCAAATAACAAGTTTCATTTCTCTAACATTCCAGGATTCCGAGATATAAAAGTCTTTTCTCCCCGCCCCTTTTCTTCTCCTCTAAGACATACATCAAAAAACGCTTAAGTACATACCTAATTATTTCAAATGTAAAGTCCAAATACCAAATTCTATGCTCCTAACCTTCAGAGGTTCCCAGAAATCGACATGTTATTATAATAATTACAATCCCCACTCCCTTTCCTTTCCATCTCTTTTCTTTTCCTTTTTACTAAAACGTCAAAAAACACTGAAACACATGTCAAATTATTTTCAATGAGAAATGCAAATACCAAATTTCAAGTCTAACCTTAAAGGATATAACATATTAATACAGTAATTGTAATCCCCACTTAATTTTCTTCACGCCCTTTTTCTTCCCTTTTGGGCCATATATATATATATATATATATATATATATATATATATATATATATATATATATATATATATATATATATAACGTTGAAATACGTATCTAATTATTTTAAGTGAGAAGTCCAAATACCAAATTCCATGTTTCTAACCCTTTAAGTTTCCGAGATATAGGCATATTATTAAACTAGTTGCAATAATTGCAATTACCACCCGCTCTTTTACTTCCTATATCTTCCCTGCTCCTTCTAATTTAAATATCAAAAAGCACTTAAACAAGTATCAAATTATTTTCAATGAGAAACCCAAATATCAAATTTGAAGTATCTAACGTCAAGAATCATCAATATTTTCCACCCCATTTCCCCCCTTCCTCGGCGAATTTCCCAAAGTCCTTCCTTAATGGTATTCTACGTCACAAAGCCTATAAACTGTCCAAATTTCAAGTTTGTAGCTTAAGCGATTTGGCCTGTACGGTGATCTGTCACTCACTCACTCAGTCACTCAGGACTTTGCCCTTTTTATATAGAGAGATTTAAGATTTCATGGGAAAACCATTTATTTTGTTCTAAGGCCGCCAGTGTCTTAGAAATGTAATAGCTTTGCTATAAACTTTAAGCAATCAACTGACTGATCTGCGTCTATATGTATTATGTAAAATACCGCTTATGATATTTATTTTGCTCGTAATAAAAAAAAAATAGAAATGATGACGAAAATTCAAAGACATCCATGATTTTAGCGTAATGCTGCAGGAGTTCAGATCATTGAATTAATCATAAGAGCCGACTGTATAAGGTAGACTACATTAAATTCCAATGTGGCACAAAGAAAATATGCAGCATTACTATGCAGTTTTTCAACGTTATAACTCATTCTGAAAATATTATCATAGGTCTCACAAACAATCGAATTTTAATCCTAACTCGATTAATATATAACAAAAGGCAGATCTATACAACTACTGACTTGAGATGAAAGTGGCATACTTGTAGTACGTTTAAAGATATACTATAGACTAAATGATGGGGTGTGCGCAACAATGGTCTACACCCCGAAAAATGTGAAAATGACATTTTGATGTAATCTTTTGTCATTTAAATTGAATTGTCTTCCCACTGAGTTAGATAAAATTCACCTAGTAAATTTTATACATATGGATATTTTAGTTATGTGTCTCAATCTAAGACCTAAAATATTCAAAACAGGAGTCCGAATCTGAACTTCGAAACTTCGGATCCGGATCCAAGATACAAAACTTCGGATCCGGATCCAAGATCCGAAACTTCAGATCTGGATCCAAGATCCGAAACTTCGGATCCGGATCCAAGATCCGAAACTTCGGATCCGGATCCAAGATCCGAAACTTCGGATCCGGATCCAAGATCCGAAACTTCGGATCCGGATCCAAGATCCGAAATTCCGGATCCAGATCCAAGATCCGAAACTTCGGATCCGGATCCAAGATCCGAAATTTCGGATCCGGATCCAGGAACCGGATATCCGGATCCAAGATCCGAAATTCCGGATCCGGATCCAAGATCCGGATCTTCTAGGATCCGGGTCCGGATCTTATAGGATCCGGATCCGTCTGGCCATCCCTAAATTGCATGTTATAGTAGAAATACATATTACTATATTATATTTTTGAATTTATATTTTCATGCTGTAGCTCAACATTTATTTTTCGATTCATTCAAATCCTGGGGGAAATGAGGGGGACATGTCCCCCAATTTTGGAACTCGAGGTGACTGCCTCCCCCAATAATCCGATTTGAAATGTGTTTTTATGGGGAGAATGTGATATGAGTCTCATCTCTCCCCTCAGAATAAGCCTCAAATCTGCCCACCTCCCAATGTTGAAGACAACTCTACTTTCCTGATACTCCACAGCAGTAGCGTAGCCAGGATGTATGTTTGGGGGGGGGGGAATGCTGTTATAGGTACATATAGAAAAATTACAAACAAAAAATATATAAACATAAAAATATGTAAAAAAAAATCACAAACATCAAAGTACCAAAGTACATTGTCGGACCTCTTTGGGAGGGGGAGGCCACTCTGTACCCCCCCTTCGCTACGCCACTGCTCCACAGCATTGTTTTTCAAGTTCATAAATATTTTGAACATCGCTTAAAAAAAAGAGTTATAGGACCGGTCTTACCCGTCCTCCCAAATGTTGAAGACAAGTTTGCGCTGATGCAAGTAGCTACCTAGTAATTAATGTATTATCTTACTTTAGTGTCACATGAAGACTTGATTAAGATAAGGGCTCATCTAACAAAGTTGAAATTTTATAAAATTTGTTTTGTTCTTTTAGTTTTCAGATTTTTCATTCAGTAAAAATAAAAATTTTTAAGTTTAACATTATATTAAAACATGTGTTATTGGCAGGGGCGGATCCAGCGGGGGGCAATCGCCCCTCCAGAAGAGGAAACTTTCTTATTTTATATATATAAATAAAACCCATCCCAAAGTTTGGCGTCCTTAAAAGTAGCAGTATGACAACCCACCGCTCCCCCCAGAAGTCGGTCCTGGATCCGCCCCTGGTTATTGGAAACAAAGTTACAACAAGGCACAAATGAAAGTACTAGTAGATAATAAAATAAAGAAGTTGCCTCTATTAATAATTACCAATCTGTCTTAATTGTAGGATCCTTCAGAACACTTTCTACGACATATAATGAATTAGATACTCATAGTGTGAGATTTAAAGAATGAGCAAAAGCGAAAGTAAAGAGATTCAGGCTGCAATTGGAAACAGCTTTCCTTTCTTATTTAGTTAGTTTTGTTGATGTATGAGATTATATATAAGTAAGAAAAGTAACAACTCCTCTGAAAACGAATAAAACATTTTGTCTCATTTTGATTCTCTATACTTTTCAGACCTCTGTGATCTGATGGGCCTTATTTTATTCTTTCTAATATCAATAACTTAATTCGTACACCGGGGAAAACTGTGGATTAGAAACTAATATCGGTCACTCTTGTTTACACTGTTCGACAAAATTCAACCTTTTTTTTTTCTTTTTTTTCTGGGATTGCAATAGCTGATTTTTATGTCAACGGACCTTCTAAATGCAAATCTGCAATTTGTTTTTCTTTGTCAGAAAAAGTTTTCGAAATATTTTGTGATATATGTTTTACTATCTGTACTGTAGTAAAAGTTATATTACATCTGATAGGCTAATAGAAAATACCATTGAATTATTGCATATTAAATTAATACACAAAGTACTATAAACAAATATAATCACCATGAAAACAATACAGACATGTTGTTTACTGATTTCAAAGTGAAAATAACTGTAATTCAGGAAGTGACTTAAGATAGCCGTTTGTGTGTGGTATGTTTGCAGTACAGGCAATCGTCCAGCAATAGTCATCCAGAAGTGAAGGCACCTACTTCCCGGCATAACGTTTATCTAATGTTTGTATGTCCTTATGGAACCTCTCACCATGTTCATCCGAAAAGTCAGTGTAATTAACTGGGAAGAATTTCAGATGTGACTGAATAAAGTGTATTTTCACGGACATGTTGCACCGTAATGATTGATATCCGTTGGTCATTTTTGTTCCTAAGTATCTGTAATTGTGTGCCCGTTCATTGCTCAGGAAGTTGCATGTAACGATCTTGAAACCAATCAATGAAAGTTTTTCTTTGTCCCTTGATCTGACTTCGAACACAAGGTCACGTATTTGTGGACCCAGCTTCCTTTATCTTCGCTGCACGATAACTTGGGAAATTTGGAGAGCAGATATTCAAAACTCTCGCCATTTTTATTCATCGCCTTCACAACTGTTTAAACAGTCCTAATTTAATATGAAGTGGAGAATGAGGATATCTTCATGAGCAACTAGATTTTCGCGCTGCACATTTTTTTCTTCAACTGTCCACTTCCTTTCAGGCCATTCCTTTCTTATGTAATGGGCATCTCGTTGACGACTATCCCGTTCATAAAGAAAACAAGCATATTTGATGTTTCCTTGTTGCATTCCCGAAATAATTGCCACAACCTTTAAGTCACAACAAATCTTCCATATATGAGTATTACATTGGATGGAAAGTAATATACCGGTACCGTAGAAAGATCATATGATTCTTTCCCCATCGAAGCATATGCAACTAGAATTGAAGGAAAAATGTTGTCATTATGGAGAAGCACCCAATTCATACTAATCTTGCATACATCAATGAAGAGTCACGAGTCCTTTGGGTCGTAGTGTATGGTTAGAGCTGCTATTAAACTGTTTATGTCGTTGCAGAAGGACAATTGTTTACCGGAGATGAAAAATTGAAGAAATGCTTGTTCTCTGTCTGAAGCTGGTTATATTTGTATATGGTTGTAGTAGATTGCGTTCCTGCAGACTTCATGCGACAAGTTCTGTGTTGTATTTAGATAAACCCAGGTCACGGACTAAGTTATTAAGATGAGCTTAATTATAAATGATTAGAGAGTCAGATCTGGAGGACAACTGGACGCCATTTTGCAATTTTCTGTCGGATCATAGTAAATTTCGTGTGTCTCGCGAGGCTATCCTAAAACTTTTAAGTGAAAAATCTGAAAAATATGTCCTGTAGCGTGGGAGACAGACAAACAAATAAATGTAGATCGGCCATCCCAGGTTGACGTTCGACATTTATTGCCATAATCCGACAGCTATCCCTGACACCCAATTTCTGATGTCCTATCCGCATTCAACACACGAAATTACATAAGACACATTTCCAATTACAAGAAAAAAAAATGTAGAACAGTGTTATTTTTACCTGTCATCTCTCAATTTGTCGCATTAATTACTATAATTTTGCTTCCCCTTAAAACTATTAGTTTCAAAAACACTGGGATACTTTGTTTATTTTAAATGAAGAAATTATTTGATGTATTTTCATCTTCTTAACTTGGCAGACTTGCGAGATACTCAATTTTTTTCATAAATTATGCTCCAACGTTCGATATGCTTTCCATAAATTTAACATTGTAAGTTCTAAAAATTAATCATGCCAAATATAATTTCAATTGCTTTAGTGGTTACTGCATGATGCATCCAAACAGAAACTTACATTCATTTTATTTATGTATATTAAGGAATAAATTTTTAAAAAGTTAAAAGAATTGAAGAGTCGCTGTAGAAAACAATGTAAGTGTCATCTTGAAATTGTTTCATTTATTTTATATTTTAAAATACGTTTAAGCCTTAGTTAGATTTTCATACTTGGTTATATGCTATTGTGCTGCCAAAATGTCTTGAGCCGTGGCAAAAATGCGAACTAACACTGACACCCTCGCACACCCACGCGTTGAGCCAATAATGGTTCAGCTGTTGCTAAGCGAGAGAAAGCGAGTGGAAATCCTTCAGCCGATAGCAACGCTTGCAACGAAAGACTAGGGATCAAGTCAATGTGGCATATTTATAAGTTGTATTTCTAAGCAGTAGTATTTCCTGTTTTTTTTTTAACGCTTGGGCACAATTTACTATCTTTTGTCTCTACTGTTACAGTAACTACTGTGTTTGGCGCTTAATTTTTTTTTTTTTTTTTTTTTTTTTTTTTTTTTTTTTACGAGTCGTCAATTATTATTAATTTTACTTTTGCAGGTAACGTTCCTTCCCAACAAACATCACTGGAAGGAAACAGTAACTTATAATTAAAAAGTTGCAGATAATAATTCTGAATGTAGAAGTCTAAATTTTTACAGCACTTACTTCCTTGTTCGTAGAGCTGCATGCCCGTAACACAAGAACGATTTTTGTGATGTCGAGAATGAGCCACAGTGAAAGAACAGGAATTGCAGCTGGATTGTCACAGGGCGTTCCTTTTGGATTCACTCCGATTTCTTGACATATGAGAAACGCATACACAAGAAGCGAAACAAATGCACTGGTAAAAATGAATAATAGCGGGATATCAAATATATCGTTAAGAGTCTGTGCAATATCAACCAGTTTCCTATGATTCGTTCGTGCTAATCTGATACTAAGTGTTACATCAATGTTTGTACCTATCCTGGAGTCATCAGGATTACAGAACAGTTTTTTATCATTAACATCCTTCATTTGCATTTTGTGGTCAACATCGTTGATCGGAGATTGCTTTGTTTCTACTATATTGTGATTCAATATTACAGAATCTTTCAGATAGCTGTTGATCTGCCTGAAACGGTTCCGAATCAAAAATAGAAAGAGTGCGAAGTTAATCATAACTGTTATTTGTAGAAACATCATTATGTGTTGAATCGAATTAACAACCATGCTAATACCTAATTTTTTACTTCCCCACCATCCGAAAGTATCATACAACGAACCTGTTACGAACAATGCTACTACAACTGAGATTTGAATTATGATAAACAAGCTATCTCTTTTATAACATTCGGTAGGATATTTGATAACTCTATCTATCTTTAATAGTGTGTTAAGAACTGTTCTAATGTGTTTAGTTTTCCAGAAAGAGGTCAGGAATGAAATCCACGCGGGAATAGAACAAATTAACGGATCTATCACCTTCACGAGGAACACAGTTCCATTTGCGAAAATACCATGAGTTCCTGATATTAACTCAGTACTTCTTAGAAAAATGTAATAGCAACCAGAGATGAGGCATATACCCAAGAGAAGTAACGAGTATGTAATGGATACAAGACTTCTGTTGAAAATCACAGAGTTCTCACCGCCTGGAACGATCTTAAATGGCATTAATCCCATAAGTTTTGAGAGGTAATATAAAGGGAGATAACATGATACCAAACTCTTGTTCCGGACACTTGTTTTAATCTTGAGAATCATATTTTTTTCTTGCTCAAAATAGAAGATTACAAGAATTGAATACTATGTTTATCCAATTATATACTCGTTTATGTCTACTAGATGAAACGTCGATGTATATGAGAACGAACTGAACTATATATTTATAGGAAGAGAGGTCGGCCACATTTCGTACTGTACTCAATAACCGATTATATGATGAAATTTCTTGTGTTGCTTGCATCTTAAAATATGGAACTACTTATAAAAGACATTGGTGATGAAATAATGCAATAAATATACAATATTTGATTTGTCTGTTTTAACATATCAGGAGAGCAGAAGAAAGATAAACACAATAACTATTTTAGATATTGAATTGTGTCAAATTGAGTGACAGGTTTAGATGCAACGCCCTTTTTTATAAACAAGTCTACGTGAAATATAAGAATTGGAATTCATATTGTAGAAAATGTTTGAAATTACTTTTTATTTATTAAATTCAATATATATTACAAGAATAAACCTCACATTGACTTAGTTCACGTTGAATTAACTTAATTGTAAAAGCAATTAGGACTATCTATTCTAATTTATTGTTAATCCATGTACGATGATCCGAATTATTGACAGGGTGATTCAATTTGAATGTTATAAAGCTATTGTATGTACAAGAACAACAATAGAATCTGAAATTATTCGCCAATACAGAGGTTGTTCAGCCTACATTTGGCCAATTTCGACTTACCTAAAAATTCAGAAGAATCCATGGCGCCAGGACCGTAAGTGTTCGATGTATTTCCCTTGGTTCCTAACAATAGCCCTACAGCGTAATTTACACTGTAATAGGCTTCTCTGAAGAACTGGGAGGAGAATCTTGTCCCATTCCCTTTGCACAGCTTTCCAAAGTCACACGCCGTTGTCCCAAAGCCCGCTTCAGCAATCCAAATCCACAATAGTCCATAGGGCTTGCATCTGGAGATTTAACAGGTACCTCATTGAAAGATATCACCTGTATACCACATGCCTCCTCCATCTCCCTGTACAATGTGAGGGACGATCGTGAGGTATGTGATGAGACCTTGTCCATGTGAATGCGCACCAGATTGGCGTCATTTCCGTACATTGTTGGAATCGCATGCTCGTAGATCGGCTGCCTGATCTGCTCCTGAAAATACTACGAATTTTTTTTGCAGTTCTTCGCCAGCCTAAGAATTTTCAGTTTACCTCGGTAACAGTAGCCAATAACGACCATGAACCCTTTTGGGAAGGATTCTTTACAGACACGGACCGACCTTCTGAAGTTTTTGGGCCTTTCTCTCGGTACATGATGTCTCTCGGTTTGCCCCAGTCGCAAAGGTAAATCCATGCTTCATCGAGCGTTACGACGTACATCCACCTTTGTTTTGCCAGATGCCGCTCGTACAGCTTCCGGACGTTACAATTTCGTTCCTTTTGCTGGTAATCCGTGAGAAGGTGGCCGCGAACTTTCATGACTTTTTCCAGCTTGAGTTGATGGTGTAATGTCCGGCTCACATTCCCCAAATATACGTCAAGATGATTAGCCATACACCTTTGTGTTGGCAGATTTTCTTGCATTGCCATTTTTCGAAGTTTCCTCTGTATGGTGGAGGTGGCCTTGGTGCGTTCCCGCTTCCTAGGCAGCTTCGTTGGTGATCCAAATGGTGGAGGTCCGTTGCCCTTGTACTTTTTAATAACATTTTTTATTCCACTTAAACTGATGTTGCAACCATTCTTCTTGCACTGTTTTCTAATGACAGAAACACTAAAGTGGGCGGCATAAAGACCCGCAACATAGCGTTCCCAAAACCGGCTTAGTTTGGGCGGAATTTTGGTCACAGAGCGGAAGCCCACACAATTGGAAACAAATTTAACACAACACTCATAACAATGGTCCTGTTTTGTGCGTTATTATCGTCCGTGCGGAAAAACAATTCCGTTCCCAGGAAGCCACTGCACAACACTGCAGGACAGGGTTGCCACAGTCCTTGCTCTAGAGTGGGCTGAAAAATAGTACCAAATTGAAACAAAAAGGGCTGAATTCATTATTTAATACCGGTGTAATACATGACTCTATAATACGAAACTAAAAGAGGTAGAGTTCTAGAACACCTCCCCCTTCCTTCAAGAGTTCAAATGAAGAAAGTACTCTTTTAAAAAATTACTTTTTAAAAACATCCAAATAGGAAAGCCCCGAATAACCGTGGAAGTAGATGAAACTTTTCTCGCAGTTAGGAAGTATAACAGAGGCTGCAAATTAAAACGGAAAACAGTTATCATCTTTGGTATGTATTGTATGGAAACCAAATGCGTCTCTATTTCAAAGTGACCAATAAACCAAAACGGTATTATCGCCATATTTGAAAAATATATAAAACGAGGAACAAATCAATCATCTCCGAGTTCGTGTGTAAACAGTGCATTATAATAAAATATTAAAATATAAATTATTGAACCTTATTCTTGCTCATTTCACGACCAAAGAAGGATAATAAACTGTAACAAGAATATAAGGTAAGTAAACTGACATTTGTAAAAAAAAATGTAAAACCGGTTCAGGGTCCTAGAACCTTCCCTGAAAGACAATGTGACAAGTAATTGTTAAATGGTGCTGAATTGGGTAGAATTGTACCAACTTTTTCACAAAAGGGGCTGAAAATGCCAGCGTGGTACCAACGGGCCGATGAATGACAACAAGGGCTGAATTTGGTACAATTGTACCAAGTGTGGCAACACTGCTGCAGGACGCTATGAGCCAGATCGGGTGAGTCCATTCTGCTCGGGAGGGGGAAGGAACGAAACGTAGGCTGAACAACCTCTGTATATATTAACGCAAATGAACTACTTTTCAGGAGGAAATAGTAAGTTCTAGGACCCCGGGGGTCCAGGGAGCCATTGGAACTAAAGAATTTAAAATGAAAATAGTAGATCAGTAGTACCTCAAACAAAAGCTTATGATATGTATATTCAGTAGGATTATTGATCGTTTAGGTCCCAGTTGGGTCTGGTGGCCAGAAACATATTTGCTGTGGATCAGGGCTACCGAACCCCAAGTTGTCTCTAAGTGATTCCGGATTTATGTCTCACAATGTTGCTCGGTTGAAAGCTAAGAATAATCACATAAACATACCAAAAGATTCTTACATCATATGTTCAAGAATATATTTCCCTCCGCCTTTAAAGCTATATTAATATGCGAAGTAGAAACGATAGAAAAGCATTACTTGTTATCTAGGTGTTTAGTTAAGGTGGCTTAAGAAAGATGCACTTCACCTTTTCGTTCTGAGCAAAGATGCTCATGCCTTTTGAGTAACTAGGTGAAATGACCGTTCTGTGCAAAGAGAAAATAGGTTATGGAAAATATGCAAAGTCCTTTGGCCCTTTTGGATACACATTTCAATGAAATTGGAATGATAAAACCCCAGAAGTTACCTTCAATCAAAGTCACATTGTAAAATCTCAGCTTAAGGTACAGTTCGTTTCTGGAACTGAAGTGCAGTTTGTATATAAAGAATACTGCCTCTACGTGTGGTGACTCGTGCCAAAAATAAGTAATCGTCTGAGGGATCTTGCGGAAAACACCACCGACAACTAAATGGTCAACCAGAACCCTCATTTTAAACAATTGATAATCGCTCGTCAACTCCACGTAGACTCTTAGTTGTCACAATTCCAAACGCTGTACTTTAAGTCCTCGATTCCCTGTTCCCAAGACCAGTTTCCTTGTTCTTACATTGCCTGATATGTTTCATATTAGCCATAGTATTGGGAAGAAAAGACAGGCACAGTGGGTGTTCAAACGTTGCAACCCTGCAATTGCACTCAAAAGAGGGATGGAGGGGGGAAGGGACGCCGTTGTAAAAATCAGCGTGAGAACTTGAAAGAAATTTGTCGAACTGCACTTCTGTTCAATGAACTCATTATAGGTACTATTTTCCAACATTTATTTTAAACAGTTCAGCCATTTTTCTGTGATGCGATCACAAACAACAGCTAACGCCGATTTTAATGCGGTGAAGGTAATTACAGAAATTGATGCCATCCTCCATTAAAAGCAAAATTTTTTGAAAGCTTAAGAACACCTGATAGCTTATCGTGCTATTAAACTTAATTTGGGCTTATGTCATTGGATATATCACCAATCAACTTTGTGATCTCGGAAACTATGGATTCGACAATAATCTCGGTCATTTTGAACATTTGTTTTTAATCTATTCTTATCCCTAATACCGACGAGGGATGGACTTGGACTTAACCGGTATTTGGAGTGTCACCATTCATCTGAACGACCAAGAAAAGCAACGTATTCGACACTAATATTGATCGTTTTTGATTATTTTTTCATATCATCCCTTTCGCAACCTCACTCTAAGGGTGGTACGGGTATTTCATCCTACGTGTCTATAGGAGTTGAATTATGACTTAAGCAGCATCGAGCACAGTGACGTTATAGGATTCGTGAACAAGGGGTACGATAAGTAATTCAGCTCCTCCCATATTTGTACAGAATCAAATTGATAACATAGTTTCACACCGTCTTTTATATATCACATTAATTTTATCAAATGATATGACTAATGTACAATTTACTGCAAAGCGAAGCAAATGCAAAAGCAAACCTATTTTTTTTTTTTTTTTTGCGAAAGTACGTAATTTATTTTTGTTCCACTGAATTTCAATAATTTTAAAATCTGCTAATATTCAATTCATGTGTAACGTCCCTAAACTAGAAAGTTTAAAGTACGTTACCCAAATAAATAAATAAAAGAACATGTGATCTCTGACTTGTGCACCTGCATCTGACTTGTGTATTTGTATGACGCTCACCTTCCCTGCCCTGGATTGAAGTGTGCCCAAATGCATTGCAAGTTTAACCAGTCACAAGTTTGTTTGGGCCCCCATAGAAGTGCGTCTGGTAACCCACAAAACATTTGTGCACTCCACTATCATGTGGGAACGCTGAACTCAAAAGGGGTAATGTGTGAAAATTTTGAATAATTCGGGCAACGACCTAAAAAAATGGAAAGGTTGTTATGTCTACTTTTGGGTTCCTCTCAAATTTTATCTAACCCATTTCACTTTCTGCTAACCTTTCTCTGCAATCATTCTAAACCATTGTTACTGAATCTACCCTTGTACCACTTCTGTTCTACTTATCTAGATTTTCTTAAACTACTGGGTTTTCTCTATGAAGCTAATATTGCGTCCCAGGAGTCGCGTTATTACGAACGAAGCAATGACGCAACAGCATAAATGAAAGAAATAAGTAAGATAGAAAAAAAGGTGCAGATAATAAATAATTGTGAATGTAGAAGTGAAAACGTTTTTACAGCACTTACTTCCTTGTATGTAGAGCTGCATGCCCATATCACGAGGATGATTTTTCCGATGTTGAGAATGAGCCACAGTGAAAGAACAGGAATTGCAGCTGGATTGCTAAAGAGCTTTCCTTTTGGATGCACTCCGAGTTCTTCACATATGAGAAACACATACACAAGAAGAGAGACAAATGCTCTAGTAAAAATGAACAATAGCGGAATATCAAACATATCGTTAAGAGTCTGTGCAATGTCAACCAGTTCCCTATAATTCGTTCGTGCTAATTGGATACTACGTATGAAATCGATGTGTGTACCTCTGCTGGCGACGTCAAAATTCGAGAATAATTTTCCTTCGTTAACACCTTTCACTTGCATTCTGTGGTCAACGTTGTTGATAGTCTGTTGTGTTACGCTGTGATGTACTACTATGGAATTTTTCAGTTCTGAAGAAAGGCATCGGTTGATCTTCGTGAAAAAATTGCGTATTAAAACCACAAAGAATGCAAAGGTGATCATAACTGTTATTTGTAGAAACATCATTACATGTTGCAAACAATTAACAATTGCACTAATATTAATACCTATTGTTGCAATTCTCCGCCATCCAAAAGTATCATACAATGAACCTGTTACGAACAGCATTGCTATGACAGAGATTTGAATGATAATGAATAAGCTATCTCTACAAGATTCACTAGAATATTTGATGGCTCTGTCTACCTTTAATAGTGCTTGAAGTATTATTCCAATGTGTTCAGTTTTCCACAAAAAGATCAGCAGTGAAATCCATGCAGAAATAGAACAAATTAATGGATCTATTACTTGCACAAGAAGAACAGTTCCGTTTGCAAAGATACCATGAACATCTGGTACTGGCTGATTAGTTCTTAGGAAAATATAATAGGAACCGGAGATTATGAATGTGACCAGCAGAAATAACGAATATGATATGGATACAAGACTTCTATTGAAAAGTACGGAGTTATCATCATTTGGAACGATCTTATATGGCATTAATCCCATTAGTCTTGATAGGTAATACAAAGGCAGATATCGTGAGATCACAGTATTGTGCTTAACATTTGTTTTCATCTTGAGTATCATATTTTCTTCCACTCAAAACAAGATTAGAATAAGCAATTAGTACATGTGCTGGTTAGTGTATTTATGCAATGATATATTCGTTTATATCTACTTTAAAACCGTCAATGTGTGCTAATACAATTATAAGATTATAGGCGGATGCTCTGGCTAGTGAAAGCAATAACTGATAAAACAGTAGAAATTCTTGTATTGTTTACATTTTAAAATGAATAAAATCTCTAAAGCACTTTACATATGAAAGCGGCGCATTAAATATATCAAATTTGATTTACGTAACAAGCTGTCAGTAGAGTAGAAGGTGAAACAAACATAATAGCTATTGGAGATTTTGAACTATGTGAAAGTAACTGACAGGCTTAGCTTCCACGCCCTCTTTCATAAAAAGAAGTTCAAATGAAAGATTGGAAATGGTTTTTGAAACTACATTTTATTTGTTCAATGTAAACTCATAAACAACAAGAAATTATATTTCATTTATTCAGAAAAAATTACGACACCCTTTTCTAATTTGTTGAGACATTTCATTGGATGATCTCAATGATTTCTATAATAAATACAAGGATTAAATTCAAATGTCAGTGATAGAGGTCCCTGAAATTAATGCTCTCTCGACTGAGATCATATAGCTCAAATCACTGTTGCCACACTTGGTACAATTGTACCAAATTCAGCCCTTTTTGTCATTCAACGGCCCGTTGGTACCACGCTGGTATTTTCAGCCCCTTTTGTGAAAAAGTTGGTACAATTCTACCCAGTTCAGCACCATTTAACAAATATTTGTCACATTTTGAAAAATGCCAGTAAGACTGTTCCTACATCTCTTTCTTGTGATGTCTTTCAGGGAAGGTTCTAGGACCCTGGACTGGTTTTACATTTTTTTTATAAATGTCAGTTTACTTACCTTATATTCTTCTTACATTCTGTCCTCCTTCGGTTGTGAAATAAGAGAGAATAAGTGCAATAATTTATATTTTAATATTTTATTATAATGTACTGTTTACACACGAACTCGGAGATGATTGATTTGTTCCTACTTTTATGTATTTTTTCATACACGATTTTGGTGTATTGATCACTTTGAAATAGAGGCGCGTTTGGTTTCCTTACAATACATACCGAAGATGATAATTGTTTTCTCCTTTAATTTGCGTTCTCTGTTATATTTTCTACGTGTGGGAAAAGTTTCATCTACTTCCACGGTTGTTCGGGATCCTCTTGGATATTTTTAAATGTAATGTTTAAAAAGAACACTTTCTTATTTGAACTCTTGGAAGAGGGAGCGAGTGTTCTATAATTTTACCTCTTTTAGTTTCGTGTTATAGAGCTATGTACTACACTAGTATAGGATAATGAATTCAGCCCCTTTTGCTTCAATTTGGTACTATTTTTCAGCCCACTCCAGAGCTTGGACTGTGGCAACACTGGCTCAAATCATGTAGAATTTTCACAGCAATTGATCTTAAATATTAGGTGAAAACTGTATTTGAGGAGGGAGTTAGATAAGTTTCAGTCCTAACATAGTAAACGAACTCATATTTCAAAATACTTATAGTATGTTATATAAGTATATTTTAGATGATGTTTTGCAAAAAAAATCGTAAATATATTTCAAATACTTCTCATTTGTTGAAGGTTTGAAGTGACCATGGCGGAACAATTGTGACTTTTACCAAATGTGAGGAGAGAGTAGTCATCAAGTACATCTTCTCAAAGAATATGAGAGGCGAAGGACAGTTTTCATTAATTGACACAGACAACGGTCAATGACATTTCTTCATATAACAGTAAAATCGTGGGTAGCAGTGTTCAGGAGGGGCAGGGGAACCACCGAAGACAAGGAGAGGTGTGAAAGATCCAAAATAATGGTGACCGTGGAAACTGTGGATCGTATGCACGACATTATCCTTGGAGACAGGCAAACAGGTCTATCACGTATTGCAGAGACCCTAGGGATCACTGTGGAGCGTATGCATTATAACGTGCATGAAGAACTTGGTATGAAAAAAATTGTTGGCAAAGTGGATGCCCCAATTCTTCATAGCTAATCAGAAGCGGACAAGACGGAACTGTGCACGGAGTGTGATGCGCCGTTTTTCAGTGAGCACTTTCAAATTTATTAAACAAATTATTACTGTTGATGAACTGCAATTATATGTATATGATCCCGAGACAAAAACTCAGTCTATGCAGTGATTCCATAGTGGGTCTTGAAGGCTGAAAAAATGTAGAGAAAAATCCGCTGAAAACGTGATGGGTGTCATTTTTTTTTTTGGATTATGTGAGGGTAATACTTGGAAATATCTAAAAAAAAAAAAAAGGTACTACATTGAATGCTGAAAGATATGTGAACCCACTGGAAAAATTGCATACCGCATTAAAGGAAAATAAGCGAGGAAAACCATCCAAGCGTATCGCCTTCTTGCAACACAATCCTTCTTGCCACAAAGCAGCCATCGCAATGCACAAACTATCTGAACTGAAGTTCGATGTCGTTGGCCATCTATTCTCCAGAGTAGTAGAAAATGGATCGATCTGGCTCAGACCTGGGCCAACATTAGCCAACTCAGGAGCCCCTGGGAAATTGACCACCGTGCACCGTGAACCCACGGTCTTTTACGACCTCCATTTTAGGGGTGAATTCGTTCCCTTTTATGAACACTTTTTAGGGGGTGAACTCATTCCCTTTTATGAGCATATTTTTCAACCCCTATGAACAAACAGCAGAACATTAGACTACGTACCATAACGAACATACAGAAGAGCAAATTGAACTCGTTCCCTTTTTCAACCCCTATTTTAACATAGCAGATAGCACAGCTAATAAAAGAGCATGGCGTATTTTTCAACCCCTATTTTAACATAGCAGAAATTACGAACACAGAGAAGAGAAGATAACACATAACATAGAAGGGATGTATTCGTTTTCCAACCCCTATTTTAACATAGCAGAAATTACACTGAGATTACGAACACATAGCAGAGCAGATAATAAACACAACATCCTCCATTTTAAGGGTGTACTCGTTCTCTTTTACGAGCATATTTTCCAACCCCTATTTTAACATAGCAGAGAATGGGGGTGTATTCGTTTTGGATTCCACCCTTATTTGAACATAGCAGAGAATAGAAGTGTACTCGTTTCCAACCCAACATTATTTTCTTTTACGGGGGTAGGAACACCCCAAACCCTCCTCCTTTCTCATCCAGGGCTTGGGACCGGCAATGGCGGAGTTTAAAAAAATAACATCATCATACTCTCATAAATGAATAAAGCATAATATCATTAGCATCAATAGTAGTGAGTGAGAATTTGTTTAAAAAAATCCTGCATCGAATAACCAGATGCACGACATGCTAAATATAGGAAACAGTAATGTCCACAAAATTGAGATAAATCACCTTGAATACGTCTATTATTCCATGTATAATACAGACAGTTTCGTTTTAAAAACCTTATATGATGTTGTATATAGGGAGGTATACCATAGCTATCGAAATACTCTCCCACACACATATTAGATATATAAACAGCAACCCAATGTTCACCAGGCTTATCACTAGAATCAGTGTTTATAATTATGGCGGCTGGAAATGTATGAATAAACAAAGGTAACTCATCAGCAGCATACACACCAATAAAATGATCTTTAGGCAAATTTTGTTGTAATGCTTCATAAAGTTCAATTGTATTTAACATCTTTAATTAATATATATTTTTCTCTGAAAATCAATTTCTAATTCTGAAGAGAATTCACCATAAATACGAGTAATTGTTGTTACAGGAGATGGCAGTGCTTCTTTAAAATGAACCTCTAAACGTACACTTCCTTGCCGTTGCGGACTAGTATGAAATGCAGCACTTGCGCTTGAATCAGGAGTTAAATCAAACACCAGTAGAGTATAACCATTAGGATATTCAGCGAGTGAAATATCATTACCTTGATTAGAATAATAAATACCTGAACCTGTAAATAACGTAGAATATGCTTGTACATATAGCTTATTATCAAAATCTGGCTGTAAAGGTTTGAAGGGTATTGGATTTCCATCAACATACAATGTAAAAAATGACATACTAAAATGTTGAAAATTGAATGGATTTGTTTGATAATTACCATTAAAAGCAGTATTACTAACAAAACCAATAATAATACGTTTAGGCACTAGGCCTGAAAATAGATCTGGAAGTGTACTATCCATAATTCCTTGTGGCAGCGTTTCAGTCTTCACTTGCACTTTTGATATAGGATATTTTACTCTAAATTTAGGATTTTGTAATACTTTATTTTGTGCTATTTTAACTGCTGGTGATACATCAACCTTTTTCACAAGCAATGTTGCATCTGTAATTACAACTTTTCCATCAGCATCTGCGTCACCCATTAGACAAAATGTAGGTTTAGCTGGAATTAGTTTAATACGCAATTGTACACCATTCAGTAAAAATTTCTCCTGATTGAAAATATCAGCATGAATATAACCCAATAATTCAAATGACTGACTTAAAGCAGTGAGAACAAAACGTTGTTTAAATCCTACATTAGCATCGGCCACACTGTCCATATGCCCTGCAGTATCTTTAAACCACATTGATGTTTGAAGATGCGTTGATTTAGCTTCAGCATTATAATTTAGTAGTTTTTCAATATACGATCGATATGGATATGTATGTGAAGAGTAGGAAATAAGTTGATTATTTAAATATAATTGCAATTCACTGAACATTGCATTGAGAAAATCATTTACAGGGCCGATTTTCTTATCGGCAGAAGTTAAATTAGAACCATCTGATTTAGTAATTTTACCTTTAACATATAACATTGTGTGCGGTAAGTCAATATAGTCATCCCCATGACCGGGGACTACAAATTCTATTGGTGCATTATCAGCTATTGAAGCCACAGGTTTATATGGAACTATTTTATTACCTATAATACTGGTTTGAGTGGGTAAACCAGCAAATAAATCTAATTCTGATTTCATACACTCACACTGCATTTTTGTCTTTTTTCTTACTATTAATATTCACACATGGTAAAATTTACAATACCATATTACGTCTACGAAAATGTAATTTTACACATACACTGCCATATTGGAAAGGAAGTGGATTACCTGTACTATCTCTTAAATCAATAATAATTTGATCAAATTGTTTACGTTGCACAGTGACATAATGAGGATTATCAAAAATATGTACATTATTAATACCATGCTCTGTAATATTTGTATTTATAATACGTAACAATGGAGCTACGGTGTCACCCACCATTTGTGGTTCTACAATATCACTGTAAATATACATAAGTGTAGGTAGCGCTTTTTGTAAATCAGGTGGATAACGAGCATGATGAACAAGTGCAATATCTTCCTGCTGTATATGATCAAAACCTAGTATTCTGGCTAGTTCAGGAGATAGGCGTACTTGTATATGCTTCTCTTGATCTTTTATTACTCTATTAACCTCAATTCGTTTCACTGATGCTTTGACTTTTAATTGTAAATTTAATATATCACTTTTATGATTAATTTGAGATAGAATATCATCAACATGATAATAGTGGCCTGGTAAGATTTGAGTTATGTTCCAGTTTTTTGTATTCATGAGACGGTAATAAATATTATTTGTATATTTGGAAACATTCTGAAATGAACTTGTATAATGCACTTCAACAACAGCTGTTTCCCACACTCCTTTCTCCAGTACAATAGGTTGATATAATTTAGTAGTATAACAAGCAAGAGTATTTTGAGGAAAATATTTCATAGAACTATTGCTAGGAAGTGTGAGATAAAAACTATCACTTTGCTCCATAATTAATCAAAAATATCTTTGGATCTTTTTATCCGTTTCACACCAGCACCACTAAAATGAACTTTCTTTCTTTTTCTTCTTCCAGATCCTTCCAACACCTGATTTAATTTATTTTGAGCTTTATTTTTTAAATTTGTTTTAGCTTCTTGCCATCGATCATGCAAAGACTCTTCAATAGGTCTATTATTATCTAGTACATCTCCTGCTACATTAATTCCTGTACGTATCAATTCTTTACCAACAGTTTTTGCACCTTGTTTTAATAAAGGAAATACAGTACGAAATAAACCTCCTAGAAAACTACCAATGCCATAACCTTCTTGATATGGTGTACCTCTATACACGTTATAATTACCTCCTGCTTGATATATGTAATAATTAAGGTAGGGCTCATTCATCTTTCTTTCTTTCTATATACTTAAAAATATCAATAGATAACAATAGAATATTATTATTATTATTGCTTATAAGTACACCATTTGCGTTTACGGGGTGGAGGACCATCCTCTTCGTCTTCTTCGTCTTCTGTTAGTTTTCTAAGATAATCTATTCGTTGAGGATTACCAATGTACTCTAAAGGTATATTGGCTTTTGCTAATAATGTAGCAAAAGGTTTCCAGCCAGCAACTGAAATATTTTTCTTACGACATCTAACAAAATCGGATATCAAATCCACTATATTTGCACCTGGAATTAATTTATTATTAATATTCACATTTCCATTATCGTCCCATTGAATATTTGGGTTTTGTTTCAATTTACGTAATAAAGGTTTCGCTTTACGTTTACAAATTTCAGGGAGAGTAGATATTATTTCATCCTCCTCCTCCTCCTCGTCCTCTTGTTCTTCTTCCTCCGTAGTAGTTGTTGCTGTTGTTGTAACTGCTGCCGGTTTTTGAATTATATTTAAATATTTTTGTAAGACTTCTCTATATTTTGTCCATTTTTCTTCTACATTTAAACTTTTATTATTTAAAATTTCTTTCATTTCATCATCAAGATTAAATATCGTTTGATAATGATGTAATTTTTCTGGTGTGATTAAAATAAGTTTTTGTGCGTTTTGCATAATTATTTAATTAAACTAGATAGTATACCTCCAATAATAGGTGCAAGCAAAGCAGTAAGAAAACCACCTTTTTGTATAATTATTCGTTTTTTCTTTTGTTTTAATGACGGACCTTTTTTCACCAAATATCTCAGTTCCTTTTTATATTTTTTTAGCTTATTTATCTCTGTTTTATTTAATGGAACATTCCCTGTAATACGTTATAGGAACATTCACAAATAGAGCGAATTAAATCAGGATCTGCATTTTGTAAAATTGCCTTACGTGCTTTCGGTTTTGACTTTGCTAAAAGTTTTAACATATGTGCATTTTCCTTACTAATCATTTTTTACGGCTATTAAAGCACAAATAGTTGTTAGAATATAAACCATATTACAATTATTATTTTTTTACAGGTACATAAACATAATTAAAAGAATCTGTTGGAAAGATATTTGTTCGAACTCGCTGCTCATCAGGAGTATTTTGTTTTAAATCAAAGAGTAAATAACCATGTGCAATTCGAGTTGCATCTTGATATGATTCTTGAATAAATTTTGTATTACCTGGATACAATTGTCGTGCGAGATAATTAATTTGAGCTTGGTCTCTAGGATTTTTAAAACAAACAATATAATGACAATTTAACGAAATATCCCGCATTCCTTTTTGTTGATGGAAAATATTCTGTGTGATAAATATTACACTTATATTTCTATGATGGCTACCCTTAGTAAATATATCTACAATCCGATGGTCACATTCACGCATTAAATCATCTATAATGACAAGATGTGGACCCTCATGTGCTTGAAATTCATTATTTTGAGGTAAACCTTCTTTAAACGTACAGTTTGAAAGAGTATCATACAACGGTTGCCATTCACCATAACACCATACAATATTTTTAAATAACTTGCTATAATGGTCAAGAAATGTTTTAACAAAATATGATTTTCCACAGCCTGTAGGACCTGCTACCATACATGTAAAAGGAATTTTCCATTCCATCTCTATTACAGATATATTGAATTTATTTTAAATAGCGTTTTTAAATATTTTGCTTTCTTTTCTCCTTTACATAAAAAAACAGCGTTTGTGGAAGAACAAATTTGATTCAATATACTTTTTACTTGTGATACTGATAGACCTCGTGATGATGATGATGATGACAATTTAACTAAGCAACGAAAATTTCCAGTGTTGCTAGAATTTAAAATATAAAATTCACCTTTTGAAATTATAAAATCTACAAGAAATACTTGTGACGACATGCTTCACCTATAAATTCTTGACTTCTCTTTTTTTTACAATATAGTATGTTTTAAATCAATCCAAGAATTTTCACTTTTTGGCAGACCTAACCATTTCACATAGGCCTTATTATTTTTCTTTCGCAACACTTTTTCAATTAAATATGTGTTTGGAAATTTCGTTAATTGTAATTCGTGTCCGTAAAATCTTCCTTCAATAGGCTTATTATTTGAGTCTACTAAGTGATATGTCGGAGGATTAGTGAAGAAAACTTTAGCAATTCGAAAAATTTCTGTACTCCAATTGCGTGTAAAACCTCTATCAAAACCAGGACGCTTAAGTTTACTATTTCTTACATATTCACCTATCTTAAATTTACTTTTTCTTTTTATCACAGAAAACTTTTTGCAATAGATGTTTGTCAATAGATGTTTTTCATTTTCTTTTTTAACAGCATCGATAGGTTTCATTTTAATGGTGGAATGAATAGTATTATTATAATTATGTAGTAATTCCGGCAGAATGCCAATCCATTTATAATTTCCCTGCAGTGTAAATTTTCTCCACATTAAATTACGTAATGATCTATTAAATCTTTCAATAATACTTGCTTTCACATCACTGTACGTGGAATAATGTTTAATGTTATTTTGGTTCATCGCCTTCTGAAACTCTGAGTTATAAAATTCTCGACCCCTGTCAGTTTGTAAAAATTTAGGGCTTTTGTTTGCTTCTCTCAGCACTGTTATAAATGCTTGTGTAATTTCTTTCCCAGTTTTATTTTTCACAGGAATAGCCCAAGCATATTTAGAGAATGTATCTATCACAGTTAATAAATATTTGAAATTTCGATTAATTTTTGCTAGACCTTTCAATTTTCCACTATTCATTTCAACTAAATCAGCTTGCCATAAATCATGAATCCCTTTCGTTATAACGGGTATTCGAGGATAGTTTCGTCTTGCACTTTTATGTAATTCTGCAACTATTTGTTCTCGAACTGATTGTGACATATTTTTTAATACTAATATATCCAAAAAAATTATATCGTATTTACAATATACAAATCGTACATTTTACATTTTTATTATTATAATACCCCCAAGGAACAGTGTGTATATTACAATTTAAAATTTTTCTTTTGTCATCATACGGATCTAATGCTAATTTTCTTACCTGATTTGTTGTTAAATTATGGTATTTACTTTTAATTTCAAATTGTGTTTTATAGATCGTTTCGTTTTTAAATATACATGATTTATAATCGTTAAACGTAATTTGTTCTTTAACTATATTTTTCTTGATCCCTTTACATTTTTTCAATTCTTTATTTTCACCAGTTTTTATAGCATAATTTTTTGCTCGTAACCCAACATATTCAATCATAGGAACTCCACCTAATTCGTCTTTCATTTTACCCAAAACGTGTTTATTTTTTGTGCTATATAAAGAATTATTTTCAGGATAATTTGAGGTGTCAAAATACTCATTCATATCTTTTATATCGTTATAAATATTGTTAGTTTTAATTTGGTAAATGAAAGAGTCAGTATCCATATATGCAATTCTAATTTTATCTCCATATCGCGGTTTCATTATATTATAATGGAAGTTATATATAGCTAATTTTGATAATTCTAAAACTGTCGCTCCTACGTAAATTGGTTTATTAAGGGTTACCGATTTTTTTACCATATGAAACAATGCCAAATTATCAGCCAATTTTACCCAATTTTCAAACTGATTTTGCGCTACTAATTTTTTACACTTTTTTCATTGTTAATTAATTTTATATCAATTCGTTTTCGTACATTCTCCATTGTCTTTCCGTATACAGAATTATTTAATAACTTATAGAAATCTTTTTCAAATTCAATTGTAGCATGTGCACGGCGTTGAGTATTTTCTTGAATATAAGATGCAAGCCATTTAGATTGACGAAACCATAATATTTTATGTACTTTTACCAATATTAAACCTTGTTTTAGATAAAATTGTAATACTCTATAATGCAAGATATAATTCGATTTCGATTTAAGTGTCAATAGTAATTTTGAGTATTTACCATTCGGTGGAACTTCATTAGTTGGAGCACACGGAAAATCAGAATGGTATTCGTGTAAATAATTTGGATACTCTAAGTCCACTTCTAGAAAAAATCCCCATTCACTATCCGTGGGCCAATTGATAATTTTATGTTTGTCTTGCCAATTGTCAATTTTATCCTCCCACCGAAAACCACCATATGGTAAATAGTCAATCATTGATAGTCCGTACAGATTGTTCATGTCAATATACAGTAAATAAGATTTTTCTTTTTCCGCATCAAAATCATGTACGTAAGGATTATTAGCTTTGGCATACCTTAACACAGCTTGAGTAATACCTCCGCGAATCGATTTTTCTACAAACATATACATATTGATATCTGATAAAAGTTCAAGTTCAATTTTTGTTCTATATAACATGGCTTGCCATGCCAACCCAGGTGCAGTAAAACAATTAATTGGATCAATACAAAAAGCATTTAAACATGTCTTTCTAAAATTCTCCAACACATCTGCTGTGAGAAGTACATCACATTTTAAATATAGATCGTGGTAGTCCCCTAAATTTTCACATTTAAACACACGCCAAATCAGTTTTGCATATTGATAATCAGTCTCGGAAATTTGTGTTCCATTCAATTTGCTACTAAACGCCTCTCTTCCAGGAAATTCAGTTTCTTTAAATGTATCTAAATTTGTTATGTATTCATAAAAATAAATTCCCTTACGGAGAATTAAAGGAAACTTTTCATCAGAAAAATATTGCTTTGTATAGACAAATTGCTTAGGTTTTAATTTTGACACCAAATTTTCGAGACTATACGGTAGGAATTTAAATAAGTCTACAAAACGTAACTCGATAGGTCTACCATTAAAATTAAAGTGCTTAGAGAATGTTATGTATTTCTCAGTGCTTTCAGCAATTACAAAAATATTTCCAGGGGTGCAACCTAATTCTTTCACAAATAAATGTGCATCATACCCAGACAAATTATGGAAGAAGACAGGGATAAAATTACTTTGACGCTTAATTTGTAAATTACACTTGTTGCACACCGTGGCAATAAATTGACCAGTTAAATGGTTATGATGTTTAACTTTTCTATTGTTACTCGTATATTTACTATCGCAAACCGAGCATTCAGTGGATAGGTTAAACTCCTGTAACTGAGAACTATTTAATGGTATTAATGGTTTTTCTTGATCTAATATGTTTATGATTTTTCTTAATTCATTCTCCATAGCAGACATAAACTTCATCGATACATTTTCTCCCCGATAAATAACTAAATCTGATTTCATATAGTTGTTACTCCAACATACAATATAACCAAAACTGCATGGTATATGTTGGTGAATTTGTATTGTATGAGATCCACTTTGTTTATTTATAGGTTTTAATAAACTTTCCATATCTGCAATTATTATCACATCATTCTGTAATAACAATTTCAATTTTCGAAATTTTAAAACTTCTCCTTGTTTCGGCATGTTAATTTTGGTTGGAGTGTGTTCTTTACATAATTTGTCATGTTCATCTAATTTTGATTTGTTATAAAAAGATACTAAACATCGTCTACAAATAAATGTTTGATGAGTACCTAACTGATGTCTGACTAACCCATTTAAATTTGTAATTAAACAATAATGAGAGTTTAAATATAATAAATCAATATGTTTAAATACACCTGTATTTTCGCTTATACGTAACGGGAAAATAGTTTCATGATCATAGTTAATGCCATATATATTAATGGAAATTTGTTCCTTAGGAAATACAGAATTATACATATGTTCAAATTTGCTTATGTTTTCTACTTCGACGGGAAATTTTTCAAATAACGGTAATAAAGTATTAATATATTGTATGTAATTATTCACACGATGTGGATGTTCTTTTGCGGGATGCAACGCAGCTAGAATACTATACATAAAACTTCTATTATCGTTATTTTGAATATTTAAAACACATTTTGTGGATAAAATCCATTGAGGCAATTTTATATGACTCTTCAATAACGCATTGAGATTTTTTATTAAACAATAATGAGTGTTGCAATTTTCTTCACAATACAGTAAATCTATACGTTTATCTACACATGTGTTTTCGCTTATACGTAACGGGAAAATAGTTTCATGATCATAGTTAATGCCATATATATTAATGGAAATTTGTTCCTTAGGAAATACAGAATTATACATATGTTCAAATTTGCTTATGTGTTCTATTTCGACGGGAAATTTTATATTCGTTTTTTCAAATAATGGTAATAAAGTATTACTATATTGTATGTAATTATTCACACGATGTGGATTATCTTTTGTGGGATGCAACGTAGCTAGAATACTATACATAAAACTTCTATTATCGTTATTTTGAATATTTAAAACACATTTTGTGGATAAAATCCATTGAGGCAATTTTACATGTTTTCTCTTTATGACTCTTCAATAACGCATTGAGATTTTTTATTAAACAATAATGAGTGTTGCAATTTTCTTCACAATACAGTAAATCTATACGTTTATCTACACGTGTTTTCGCTTATACGTAACGGGAAAATAGTTTCATGATCATAATTAATGCCATATATATTAATAGAAATTTGTTCCTTAGGAAATACAGAATTATACATATGTTCAAATTTGCTTATGTGTTCTATTTCGACGGGAAATTTTATATTCGTTTTTTCAAATAATGGTAATAAAGTATTACTATATTGTATGTAATTATTCACACGATATGGATTATCTTTTGCGGGATGCAACGCAGCTAGAATGCAGTACATAAAACATCTATTATCATTATTTTGAATATTTAGAACACAATTCTTTTTGGATAAAATCCATTGAGGTAATTTTATAAAAGAAGAAGCGGAAAGAGGATCATATTTACTGATTTTAATTTCTAAGTGATGGTTTGGTTCAGAACATAAAGACCACCCTGATTTCTTAATTGCCCTATTTTCTTGTTCAACTAAAATTTTATTAAATAGTTTTTCTATATATTATAGAATTCACATCTGTACTCGGTAAAATAATTTCGTTACCACTATTTACAAAGAATCGACATGTTTCTAAATCTACTGGTTTTACAAAAGTTGTAGCCAACGAAAAATTTACTTTAAATGCTGAATTATCTTGTTCCTGTTTTAATATATCTAAACAGTCTTTTCTTTTATTCTTTAAAAAACATCCACTATCCTCATTTAAATCAGTATCACATTTTAAAATAAAATTTTTTAAATTATTATTAAATAGAGTATCAGAATTGATAGTATTTAATTTGACCTTTTTTGTTGCCATTTTTTTAAACTAACTCTTCAAAGTTACTATAATAATTTTGAACTGAGTTTTTATAATATATTAATATTATTATTATAAAATGTCTTACTTACAAAAGAAAACAAAACCACACTATTAATAAACCACACTAATAATATAAACGCACACACACAAAAATATCTGAACTTTACGCTTCACACGGTAAACATGAAGTGATTACAAAAAAAACATGTCGGTCAGTCTTTTATACCTGTCTGACCGCATTGCGTAATATTGTGCAATAGTATGAGTCATCCTCGGGAATTCCCCTCTTTTTTGTTTATACCTTTGTGATTGATTACATTACGTTCAGGGATTCCTATCGTTGAATGACAAGTTATTGTCTGTTAAAGAGAAAACTAGGTCAATGTTTTTTAAAATCCGGATGAATGACGTAATGAGAATTATCTACATATGGCGGAAGTTATTATGTAACTGATAACAAAACACGGAAGTTTCGCATTCTTTAAATAATCATCTCTGCTATGTTCAAATATAGGTTAGAACAAGTTCACTCCTTAAAAGAATCTTTGCTATAGGGTTCGAATGTATTCTCTGCTATGTTAAAATAAGGGTTGGAAAACGAGTACACCCTCCCTCCGTAGTCTTATGTCTGCTATGTGTTGCTGGAAAATAAGCCATGTTCTTTTATTAGCTGTGCTATGTATTATCTGTTGTGCTGTGTGTTCATAGTCTCAGTGTATTCTCTGTTATGTTAAAATAAGGGTTGGAAAAGGGAACGAGTTCACCCTGCTATGTTACGTATTCTTACGTCATTTCTGTTATGTTGAAATAGGGGTTGAAAAATATGCCATGCTCTTTTATTAGCTGTGCTATCTGCTATGTTAAAATAAGGGTTGGAAAACGAGTTCACCCTAAAAATGGACTATGCTCAAATAAGGGTGGAAAAATAGGCCCACTGCTATGTTACATTAAAACGAGTACACCCCTAAAATATGCTCGTAAGAGGTAACGAAGTTCAAATAGGGTGGAATCCAAAACGAATATACCCCCATTCTCTGCTATGTTCATTATGGTCAAATACGGGTGGAATACACCCCCGCAGTCTTATGTAACTTCTTTTATGTTTTATGTATTCACTGCTATGTTCCAATAGGGGTTGAATATTATCTATTCTCTGCTGTCTTCAATTAAGGTTGAAAAATAAGTCATACTCTTTTACTAGTTCTGCTATGTTAAAATAGGGGTTGAAAACGAGTATACCCTTGTTATGTTATGTGTTCGTAGGGGTTGAAAAATATGCTCATAAAAGAGAATGAATTCACCCCTTCTATGTTTCATATTCTTATCTGTTATCTGTTCTGCTGTGTGTTCGTAAGGGTTGGAGAATGAGTACACCCCTTAAAATGGAGGATGTTGTGTGTAACGTAGTCTCAGTGTAATTTCTGAAATAAACCATGTTCTTTTATTAGCTGTGCTATGTAATTTCTGTTATGTTAAAATAGGGGTTGAAAAAGGGAACGAGTTCAATTTGCTCTTCTGTATGTTCGTTATGGTACGTAGTCTGATGTTCTGCTGTTTGTTCATAGGGGTTGAAAAATATGCTCATAAAAGGGAATGAGTTCACCCCCTAAAAAGTGTTCATAAAAGGGAACGAATTCACCCCTAAAATGGAGGTCGTAAAAGACCGTGGGCTCACGGTGCACGGTGGTCATTTTCCCAGGGGCTTGTGAGTTGTTAAACGCTGTTCCAGGTCTGGCCCAGATCGATCATTTTTCTACTACTCTCCAGATCTGGCCCACTCAGACTATTATCTCTACCCAAAACTTAATATGCATCTGAAAGGAGCTGAATTTAGAGACACTAATAACGCCATAACAACTGCAGAGGCATGGTTTACAGCACAGGGCAGAATGTTTTATTATCATAGGACAGAATTTCTGCAGGATCGTTATATTATGTGTGTCAACCTACAAGGCAGATACATTGAATAAAATGCAGTGGCGGTTGATACTATATGTTACACGGTTGTGCAACCAGATATTTTTTTAATACTAAAGATATTTTTAAGTATTAAAGTAGTGTATCAGTAAAAAAAATAAATGTTTTACTCTTGAGCGCAAAACAGTATTGATGCTTTCTTAAAAAATCCAATTTAAAAGGAAACTGAAAGAAAGAGAGAGATTTATTTCCAGTTGCAGCGAGCGTTGCCTCTGGAAGCAGCAACATTGAGCGTATGGTAGCGAGCTCCTATCTTTTAACATGGGGAAGTGGATTTATTCTTGCATCGGTGCTATCTTCCCGCATTGCCCGCTTGCAGTTGCAGCTTGTTCCGCAACTTGTATATAGTCAGCTTCTGTAATAGTTACTAATTCCTCCGCTTGGCAGCGCGTGAATACGCTTGGAAGAAAGAAGTTATTCACAAAACACAAACTCGCAAAGAACAAATACGCGTCTAGTGGTAGTAGTGTTTCTTACAGGCATAATATCGGGGGAGTTTTGCCCTCCCGAAGTTGGCTGTTTGTAGTCCTAAATATTCATTATAATTAAAACAGAGGAATTATCAAAATATAAAATAACTATGTATTTTAATTTCGTGCTCGTATCAGTGCAGTTTCTAAGAATGTTTATTGCCTCAAGAACTGTCTAGTATCGGTTCTCTTTCAAGCAAGATGTTTTCCTTTTCTTTGGGGGGGGGGAATATTACCAACCATGAAATCAAGAGATTCCAACATGAAACACCAGGAAGTATGTCTAATAAAAAAACTGAAGTATAAATGCAGTCAACGGGACTTAATACTGTATTTATGATAAGTAATTTATAATTAATCTCTCATCAATACTTTTTAATGGCCATATGCAAAAGGAGATGATGAGAATGAATGAAGAAAGTGGGAGGAAACACGCGTACACGGTGTTCGTTCAACACGAAGCCCACTTGACGCGACCTGGGATCGAACCCCAAGTAATTTAGAATATAGGAAATAATTTGACACTGAAAGAATAATAATCTTACTATGCACAGAAGTATACACATTCTTTTTGTGTTTAAGAGGTTGCTTGATTTTGTTTTGACAAAATTTCTCCAATTTAGAACATCGTTACAGTTAAGAACTTAGTATAAGAAGACTCAATAGTCAAACATACATGTAATATGATGTACAGAAAGGATGGTAAGCCAAATCAAATCAAACCAATATTGATAATAACAGAAATATCTAGTGCTAGCAATCGCAGTTCTTTTTCCCTACTTTAAAATATATACCCATCATTCCCAGAAGAGAAATTCCTATATTCAAGGTATTTTCAGCATCAAATTGAGTGATTTCGAATTCACGGTTAATTCCCATTGATTGAAAACTGACAAATCATTCAAAATATTAACATTTAGTAAATCATGTCTCGAAGGAGAAAAAGTCCTACTACTGGTCTAATTTCTAGCTCTTTGACTTATGCCCATGATCCAGTGTTCGATTTCCGGCGGAGAGCATAAAAAATAATCTCAAATCATTCACTTTCAATAATAATCTGTCCTCATTAGCCTAATCTGCTGGAATGTTAAACTAGTTTTTTATTATTATTTTCGAAGGAAAACATCTTAGATTTCATGCTTTTTTATAGTAAAACAACAGACAAAAATACGTGATTACTGAAAATGAATTTTTTGTACCTTACATTCATGCAAAGAAATGCTAACAAAATGCATGTTGTCGGAGGAGAGAGTTGTTTCTGTATCCTAAAGAAAATAAAGCGGAAAATATTTGCGGTGGCAATGCGTTTTATTCAGAAAAACTTCGAGCAGCATTTTAGATTTCAATGAAGTCAAAGAAAAAAATGAAGCTCGAAAAGAACGAAGAAAGACTTTCCATTTTAAAATAATGCATAGTATATTTAATTAAATAATTTTTGTTTAACTGCGTGCATGAATATATGCAATTTTCTTGCTTTTTTCTTCTTTTTGGGTTAACGCCATCATTCATGGCTTACAGTACATGCTATATATTCGATTTATCTCTTGTTCAAGAACATGAGTGAAGAGGTTTCGTACATAAATAGTGTATAAACGTCCATTGATAGTGGTTGTTTGAAAAAAGAAAGTAGCCCATATATTAAATCAATATTAGAGAATACACTGTAATCAATAAATATACAAATATAGCTTAAAAAGAGTTTTCTCTTCATATTTCCTGAATCATTTTTGGATAAAACTCAAGAACGCTGGGGAAGGGGAACACTTGCGCGTACCTACATATCTTTGATATTGCAATCGGTGCTTCTACAGACCACGAACCGCTATTGATAAAATGCTATCATCGTGTACCTGGCACAAGTTTTCACTCCGCGGCCAGAAACTTATCTAGTTCCCTTCGTATATGGGACATACTGAACAGAACAAAAGAAGTTAAAGAACTAACAAAGTGACTTTCCTCTAATGTTGTAAATAGAAAAAAAAACCGTTCGTATTTTTTCAGAAATGACGTTTTTTTAGAAAAAGAAACATTGCCTCTCGTTTTTTTTTTAAATTTCGTTTTTTTTAAATAGTCATTTGTAATGCATCTTACGTCTATTTAAGTATGAAATATTTTTATGTAGGTGTAATCACCGTTAAATGCAACATAAATTAAACGCTAGATACTGATACGTTACAAATATTTTACAATTCACATGAATACCATACCTATTAACAATTCGGGTTTCAGCAGTTTTCATCAATATCAACAAGTAGAAATGAAATTTTGTTTTTTCGTGAAAGCAGGCCTTCAATATGTACGAAAATGTCACGAACTGTATAAAATTCAAATAACTTGTCTAAAGGTAAAAACTAATACTAATTTGCCTAATAGTATTTCTCTAAATATCATATATAAATAATTTGTCGACTAGATATATATGATATGCAGAGCCGGCTCTACCATATCTGTAACACGTGCGTTTGCATGGAGCGGCAAGTTTGGAGGGTCCGGCAAAATCTGTTATAAGTAGAAACCGGATGTTTGGGCGTTAAAAACTTGGAAAATAAGCAGGCAAATAGGCACTTAAAATTTAAAAAATAAGCAGTAAAATAGGCACTAAAATTAACTCCAAACAATGAAGATAAATACTCAATACAATTATAAAATAGATTCGTCATAAATAGTGTTCAAAGAATATAGCAACATACCTGTCTTCTTTCATTCTATATGTAAAAAACGAAGCTTGATATGTATTTCATATTATATTAAATCATTAATTCAATTAAATAATTAATATTAAATCATTAGTTAAATCTTATTTCAAAGAAAATGCATAGAATACGCAACATTAGGCGCTAAAGCAATTATTTAGGCAGTGAGGGGCGAAATAGGCAAAATAAAGTTGGCTTAAATCGAAACTATAATCCCCGATATAAACTTTAAAACGTTATTTTTGATCATATCCTTAGCATTAAAGAATAGGCATTTTGCCTAACATTCGGTCTCTAGTTATAAGTATATTATTTAAATTAAATATTTCTTGTTGGATACAGACTTCATGATGATGGTACATTTACTAAGCTGACCTATTTGAATACTACATTCATAAATTATGTTTAGGTTGCATTAGTTTGTCACATGGACAATGCTAAAGCAAATGGTCGAATCAATCCGAGCACAAATTGCTTGATTGTTTTCAAATGCAAGAATTCAATTCTCGAATAGTAGCGAATATCTGTTTCATTTAGTAAGTTATCACAGTTTTGATATGACAACTAGTCTTGTTTTAGTCAGAAACAAGTTCCTTATCATTGAAGATAGAAACAAGTTTTTTTTTAAAAAAAGTTAACAGATGTAGAAGAAAAATCAAGAAATAAAGATAAAAGAGCTAGTTGCACTATAATTGCAAACTGATATATTGAGATTGAAGCTCAATATTGAATTCTATAGAAAGGATTACCATCTTTTCTCTGTAGGTGTGTTTGCTTTATCTTTTCACTAACATAATAGATTAATATTTAAAGAAAAAACAGACACAACGAGATTGTATTTTTAGTAAGTATTTAAGCGTTTCTGAGTGCGACTGTACTTACCCTGCCCTTCGTTGTTCATGCTGGAATAGCATACTTAAAATCATGACTTTTAAGTTATGTTCTTTCTGGAGAAAGAGGGAGGCGGCAAATTATGCCATTGCACGGGGCAACAAATTGCCTAGGGCCATCCCTGATGATATGTATATACAAGATATGAATATAACATGACACAATTTGAAGTAATGCAGAGTGTTTCAAAATTAATATTACGGTTTTGAAACTTTGTAGTATCTATTAGAATTAACTTACAATTATAAATATTATATCAAATGAAAGAGCAACTTAGTTTTGTACGTTCGCATGTACGTGCATTGTTTCTTCTGTCTGCCGTTAGAAAGAGCAAGTAGCAAAGATGGAGACTAGAGAGCAGAAAGCTTTTTGTATTTTAATAAAGACTGAATCTGTAGTTACAGTGCAACCGTCTGTGTGAAGAATATTAAGGAGACGCTTGCAATTACGTCCTTATCGTTTGCAGTTGCTAGAGGTCTAAAGCCTACAGACTACGGTTTACGTGTCAATTTCGCAAGTGAAATATTGCTGCATAACAATGAAGATTTTCTGGATCGTGTCGTCTTCAGTGATAAATCGACATTTCACCTAAGAGCTAATGTGAACATTCATAATGTTTGCATATGGCCGTCAGCAAATCTTCAGGAGATGGTACAGTTGAAACGACACTCCCCTAAATTGAATGTGTTTTGTGCCATATGGCGAAAAGTTTATGAGCCTTTCTCGCCTATCGCTGTAATAAGTACTACGAAGACTTAAAACCCCGATATTCATTTTGAAACACCCTGCATTTCTCACCAACAGTGTTGGAACTAAGATGTAGAAAGGAGTGAAAATTTTACTTATAAAATTATTGTTTACAACAACGATATTATTATTAGTCGAGACTGTAAATTCAACAACAACATGGGTTAGTAGTCAAAACATGTAATCAAATATACACTAGTTGGCCCAGGTGGCCAAAGTGGCACACACGGGTGTGTCACTTTTTAAATCCGCTCCTGTGTGGACACTAATTAAAATATCGGGATATTATTCTTGCAAAATATTAACGTATGCCAACATATTGGACCGAAATCCGGACGTTGACATATACAATTTTATCCACACATTATAACATAATATACATTATAATATAACACACACCAGCATTATAACATAATAACTCAATGTATTAATAACCATATTAGCATGGGGGCAATTTGAAGAGTTTTCTCATAATAAATTTAACCATTAAATTTTAGGTAGAGCAAATAATTAGTTAAGATGGGTGAATTAGATTGTAGAAATAAAAGTAGAGATATCAGATTAGAATATTACCCAAATCTGGTGCTAAGGCATTATGTTAAAATTTATAATAGCTGTCATATGAATTTTGAAGATAGGATAAGAATTAAACGAATTTTGAGACAAGGTCGAATAATAAAGTGTGATATCAATTAATAACCAGCATTGTACTCACCCAGACTTTGACGAGTGAAGATTTTAGAGATGTCGATCCTTCTAGTCAGACGGTCACTTCAGAACTCTCCTTGAGTTCCCTACTCTTTTAGTCCACCTACCTTTTCTTCCTAGTTTTGGTAGCGTCATTTCTTCCGCTTACCATTACATTTTTAGACTTACTTCATAACGTGAAGTGGGAAGTGTTATTATTTCCTTGATACATTGTTACGTAACATATTTTTATATTTCCTATTTAGAAGAATGTTTTAACTAGACATATATAGTTTTAAATTATTATGAGACTTCCTTGATTTCTTTGCATGTGTGAATGACCTACAGCACCAGACTGGGAATTGCACTTTATTTACATTTAATATAACAAGGTTTACAAAATATTGAAGCCAAAATCAATAAAATATTAATCGCCCTTCACCAAAATGCTTTAGTCATATAACAATATGGTTGGACCATAGTTTATCATATTAATTTCTGTTTCTTCTGGTGTCGAATTTCCTTCTCAAATTTCACCCCAGTCAAAAATTCGAGAATTTTTTAATTTCAAATTTCCTTTACTTCTTTTTTCCTTGTAGCTTCCTTCGTTGTAGAAAGACCTCCTTAAGACTTGCCAGATAGATACCTCGGATGGATACCTAACTATTAACATCAATCGGACAGGCCTGCGCGTAGTGTTGCCAATTAGGGAAATTAAAACTTGCCTAAATTTGGGCAAAAAATTCGAGATTTTTGCTTATAAACCCGTACCTATACGTCCGAGTGCAAGTCAATTTACGCCAATCGAACATTTGTCCTTACTTAACAAACGCAAGTACAACCCATTACAATGGGGTAATTAGGGGGCGCACAAAAAATTCGTATTTAGGTTCTAACCCTTGATTTTTCTAGTTTTTCCCTTTTATGTTTACCGTAATATATTTTTGGTAATTAGAAGCTTTGTTCCTTAAATATAGCCATAATACTTGTAGGATATGTTAGTGGTGTACCAATGTTTAATTTAAGATAGTTTGCGCCTGTCTGGTAGCAGTGTTGCTAGGTACAGAAAATTTTAATTCCGGGTTTTAGGGGGAAATTTTGGGAAAATTATCTGTTTTGTCTTTATTATTTCCCTCTTGTTGGCTACATCGGACTAAATGTACCAGTATCTAGAAGTCTCTTCTTTGCCCTACACAATGCACTATAGAAAGTTTCAATAAGATAATTACGGGAAGTATAGTTAAGGTTTACATTAGACCTTGTTCTCTAATTGGAAAGATAACTGTGATTTTTTAAAGGTGAATGAGATATTTTTATTGACATGCTTACTTTATTAGATATCGTCACAATACTTGTAGGATATATTAGAGGGATACTAAAGTTTATTTTCAGATAGTTTGTGTGTGTCTGATACCAGTGTTGCCAGCTACAGAAAATTTTAATTCCAGATTTTAGGGGCAAAAAATCCCTTTTTGTTTCTATTATTTCCCTCTTGTTGGCTACACTCGAACAAACGTACCAGTATCTAAATGCTTCGTCCTTATCCTACACAGCGCACCATAAAAAGTTTCACTAGAATAATTAGGAGAAGTACAGTTGAGGTTTATAACAAACCATGTTGTGGAAATGGTAAGAAAATGGTGAATTTCTGAGGTAGAATGAGATATTTTTTAAAATTTCATGCTTACTTTGTTAGATATCGCCATGATACTTGTAGGATATATTCTTGGAGTACCAAGGTTTATTTTCAGATAGTTTTAGTCTGTCTGATGGCAGTATTTCCACCCAAAACAATTAATTCCCGATTTTAGGTGAGAAATTTGGAAAATTTCCCTTTTCCCCTCTATTATTACCCTCTTGCTGGCTACATTGAAATAAACGTACCACTACCTGAAAGCTTCCTCTTTGCCCTACAGAACGCACCATAAAAGGTTTCAATAGGATAATTAGAGAAGCTGTACCCCCGGCATATCTGTTGATTTTTGCTTGTGAGGCGTAAAAAGTGTCAAAATTTCATGTGTATGATAACAGAGATTTTTTCTTTCCCCCTTTGAATGGAAGCAAGCGACTTCAGGATTTCACTGTAACTTGTCAACAAGCCAAAAAAAAAAATATATATATATATATATATATATATATATATATATAGGCGACTTGAACCCATGTAGCAGCAGTGGTGCTAGATACAAAAAATTTGAAATTCAGTTAGGGAATTTTTATTGTAAATTTCACCCCTATATATGCATCAATAATTTCTCACCCGTTGGTAACACTGCAATGCAACTTACACCAACAAATAGCCACATCCATTTTCTAAAAACAAGGTCTTAACCATATCAATCGAATGAACGGCTTTTGAGCAATAAGTCACTAACTGAAAATGTAGGAAAACGCCAAAAATGACCTGGGTCCGAAAGGAATAATTACACAATTTTGCTCGTATAGGTTACAAAGAAACAAACGATTTGTAAGTTACGAGGGCTTCGACTCAAGTTCTGTTGATTATTTCAATAATCTGCAACATAAATCAATAAATAATACTTGCCAGAAAAAAAACAGACATTTGAAAAAAAACATGAAAAAGAACGATGTTTTTTATTGAAAAAAAAATTCACAGAAAAAAACCGTTTTTTTACAACACTACTTTCCTCTCATAAGTGTATTATTTTCAAAATATGTAGTTTTGTGTGTTTTGAAATCGATAGTTTTTAATTTTAACTGAGCAATTTGATGTGATAGTTAGGGTTCTATCTATATATCTAATTGCTGCAAGGAATCAGTCCCCTTTGAGCTTCCCTGAATTTAAGCACTAAATGTGTAGTGTTGTCCAAAATTATTATGGAAACGCAAAATTTGGAAGAAAACAGATAAAAGACTCGAATTCCATACTGTAATGTGAAATTATATGAACATTCATTTGAACACTTCCATAGAACAGTAGTAACGTAAAATACACGTATACACTTGGTACAACTAGTATTTAATGTATTCACTTTTGAACTTCATAAGTGCCACAATTTGTCAGGACATGTTCAATATATTTGCTTCCACGCTCTCCTCGACTTTATCATTGTGTGCCCAACCTTGAAAAACGCTTTTCCATGAGAGTCACTTTACTAATGGAGACATTGTCGTTGAGTCCAACGTTGAAAAACGCTTTTCCATGAGCGTCACTTCATTAGTGGAGACATTGTCGTTGAGTCCAACCTTGAAAAACGCTTTTCCATGAGCGTCACTTTACTAGTGGAGACATTGTCGTTGAGTCCAATCTTGAAAAACGCTTTTCCATCAGCGTCACTTTACTAGTGGAGACATTGTCGTTGAGTCCAACCTTGAAAAACACTTTACCATCAGCGTCACTTTACTAGTGGAGACATTGTCGAGTCCAACCTTGAAAAACGCTTTTCCATGAGCGTAACTTTATTAGTGGAGACATTGTCGTTGAGTCCAACCTTAAAAAACGCTTTTCCATGAGCGTCACTTTACTAGTGGAGACATTGTCGTTGAGTCCAACCTTGAAAAACACTTTTCCATGAGCGTCACTTTATTAGTGGAGACATTGTCGTTGAGTCCAACCTTGAAAAACGCTTTTCCATGAGCGTCACTTTACTAGTGGAGACATTGTCGTTGAGTCCAATCTTGAAAAACGCTTTACCATCAGCGTCACTTTACTAGTGGAGACATTGTCGTTGAGTCCAACCTTGAAAAACGCTTTTCCATGAGCGTCACTTTATTAGTGGAGACATTGTCGTTGAGTCCAACCTTGAAAAACGCTTTTCCATGAGCGTCACTTTACTAGTAAACACATTGTCGTTGAGTCCAACCTTGAAAAACACTTTTCCATGAGCGTCACTTTATTAGTGGAGACATTGTCGTTGAGTCCAACCTTGAAAAACGCTTTTCCATGAGCGTCACTTTATTAGTGGAGACATTGTCGTTGAGTCCAACCTTGAAAAACGCTTTTCCATGAGCGTCACTTTATTAGTGGAGACATTGTCGTTGAGTCCAACCTTGAAAAACGCTTTTCCATGAGCGTCACTTTATTAGTGGAGACATTGTCGAGTCCAACCATGAAAAACGCTTTTCCATGAGCGTCACTTTACTAGTAAACACATTGTCGTTGAGTCCAATCTTGAAAAACGCTTTACCATCAGCGTCACTTTACTAGTGGAGACATTGTCGTTGAGTCCAACCTTGAAAAACGCTTTTCCATCAGCGTCACTTTATTAGTGGAGACATTGTCGTTGAGTCCAACCTTGAAAAACGCTTTTCCATGAGCGTCACTTTACTAGTAAACACATTGTCGTTGAGTCCAACCTTGAAAAACGCTTTTCAATGAGCGTCACTTTACTAGTAAAGACATTGTCGTTGAGTCCAATCTTGAAAAACGCTTTTCCATCAGCGTCACTTTACTAGTGGAGACATTGTCGTTGAGTCCAACCTTGAAAAACGCTTTTCAATGAGCGTCACTTTATTAGTGGAGACATTGTCGTTGAGTCCAACCTTGAAAAACCCTTTTCCATCAGCGTCACTTTACTAGTGGAGACATTGTCGTCGAGTCCAACCTTGAAAAATTCTCATTCCTACAATGAAATGCGAAATTAAAATAATTAAAAAGTAGCAAATTGAGCCGTTACGGGAGCGTAAAATTCTCTCTGAGTTGTCGAGTATTATTGATTAGCTGTAAATCTGTGAAATGAGGAGAGAGAATTAAACAAACGAAGGTTTGATATGTGATAAAATATTGTCTGTCTTAAGAAATCAATTAATACAAATGTATATAATGACAGATACTCATTTTTTAAGTTTACACATTATTTCCAAATAAAAAAAGTATTTTGATAATTTATTTAACGATTAATAAAAATGGCAAAAGTGATTCACAAATTAAGCTTTATTTAAGTCTATAAGCATTTTGTAGATTTGTATGGCTAAATTTCTCTTCAAATATGCTAGATTTAGCCAAAAATAGGTCAAATTGGCATCACTGGTCCAGATCCCCAAAATTTCGTAACTCCACTAACTTCTATAGATTTTCTTAACAAAACTATTCTTGGTTAACAGAGAAATTATTGGTGTAGCCTAAAGATTTTATTTTACATCTCATCCGTATTTTTTCTTTTCTTATAAAAATAATCTAGTTCCATATTTTTTTCTAAAATTATCATCATCATTATCATAGGTATTCTGCCTTTATTGGCAGGTCACTTGCCGCAGCTGAGAAGCTTCCATGCTCCACGGTCCTCCGCTAACTTCTTTGTCTTCGCGTATGATCTTTCTGTTTTTATATAATCCATTAATTGTAGCCTTCTTCGCCATCTCCGTCTCTTTCCCGCCACCATACCTTCTAGGATGTCCCTCATGATACAATCTCTTCTTAGGCAATGTCTCAACCAGTTTCTCTTCCTCTTCCTAATAATATCTAAAAGTGTTCTTTTCTCACCCACAACTTCCAACACTCTCTCATTCGTTTTCCGTAAAGTTATAGAATGCAGTAATTCAGAATTACTTATTGTCGCTACGGATGCAGAATAAGACCAGTGCAATATTATATTGACGTGTTGGATCCTCCTGAAAATACTTGGACACCTCCCAGCAAGCATTTCTGGATGTGCGCCGAAGCAGCTAATAATGCCTTAGCTTCTCTAATTAGTACTCTATTAAGAGATTGGAACATGTCGAGGTCAAAACTTATCTGTCAAACATATGACGGCTGGAGTGTAATGTCCGGTCATACACGGAGGGTGGAGCAATTATTCAAAAATCTTACCCATTTGCTATTTTAGCTATGCTCATTAACTTAATTTAATTCTTCATGCGGCGAAAACAAATCTTCATTGTGTATAAATTACACTGAAGATTAAAAAAAAATGAAGTGTTAAAGTTTCCAACTACTTATCCAGCTTCTACACTGTGGAACTATCAATCACGAACTGTACAGACAATCAAAATGCACTACAGTGAGGTTTACTGCTCTTTGCACAGGAACATCTGTTATCTCAAAATCAAAAGAATTTTATTTATAATTCTTCCCTCAATAATTGTGCAGACGAAAAATAGATTTGGAAAATATAAATGTCTGGCCATTGTAGGACTAATAAATTACAGAAAATTTGGTATGTATCAACAAATTTTCCCACAGAATAAACTGAATAATTTGATGTCCACCTTTCCTAATAGGGTCTACTCCTTGCTCAGATCAGTTTAAGAATGAACTTATATTTCGATAGTAAGAAACTGAATTATTGGATCCTGAATTTCTCTTCCTGAATTCTTGAAATGTATTCTCAGTAATGAACTTCAAAGCTGCTAAATATGGTATTGAGTATTTCATCAACTTCAGTTTCTTATGAACACTCAATGAGCACTGAAAAAAGTGAAAAAAGACTTCCTGAATTATGGGAGCTTACAATAAAGAACTTGTGGGAAAGCATTGTAGGATACCTGAATTCAAAGAAAGAACTATTAATATTTTTGCCGAAATGAAGAACAGGATATGGAGCAAATTTATAAGACTGTGGTGTAAGGTATTGCTTTTTTACTTCCATCTTTAGTTCTGATATTTCGTATTGAATAAAGGATATTGATGTAGAAAATACACTAATCACTGCTTCAAACAAGATGATTTTTGATAATTCATAAATGTAGTACTGTGTTAATGTTTGAGTTTTCAATATTCTTTGCAAATTAGTTTCATAATTAGTTAAATTTGGTGTATAGTATGTTTTTTTCACAAGTATAAATTCCCGAATAGTACCACATTTGCAAGAAATGGGGGACATGGGGGCATTATCTATCTATCTATCTATCTATCTATCTATCTATCTATCTATCTATCTATCTATCTATCTATCTATCTATCTATCTATCTATCTATCTATCTATCTATCTATCTATCTATCTATCTATCTATCTATCTTCCTACCTACCCACCCAGTTTTTTACGGCACTTTCGCCATTGCATAACAAAACATGCTAGGAGCTGTTGTACTGGGGCTCCAGCGTGGGTTGACTCGGATCCGCACACTTTTATGAGTGCTAAATTACCAGTGTTGATTCGTGCGGAATGAGACTAACGCTTGCTTCTACGTTCAGTAATCGGCTCTTGTTAATCCGTATCGGAATTATAACAGAAGATCTTCCAGACAGTGTGACCACCGCTAGTACTGTTGTACTAGATCTAGTACCTTTTATAATATTATTAGTGTTCTAGTACGTTCACCAATAAATCTAGTACTTTTTTCCTCATCTTCCTTTCTCATAAATACATTTGGGAGAGAAAAATAAATGCCATGAAAATTTGGCAATGTACAGAAATTTCACTGTTCCTGGTAACTTTTTTCTTCCTTTACCTTTTGCAACAGTTGTATTTCAAAGAGCGGGAATTAAAACTCGATTTCCTTAATACGCCCATTTTGTGATATTTCTTGTTTTCTCAAGACACACTCTATATTTGCCATACTTGTGTTACTTTAGAGGTTTTACAGTGAGTTCTAATACGATAATTAAGCAGGGATTCCGCCAGGAATTTTAGTTTGGGGGTGTAAAGTCAAAATTGGGAGGTTGTAAGTGAGTTGCACGGTTTGTATCGAATTTAGACTGTAATAAAATTAAAGTTGGGGGTTCTTTCAAGACTGTGGGGTCACTTCCTTACCCAGAGGGGAGGGGAGCTGCTGAAAATCTAATAATATATTAATATCGTAAAATGTCATAAATAGGGTGAAATAGGAGCAGATAAAATTTTAGTACTTTTCCCCCAGATCTAGTACTTTTTTTCTGCATAGGTTAGTCAGTGTTGCCAGGTCTCCTGATATTCCAGGAGATTTCCTGGTTTTTTAAGTTATCTCCTGGTCTACTGATTTTTCTTTAAAAAATGTTGAAAACTCCTGGTTTTGCGCATGATCCGAAAGCTCTTAGAAAATGTAGAGTTCAGAAACCAAAAGGAGTTCTTATCTGCAGATGAAATGTACTTTGCAGCAAAAGTTTCCCTATCCATGGCGATGGCATCAAGAAATCTCCCAAATTATGGACTGCAAGATTTTAAACTCAGGTGTCTTGAATTATATATTGAAGCAGTAAATCAAATTCGAAAGAGATACGGGGGCGCGGTAGTTCAGTGGTATAGCGTTCACCTCCGGTGCTTGGGGTCCCTGATTCGATCCCAGCTCGCGCCGTGTGGACTTCGTGGTGGACAAACACCGTGCTCGTGGGTTTTCTCGGGGTTCTCCCGTTTCCTCCCACTTTCTTCATTCCACCATTTCACTCATCTCTCATCATCACCGTCTCCTTTAGCATAACCGGCATAACCGTGGGACGTAAAACTTAAGATTTCATTTAATTTCATTTTTCGAAAGAGATATGAGCTCCCCCGTGGCTAAGCGGTTAGCGTACACGATTTTGGCGTGGAATAACAGGGTTCAATTCCCGGTGGGACCTTATGTGGTTCGGATTCTACGTTAATTAGTAGATCCACCTCTCACATAGCCTTGCTGTTGAAATGTACTTTGAACGCAACTCAACTCAACTCGAGAGAGAGATACGCTTCATAATACCGTCATGAAACATTTGGAGATGATTAGCCAATCAAATGAGATAAAGAAATCGGCACAATCAATTGCTCCTCTCGTAACTGACTTTCCTAATGATATAGAATAGAGTAAATTGCAACAAGTAGACACAGAATGACGGTTATTGCGAAACACAGATTTGTAAACTGAAAATGATATTTCTGTTCAAGATTTTTGGATGCTTGTCAGGAGCGTCATTTCAGTTTTTGCTTAGGGGGATTAGACCCTTTGATAAGTAAAATTTCGCACATTTCATTGATTCACTACTATTCTATTGTTAAAATCAATATAAATCTCCAATTCAGGGAGGGCAATTGCCACTCCCCGCCCTCCCTAAATGACGTCTCTGATGCTTGTTAGTAAAAAAACGTAGATAGTCTAACCAGTTATTTTTTTCCGAATTTATCCACATTCGTTGTCTTTGCTCTGCCTTCCTCAAGTGTGACTGTAAAAAAAAAAAAAAAAAAAAAAGTGTTTTCAAACGTAAATTTGATGAAAGCGAAACAGACAGACTTGATAGCCAAACTTTGCAAGGATTGCTGCACAAGAAGTCTCCCTTCTAACAACTCATGCTAGGATCCCCTGTGAATCGCTCTCTGACCAGCAGAGTCAATGTTGACATGGACGCAGTTAAAGATGATTAGCCTTTTATTGATAAGTATAATCATTGATGGGTTCACTGATTGCCTTGCAAAATAATAATAATAATAATAATTAACATCTTTAGATATTCAGTTATATCTCCTGGATTTTTCCTGGATTTTGGATAAGAATTTTCCTGATTTTTCGAAAAATTGGTTGGCAACACTGAGGTTAGTACAAAATATTTTTGGTGGGTGGTGACACTGCTTCCAGACGAAACGATGCGATTTCAATGTAAACATGTGCCCACGGGATCCGAAAATTCCGAATGCGAATTACATCAATGCATCTGTAGAAGATTTAAGTTAAAATAGTATGCGTAATAATTCTTATTTTAAGGTTTTGAGTGAGCGATAACAACACATTTACACATGCACCATTTACATTGTCACCTAATTGGACATAATTAATTTCCGTGCAGCTGTACAATACTCTGCAAAAAAGTTTGGTTTAAAGGATTCTCTGTCTACTATTGTTTTCCTGGCACATTCGTGAAATCTGCATATAGATCAATAATATACTTGCGAACTGATGTGCTGTAAAAAAAAAAAAAAAAAAAAAAAAAAAAAAAAAAAAAAAAAAAAAAAAACCTAAATCGCATCAACCTGCACTTTCTTTTCCTATTTTCTTCATCGAAACGTATTGCAAAGGTACGTCCGTACGGAGTAGGTGGGAACTGACGGGGATGTACACAAGAAGACTGGTCAATCTCTGCTAGGTTACTGTTACAAGCAAGAAATATGTCTATTCCGTGTTAGATAAGTGAGGAGCTGTTGGGTTTTTGGTTAGATTTTGTTTTCGTTCGGAACAGGAGTGAAAGATCAAATTCTATCATTTATCCTGTAGTTTTAAGTAAATGGCCACTTGATAGGTAAAGTTTGTTACCGGTAATTGTGAAGACGTTACGGAATATGATCAGTTTGGAAAACCATTTGTGCTGTACGCCGGACCACGGGAAAAGTTTTCAAAAAGTACAAAAATGCACTACATTTGTTTTAATTACGTTAGGTTACATTAGGTTTGATTCAATTCGGTTACATTCACAGCAAAGGCGTGTAAACTTTTAGAATTTGGAAGAGAGAATTAATATTTGCCTATAAATATGGCTTCCGGATGTATGACTCAAAAAATACAGTGCAAAACAAACCAACCTGTACTAGCTGACCATAGAAAAGTACCTGTTCTACTTAACCGAGCCAGCACGAGCTGAAGGTAGTACGTCCGAAGGGAACAGGCACGTCAGCGACGGAGGTCAAGCGCGTGAACTACGGTATTGAGAATTTTATTTAGGTAGTGATGTTAATTCCAGTAGCATTTGTCATGATTTCATACTAATGACACTTCACTGGTAAAGAGTACATCGTGCGTTTCACACAATTTAAACAATTGACTTTGTTATTTTTGTATAATTCTATAAGATGCAAACACGATGACACAATTTTGACACATACATGACATTTCCACACTGCCTTTCCCGCTACTAAATCATAAGAAGTGTACGGTACCTCTATGCCGAATAGTCTCTTCTGTCTCCACTTAAAGTGCCAATTACAAAATTCCACAAAAAAACATTTTCGTAACTTGAACTATTCCCCTCTCCTGACTTTCGCTCACACTTCGTCACAAACCAAAAGAAATTCTCCAATTCACCCTGTAAATTTCCAAAAATTGGTTCGGCGTTACAGCACTTAACCCCATTTCAAACCGGCATTTGGAGAAGATTAGCCGAAGAAAATACTAAATCCTACTATTAATCCCGTACTTTTAAGTAAAAAGCCACTTAATAGATAACCGTTTAAGTTATCGGTAATTCTTAAGACGTTGGAGATAATCATCTCTATGGAAATGATATAGTATATAGTCCTTTGTGTAGTGAACCTGGTCTCAAGATAGATCCAGGGAGTTAATAGATATTACTGTAATATGTCTTCTAGTTTCTCATCTTGCGCGATAAATGTAATCTGTACGGTAGATTGTAAGTAGTAGAGAAAGAAAATATATGTAGTTTAATGTTTAGCTGTAGAAACCTTGCTCATTGAAAATACCAAAACTAATCTAAGTTATCTTTTTTCGAAGAAAAAGAAAAAAAGCTAGCCCCCTTTCACTAAATATTGGCCAATCGGTATAATAGAAAAAAATAATCGGCTTAAGTTTAGAGTTGCCCCTCCAGTCTGAAGGTGCCCTTGGACTTTGCAACATACAAAAGACAGTGCTTAAAGTATTAAAAATTGTTACATTTCACTTAACGTCAGTACTCCTTGGGTTTCACAAAAATTTAAAAGGTAATCTTCATTATTTTTGCGCATCCGTTTAACCTGTTCGCCATATTCGCCATATTTTACAACTACCATGCTGCTGAAACCTTCCGCATCCGGCAAATAGTACTAACTTCCACATATCTTTCCTTGTATTAAACATAACTCTCCTGCCGAACTTACATTCCTAAACATCAAATAAAAGATTCAAATTATCATTTCTTACCTCATTCCTCCTGTAAATTTTCCTGATTTTTATAAATAGCGGAGGGGTAATTCTAAACTTAACCCAAATAATCATATATCATTATATGATCATTAGTCATCATAGTACATCTCTTTATTGATAGCATACTATCCCTTATGTGATATTTTTTGGCGTGTGCTCACTAACTACGTACTGATTTTATATCCATGCAAATTTATCTATACAAGTAGAAACTGTTGAACCGTGGCACTTGTTTCGAGCAGGGTGTTTCCTCATTTTATTTTGTTTGAGAAATGCATTACGTATTCTAAGGAAGAAATTTGGGTTGAAATATACCTTTTAATTATTTTTAATAACATTTTTATTAAAAATAATGAAGGGCTGAAGGAAATTCACATTAGTCATGATATTCCTGTGAATTCTTAACTATCTTTCCAGTTCACCATTTCTCTTCAGATGCACGCAATAAATTGGTCATATGAAAGGTTAATGTATTTCGATTCTGTTCAAGTATTGTCTTGGAAGAAGATACACGACTGACTTCAAGTTTCAACAGGCTGATGTGTTCATAATGATGAATTTCACGCGTCTCTTGCAACGTTATGTCTTTTCCAGTCTCTTTTGAAGCATTGGATGACGGTTTCCCAATCAGTTCCAGCATAAAAAATACGTTTGGTTATAATTGGTTATAGTTTGACCTTGGTTATAGTTTGGCAAAATTCGAAAAAATCGCCAACAATAACAACCCGGTCATCTAGTGGCCTCTGTAAACTAGCATGTCTCGCTAGACATTTCAGCGTCTCACCCATGCAATCGCTAACACATTTGCCGTGGCTTTTGGCAAAATAGTTCCACTCAGAAGTAAGTCGAAACTGACTCATGAAGGCATAAGTTGACAAAGTTTTTTTTTTTTTTTTTTTTTTTTTTTTATAGTCTTTATATCAAGTTGCTTACCATCTCCAAGGTAGATAACGTGTTTAATCTGAAGAAAAACATCGTTAACGTACTTCAAAATAATAACTTGGCTAGCATAAATGTAACTGTATCGTGCTTTAACATGTCACTAATACAACATAATTAAACATTTGATAACAGAAGTTACAGGATCTCTTAGGATTTTGCATTTAAAAAGATTAGAATGTTGCACAGTTGAATAGAATGTTGGTCCAGTGCTACTCTTAAACTTCATCTTGAATAATACAGGAGAAGTTTTCAGCAAAATCAACTACAATTAAGCATGATTTGTCATCCAAAGTCTCTATTGTGTGTATTTGAAGTAATCGCTCTGAGATTTGGCTATGAAGTGATACTTTGCTAATTTGTCATTTTTTCCCTACCAAAATCTCAATGAAGTCACCTGTATCTTTAATCATTGTTTCCATTCGAGTTCTGTCAGTTTGAATCCATTGTTTGTACTTATATATTCTGGATGAGCCATTTCTTTTATTGCACGAACGAGATACTCGGGTAAAATGTTTCAATAGTTTTCATGGTTGTCCATGATTTTGTAACTAATGACACAATCTGAGTCCTTTCAGCAATGATCCTTGAAGTTTCAGATTTCTGGCACAATTCATTTATTCAATCACCACAGTCTTGACAACCATAACCATTTTGAACATGAAAAATGGAAATATTCATTGGAAATTTTGGGTTTTTGTGCATAATGTGCCTAAATCTGCCCTCAGCTTAAATTGTCATAATTTTTCTTAAACATACAGAAAAAAAAAAACGAAAAGAAAAAAAAAACCCTTCTATTTTTCTTTATGTGCTAAAGAGGAAAGCCAGAGCTACTTTATATGAAAATTTGAGGTTGATGTTACGTGGGCCTTTTTCAGAAATAATCGCCAAATTTTGACATCTTTTTTTTCCCTCCTTGATGGTGAAATTCATATGCTTAACCCCACTTGAAAAGTTTATTAGTACAATGTTTTAAATGCTGTAAATTCTAAGATTGTTTTATTGAAAACCATTTTCAAATAGCTTTAATACCTCCAGAAATCTAGCGGTTTCAGTACTTTAAGTCCAAAGCGAACTTAGGTGTTTAGACCAAACCCCGAAATTTTGAATTCCTCCTAGAGCAGTCCCTTTGAGGTAGAGTTGTAAAATTTTACAGATATGTTACGTTTGAGTAGCACAGCAAATGTGCAAAATTTTAAGAAAATTTAAAACATATGAGCCACATATCAGTTTGAAATTTGGTGATTTCATATGGAATGACTTTTCTCAAATCCAGAAAGAGTACATTCCCTGAAATCCATTGAATTTTAAGGCAAACTTTTAGTCAGTGCTCATCGTACCAAGAAATATATGTTAAAGGCGTCTATTTTGTCAAAGTTCTATTGTAAAATTGCTTTCGTACGTTGAAATCATGTAAATGTTGCCCAAAATTTATATTTCCTAATTTTTTTTTTTGTAAAAAAAAGTTAAATATTTTTTTCACAATGTCCAAGGTAATTCCCAAAGGATCCATATACGAACTTGCGATACAATGTCACCAATATGGTAGCTGTCAGAATTTGTTGGCAATAATTAAACAAATATAACAGCTGACACTATATGAGCTGAAACGTAATTTTTGCATGAAACTCAAGAAATTACTTACATGGTGTAAAGGATTGACTATTTATTCATACCGGGACATGGTATGAGACACGTTAACGGAAAAAGAAGGTAGTTTTTTTTTTTGGCTTTTTTTTAACTTTAAGTGTAAATGTCTCGGAGATTGTGAATTGCTCTCAACTGATATAACGTTTTGATTGTAGATCGCTTCAAGAGCATTAAAAATGCACCAAAATCATTTCAATATCAACGATTATAAGGGTGTTGCGTAAATGTTTGCAGTGGAATATGTGATTTTTTTGATAACTTTCCCACTAACACTTCCTTACATCAGATTTGAACTGGATGTTCCAATTACTCTCGATCTTGTGTATATTCTTTGTTTAAGAGTTTATTCGTTTTCTAGAAAAGAATTCACATGGAATTAAATTTGACAAATTTCCGAGTAGAAGACACTATCTAAAAATAATGCAGTTAAGAAATTTAATTGTGCTGTGATCTCACTAAGTATATCTTTGGGCTATGGAAACTGGATGTTGAATGTTGCGTTCGAAAAAGTTCTCCATTGACTTTTATCCTTAGCCAACTGGATCCAGTTTCTATCTTGTATTCCTATTTCTGCGGGAACTGTCTTAATGTTGTTCTTCTATCTGCGCCAAGTACTTACCTATCGTCATTTTCCGATTGGACTTCCAGTTAAAACTTTGAAGGCCTTTTTATTCTACTTTAGCAACATGACCTACTCACCTCAACCTCCTAGACTTGATGACAGTTAAAATGTTTAGTAAACAGTATACATTAAGCAGTTCCTCGTTATTAAGTTTCCGCCATTCACTATTCACGTTCCTCTTGGATCCGAATGCTGGTCTCATGATATTATTCTCAAATTTTCTCAGTCTACGTTCTTCCCTCAGAGTAAGCGACTATATTTCGCAACCATATAGAACAACAGGATGATTATCATTTTATAAAGCTTCAAATTCCTGGACAGAATTAGCGCCGACAAAGATTTTGAACTAAGCTGATAAGAATTTTCTGCTTTCAGTGGATATTTAATTTCTTCGTGGATATAATTTTGGTTTGTTAATATTTATTCTAGATATTTGAAAGTATCCCCTTTGTTAAAAGTTCTGTTTGGTATTTTGAGACTTCTATAATTTGCAATTTTACGATTCCGGTGAATTTCCATGTTGTGTGTTTTCCCTGCATTTCTATAGCAATGTCGCTGCAAGCATTCATTAAGGCCTCTGCATTTTTTTCTATCATTCTCTTATAAGCTCCTATCATATTTTATTATTAGCATAAGATATGTCCTGACCAATACCATTTAGCTCTAGGCCCTGGTTGCTATCTTTGCTGTAACCAGACGAAAATAATAGGTCAGTTATTTTTCAAATTGTCAAGCTAGTAAGAAGAAAAAAATGCAAGGGCTAGATTAGACACGGTGACTGCCAATTCGAAAATTCTACACTTTAGTGTTTTTCTACTCTCTTGTAAACTTTTCTGATATGTTTGGAATATTCCACAAATCTAAATGACAAGTGGAAGGAATCTTGTTTTTGCATTATACTTGTAAGTAGTGTAAGAAATAAACTTAAGTTTAATTGTGTTGAACTTTAAGAGAAAAATACGCTTTATTTTTGTGGAACAGTTACAGATTATGCTGAAATATGGTTTTAGTCATTCGAATACAAAACGGTAAGGTTATTTTTTAAATATTGCAAGGTAGCAATGATATATCTATCCTATAGTTTGATAGCACTGAGCGTGACACAAAAAATGTCAGAGCGTTAATCTCTTTTAGAATTATTAGGAATCCTTTTCGAAATTGATATAAATCTCTTTAAAATTAACGGTAACTTATTTGTGGAAAGCTAACTATAACCCAATTTTCAAGGTAGATTATGTTATTATACCTGGGTAGAGGCTTCGCCAGGGATTTTTCTGGAAGATATTTCCGTATTTTACACTACATTCCCCTTCTTTCATACATCGTGCAGACATGGTTATGATTCTGTTTGAAAGCTCGTTTCATTCTGAAGGAAATGACTCATCAACCATGATATTCAAATAAGTTGTCTGGAGCAGTAGCTACACAAATTCAACATTTTCCTCAGAAAATGCATAACTTAAATAATAATTTTCTGTTTATAATAAAGGTTTGCTCATGCTGCACCATATACACAAGAAGAATTTAGAATGTTCCTAGTCTCCTGTTTCCTAGGTGCCATATTTCGTTCATGTGTGTGTGTTTATCACAAGATCGTTGGTAATTCCCTTTTATAAATGAAGTGTTTCTTGTGTCTTGGATTCAAATTAAAATATTAAATACAACAGACAAGAAAGTTTTGATTTGTGCATTTGTAGTCCTCATAAGATTAGATTATATTGCCCTTTTTTCAACTAATTTTTCGCCAGAATGTGTGTAATTATCCAAATGTAGTGTTGAGAAATCCTTTTTTAAGTGAACCGTTTCCGATTTCAATTAACTGACATATCGAGAAAGACATGAGAATGTACTACAAAGGCAAAGAGAACGTTGTCATATTGCTTTCTGCCCCAGATTAGAATTGAACTTCGTTACAGCCAATTATATTAATCGTGAACAAGAATCGTTATGTAAGGTCCTCAAATGTATTTTTTTTTCAGTAGTATTTTTTTTTGTGGAGATCTCGTCTTCATAAAAACATATTTTAAGGCAATTTTGAAGTTATAAAAGTGTCCTGAGAAACACGAATGAAGAAACGAATTGTGATAACATTGTTCTAAGTTTTCGGCATATATTTATTAGAGATGGGTTTATAGGGTTTTGCCAGTTTAAATACGGGTTTTACCCAAAGAGAAATTACTAGTTTCTTGGACGTGATAATTCCAACAATCGTACTGATAAGGTGTTTTTTGATGGACGGACACCGTGTACATTTGTTTTGTCGGGATTTTCCTATCTTTATCATGCCGTGATCATCATCCGTCTGAGCATCACCGTCTCCTCCTCGACATAAACGCTGAACGCTAAATTCAAAATACTAGCAGCGAATGGTGTATATTAAGTATTGAAGCTATTTCTGTTCTGTACGCTGATGATACAACTTTTATGAACGCAGCTGATAATTTGACTAACCTAGACGAGCAAGGTAGGGTTACACTGATGCAAGCGACGGAATGGTTTGGAAATAATGGTTTCCTACTTAACGAAAATAAGACTAAACAGATAACATTTACACTTGAAGATTACACTAATATTAGTATGGACAACATAAAATTTTTTGGCATTATGTTAGATAGTAAGTTAACCTTGGAACCATATATACAATATGTTTCTTGCGATCCTTAATTACAGTGCCAGATATTTATCTACGAACTGCATATTTTGCATTTTTCCATAGTATAAGGGCGTATGGTTCAATATTTTGGGTTAACAGTATTTATATTAATGATGTGTTACTATTACAAAATAAGGCTGTTAGAATAATTACTGGTATATATTTCAATGAACATTGTAAGCTACCATTCTTCAACTAAAAATAATGACTGTAATTAATCTTTACATTTATGTAGTATTGATCTACACAAAACGATGTTATTTAGATAAGATATACATACACATAATACAAAATCGAGCAAACTAATTGATACACCTTATAGTAGATTATCTAAAGTTATATTATTGCTGGCATAATATTTATGAATATGTTACCAATTTATATGCATTATTTGCCTATTGGAAAATTTAAAGCTAAGATATATAAAGGTCTAGTGGCTTTGCCTTTTTATAGTATTAATGAATTTTTTGAAGCGAAAAAATTATTTGTCCACTGGTGATATCTTTGAATATGAAATTTATCCATTGTAAAGTATGAAAGTAGCTAGTTTAGTGTTTTAAAGCATGCCATGTGCAGTCCGCAGCAAAAAACCTACAACATGACAATGTAAGTTTATTGTGAAACTACGCGTAACAGCGCAGGGAATCAACATAACGTCTAACTGGCACGAATCACGCCAGGAAGTCATCGGCGTCCTCCCCTTCACACTTATTTTGGAGCAAAAGACTGTGGTTTCACAATAAACTTTCATGCTCATGTTGCAGGTTTTTCGCTGCCGAGTGTACAATCCTTTGATGTTGTTCACTGCCTAATCATAGGCTTAATGACAATAAAAAATATTCTATTCTATTGCTGGTGTTAGCAATGCCTATGGACGTAAGAAATCTGTCGTAAGAAAGTCCATATATTTCACTTAAAAAAAAAATATTGTAACTTTCATATTTAGTGATATTAAAATTATTATAATAGCATTTTAAAGTTCTTGAAAGGAGCTACCATCATAAAATCAAAACGTGTAATAGTATTTTTTTAATTACTGGAATATTCATACTCAAATACTAAAAAAAAAAATGAAATGAGCCTTTTCTCTATTTGCTGATAGTATATCGAAAAACATATATCAGTATGAGTATAGCAGCGAATTTTCTGACTTTTGGAATTATTTCCCTTGAGTATGGAGGAAAAATAATGTTTCTGTCCCCGCTCTATAAGTTCTATTGGATTAAAGATGATCCTGTGGATTCTGACACCTGTCATAATGACGTCATTCTCTTAAATATGTTATTGGATTCTTTAGAAGTTTTGTGAGCAATACTTTGCAAATACTGTGAATAGTATACGTATTCCAACAAGTTTCGTTTGTGTTTTTTTTATTTCTAGTTCGACTCACCAGAAGTCTTATTTTCCTGTACTATTGAAGCTGACTAAAAAACTTTATCATACAAGGTGTCCACATAAAACCTCCGTGATTACAAATATTAATTACATGGAAACTATTAGTGCCAGAGAATAACGGTTTGCGGCGTCTTGAAGAACAACTCAAACAGTTTTGGTTTATTTATACATTTCTATGTGGGCCCCGTTAGTAGCTCTAGGAATGTCCAATCGATTTCCAATCTCCCGCCATATATTGTGTAGCATCTCCGGTGTGATCGAGTTTGTGGATTCTTCAATTTTGAATTTTCTGACGAAGAGCATGAATATTACAGGTGGGGCGTAGACTCTATCTTAAACAGGGAGCCCGCGGTGGCTCAGTGGTAGAGCGTTCATCTCTGGTGCATAGGGTCCCTGGTTCAAACCCTGCTCCCGCCAAGTGAACTTTGTGGTGGACAAACACCATATGCGTGGGTTTTCTCGGGGTTTTCCCGTACTCTCCCACTTTCTTCATTCCACTATTTCGTTCATTTCCCATCACCACCGTCTCCTTTAGCCTAACCGGCATAACCGTGGGACGTAAAAGTCAAAGATTTCATTTCATTTTTTCTATCTTAAACATAGCCCCATAGGAAGATATCTATAGATCTTGATCTATATATATCTATAGAACTTGAGATCGCAATGGCCAAGGAGTGGGTCCATCACGTGCAATCCATCGCTGTGGAAACGTTTGTTCTAAAACCCTACGAAAAATTAAACACCAGTGGGGTGGGGCACCATCCTTTTGGAATATAACATTTGGTTGCAAAGGGAGTAGCTGTGAAAAAGCAGTGTTCAAGCATGTCCAAAGAAACTGAACCAGTTATTCTGTGCTCCATGAAGAAAAATGGTCCGATAATTCTGTCACATCTCAAAGCACAAATTCACTTTCTCGCTATCTATGACATATTCACGAACAACGTATGGGGGTTCGGAACCTCAAATGCGCACATTGTGACAATTCATCCTTTGTGATGTGTTGAAGGTTGCTTCACCACTGAAAATCACCCTCCCGAAGTAATCGGGAGCATCCTTCCAGAGTCTTCACTGCAAACCTGGTTCGATTTGGTAGGTCATCGGGCTGTAGCGCCAGAATGATTTGCACCTTATGTGCATACAAACGCAGTCTTTTTTGGAGCACCTTACGCACGGTTGAACTTGGGATGTTCAGCTCGCGTGATGCTCTGCGAACTTACTTTGTTCGGCTTCTGAAGAAGGCCTACCTGAACTTATCCACAGTTTCCTCAGACGTTCGTGCTTTGCCAGAGCCAGGCTGTCAGTTGACACTCCCGTGGCTAAAAACTTCTCAAACCATGTTTTAATGGTCTTGACGTCTGGTGGGTGTCTTTCGTAGTTTCGTCTGAAGTTCCTTTGCATGATATTTGGTGATTCAACCTCAGCCAACCACACCACACACCACGCTCTCTCTTGTACTGTTGTCATCTTTGTTCCTGAACACCTGCAACAAATAAAAATTCATATAAACTTTATTACTGAACATTTGCAACAAAAAGAACAATTAACAATCAACAACTAAAAAGTGTTTGAGTTGCTTTTTAGATCCCGCAAACCGCTGTTCTCTGGCAATAATTTCAATAATTTCCATGCAATTAATATTTGTAAGCAGGGAGTCCTTACATCCTAGATATGTTTTGATTTTTTTGTTCCTTTTCTCTTCCGTAAAGGAAGTTAATCTTCATTTTCCATCTTCGTGTTTATATTTTATCTTTTGCACATGTAAGAAAAAAGATCTCTTTCTAAAAATTTTACGTAACCATGTGAAATTAAAATGAATGGTTAATTTCAGCCATCCTGGTTTTTACTTCACTTCCATAATTCAAGAAAATGGAATAACATTAGCACTGCAAGCTTCAACTTAAATTGAGCAAAATTTCGGAAAACTACTGAAATATGTGATAACATTCTTGAATTACAAGTTTTAAAGTATTTTTTCTTTGAATGGCTTAAATACTGATCTTTAAAGTTTTGGGGCTTTTCCTTAGCCTGTTAATTACAGCGCCGTAATTTCTTTTCGATGCAGTCAAAAGTAGAAAACGTAGCTGGGTTCTTAAGTTTTTCCTATTGTACATTAACATAGACACCTATTTTTCTTTTATTAGTACTTAAATATGAAACTGGCGAAGATGATTAGTGCGTGAAATACAGTACTGCCATTTGGTTTACATAATTATTAGTTAATAAGAGAGTTTGTAATTGTTTCTCTACTTGTTGTAGCCACTAAAATCTATATATATCGTAAACGTGAAACTTACGTGCTCTCATGCGTTTTATTCTTCACAAATATGTACTTTTACCAAGCTTTGGTAAAAGATTTCACGCAAGCAGTACTTTGAGAAAAAAAAAATGAAAGTCAGCCAAATCGTAATCCAGCTTGATGTATCTGATACATAAAATTATTTGTTTTACCTATAGAACTATGTAAGTAATTAAAATGATAGTTTCTAGCTATTGAGAAACAAGGTTGTGGCCCTCGTAATAATGTTTTATTTAATTGAGTTCATTAGTTTTCTTAATCACATCATGAGCCGAAGACAGTTTTATATTTAGTACTAGATAATAATATTTACTGTGAACTAGTTCCCACTTTGATATTCAAGTCATATTATAATTAGTTTTTTTTTTCATTCTTAGTATTCCCTTCGTTGCGAAACGTTATGTGGATGGTTTGTTAATTCAAATTTTCTGTTTTCAGATCCTTCTGAGTTGAAGAGTCTTCAAAGAAACAAGGAGTGACTCGCTGTTTGGAGAATTTGAGTTCGAAAGTCATGTTCAAATGTAAATAACTAGTGGAAACTACTTTGCGTACTAATATAATATATATATATATATTTACGTTACGATGGGAGACGAAAATAAAACAGAATGTGAGGTATCTTCTACAGAATGTGAAATTTTTACCAAAGCTGAAAACTACGAGTGTGATATTAAAGAGGAACCGCCTGAACCAACGGATATAGTGTTTGTAGAAATTAAACCATCAAATTTACAACTCGTCGCTGAAGGCAATCCGGAAGTTAGTGACACTGTAACCTGCGATTCGACTTCCAACTCAAAACTTAAAATAAACGAACACGAGTCTTGTGCTATTGATACTTATTCAGAATCATGTGAGTCATCAAATAACAGAACAGGATATAATTTGGTTGGCGAAGCTGGGGCTGACGTTCAAAGGTATTTTGCAAATTTTATATTATTTCTAGACTCCATAAAGACTCATTTCTTAGTAGTTTACATCAACGCAATACATAATTTGCGTTTTAATTTGGAATATAGGCATCATAGTTATAATTAATTTTGGCGTGTTTTGCCTAGGAACTTTTGCGAAGGCTGGAACGGATTGTGGCTGATAGTGTTGTCGCTTTTCTAAGAAAAATATCTAAAAAAAGAAAAAAGAAAAAGCTGTTTCTAGAAAATTTCTGTACTGGCTATTTGAGTAAGGATGTGTATTCGGTTGGCAAGTAAGTTCATTTGGTTTTCCATAACAAGTCTCATGGCGCTTGCTTAATATAATTTAAGACGAAATATTTTATTAATTTGTATTTTTATACTTGCCGAATCAGTGTGTAAATTAAAATAAGCTCGTCCAACCGGGCGCTGTTTTGTGTAGTTAATTTACTGCTCAAGAGAGAAGAAAAGAATTAGATTTTTAAACGTAACGTTTATAGTATTAGGAAGCTGAAAAAGTATTAAAGAATTTTTATGGTAGAGAAATTACTATAATAGATCAAACATATCTACTATCATGTGATAAGTACCCAGCCTTGAAAGATTGTAATGGACGAACAGCTGATGCTGCAAAAAATTAAGAAAGATAAGAGATTATGAGAGAAGCAATATGAATTCTGAGTATTAACATCTAAGAGTTAACCTATGTTATAAATTAAAGGATATATTATGTTACAGTCTATTGGAAAATCGAGTGATTCATTCCAACCACTAGTATCCTTAGACCAACCGAAAGCAGTATTTAGATGAAAGTGTCTAGAAGTACAAAACTGACACATATGTGTTACATCAGACGCAAGTTTATTGTGTGTGTTGACCTTGCCAAACTATGGGAGGAACTGATTTATCCATAGTATTTATGTTTAATTTACATGTACAGAGTGGACCATTGGTTTTAATACGCTCTTGTAAGTTTTCAATTAATATGCAAAAAATTGTAAAGTTTAGTACCATGACAATATGGACACTGAGATATTGTTTACCATACTCTGCGATACAACCAGATTAGCACTCTTCCCAACCTATCATAAAGTTATACGTTTTCAAAGGGTACTACATCAAGCTATTACATATTTCAAACGAAACGTACAGTATCACTTGTTATTTAGTGTTGTAAACTAGGAACAATACAGTATCACAAACATACAATGTATTGACCTCTAGTCATAATAACGCAAGTGAAACGGATGGATCAGTGCACATCTAAAGTAATGTAATATCTAACACTATGAACATGATATGATTTCGAATGAAGAGGAACAATATAACAAGAGATTGAAAATTCGAAATTCATAAAGATTTTATTTGAAAAGAAAACTGCTTAGTTGAGTACCGGATCCAATCACAGAGATAGTTTTGAATATAGGTAAAGAACTTAATTCTGATTATTGCAATTTGTTATCTCAAACCTTTCTGGAGTTATCGTAAACACTGGTAAAGTTTTCAAAACTGCTTGATATTATGTAATTCTGAGAACTGTAATTACACCTACGGAAAACTAATATCGCACTATTATAAAAGGAAAAGAAAGAAGCATTCATTTTAAAAGGTTTTCTAAGATACACTATTTCAAGCAAAACAGAGATTTTTACCATTTTTGCATATCTCCGGAACTGTTTGCAATATCAAATTGTTGTAAGCGGCATTATTATCTTTATGTCTATCCATAACCATCTACGTAATTGAATGTGATACTTATGTAAGGACGTTGTTGAAGTAAAATCTTTCGAAGAAACTCAAATTTTCAGTTCCTTTTAGCTTTGTTCCTAATTGTTTCAAGTATGTAATATAATAACCGTTGTATTCGGCATCAAGTACTTTGGATATGCATTTCCTCGTCCGTCTCAATACGTTATAACTGTTCTGGAAATCTCCAAGATTTTGTTCCTTTTCTGTGTTCCTGATACTGTAGCTTGTTAGTTTGCATAGTCTGTTTTATTGTTTGGTATGTAGATTTCAATTTTCAAATAATCAAACGTATTGCGATTGGAAAAAATATAATCTCCTTGGTTGGCAACACTGTTAATCTAGTTGTATTGTAAAGTACGTCCTCCGGTTGATATTTCCATGGTTCGAAATTTCATCATTTTATACTAGATTAAATGTTATATGGGCGTATCAAGATAAATGGTTTATCCTGTATTTTAGTCATTGCAGGTTTTAATTCATAAAGATGAATCAATGAAAGTTGAAATACGTTAAAAATGTAGAGAATATTAAAAAATTATGAAGTTACTTGAGAGATTGGAAACATTGTGAAAATGAAACTGATTAATTAACACAAGAACCGAACGAATTTTTCGGCCAGCGCAATACAAGTAATATATCTTTTCTTTCTTCTTGCTTGTTTCAACGTTTTCTATTATTGTATACTTCTTGAAATACAGCGTTCATTCCTTGTTATTGTCTCAACATATTTTAGCCTATTCTCTAACGTAAGAACTATAGTTTCTTTTCGTATTATTGTCGTTTTCTTAATTTTGATGATGTAATTTTACTCCTCTCGCTCTAAGGTGCGTTGTTAGCCGAAGTGTATAAAGTGGCATTACACATTTACTATTACTCTGTTCAATTGTTCACGAATATTTGAAAATTAGAAATAATATAAATATATTTTAGCTGTCGTGTTGGTGGTTAGTCTAATTACGTAAGTAAAGAATCTCCTCGTTTATGTTTGCGATATTTTTGGAGACGCATGAAATATTTATTGTACTGTATCTGTGACTCCTTGATGCTTTCAATAGGAATTAGTTTGTGGTATGACATCTTCGGTGCTTCGGCAGACCATTACATGATGGATGTATTCTGGAACCCGTTTGGAGTTTAATGTGTTATTTAACGAAATTTGGGAATGCGTCCCCTTGTGAGAGAATTGAATGCTTTACGATTATTCGGATTCCACCTTAAACTGTAAGTCTACGTGTTATAAGCCTGAAGTGATGAAAATAGGATTCTAAACCTCAACAAACAATAACATTAGGATTAGGAGAGCGTCCTGTACTATTTGGGTTAACTTAATTTGCGCTGCTTTGATTTTAGTTTATACGTAGGTATGATTTACTCCATATCGTTACAATAATGAAATTGGAACTCCTTACAAACTTTAAAGTTTTGGTCTCCATTCGTATATATGTATTATGACTTCAAGTTATTCCAATGTCTAAACTTGTCTTACAAAAATGTTTCGTATAAATTTTGTCGGAAGTTTCGCTTGTTCGAAATATATTTTACTTCGTTTTAATATATATATATATATATATATATATATATATATATATATATAAATTGAAATTGATTCTGTGCTGTGTGTTTGAGGTGAAAGTGAATTAGTGTACCACAAGAATGGAACAGGTAGTATAGTGGAATTATAGTATATTGCATTGACTATATTGCTTGTTATGAGGAGAATTATCTGTCACAAGGAGAATTGCCTGTCACATGGAGACCTTACCCAAATGGTCATGACGCTTTATTCAGATGAGACAGATTGTAATGAAATTGAAGAAAATGATACTAACGCATAATGTAATTGACCAATATTAAGAATAAAAGAAACAATTACTTATAAGTCAGATACACAAGTATATTACTAAAAGAAAGAAACAAACACTAACTACAAAATACGTGAATTACTAATAGATGATTTAACTTGTCATACAATACCATAGATTAGTTATACTTCTTTCTAAGTTTATACTTAATGTCCTGACGACCGCTACTCAGAGACTTCATATTGAAGCTCTGAACGAAGAGAATCCGAACTTCTGAGTTAACGTTGAAGGCTGTGAATGTGAATGCGAAGTGAAGTAGTGATGATTTTTGTAAGATTTCTAGAGTTTATATACTCATTTCCATACTTTCATTTTCTATTTCGGATTTTAGAAAATAGGATTGTTTATTTTCCCTTGTGAAAGTCTTCCGTGTTTATAATATTTGTTTTTAACTTTCACTATTTTTACCAGGATGTTTTTCAATACATTGTTTAAAATATTTCATTTTTACTTGTTTATTGTTTGGTTTCTCCGGAAGATTAAGAAAATACTTCAGTTTTTAATATCACAAAATAAAAGAATGTCTTATTCCTCGGCTCAAAAAAGTCTTTTCGTCATCTGTTCCTTTGAACCAGTGACGTAGTTAATTTTAATATAAAAAAACACTAACACACATAAAAAGTACTAATAGGTGTGGTCACTTTGGGGAAATTGCACTGATACACAAAGGGAATCCATATGAAAGTCCAGAGAGACGGCAAAGTGGAATGATTGGAAGAAGTGCCGACCGCATACCATTCAGGAGTGTACACCAAATGGAACTGGAACAACTGAAAGCAGGATGGCTGCATCTTCGGGTTTCTGCAGGTACTGGAACAACTGGAAACAGGACAGCTGCATCTTTTTGTTTGGGTTTCTGCAGGTACTGGAACAACTGGAAGCAGGACAGCTGCATCTTTCTTTGGGTTTCTGCAGGAACTGGAACAACTGGAAGCAGGATTGCTGCATCTTTCTTTGGGCTTCTGCAGGAATTGGAACAACTGGAAGCAGGACTGCTGCATCTCGTCCTTAGATTCTGCAGAAAACTGGAACTGCTGGTAGTTCTACAGGCTGCATCGTCTTTCTTGGATTCTGCATCAAACTGGAACAGCTGGGAGTATTGCTGGAAATTGCATATGGAAAGGTAGGAAGGTGGTGTCCCACAGGAAGGTGGTGTCTCCGTTGGTAGGTGGGATCTGGAGAATAAACTGGCATCTTGAAGTGACATCTTCGGGACCTCGAAGCAGGTGCATATTGAAAAGAAAATGAGTGCATTAGTTTTAGAGTTATGAGTTTTGGAGAAAAAAATCTTTTTTTTTTACTAGTCGGACTGGAATTAGGTTGATACGAACGTATGAAAAAAAAAAACCTTTTTTTTTTTTGAACAGCAAAGTATGGTAAAGCCTGCGATAAGCAAAAGCATTTGTATGTCATATTGGTTAAAACCGTTCTTTCTATAAAATAGTAGGTAATAGAAAAAAGAAAAAAAACATAGCAAGTGTGTTTGTTTATTTATGGTTAATGACCCAGAAAGGAAGGAAGAACACACCAACCGTTATGAAATGAAATGTCTGATACGAATAGCTATAGCCGAATAAGAACACAGTCCAAGAAGAAAGGTTTCACAGTGTCTGATAAGAGAATTAATGCAGCCATCCATCGCAATGCAAACCCAGAGCAAACCATTGCCATGCGTCGTCAAAAGGGGCAAAAGAAGCAACCGGCTCCACAACGCAGTCAAGACGTCGTTGCCAAGGTCCGCCGGTTTTTGACCCAAGAGAATCTACCCACCCAACGTGACAGCGAGGCGTGTTGGACGGTCAACTGCAACTGTATACCGAATCATATGCGACAATTTGGGACTCAGAAGTGCACACAAGCGGCGGGTCCATGTTCTGAAGCCAACGCACATCGCAGAACGGCGGGTGGCATGTAAAAGGCTGTATGAAGGTTACCTGGCAGGTGACAAATGGCGTTGTGATCACCTTAGATGAAGCATGGGTCTGTTTGACAGGATCCCAGCAGATGCGTCCAATTTACTACCGCCGTAGTAATGGAACCGATCATGCAAAGTGGGTTCGCTCCTGCAAGGAGAGTTTTCCAAAGGGATTTATGGTAGTGACGAGTTTCTGTACGTAGGAAAGCTTCCGATACACCGGGTGTTATCAAATGTCAAGGTGAATGCAGCGTATTATATCGAGCATGTACTGGAATCCATCTATCGCCAACATGCCCCAGCTTTGTATGGCAATGACACTGACAAAGTGTTCATCCACTAGGACAAGGCCAGCAGCCATATTGCCAAACGAACGGTGGCCTTCATGACCCGTATGGAACAGGAGACAGGTGTAAAGGCTATCCCATTTCGAGACATCTGCGTTAAGTCACCAGATGCATCCCTTATGGACTTCTGTGCTTTCGGCCTCCTCAAACGGAACATCAATAAGCGTCGTCCGACCACACTTGGTGGCCTTTGGAAAGTGTGCAAGGAGGAGTGGGTGAAATTTGATCTGGCAGTGCTCAATAGAGGTCTTCTTCAGTGGAAACTAAGGTGTCGTGCAATCGTTCACCAACGGGCTCTCACATCGAACATGATCGCTGGTGGAAACGGGGTTTTACACTCTAGAGCACGGGTCTGTACTTCACTACCATAAGGCTGAAACAGCCTTCTGTAGCACTTCGATTGTCCTACTCCACGGCAAATCATTCGTGTATGAAGTTTGGTTGAAACAACTCGATGACTTTCGAAGTTAAGGTGGAACATGCTTACACACCTACCTACACATACAAACATCATTATATATAGACAGATATTGTAGCAACGGCTTGAGCTTTTCCCCTGCTAGGAAATAAAGAACTGAGTAGAATAATTAGCGAGGAGGAAGATATTGGACTCTCCTACGTAATTCGCTATCCTTTATAGTTCATTCGGTTCCATTTTTTTGAATGCAGTAACTTTGGGCAAGATTTGTGCAAGGTAATTAGTTATTGCATTTAATATCCTCCATGTTATTAAATTATCCATTATTCGTTCATTTTCGGTTAGTCTCATTAAATAAAAACCTGAAGAGAAAGTGCCCTTCTGCCTACAAAATTGTATTTTTTCTTTTATATGTTATTTTTCTACCCAATGAAACCGTTATTATTATTATTATTTTACAATTTGTTTTTGATTTCAGAGATGATAATACTCATATAAACCACTAAACGTTTTATTCGATAAGCACGTATGTCGTATATAGTATTTAAATGACAAGATATATTACTTTCACAACGTAAGTATTCCTAAATTAGGTATACGCCTGAAGACAGAAAATATAGCATATATAGAAAATTATCCGAGTTTCATCCTGAAAGTTTATATGAGAAAGAACCAGTGTGAGAATTAAGAATTTTCCCCATTAGGGGATCACTTATATACGTACTCAGCCACAAAAGAGAAAAAATGTTTGTATGGTTCTCCGTCAAATTCAGTGCGGTCACACATCATAAAAGAAGTAGCATTGACACGCAAGATCCTGCGTACTTGAAAGTACGTCATTATTCTTTAAGTAACAAATTTTCATTGCATATTTATACGACCATTATTTACGATTTTGAAACATCGAAATCTGCCCATTTTTCTTAGATACAACATTTGGTATTTTGCTGTCGAATTCATTTTATAGACCGAAAATTTTGTATATAAAAATAACATTCACGAAAGTAGGCTGTTACAGTTACCAATCATTACTAATCGACCGTTATCTATTTTTAGTTCTTTGCTTTGGTCAGAACTTTTTTTAAATTTTACGTAGAATGCGTAATATTAAAAAAAAATCTAGCGTGAATTCATCTGACCTACGATAAAACCAAAAGCAGTTTAAAGGAGAAGCATTTCATTTGTGGCTACCATTCATACAATAATTTATGTATGTAAATATGTTGATATTGTGACTTTTGTACAACTCATGATAATGTAATATTAATTGTAAACTTGTTAATTTTTTCAGGACAGATATTCAATCTTGCCATGAGTGTGGCGTGATGTTCACTGAGAAATCCGCATTTAAGAAACATTCATTAACTCATAAAGTTAAAACACAACACTCATGTCCGGACTGCAAAAAGACATTTCCTAATAAATCAACTTTAAAAAAGCACTCCGTAATACATTCGGGTGAGAGGCCACATGTATGCCATTATTGTGGTTGGGCATTTAGACATAAAACGTCTTTGACGAAGCATACTTTACTACATACAGGAGAGAAACCATATTCATGTAGGGAGTGTGGAAAAACATTCGCTAGAAGTTCAGCATTGAAGCAACACACATTAGTACACACAGGGCAGAAGCCACATTCATGCAAAGAGTGTGGCAAAATATTTACTCAAAAGGGTAATATGAGGTTGCATTCATTGTTGCATAAGAATGAAAGATCGTTTTGCTGCCATGTGTGTGGAAAGGGATTCACTCATAAGTATGGTTTGAGGAAACACGTTTTAGCGCATACAAGTGATGAAGGGCGCTCATGTCAGCAGTGTGGGAAAACATTCACTCTAAAATCAAGTCTAAAGCAACATTTGTTATCACATACAGGGGAAAGACCACATTCTTGTCAGCATTGTGGTAAGACATTCACTCGCAAATCAATTTTGAAAAATCACACATTAAATCATACAGGTGAAAGACTTAATTCTTAAGTAGTTTGTGGGAAGGAAATCACTGAAAAATGCAGCATGAGGTAACACGCATTAGATTGTACATCCGTACGAAATTTCTGGTAAAACTTTTATTCTAAAATATAAAAAGTACAATGTTTCTAGCATATACAGGTGTACGATCATATTCATGGGAGAAACTGTGGAAAATCTTTCTGCTAAACAGGTGATTATTAGACATAAATCAATATTTAAATCTGAAACTATACATTGATTAAAATGTACTGATCCGTCTTCCGATGTCATCGTCTTGGGTTAATAAACATCTATATATAGCAAGTCTTACCTATCACAGATACATTACATCTTTTATTGTAGATTTTATCCTCACAATTAGTTCCCTATAGTAATAGTTTTAGAGGTCCTTCGTTGCTAAGGGGTTAGTGTAGCGTGCGTTTAGCGTAGGAGACCCTGGTTCGATTCCCGGCGGAAGGCCATGTTCGGATTCCACGTTAAGCTGTAGGTCCACGTCTCATACAACCTCGCTGCTGAAAGGGACCATAAACTCAAAATCAACTCAACTCAAATAGAGTTTTAGTATTTTACCAATGTAGAAAAAATGCACAAAGTTTCTTGCTTATTTCTGCTAGAGGTTTAACTTACTGGACTTTGTATTGTGGTTTTGTAATTTAGCTTTTCTGGACGTAAGAGATTGACGTAAACTTGATCCTGCACGGTGATCTTTGCAACGGACAACTGAAAAAATGAAATGAAATTTTTGAGTTTTACGTCCCACGTTTATGCCGGTTAGGTTAAAGGAGACGGTGATGATGAGAGATGAATGAAATTATGGAATGAAAGAAGTGGGAGGAAACGGGAGAACCCCGAGAAAACCCACTCACACGGTGTTTGTCCACCACAAAGTTCACTTGACGGGAGCAGGTTTTGTATCCGGGACCCCAAACACCAGAGGTGATCGCTTTATACCACTGAGCAGACTGAAGTGAGTTAGTATAGAGAGTTCTTCACTACTTTATTGCTATTTTGATTTTCCTCCGAGGCTGCCTTGCAAAACCAAGAAGTAATTTAAAATAGAAACATAAATATATTTGCTTGAGAACTTGACTGCAGGCTCCTTGCGAAATTTGATGTACGCTTCAATGTGTAGCACTCGACTCTCACTGAACTACACCGAACTGCACTGCACACACGAAGCTTGGGATTTTTTCACTTTATTCTACCGAAACCCGTCATTGCTGACGTATGTGGTGGCGTGATATATTCAGGAATTTTCTCAAATTTAGTATGAATCCCTTTACACATGTTGGTTACAGGAAGGAAGAAAGAAACTGCTCGATTCACACGCCATTGCTTATCCGGAACCTGTTTATTTCATCAATCAAAATAAGTGATTGCCTAAGGACAGAGAAGGAGTATTGGTAATTTCGGAAATGCATTATGGATTTATATTTAAAACTTCGGATTGTTAAAGGACGAGCGGCTGATACATAATTATACAAAATGACCATTATCCTAAATTTTGCCATGAGTTGCTTTTAATTATTTAAATATAGATTTAAGATTAAATTGTTGGATTCCTAATATTAATTTATTAAATTGTTTAAATAACTGAGTCCACTTTGATTAGAATTGAGTAAATAGAATTTTGTTTGACTGGTGCTGGAAGTAAAATGCGAGTGCATAAATGCTAAAATTTATGTATCTTAGCATGGACATTGACACATATAAACGCAAAATATTCACTGCTTTTCATAGCATATTAGAAATAACCAAAAGCACTTTAAGGTGGTAAATTTTATTTGATGACGTAAATTTTTTCTAACGTAAACAACTTATTTATGTGAACACAGAACACACTTTTACGCCATGACAAAAAAAAAAAAAAAAAAAAAAAGTTGAATGCAGAAAAATGTCATAAACTGCAAATCATGTATAGTGAATTTTTATATGACCATTCTAGATTTTTATTTTCTTGAATTTATATTGCGCAGTTACGAAGGAACTAATAGTTGACCGTCTTATAAGGATGTCACGGTGCGTACCAACGAAAGAAAGAAGCGCAACTTACGTTAACTTGAAATTGAATAATTTCCAAAAATTCTTTCCCCAGTTTTTAATAACCAGTTAATGGTCACAAGCTTTGGGACGAAGCATTTCGTTTTTTCACAACTTTCTACATTTTTACATGGAAATAGGAATAAGAGCTGTTGTGTCTTCTGACTTCAGGGCGCGCAGTACTTGGCGCTTTTTTGTGTTAATCCGGCTGAATCACGCAGAAACATATTGCTGATTTCCTTCTGCATATAACAAAAATTCTGTAAAGTCCTAGCGGGAGGCGAAAGAAAATTTATACAGAATATGATGTTCATTGGTTACAATGAACACAATTAAATATTGATTAGCAGTCTTGTGTTAGTTTTCAATATTTGCCTGTCTTCACTCCGATATTTTCCGAACTTTTAGGAACTACTTTCGCACACAATAAAACATCATTCAAGGTATGCCCAAGGCAGGAAATAGATACTATTTGATCATCTATGGTTTTGTCGGTTGCTTGAAAAAACGAAAACGCATATACTTGCAGTGGCTCCTTTAAGGGAAGTCAGTGTGTTCACGACCACATCACCAAGGGAAGCGAATCCACATACCATCTTTTGAAGAAAAAGAAAGATTATTATGAGAGACTTGTCTAAGGTTAGCAATGAGCTGACGAGGGTGGAGTACAGTGGTTGATAAAAATAATCCCAATCTAAATTACATTCATTTCATTTCATTCTTTTATTCATTGTTACGCCCATGAAGGAAACTATTCTTGAAGTCGCGACACAGGGTGATATCAATAAAACGGAGAAGTTACTCATTATTCCCAATTTTGTAGTACTTACTCACATTGGTATCAATTAAAAAGAGAACTGAGCACTACTCGTCTCGGCTGACCTCGGAGGAGCCCCGCCCTTTTGAAGTAACCACACCTCTATTCTCGAGCCGAGCAACTACTCCGCGTTTGATATCAATAAAAATCAAAGACTCCTCTGTGATGCTAGTAACTTCTTCAAATTTGTGGAGCAAGCTAAATAGGCGACTCCGTGCGAAATATGGCAGAGTATATGATTGTTTTGCTACGTAGAAAAACTTATAAATTGCATAGAAATGTTGCAAATGGAGATTACAAAAACATTATAGGTTCATGAAAGAAAATGTAGAGTGGTTAGCACAACATTTTTTTAAAGAGAATCAACCTAAATTTGGGGTGGTGCACTACGTAATGACAAAAAGATGCGGGTTTTCTTGCGTTACGTGAGTAATCCGGGATTCCAGGTCGGAATGTCAGGGGATTCTGGTATGGCTCAAAATACTGTGTCTATGACTACTACAAGTGTAATGGATAAGATTACTGCGAAATCTGAAAATTGATTGTTTCCGGAAGTGTACGTAATATGCAAACAGCAAAGGCAGAGTGGCAAGAACAATATACATTTCCGGGTGCTATCGGAGCACTTGACTATACACACGTGGCAATAAAGTAACCTAGTATTTTGGAGACCAATACGCTAATAGGAAGAGCTCCTTCGTGGCTAAGCGGTTATCGTACATGCCTTTGGCATGAGAGACCCGCGTTCGATTCTCGACGGGAGCTCATGTGGTTTGGATTCCACGTTAATCAGTGGATCCCGTCTCATATAGCCTCGCTACTGAAAAGGACGTTAAACTCAAAATGAACTCAACGTTGATTGCAAGGGTGTATACATGAGAATATATCTTTTTATGCCAAGGTGAAAGGGGACACGTATGGTGTGGAAAATACAATCGGATGGACGTGCTTTATGATGTGACTGGTGTAACTTTTTTTTAAAAAAGAAAACAAAGGGGCCAAGTGTCTGATATCGTTCTTAAAGCCAAACAATCTACAAAGACCTTGGACAACACGTGATATGCGCTTGTCGTGTTAATCTTGATATTGCTGGATTCAAATCAGCATCCATCAGCTCCAATAGGTTCGTTCTCATGGTTTCAGTGTTACTTTCTTGTTTCCCTTTCTTTCTTTTTTCTTTCTTTGTTTTTTCTTTTTGTTTTATTCTCGCTCGAATATTAAAGATTCTCTTTTGAATTTGTGTCTCAGTCGTAGGTATATTTGATATTTCGTTACACTTCGCTGTAATTGCCTTCAAAGCTTCGGCTTTCCTTCGTTTACTTTCTGGTAACTGTGACTTCGAAAGTACTACTGGAAACTCTTTTATAATATCCACAAATGCACTTTTATTGAAACTGTCGTTGCTACTTGCCCCTTCCGTGGCGTTTAGGATACTAAGCCATAGGCTAAAAACAACGAAATGACTTCGCGACGGATGGGAGAAATGAGTAATCACTTCTTTTATTGATACGACTCACTGCTACGCGCAGAGGAAACACGAGTGAACGTTCATAAATCTGGAGCAGTCTAGATCTGAGTAGTGGCTTGTTTTATTGATACAAAATTGAGGGAGGAGATTACTCCAGGTGTAGTTACTCCGATTCTCGAGCAGGATTTCTCAGGAGTAGTTACTTATTTTTATTGATATCACCCATAGTCTTCCTCGTACAACATATTATTTTTTAGACACAAAGGTACGTCGTCGGGCACATCACAGGAGATTTCAAAGCGTCTGCCATGGACAGAAATATATTCATGAGAACGCCGGATCATGGATTGGGGAACCCTTTCGAAGATGCCTGAGTCATGGCGAACAGTTACATAGGCATTGTGGATAGGCTGTTACAGGTTGTTGAGAAGAATAGCATATGCCACACTTAATGTATTCCCACAGATAAAAATCTAGTGAAATGAATCCGAAGAGCAGGTAGGTCAATGCACACGACCACCACGCCCCTTTTTAACATATTTGGAAGTTGCTCAAACCCCGGCAACATGCAAGTAAGCAGGAGGCCCATCATACATTACCACATGTAAGGGATAGTATGTATATGTCGATCAGTTGATCCTAGTCAATACGACACCATACATGAGTCTAAATTGGTTATAATAACGAGTGGTATTCGCACCATGGACATGTTGATTACCTAAATGTGTGTTATGAACGTTGACGATACCATCCCTTCCAAACGTGGCCTCGTCAGTGAACAGTACTAATGCCTAGAACAGTATGATGGTAGCGATCTGTTGAAAGAAACACGGGAAGAATGTTTCACGTGTTTGGAAATCCACTTCTGTCAGTCTTTGTACCCTCTGCATTTAGTATTGGTACAAAGCATATTCCAGTAATGCACACAGATATGTGACTAACATGTATTTTACAACTCCCTCGTACTCTCACCTGACTCAGAACTCCGTCGTGGCTAAGCGGTTAGCGAACGTGCCTTTGGCATCGGAGACCCGGGTTCTCATTCCCGGCGGGAAGTCATGCGGTTCGGATTCCACGTTAATCAGTAGGTCCACGTCTCATACAGCCTCGCTACTGAACGGGACGTTAAACTCAAAATCAACTTAACTCGTACCTGGCTCATTGTCCACAGCACCTAACACGTTCCTTCAATAACATTTGTTCATACACGGTGAGTTCGACCAGCATCCACATGGGCTGCATTGCTACATACATCCTATATCTTGATTGGCGTCTGTTAGCCTGATAGAGTCATGCTGCTTCACTCCCGTTTCCATTTGCATGACTGCATGAATAGCATGTCAGCATGTGTGCGGATTCAGTAGCACACCGTGCTTTAGTCGAGCACGGCTCCATGTCATATTCAACACTTGAAGCACAATGAACTACATTACTATAGCGTCTTGAACACAAGATCCACCTGTGTGTATTATCGGAGTAATAAGGTATTGAACACCAGCGCCACGTCTGGACTTTACACTGCCATCTCTAGGGTTTTCAACCGCTAAGCTACCGTTCCTACGCTTTCAGCCCTCGCTAACTTTCTCAGTAATCCGAATATGCTATATATCCATAGGACTTTTTTCTTTTAGTTACTTCGATGTTAGAAATCACCTTCGGAAGGAAGTTCATTGCATTATATATATATATATATATATATATATATATATATATAGGGTGCGGAAAAACTCTCGAATGGTCCAATATCTCGCGAAGTATAAACATCAGCAAAACAAAACTAACACGTGTTAAATAGTTTTGAAAAAGCTATCCAACGATACCAAACACAACCCCCTATCCCCATCCCATTCGAGGGTACTGGGGGTAACTTTAAAATTTTAAATGGAAAGCCCTATTTCTCATACCACATTTGAATTCTCGAAAAAAAAGTGACAGTGATATGATGCAACATTTAAAATGTCTTGGCAGATGGCGCTTGAATCGACACAATAAAAGGTGGTGCAGCTAAATGTTACGAAAATGCGAATTGTCAGTCCCGTGCTCTGTAGTCGTACGGTTAGCGTACTGAATGGCGGAGTCAGACGTTCTGAGTTCGATCCCCGTTCCAGGCAATATTTATTATTTTATTTCCCCAAATAAATTCCATACGTTTTAACTTTAATTAGTGCTTTTTTGAAGTTACATAAAATACAAATTTCGATAATTGTTTTGCAGACTAGCTTTATAAAGTAGTTCTTAGTAATAGGGATATTACCTCACCAGCGAACGAGTGCGGGCGGCCGGTTTCGGAACTAAAATGCAAGCAGCAATGTTTCTAACCGGATTCTTGTAATCAATCTATCACAGTTCTTTCTGTCTTGTATGTAATAAACCACTTCACGCATATGCTCAAGTCAGGGTCAGATCCAGAGGGCGATTGCCGTCAGAATAGGATTTTTTTATTTAAAAAAATAAAACCTAAGAATTTTCATGTTTGTATTATAAATGTAAAATAAAACCTAAAATAGATATGCCTTACTTTTTTTGTTTTACGTTGCAGAAGTCAAATAATAAATTGCAAGAAATTACTTACATTGGCGTTCTTGCTCAAAAAATGTCCACCTTCGAAATCGCAGGTGACCATTTCTGTTCTAGAAATTGCTGACAATAGCTACTTCTCCTTTTCTAAAGTTGTTAACTTTTTTTTTTTTTCAATACACTCTTACCTTGATTTGACTTCAAACGACTACCCCCCAAATATTCAGCCTGTATCCGCCCTTGGCTCAAGTTAAGACAAACAGTTTCAAAAGTTATAGAAGTTATTTGCAGAACATCTTAAGTAACAAGCAAAAAACATCAACAACAAAAAATATAAAATATAACTTCTCTGCAATATATATTATCTTGCGAACAAACTAACGAGACCAGCCTTTTTCCTGGTTGCTCCTGTTGTATAATGGCATCGATTAAATAGTAATCAACTTTTATACATTTTTTTAATACACGGTAGAAGCTCACTGAATTGTCAATTGTGCTGTGTTGTTCTTAAATTGGTAATTTTCATTCATATATCACTATTCACATTACATCTGCATTATTATTGCTGGAATGGTTCACTACAATCACATAACTTACGGCGTTCTTTATTAGGCGGAAAGAGATTAGGCTATGCATAACACCTAAACTGCAACTTTTAAAAACGGCTGGATACACTGCAGAGTGAAACTTTCCGCTCCCCTGTCTCATCGCGCTTGACAATAAACTGATGTAAACACAACAACAGCGCCATCCTCCCAAAATCGCACTGCTATCCTGGTCAGGTAATACTTATATCAAAAATAAACAGTTTTTGTCGCGATTTCTATTTTTTTGCAAATTAGTTAATATGGGCAAATACATCATTTTTATCGAATTTAAAATGTATGAATTCATTATTTGGGTATAAAAATTCACATGAAAAATGATTACTCTGCGCGGGAATCGAACTCACCATCTCTGATTCCACAGCCCAGTATGGTAACCGTATGGCCACACAGTACGATACTGAGATGCTACATTTTCATAACGCTTTTAGTCCCCCTTTTTTTTGTGTGTGTCGATTCAAGTGCGATCCGCGAAGGCACTGTTTTTAATTTTGGGTCTAATCGCTGTCACTTTTCTGGAGAATCTAAATGTGCTATAAAAAATTGGGGTTTCCATTTAAAATTTTAGTTACCCCTCGTACCCCCGAAGGGGGTTGGGATAGGGATTGTGATCGGTATCACTGGATAGCATTTTCGAAACTATCCAAACATCTTATTTTTCTTTTGCTGATCTGTATATTTCGTTCCGGGACATTTTCCGCACCCTGTATATATGTACAGATGGTGATAAGAAAAATTGAAACACCTGTAGTTGCCAACTTGTCAGACGTATGGGTTGGCAGTGGTGTCGTGGCGCTCGCAGCGCCGGACCCTAGTGGTGGTGTGTTAGGTCGGTCTCCATACTACGTTAGGCGCAGTAGAACAGCAGTGTCCAGTGGCTGCAGCAGACGGAGGTAGTGTAAAATGGGAGACCTCTCAGATTTTCAAAGAGGGCAAATTGTTGGTGCGCGGTTATGTGGAGTGAGTGTGACGGCAGTGGCTACTGTGTTAGGTGTGTCGCGTGGGACAGTGTCGAAGGTGATGGCCTACACAACACACGGGAAAACCACATCGGGGAAGCGGAACAGTGGGCGGAAGAAAATCATGAGTGACAGGTCACGCCGGGTATTAAAGCGTATTGTCACGCAGAACCGTCGTGCCACTGCGGAGCAAGTGACGGAGAACTCAATCAGCACCTCCCCCACCCTGTTTTGACAATCACAGTCCGCCGCGAATTACATGACATGAACTTACGGGGCCGTGTTGCACGGGCCAAACCGCTCATCAGGGACCATAACGCTTTTGCACGCCGCAAATGGTGCCGCGACCATGCAACTTGGACCGTTGAGAACTGGAAACGTGTGATATGGTCGGATGAGTCATCCTTCACCCCATTCCCGACCACGGGCCGTGTTTATGTGTGGAGAACGCCCAAAGAAGCTTATGATTTGCAGTGTCTCCGCCCATCTGTGAAACATGGCGGCGGCTCGGTGATGCTGTGGGCCGCAATATCATGGTTTTCATTGGGTCCTGTGGTCACACTTAGCGGACGAATCACTGCCAACGATTATGTCGCAATTTTAGGAGACCACTTGCATCCTATGGTCCGGATGTTGTTCCCGGACAATGACGCCATCTTCCAGGATAATAATGCACCCATTCACGCAGCTGGCGTTGTTGCAGAGTGGTTTGAGGAACATCGGGATGAAGTTCAACACCTCCCCTGGCCCGCTTAATCCCCAGATCTCAACATAATTGAACATCTGTGGTCCGTCTTGGAAACACGACTCCGGCAACGATTTCCACCTCCATCCTCTCTCACAGAACTGGCCGATGCCCTGCACGAGGAATGGTGTAAAATTCCACTTGCTACCATTCACGACCTCTATGCCTCCATCCCACGTCGCATCAAGGCTGTTCTGAAGGCGAAGGATGGCCCAACACCATATTAATCTGGTAAGTTGCAATTTCGTTCAGGTGTTTCCATTGTTTTGATCACCATCTGTATATATATATATAAGGTGACTGGTAATTCGATGCATTCCTTGCAAAGGGATATTCTACAAGTATTTTGGAACACTTTCACCTATATGAACCGGGGGTCGCAAATTTATGGTTTCTCATAATTTGTACATGTGTGATTGTTTTGAAATTTCCCTTCTAATGACAGGTGCGCGCGAAAATTTTGCCTTTACCCCCTTTATATATTTTAGACGGTAAAATGTGTAATTTCTCATACCTACATAGGTCATGTGCTAACGTACAGCTCGTAACTCTGCACCGTTACTGTGTTATAAGTCCGAACGTGAAGTAAGATGTAGAGTTCCAAAATCCATTACTGCACCTCAGAAAGCAGCATGGCAACATCGCAGAAGTACTTGCCCTAGGAAATGACTGCATGATTGGGGAGAGGTGGAATGAAGATGGTGTGCGGTGAAGAGAAAACGCGAACTATGACGGATTTCATATCGAGGGTCGTGCGTGTGTCTCGCCAACATTCGAGCAGTGAACTGGTGCGTTGTTTTCCAGCACATGGAAACATTTTGTCAGTATGCCACGTTCTGGTGATTCCACAGAATACTGCAACGCACGCAGCTGTGAGGCATTGTATATCCTGGTAATTGTGGTACTCTTTGTCTGGAAAACAAGTAGTAACACCCCATGCAGATCTCAAATGAACGTGATCAGCACCTTGGTCGCTCAGTGTTGAACACATACTTCCTTTAGTGGTGGAACGTCGACACGCTATCATGGGCTTGATTAGATTTTCCCTGGTTTTCTTCACTCCCACCAGGCAAAAGCCGGAATAGTACCTTCTAGGAGGCCAGGGCAGTTCCTTTTCAAATCCCAGACCCACCTAAGAGACCGATGTGATCCTTGAGTTGAGGTTCAAACCCTTGCTTGAGTCATTCCCTTGAATAAATATATGCATTAAAAACTAGTCAAACCAATGACAGCGTGCCGACGTACTGCCACTAAAGGAAGTATGTGTTCAACTCTGAACGACCAAAGTAGGTGATGTATTACTACTTGCTTTCCAGACAAAGAGTACCACAATTACCAGGATATACTATGCCTCACTGTTGCGTGCGTTCGCGATTTTGTGAAATCTCAGTCTGTGTCATGATGACAAAAGGTATCTTCTGGAAAACAACGTTCCAATGTTGGCCATACAAACGCACGATTCTCGATATGAAATCCGTCATAGTTCGCGTTTTCTCCTGGCCACACACCATCTTCATTCCTCCTCATCCCAATTATGCAGTCATTTCCTAGGGGCAAGTACTTCTGCGATGTTACCGCGCTGCTATCTGAGTTGCAGTGATGGATTTTGCACTACATCTTTCTTCACGTTCGGACCTGTAACACAGCAACGGTGCAGAGTTACGAGCTGTACATTACCATATGACCTACGTAGGTATCCAGGATTACATACCTAAAATTTTATCGCTCTACGGTATGTAAAAGTGGGTCACGGTAACATTTCCTTCCGCATTTCTCATTAGCTGGCAAATTCCATAGAAACCAAATATGTACAAATTACTCAGAAACCATAAATTTGCGACCCCTGGTTCGACAGGTGAAAATGTTCCAAGTACTTCTAGCATATCCTCTTGCAAGGAACGCATCGAATTACTATTCACCCTGGATATATATATATGTGGAAAAAGTACAGGATGTGGAAAAAGTCCCGGAACGATCCAATATCTCGCGAAGTATAAAGATCAGCAAAACAAAAATAACACATGTTAAAGTGGTTTTAAAAATATATCCAACGATACCAAACGCAACCCCGTATCCCCACCCTTCTCGGAGGTACGGTGGGTAACTTTAAAATTTTAAATGGGAACACATATTTCTTATTGCATATTTGGATTCTCCAGAAAAAGTAACAGGAATTCGATCCAAAATTGAAAACAGTCTCTTCGCAGATGCTTTTTAAATCGACACAATAAAATGTGCGCAAAATGTTATGAAAATGTAATGCCGGGATACTACATTTTCATAACATTTTGCGTTCCTTTTTTGTGTGTGTGTCAATTCAAGAGCGATCCGTGAAGGCACTGTTTTCAATTTTGGGTGAAATCACTGTAACTTTTTCTGGAGAATCGAAATGTGCAATAAAAAAATGGGGTTTCCTTTTAAAATTTTAAAGTTACCTCCCGTACCCCCGAAAGGGGTGGGGATAGGGGGTTGTGTTTAGTATCATTGGATAGCTTTTTCAAAACTATTTTACACGTGTTATTTTTGTTTTGCTGATGTTTATACTTCGCGAGATATTGGACCGTTCCGGGACTTTTTCCGCACCCTATATATATATATATATATATATATATATATATATATATATATATATATATATATATATAAAATGAGGAACTAATATGCGCTCTACTTGAATGTCCATGTTTCAGAATTCACCGGTACCAGCGAAACGAACGCACCATTCGTACTAAATGGAGTATCCCTATACCTCAACTTCCTTCTTACAGTTCGTTTCGTCGATATCGGAGGATGGTAAAACGTGAATAGTTAGGTAGAGCGCATATTAGTTCTTGTGTAATTTCTTGGATAAGTCATATAGTTTCTAAGGTAGGAATCTTGATTTTTCGAATTTTCCGAGGTTCATGACTCTGAAAGAAGACGTTTCTCGACTCATGTTTATTAGAACTTTTTCCGTCTATTTCATATAAGGAATCACCTCCACAAGTTTTTCGGCGGAGTTACCTTCCACCCCATATATATTTCAACGTTCAATGTGACATTCTAGTTTCGTGTAGTTAATGCTGTTTCTGAAGATTTTTTAAAAAAATATTATGAGCAACATAAAACACCGAAATAAGTGACAAAAGAATTGTATTCGAAGAGCAGAATTTGTGCAAACATTGTAAGATCTTCACAGTTTATTTACAGATTTCTGTCACAATTGAATATCGCATGCTTGTATCCCCTTTAATTCTATTCAGAAGTATATCGATGCGATGCTATTAGACAGCGGATCTAATAATTTTGATAGTGGTATAGATAGTGTTCGCAAACAGTATGAACATGTTCCTTAAAATGAGGCATTGTTGAAGAGGCAATATATTGATGATAAAATAGTAACAAAAATAGGTTGGCAGCTCTAGAGGTTTTGTGATATGATTAGTATATGTATGATTCGAATATATAAGGTAGGTATGATTAGAATATTAACTGTAAATTTCAATTTTCAGTCACTTGTGCCTCAAAGTGAATTTTTGGTCACAAAGTTTCACGAATTATTTAACTAATTCTCTCAGAGTGAATTCAGACAATATTGGAAATGTAGACTAGAATAAATTATTTAAAATTGCAAAAACTAGATTAGAATTATTGTACAGCTGCAAACTTTTGAGCCTAGCTCAATGCTCCTTGCAGGCCTTTTCGACAATAATAATACGTATTTTTTAAACATTCTTAGAGCATGTGAGTGTGTTAATGATTGCCCAATGTGGATTGAAGAAACCGAATTATCATTCTGAGAGCCTGTTTAAGAATTTTAGAAGGAACACATCTTATACGCTCTGTCAATATTGTCATTGGAGTAAAGCGTATTAAACACATTACAAACTGCAATAAACATGTAGTGGAAAAATTTGTTGCTGCGAAAAATAGAAGACTAGTAATAATAGAAACAACAAATAACCCTTGATCAAATGATCTCTACCCTTATGATACAATGCAGATTTTTTTGTGCCCTACTCGTTTTTGAGTTTAATGCAGTTTTCTCATGTAAATGTAGTTATAGGCAATACCATCGTGTTCTGCGAAAATAAACTAAATGTAAGCATTGAAGCAAGTGGAAATAAATTCAATGATTTAAGAAACACAGTTCGTTCGTAGAAAACAGTTGTTGAGAACGTTGTATCAATTTTCGTTGTATTGTCAAGTCAAAATGAAAGTTTATTATGCATGATAAGGGTGTCCGTAGAGCATGTCTGTCTCCTCGGTTCTGTGCACGATGATGAAAATAGTTAAGCAACCTAGCAGTCCCATGTTACTTAACTACTACACACGCGGCTGGTTAAAGTAAGTTTTGTACAAAAAATAAAAGAAAGTGGTATTAAAATCCCAAATATCCAACATGTTTCAGTGATAAAAAGAACAAAATAATTGTGGTTGACTAAAACCCTTATTATGTAATGTACACGCCTATTAGAATAAGAGAAACATCAAACAGAAATGTACATTATGTTTGATTTCAAAATAAAATCAAGAAGACTCAGTTGAAATATCGTAATGGTAAGAAGCGAACGGTAAATGGTAACTTTACACGAAATATCTTCTAGTAAGAAGAAAAGAAGACGACAAGAAATGTACGGGTATTTCTCTAAAAGATAATTATAAATCTGTAGATACTTCACATATTGGAAGTCTTTAACAAGGAAATTTGATCAATAGCTGTAAATTTGAATGATTTGGTTTTGTACATAAACCCCGAAGTTAAAACTAGCACACATTCTACGAAAAGTAAAAGAACAAGTTTTGAAGTAAATATAGGTCAGCAAAAGAAGTGCAGGAATAAATAAACAGTAGCTTTGAAAACAATACGAAAATGAAAAGAAAAAAACACGTTCCTATAATTCAGAAAAGAAACCTAAATAAATTGAAAGTGGTTAGAAAGGAAGCTACTAAAAGTAAATCTTTATTGCATAAACACCAGCTCCTCATAGAATTTTGCGAATAAATTTGTTATGAAAAATTAAAGTATAAATTTAGGAAATTGAAATTTGGAGGAAAATGTAGAGTTTGTAGTAAAATAAGTAGTAAGAATGGTCAAAATTCTTTGAAACAGGATAGTACGACATTGGAAGTCAATCAGTTGATTCTAGCGTATGTGAAATGAAATTCTTGCTACCTACAAGAGGAACCATAAACAAATTTTTGACAAAAAGTTATAAAATTCAAGTTCACAGTACTTGATATTTTGCAACGCCAACGAGTTCAAATTTTTGCATGTGCTGTAGAATTGAAATAAATTTACAAATACATTCGATAAAGATTTAGTGATATTTTCTAACATAAAATTTTAAAGATATTTTTTTCTAAAATGTAAATGATTGTGAAAAATTTTTTGGACATTAGATAAATTTATCTGATATCATATTAAGCATTTGTATAAGGAAGAATTATGTTCATACATTCTTAAATATCTGATATATTAAGCATTTGTATGAGGAATAATTATGTCATACACTCTTAAATATATTTGGTCATAAACTCATTTGTTGTACATTATTTTGGCTGTATGCGGCTCAAGCAGTTTAATTCTCTTTTATTTTAAAAGAGTTGTCACCTGCAAGCAGACTATGTTTCTCTGTGTGCGTTTTGTTGCTGAGAGGATGCAGACGACTGGCTTGACCTTGGCCAGTGTTTCTCTAGCCAATCACAGCTGTGTCCGCTATTCGTCATCCAGCACGAGAAACTCACGCGAACAGCGAGAACTAGTGAGAATTGGCGGTAGGCAGCACTACTTAGCGCCGAAACGATGGAGATGTAACAGCTCACATATATAGCTGCAGAACTCAATCACCTCATCATATAATTCTAACATTCGTATATCAGTTTATATTACACTAGATATAAATCATCGATACATATTGCTACTGTAATCTCAATTACCTAATATCAAGTGATGTAAATATAGTTAATTATTAAAATTTTAAGTCTATTTCTGCGTATTGGTTGTGATTTGCATGCTATATCCTCATGCCTCGTGGTAATCAGTTTATGTGCGTGGTACCGAAAATAATTCTTACTTATTGTTTGTGGTGTTTATTATCTTTCGAAAAATATGATGCTGAATCTTTAGCGTGGAAGCATATTTCAAGGTTGTATTTGGAATCTTAAGATGGATACAATTTTGGCGTATTTTCATGTTAAAAAATACTTTTCAACTATTGAAAGTGATTTGAATGCAAATTTTCTAAATGAAAAACTCAATGAAAGCTTTGAATCTTTACTTCAAACATACAACTTAAATCCCACAATTAAATTACCTACAAGAATAACAAAAAACTCAGTATCTAACATTGACCAGATTTTAGTAAATCCATTAGTCATGAATTTTGATTCAGAAGTTACAAATACAGGTTTTTCAGACCATGAAGCGCAAATTGTAAAAGTAAACATTTTAAAACAAACACCTGCAACCATAGAGAAACCCAATGAAACACCTATAATAAGATGTTTTATTTCAAATAATATTAGTTGTTTTGTTTATTTGCTTAGCTTGGAGACGTGGGATGATATTTATGAACTAACCGACGTGAATGATGTATATGAGAAAATATATGATACTGTAAAACATAATTTTGAAGTACCATTTCCAATAAAAAATAATTTTAGTAAAATAAAGAAGAAAAAAATAAAATGGATTACACCCGAAATCTTAAAAGCAAACGTGGTAAACATACAACTAAATAAAACTAGGAAGCGTTACCCTACCGGGATGAATGAATTAATTTACAGACAACACAAAACTAGTTATAAAAAATTGTTGAAGATAGCGAAACAAAATTATAACAGTAGGAAAATTCTTCAGTCACACAATAAAACAAAGACAATGTGGAAAATAATTAAAGAAGAGCTCAACATGCAAATACGTAGTAGCCATATAAATAGCATAATTTATGAGGGCGTGAACATGACAAATTCCAAGGACATAGCGACGTCTTCCCTTTGGGGATCCTATGGTACAATTTGTACCATACGCATTTTTCATGGTACATTGCGTTATTTCTCTTCTATTTGAGCTTTTTCGTCCGGGTTTTTTTGTTTTTCAAGTCCAGAGGCATTGTAGAAGACATTACGTATGGATTCAGACCTTCCTGCGTCCAGACATAGGAGGTGATGAAGTCATAAGTCTAAAATTTATTTTTTCATTTACTAAGCCTATGTTCAATATTTTTGGCGGGCTTATTTATCCACGTAGAAGATTGAAATTTTGCACAAACAATGGTACCGCCTGAAAAGCAGTTCTATTCAGAAGAGAATATGGGCGACACATGACCCTAGGGCAATTAGGGATGTCTCAGGAAATTTTTTCCCTGAGGTCATAGTGTTTTGTGGTAATTTGGGGCATGGTGGGAATTCCTGATAAAATTTCTCCCGACCTTAGTATTCAAGATAGAAACTTGAAATTTGGCACACGCATTCAGTATACCAAGTACTATTTATCAGATTTTTTAGGTGGCTAAGTTCACACAGGGGGATCCAGGGGAGTCAAAGTGCGAGAAAAAATTTTCCCTCCGAAATTTTCCCTTTGACATTTTCCCCGCTTCTGGTATATGGTATGAGCATGCAAGTGGTACCATTTGAAAGCCAGCTGTATTCTGAAGAGAATGAGGTATGAACCATGATCCTAGGATAAATAGTGACGATGCAGTAGCTGCTTGAATGAAAGTCTAAAAAATAGTCCAAAAAGCCGGGATCCGGTATAAATATTTCACAAATGTAGGGCAGACTCTTATTAGAAACAAAGAAACTAGTAAAACTAACTTATCGGAACTTAAAAAATGTGATAAATCTATATTCTTGAAACCAGTAACAGAGAGTAAAATAATCATCATAATAAAACAAATGAAAAATTCGAATTCGGCTGGGTCGGACGACTTATCTAACAATTTAGTAAAAAGTTGTTACAAATATTTATATCCAACACACAACATGGTTTCTTGAAAGGTAAATCTACTGAGACAGCAATTTTTCATTTTCTAGAAAACTGCAGGAAGTTACTGGATGAGAAAAAATTATCTATAGGAATATTTTTAGATCTAACAAAAGCCTTCGATTTAATAAATCATCATATATTGCTAGAAAAACTTAGTTGCTATGGTATTAGAGGCTTAGCAAATAAATGGTTTGAATCATACCTTAAAGATCGGAAACAAGTAACTGAAATCACAAGAATAGTTAAAAATAAAATTCAAAAATGTGTTTCAAGTGAAGAAATTATTAATCGTGGAGTACCACAAGGATCAATTCTAGGACCACTTCTCTTTCTTCTTTATGTAAATGATCTTTCTGAAAGTATTAATAGTTCATGTGTGACTTTATATGCAGATGATACAAACATAATAGTTAGTGGGAAAGATGAATGCGAATTAGCTTCAAACTGGCAAACGGCAATGAACCAACTTTCAAGTTGGATGAATAAAAATGACCTAATCATTAATGTAAATAAAACATGTGCCTTAAATTTTAACAATGGTAAAAGTAATCAAGCCAATGCAATAATAAAAATAAATAATAAAACAGTTAAACATGTAGAAACTGCAACCTTTCTCGGAGTTAAAATATCTAATAATTTCAACTGGGAACCACATATAGAATAGGTAAGAAGTAAGCTAAGCAAACTATGCTATGCAATTAGATGTGTAAGAGATAAGATTAATGTAAAAACAGCTAAGTGTATATATTACTCAAATTTTCATTCTACAATAAAATATGGCTTGATGTTCTGGGGAAATGCACCTAAAAGTATTGCTATCTTTAGGCTACAGAAGAAAGTAGTAACAATACTTGCAGGAGTAAAATGTGATATTTTTAAGGAACTTGGAATAATGAATCTTCCCTCAATGTATTTGTTCGAAATATTAATGTCTTTGAAAAACATAGTAGTGAATTTATTGTTAACAAGACATTCACAGTTATAACACAAGAAGTAAAGACGACATTCACTTGCATGCACATAGGACAAATATATACAATAAATCAGTTACGCATAAAGGTACTGTATTATACAATCTACTTCCATCATGTATAAAAAAATCAGGTCTCTGTCAATAGCTTTAGATCCAAACTTAAAAGGTACTTGATAGAACATTGCTTTTACTCGGTTGAAGAATATGTAGAAAATAATTCGTATACGTAAAATTAAATGTATAGTAAGTAAATTAGTGAAACCATAAGAATCTATATGTAATAATAGTATGTATGTTTATGTATACTGGTATATACATAAATGACATGTCCAATTTCGTTGTATGACGATGAATGGATGCAATAAATTATGATTATGATTACTGTAAATTTTATTACATGGCAGAACTAAATCCGCAAATATTTTACTATTTTGTAGTTGTATCTTGCATTGAGTGAAATTTGTGGTGAAAAATTGAGATTTGGATGTATCTGAAATTGTATTGTTGGGCGGGTTTTATCTTTGTATTCTTAATGAACTACAAGACCAGAAACAATATTATTATTTTGTCATATTAGTGGACATCACTGAGTAAGTTTCATTAAAACATAATGCATTATACTCGCATGATCGTTGAACGGATAGGACGGAAACAGAAATGAAGCTTGAGTCGAGCTCATGAAGCTCACTAAACTAGTTTTAATAAATAGTTACTGAAGTGAGCGATTGAATATTTTCTTCCCAGTAATTTCAACTGTAAATTATAGCATTAAATTTATATTTTCCAACAAAATATTATTCACTATAAAAGTCTGAGGGGTTTTAACATGTATTGACAGAAAACATACAAAATCGAGGAGAATGAACTTCCTTATTACTGGCTGAATCGATTTCCAAGCAAGTGAGGCTATAGGGTGGTAATTCTTAGAAAAACGCTTTTCTTTTACGGAAGCTATTTAAAATCACATTGAGACATCATTGGGGATATTGCAACTCCAATCAATAGAGGTTAATTGAAAATCTGAATAAACACATACACCATATTATGTCGAAATACATTTAACGAAAGTCCTCAAGGAAGATATTTTTAATTTCTGGCGAGGAAGTAAGTTCACTTTTTAGTTCTCGATTGATTTTAAATCCAAGTGTTGAGAATCATAATCAAGTCTCAATAATATTTGTCCTATGTTGCATAGAAGTCTATTATTTAGAGAAATATATCGTCATTATATTTTTATTCCGGGAAACGGAGTTATCCATCGCATTTTCACCATTTATTAATGACTGATGTTAATTCCAATCACTGGAAATTTCGGAAAGAGTAAACGAAAATATAGATAATACAGTATGAAACCGTATTACTTTAACGCAAGTAATCGTAAATCGCTAGAAAAAGTATCTTGGGAGGGATAGACATACTATTATCTTGTTTAAAGATGTAACTGCATATAAGGAAATGCGCTGGTGAATCTCAAAGGGAATGTACGAAATATTGCACCGAAAACAAACACTCTTCAACGAAAGCTATCGTGTATCATTCGTATATAATTTGAATGGCTGGTGTAATTATATATCCATAATTGCAATAAACAAAGAAATATACTGAAGAAAATAGAAACCCATTGAATGTGGATTTTACCTCTGTATTTTAGATTAAACATATACTGTTCACGGTTATTTCTTCAAGTGGAAACATAAGCACGGTAGGATTAACCCATCTGCAGGCCCGGGGCTAGAAAAATACGTGACCTCTACTGACTTCACGTAATACATTTCTGTAAAAGTACAGTAGGAAAGTGAAGGGAATATGTTTCATATTTTTGGTCATATTTTATTTTTTAATGGTAATTGTATCTTCATGCTTCTTTTTAGATAGGCAGTTGAGAATATTTTAGAGTGGAAGCCCCTGTTCAACTGTTGGCCCGGGACTATAGCCCCCCTAAGGCCCGTCCTTAACCCAGCCCAGCAGATAAGTACTTTTTTTTATTAAGTATTAATTGATTCTTAACGGCTGTTTACGACTCGACAATCACCACACTCATCCACTCTGATTATTACACTAGTCCATGGGCGTCTCTGGCGGGGGGGACGCTTCCCCCCAATATTTTGAAATACGAAATATTCAATATATTATTTTAATTTAATTTATTTAGATACTCACTAGCAGTTCGATCATTTCCTTTGATGTCCCCCCCAAATTTTACATGCCAGAGACGCCAATGCACTAGTCCCATAACAGTAACCTTTTAATTAACTATCAAGAACCTTCTAATTCTTTATCGCCTTTTGAATTTTCATATAACTACGATTTACCAAGTGGTCGATTTAACAACTACAGTCTAGTGTCTTCTTTATTCATATCAGTGTGTGGTGGATAGTTGCTTTCTCGTGCATTATCACATCGTTCCTGGATCCATTACGGAAAATGATTCTTCAAAGCAGTGATACCAATTGAAGGGAAATTTCCCTCGGCGCAGGGAAATTTCGGATCGAATTTTGAGAAAAGGGAAAAAGGGAAATTTCTTCTCAAAATCCAGTATTGCAGGGAAATTAGAGCTAAAGTCTATGGTAACAGTTTCTTTGTTCTTATATGAATGTGAGCAATATTTGTTATGAATTCTCCTTTTCTGAAAACTTTCAGATGACGGCAATATTCCAGTCCCGTTGTAAACTAAGACGCAATACAGTAAAACGACAATAAAAGACCTCCAGGTTCCGCAGACCCTCCGGTTTTGCATAATTGCTGGACGTTAAATTCAAAGATTCCAATCCATTTTATTTTAAAAGAATAACCTCAGGTACTCCAAGAAAACCCACAGACAAGATGTTGCACATCACAAACTTAGTTGGACGGGGATCGAACTAAGGACCTGCCCACCAGAGGCAAGCGCTCTACCACTGAACCACCGTGCTAGCAAGAGCAGATGATGTCACTTGGAATGCTGGTACATACAATATAATAGCTGTTTCACCTCTCTCTCTCTCTCTCTCTCTCTCTTTTATATATATATATATATATATATATATATATATATATATATATATATATATATATGCCATACCGCAGTGAGGTGGTATGCCATACTGCCTCTGGTTTTTCAGTGATGAAGGCATACGTCTCTGTCTTTTCAATTATTAAAACATACCGTCACAGGAAAGTAGATGCTAAATACATTTAATGAATCAATTTTTATACAAAGTAATTTACGAATAACTTTGCACGTAAAAAGATTTTATTTCTTATGTGGAGATAATTTTTAAGTTGACAAAACCGACATTTTTTATCTTTTTCCTACCTTTTGTTTTTAAAATTATGTGTCTTCAAAAGACTTCATCAGGTTTGTGCCGTATTGAATTGTTTGTTTTTATGTATAAATCTTCTTGCCTTAATGCATATAAATGCCGTGTTTTGACCTTGGGCAGATTTAGGGGTTGTCTTCTGTGGGGGTAAACTTTTCCGGGGGATTGGATTACCCCACAGTCAAATGTGGAAACCAGGAGTTTTCCCGCAGGAAATTGTTAATAATTTTAATGTTAATATGCTCATTCAGTTTTTGAACATTTTCGTGTATAATTCTCTATAATACAGCATATGGGTATATTTTTATTTTTTCAGAACGTTGTTGAAGGGGTATCAAAGTCTCTCCATATCCCTTCCACCTCCCGTTACGAGAAAGAAGTTCTTCAATGGTTTTCAGTCATTATGCAAACAAAAATGCAATGAGTTTTAGGCAACATACTCTCACTGCAACATTTAGATAGTTGGTATGTCGGGTCAAAATCGTAATAAAACATATCGCCTCTGCTTTTTTTCCCACTTCGAACACTGTTTATATATATAAACTACTCCAAGGTGTGTGAATGGAAATTTGGGTCTCAAACGGGAAATTTTAGGGCTTGTGAAGGGAAAACGCTTACGTAGAAATTGGCAACACTGCTTCAAAGTGATTAGGTCTACATCTTAGCGTTTGGGCTGCTCATCGGGCATCTGCCTGGTAGACAATTAGCGGGAGAGAGAGAGAGACGTGTGTAGCGAAAAGCAAGTAAGTCAATTCAAATTACGTTAGGAGAACACGATAAAATTACGATAAACATAATTTATTTCGTTACGTCCTGCCAGCTAATAAACAGGAGTAGTTAATCAAGAATCACAAGTCGCATGCCGAAAGCATCGCCAGTGTTGTGTGATGTGTAACTTTACATTATATTCACGGTATCAACTTATTTTAGATGGGGACACTTAACATTCGTGAAATATTACCTTCCCATAGCACGAAAGGCATTCTTACTGCTTTAGAATTTATTTATTTTTTTAATAAGTGTTGTATTATTAGGTGCACAATGACATTAGGAGGGCTGAGAATGAAACGCGAACGGACATAAAAGCAATAACCAAGTTTTACTTTGTGACCATTAAACAGCAAGAATGATATTTAACCAAGCTAGAGCAGAACGCAGCAGGTGGGATTGGCAGACAGTATGTAAGAAGCGCGTCCGTATGGAGCAGGCGCGTCAGCGTCAGTGAGAGTACGCATAATCGAAAATAGAGGACACACACTTCATATGGCATGAAAGTACTTGTCTTGTGTGCAGCACTTTTTTCCGACACTCCTATTATAGCTGTAAACTCCTCTCGGCTAATGTTTAGTAGAAGGGAACCAACAATTCTTTCCCAAAAAAAGTTACAATTTAGGTAATTTCTGTTTACATTATATAGGTTAATTTAGATTACATTATATTACTTCGGGGATGCAGCATAATTCCTCCCCCCCACAATAGAATTTCGCTTATTTCTCTATTAGGTTACTTTAGGTTAGTTGAGCTTAGCTTATGTTTAGGTTAGATTTAATTACGTTATGTGAGGTCTAAGTACTTGCATCATCCATTTGTCCTGTAAATTTTGTTTCATACGTGCGTTTGGACCGTTTCTGTTAAACATAACCGCTCCCGTCATGTAGCAGTTAATCATATATTCTTGATGCGTAAAGTATCAACTCAATCAATCCTGGCAATCAAACTTAGTCGAAAAATATTATTTATGTTGCCACTTTTTCTAAATAACATTTCACACCATCGATTCTTGCATTACACTTGAAAGCATAAATTGTTTTACTTTTTCTTAACATCTTTCACCATCGCGTCCTTACACTGGTTAATCAGCCTCTTTCCCAGAATTTCAGCAAATTTCTTCATTGTTGGTATTTAAGCTACACTGTTAAACTATTAAATTACAGCCCACATACATATTGGCCATCTTCTCAATGTACTGCCTGCACAAGGGGTTAGCCTGTTACCGTAACGTTCGCTATAGTAAAATATGTATGTCTTTACTATAAAAAAGATTTATAGATAAGCACTAATTTTTATCTTTTTTTTTCCTATCATGCTCTACAACCTCACTCGCCAAATGTTTCCAGTAAATTTTCCAATTTATTAGTTATAATGGCTGGGCGTGACTGCGATAAAAGGTAAATCAGGATTTACCGTAAAGATATTTCAAAACTGTTTATTCGTGTGAAGAGACACGAATTGCTCGAAAAACAGACCTACGTTTTGAGTTAGGGTATCTTAGATATAGTATCTTCTAAGGTTAAGGAGGAAAGTTTCATGTGAGAACATGGAAGACTGCCGATATTTTCAGAACTATTGTACGTGATGTGTTTTAGGACAACGTATTGGTATTCATAAAATATTATCTGTTGTTATTACGAAATGGATTGTTCGTACATCACAAAGAAGGGAGTAGTTACATTTCTCAGTTCTAGTTACATTCACCTACTTAAGGCCCTGTTTCATTCTTAGGTGCTCATTTACTTTAGAAGGGCCAAACCAATAAGGGACATAAGTACAACGTTTGGACGTACGCATTAAACTATAGTGGAAGCAAACCGTGTCAGGTCGCCACTAAAAACCACGAATTCTATATAATCGAATCAGAGCAAGGGAAGAATTGCGTCCGCATGGTAGCTCCGGGATGCATCAGTAGGGTGGAGGTGAATCATACGCGGTGGGTATGCGTAAACAAGAATATCGTAAAGAAAGATAATTAATTCAACTCTGTCTTAGGTGAGTTGTCTTAAATTGTTTCCAGGATATATATAGAGAGATGTGGAAGTTGATGTGAGAGGAAAGTTGTATGTATGGTATATTGCGTAACGTTTCAAGTGATTCAAAATTTGTGTTAATACAGTGGTTTAATCGCAGCTGTTTGGAGCCGACGTTACCACCGCAATCCACCTCTTATGAGCTATCCGTAAGCTTTTCGAACGCACGGCGAACAAGCTTTTCGTTTGGTAATTAAAGTCACACTGTATTCAGCAAAATTTAATGTGGTTTTCACTCCTTCCGATCCTCTGCCATACCTTCCGACTTTCCTAATCTTGAAACCAAGGATGAGAATTCTTTCACTATCGTCAGCATTTTTGCCCTATTTTTCAATGTAGTAAAAACTTATGCTACTAAACAACTATGCGAGTATGTGAGGCTCTTCGTGAACTAATAAAAATCACTTCTTTCCTTTTTACTTAGAGCAAAGTTTGTAAAACTTTTCGGCAGTTTCCGAATGTTTCAGAATAAACAGTGCGTAACGGTGAATTGTCGTGTAAAATTGATATTCTAAAATTATAATAAACGTATAGACGTTTACAATTAATCGTATTCCAAATTGTCAAGATTGCGAAAGAGTGAAAAGTGAACAAATATTATTTTTCTTTCTTAATGACACAATACAGCACTCTTTTCTTTGGTCTTTCTCCTTTAGCCTAAGCGGCATAAACGTGGGACGTAAAACTCAAAAATTTCATTTCATTTCATTTTCTTTTCTTTGCTCGTTGTGTAGGCCTGTGCTTCTTGTGGGCCTTCGATTGGCGCTTCACTTTATAAAATAAGTTTAATTTCTGTGAATGCAATATTAGTTCAACAATAATACACTCATCGCGCGAAATATTTAATATTCAGTTTAATTGCAGCGAAAAGCTATGATAAACAAAATTATTTAAGTGGAAAACGGGTAAAAGTGACCGTGGTTGAGTGTACGACATTGTATTAATATGATACATAATAAAGAATATCTCTAACTATCGTATCTATAATCCAATTCAATGCATGAAGCAGAAGTAAAAGAAACAAAGCAAAGAACCTGTATCGGGAATAACGTTGATTTTTCTTTTTTTGCTTACAAAAGTGCTAAATATTAAATGGCGCACCCACGACGTGAAAATGTAACTCAAGAGAAATAAATATGTTTATGTGTTATGAAAATATAAAATAATCATCGTATTCCTTGTGCATTATTTTTGTGTGTGTTTGTAGTGTTTGGAAAGTTATATACTATTTTAGAGTGATAGAAAGTTTTCATATAGCCAATATATGTTTATCAATACTATTATATATTTTAGAGATCCCTAAAAATCATATTCGCTTTGTTAAATATTTAATCAATACATAGATATTCTATCACAATTGGTATTTTACAGGTAGAGATATTAACTTTTTAGTTATTAGCTTGTATTTGCAAAAAAATTCGTTTCTGTAGTCGGCCAGTAAGTATAGTTTCATTGTGTCCAGTGACACAAACATGATGTGGACCCTAAAAGCTAATTAAAACCTTACACCGTTGTCAATTATTTTCCTTTCATAGAGATTGAACCCCGTGTACATTATAACGGCGTTCGTAAAACTAGTGCAGAGCAAGTTAATTATAAACTCTCGTAATGTTGGGTAATTTAGATATAATTAAAAACGCCAACATAATAAGAGATCCTCGTATAATAGCTGACTTATTTAATAATTATTTCAGCAATTTGTCACGAACGTAGAATAATGAGCCAGCATTGCCCAATTCGAAACTATTCTCAATAATTTCAACAATACAATGTATTTATATCCAGTTACCAATACAAAAATATTGTAAGTTGTAAAGAGAATGAAAGATAAGTGTTCAGCTGGCGTAGATGGTACATCGCCAGGTGTTATAAAGAAAAGCATTAAATATAATTCCGACCCCTGTGTTGCCTGATAAATGGAAAATACCTTAGTATAATAAAAATTACAAAAGTAGTATATAAAAATGGCGATAAATCAGCACTTACAAATTGTAGGCCTATTTTACTTTTCTCGACTTTCTCAAAAATTCTAGAAACGACGGTAAGTGTCCGGTACCGTCTTTTTCTACTCAATCATAATCTAATAACAGACGAACAACATGGCTTCTTAAGAGGTATATAAACGGAAACTGCAATGTATATAATTGCTTAGAAGTCGTACATAAAAATCTAGATAGCAAGGAGAAACATATAGGTATTTTCCTTCATCTTTCCAAAGCTTTTGACTTTGTGTCACATAGAAATCTTTCAAAGCTACAAGATTATGGAATAAGGGTCATTGCGTACAAATGATTTAAATCGTATCTGGAAAATTGGCAAGTAATAGAAATTCTATACAATAACAGAGAAACAAACCAAACTACATACCACTTATGGAAGAAACAAGAAATATCATATGGATTGCCGCAGGCATCCGTGTTAGGTCCGTTATTATATTTGATATACATTAACAACCTACCAAGTAATGTTGCTTCCGCAGAACTATCGCTTTATGCAGATAATGCTAACATTATAGTAAAAGGGAAAACAAACAAGGAAGTTAAATTTTGTGCAAACGAAATCCTCTGAAAGCTATCTCACTGGATTTTAGAAAATAAATTGAAACATTAAAAACATGCACGCAATCAATTTTCGTCATCTGCACAACAAATATTCACAGCCTGTGAATATTTAATTGAAAATAATGAAATGGACTGCGTGAATTCAGCCTAGTTCTTAGGAATGTGGATAGATAAAATCTCTCCTGGGACGTGCATATAACGAAACTTAGTAAGAATTTTTTTGTTTTTTTTTGTTTTTGAAATTAAAATACTTAAAAACGTGTGAAAAGATTCTACTTTAGAAGCAATTTATTTAGTATTCAGTCGAATTTAACATATGGCATTATATTTTGGGGAAATACACCTAAAGCCAAAGTAATTTTTACAATACTGAAACGAATAATGAGAATGATTGCAACTGCTAAACCAAAAGAACACTAAAACTAAGATTATTTCATGTACTTCCATTGCCCATTAATACAACGTTACGCTGCAAGAAGCCAACATTAAAAAGACGAATGACGAGGAATTAACACGCAGTAACTTGCTCTTGCTTATGTGATCTCTAGTTTTTCGCTGTTCAGTATCTTTTTCATTACCACATGTTGATGAAAATAAATGTATCGAAATGCTAACAAATACGTATGCGTTACGCTATAAAATATTCCAACAAACTCAATGTTAGCTTTATATTGTTTAGGAAAATGCAATTATTAAAATCTAATTAGTAAATTGTAGGGACGTAAATGCGAAATCAAAACAGCAATGGGAAATATGCGAATTACATACAACGTTCTCAAAGATTTCAATGTTATCTTCGTACGTGAACGGAAATAATAAACACATTAAGAAGTATCATGTTAAAAGAATAGGCAGTTATTAACCCTATATTGTTCTTCATATTACAGTATAATTATGTGAAATCAGTTAAATTTTTCATTTCCTTTTTCTCTTTCCGTCTGGCTAATTTTCAAACATTTAATATGCTTTTTTGTCTTAAAAATATTCACTAAAATTAATACGAAGAGATGATCAGCATAGTGAACATCTTTATGGTGTTCCTTTTTATTGCGGGGTCGCGGTAGCTCAGTGGTAAAGCGTTCGCCTCTGGTGCTTGGGGTCCCGGGTTCGATCCCAGCCCCCGCCAAGTGAACTTTGTGGTAGACAAACACCGTGTGCGTGAGTTTTCTCGGGGTTCTCCCGTTTCCTCCCACTTTCTTCAGTCCACCATTTCATTCATTACTCATCATCACCGTCTCCTTTAGTCTAACCGGCATAACCGTGGGACGTAAAACTCAAAGATTTCATTTTTTCCCTTTTTATTGCGTATGCGTCTAAATTAGTTTTAACAATATTTAATTATGCACTAATGTACGTTCTTAAATAGTTGCCGTATTCAAAGTGTTTGTACTAAATAGGGTATATTTGATTTCCCAGTTAATGAAAAAATAACGCGTATATGTTAATCCATTTTTGTTTCTTCAGTATGCGTAATATTTGTCGTTTCAGTAAAGATCAGTTTATTTATACTGCATATATTGCTGTATTTATGTGCGGTAAACCTTGGGGGATCTACCTCCGTATTATGCTTGTGACGGAATATCACAAAAGCAGCACTATAAATGCTTTTTCTGAATTGCACACATGTTAGATACTTGAATAAAAGGTAACCAATTAGAAATTTTATTAATTCCACTGTGGAGCAATTTTCGTTTCCTTAATTGCCTAATCAAATTTGTGATATCTATTTTAAACAAGATTATTCACTCGTTGTGTTTTAGTAATTCTTTAATTATATAAGATACATCATAACCTTTTGCTTTTCTATTTCGATGCCTGGAACACTTGCCCATAATTCCCCGCTTTTCTTCTAGTTAGTGCTCTGGATGATGTTTGGGCGGTAAAACTTTCACGCCCACACCTGTATACTTATTTGTCTTTTTGAAATGGCAAAGTAAACTTTTCTCTTCAGGAGAAAGCTTTATATTTCGAGTTTGTTAGTTTCTTCCTTGGGAAAAGGTATGCACGAGTTACTTCTCATGTTTTACAAATCAAATAAGTCATCTATCGTGCATTTTTAAGAGCTTGTTAACTTTCATTTAATGAAAGTACACATTGAAACCATTCAATCGTATAAATCTATCTTTCGCAAGAAGTTGTATAACATTGAAAGGTATGAACAATGGTAAATTAAGGGAATAAGGAATTCAAGTGACACTGAGAATTTTTTCCTTCTCTTTTACTTATAGTTTATGATAGAATGACCAGCTGTTTCGTCTGTAGACTAAAAGCTGTGACTTCCTTGCTTGTAAAAATTAAAATCACCTTTGTTCCAAAGCTAGTGTAATTCTTTGATGAAGGTCATGAAGGGAAAACAATAGTAAACCTTATTTTGAAAACGAGTGATGTGATTATAGATAAAAATCATGATACTCCACAGTTTAGCTCAAATCAATATTAGTGTTTGTCTTCATTTACCTTATTAGTCTTTGAAATGAGGATCAGCATTGTTTTCCCTCATGACATTCATGAAAGAATTTGTTTTCACAATTTTTCAGCCCGGTCTGTTGAAATGTACGTGAACCGGTAAAATGTAAGTTGGTATGTCACTGGTATTATATTATTATATTGTTCCTACAAGTTAGTCCCATAAAAGGAAAAAAGCGTCAACTATATTCGAAAACAATGTACCCATCTTACACTTAAGTGTAGTGTAGTATCTGTTAACTTTCATAGACCTTAAAGCTGGAATTTGTTAATTGTTTATACATGTAAATTGAATTTAACTTTCCTCTAAATCCTTCTGTAAAGTTTAAGTACTTCAATGGTAACGATTATTACGTTATATAGTTTTAGCTTTACCATACAAAAGGCAGCTTTTCGAAGAAGTAAAATTGGTATTTGAGCAACTCCTACAATACCATATGAAAATTCTGTTAGGGGATTTCAAACCAATAATAGGGAATGAAAGTCTAACGAAAGTAATGACAACAATATTAGACTCGTGAACTCTCAAACATCCAAAAGCATCGTGGAGAGTACAAAATTCCCACATTGCGATCTTCATACTTCAGCAGATGGAAGAAGAGAATAAAATTGATCACGTTTTAATAGATATAAATATCCAGTCAAGTATAAAAAATATTTGTTCGTTCAGAGAGGCTGAATGTGACATTGATCACTACTTTGTAGCAACGATAATAACAGGTTATCGTTGAATAAAAAATAATTTCAACCTCTTTAAGCAGAGAAGTATAACTGAGAAAAATTAGAGAACCAGGAGAAAGGAATATCAGATTGAAATTCGAATACAGTTTTTGTTTTTTTTAGGTTTGGAACGCATTAGTGTTGAGGATACCTTGGGTTGAGATTAGGGATGTTAGCCTTACAATTTCAGCAAAAAAAGAAAAGGAAAAAAGTAAAGAAAAGAAGGGTACGCTAAAGTACACTAAGCAAACATTGATGCGATCAGAATCGCCCTAAACTAGCAGAAAAGAGAGAACAATAAAATTTCGATGGACACAAATATGAATATTGCTACGGAAAATTTCGTTGAGGTCAGGCGAGAAACTTTTAAAACAAAGAAACGCGATCTTGTGAAAGCTAAAATTAATGAGGTAAAGATAATAGGAAAATCAAAAGCACTCGGTACATCTATAAGGGCATCATCGAATTTAAGAAAGGCTATCAAATTCGCGCTTATATATTAACGAAGCCGATGGAATAATTCTCACTGTTGCAGACCGCATCTTGAACGGGTGGAAAAATTTCTCTTGGTCTCAGTTGATAACATTTTTGCCTCAGTTTTTGAGGCTATTCTTTTCACTGAATCAAACGCTGCACAGTAGAGTTTTGAAGCTTTTTCGTAGCTACCGCCTTGTATTTTCTTGATGTCAAAAGTTAAAAACCAGTTAGGATTTCAAAGCTATTACAATTCCACGTTACAATTTAGACGCTTTGCTTTATATTAGTATATAAGTGAAATCATTAAATGGCTGTAGTACATGAAATGTAGTAGTGTCATCCTAATTTAGTTTTTAAAAATTCTAATATTTTCTGTGAAGCTTTTAAGTATTGGAATTCGTTTGAAGGTTTCCACTTTAATTGTCGGTGTATGTCGAAAACCCGAAACTTATCTTACTTCATGTAACGAATATTCCAGAAGTCGCGCATATCAAAACAGTAAAAAAGACGAAACATACGTATATTTTCACAACATATAAACTCTTCCTAATGTATATTTTCAGAAGATAGGGTCAAAATGGCTACCCCTTTCAGTATCCAAGTACGAACTCTCTAGCATTGTTGCAGCCATTTTGTGGAGCACGTACAACTGATGTTTCTATTCTTATTTGTTTTATTCATCCTTAATTTTTCCATGTATGTGGCCTGTTATTATAAAGGTAAGCATACAGAAAGAAATCAGGGTACGTCAAATCGGATGAACCTGTATTCCATAATCCTTTAGAGATGATACACTTTCCAAATACTCGTACAAAAAGTCCATGGTGTTATTAGATGTGCGACTCGGGGCACTGTCCTGCTGGAACCAGCAATTATTTTCATCCTTGTCAAGGAGCGCAATTAACTGTGTATTTATCTTGGTACATAATGCTGTTCACTGTAGTTTCAAAGAAAATGTGATAATGACGACATAATTTGACACATCAAACTTCAAATTTCTGGAAGTGTTGGTAAATCCCGTGTAACACACGTGGTTTTTCAATTTACCAAACTTGAGTGTTTTGACTTTCCAAGTAACCACTAAGGTGAAACGACACCTCATCAAAATGAAGAAAATACGGTGAAGTTCTGCAACTCCATTCTCAAAAAATGGGCGAAACCATGTGCAGTACAGTACGCGCTTGTTAGTCGGTTCCTTCAGTTTTTAATACTGCAAACGTGATATGCTCGAAATTGTAACTTCGTCGCTCCGTGAGCACTTCCATATGAAATCTGAGTGTGCGATGATTGTGTCCTCAAGTCTTAGGAGTTTGAGCTTTTTAACTTCAGGCAGTCTTAACATCAAGCAAAATGGGTGGTTTCGCGGCTCTCTTCTTGTCGGCAACAGATCTGCATTCTCTAAAACGGGCGATTAATCTGGTAACGGTTTAATTGTTAAGCACTACCACATTTGGATATTTCTTACGAAAATCTGTGCAACACACGGATGATAATATTCACTGACAAAATAATGTTGAATTTTGAATTCTTTGCTGTTGGAAAAGCAACATGTTTACCAAGGAATAGATAAAGCATTAATGCAAGCATCATGTGCTCAATACATATCTTAATAGGCTCTAGGTGTATTGTTAATAACTATGGTGCCATCTTCCGATAGTCAATAGAGCTATTGAACTATAACACTACTTATAGAGAATGGAATTTCGATTTGCTCAACTTTTTGAGAGCATGTTACTTTATTCCTTAATGAGTGTGTATTTTCCTCTTGCCTTCATAAAGTATTCTTTTATTTCGAGCAAGTTATTAGAGAAAAGAAATCAACAAATCATAATCCAGAGAGACACAAATACTATAATGCAGTATTAAGTAATTTCAATCACTATGTCTAGGGTGCATGCAATCATTCTTTAATTTCTGGTCTATGTAATTTATTTAATTACTTCAAAAAGATCCATTCTTGTTATTAGAATCTTTTTGTTACATTTCTACTTATTGGAATGTATAACGATCGTGGTGGCCTTTGTAATAATTTTTAATTACGATTGAATGCATTGAAGATTCTGGAAAGTAATGTAAGGTTTAATGTATAAACCGAAAGATAAAGTATTTTCTATTCCTTCCTAAATAATAGCATTTACTCTGACGTAATTCTTAGTTTGATATTCAAGTGATTTTTGATTAAACTTGTATCATTCTTTGTTATCTTTGTTGAGGAATTGAGTATATAGTATGTTCCATTTACTTAATTGTTTTGGTTTTAGGTCCTTTCAAGTGGAAAAATGTTCAAATAAACAAGGACTGACTGTGGATCTTCGGAGTAATTTATTTTGAAAGTAATGTTGAAATGTAACTAGGTGGTAGAAACTGCTTTCCGAATTAAAACATAAGGCTTATTAGCTTATGATGGGAGACGAAAATAAAACAGAATGTGAGGTATCTTCTACGGAATGTAAAATTTTTATCAAGACCGAAAACTCCGAGTCTTATATTGAAGAAGAACCGCTTGAGCCTAAGGATATGGTATTTGTAGAAATCAAAGAGTCAAATTTACCACTATTCACGGAAAGCAATCCGGGGGTGCATGAAACTGTAACTTGTGGTTCGACTTCAAACTCAAAATTTGAAATAAAGGAAGATGAGATACATGTTGCCGATTGCCACCCAGAATCATATCAATCGTCACACACCAGAGCAGAAGATAATGTAGATGATGATAGTCCTGCTCAAAGGTATTTTTAAAATCTTATTTCTATATTATGTAGTGTAGTCTCTTTTTTTTTTTTAAAAAAAAGAGAAAGATAAACCCATAAAATTTCTTTACTTTTTTCTTTGATAGTAATTCATATTGAGTATGGATATATATTTTGTTTGCAAGGAAGTTCTTTCGGTTTTCCATAAGATGACTCAAGTGACACTTAGTTGATTTATTTGAAATGAGGTTAAATTTGATTCAAATAGCTGTCAAATAAGTATATATATTACTATAGACTTGTCCAAAGTGTCGTCGTTTTTTGTTGCCAGTTCATTGTGGGCGGAAACATGTAGAATTTTAACCCTTAACGAGTTTTCGTAACCATTTGGCTACACATTTTTTGATCTTGCCTATTGCGTTTGAAGACTATTATTTTTAGGTATTTTTCCTTGTGGTTATTTGTGTACATACTTTCCGCGATCCAGAGAAGCTATTACCTCCTGGTGACAACTCTGGTAAATTTTACGCGGAAGGTAGTCTGTGGATATATTGTTTTGCAAGCAGTGCCGGAAACAGACGGAAAAGATAGTGAACCGTTAAGGGTTAAGCATAACATCGTTTCTGGAAGGTTAAAGGTGCAATAAGTTTTCAGGGAATGGAGAATTTCTTGTGCCTTGTCAAACATATTTAATATAATTAGCCAAGTATCCGATTTGAAACAACTTGTGACGGGCGAGGAACATGGATGTTGCACAAAAAATACGAAACAAAGGATTATGGGGCATTCATAATGAATGACGACCATATACACCAAAGATACGAGTTCGTTCATGGTAGAATTTTATGGGTGTACTTGGAGAGATCAGTTTGTTTAACCACGCGATTAATTTCAACCAGGGTCTTAGACCAACCGGTATTCAGGGAAAAGCATCCGGAATAACTTAATAGAAAACAAATGATGTGGAGAACACAAAATGATTATTTTACCTGGGATAATTTGCAAACTTCGTTAGGAGGAACTGATTTATCTGTATTATTCATCTAATATTGCACAATTTAACTTCCGTCTACTTGAATCCTTCTAAATTTTTTTAATGGCAAAAGATAAATCGATTAGAGATCAAAATGGTTTAAACACAAAATGATTAGAGAAGATTAGAATATGAAGTTGCCCGAAAGGAGGTGGATGGAAAGTGTTGAAAATGAAAACGTATAAATCGAATACAGTTTTCCGTAACGTAGTTTTCTTTCTTTTCATTTCTTTTTTCTTTTTGGTTTTTGAACCTTTTAGTTATTGAATACTTCTTCAAACTCGGCGTTCATTTACTTAATCCACCGTGCGATTCTCTTTATACACGTTAATCATTTTATGTTACTTCCACAACATATTTCAATCTATGTTTTGATATAAGTTTCTATTCTTATTATTGTGGTGTTCGTAATGTTAATTTCTGTAACATTACGTTCTCGTTCTAGAGTACATTGTTAGCCGAAGTTTATTAACCAACATTTCAGATACTTATTATCTTTCACTGTTATTTTCTTAAAATTATGACTTCATTATTATTTGAAAATTAAAATAATGTAAATGTTTTCAGTTATCATGTAGCTTTTTAAACTAATTATGAAAGTATTGAATCTCTTCGTTGTTGTTTTCGAAGAAGCAGAATTTTTATTTCGTTTACCTTTGTTGTGCTATACTTTAGATTTTAGCCCACATTAGCTCGATGTTTTAAATACTGTTAGCATTATAATGTCTTCGGTAATTCCCCCAACTTTTGGGGGCCGCGGTGGCTCTGTGGTAGAGCGTTCACCTCTGGTGCTAGGAGTCCCGGGTTCGATCCCAGCCCCCGCCAAGTGAACTTTGTGGTGGACAAACACCGTATGCGTGGTTTTCTCGGGGTTCTCCCGTTTCCTCCCACTCTTCATTTCACCATTTCATTCATTACTCATCATCACCGTCTCCTTTAGCCTAACCGGCATAACCGTGGGACGTAAAACTCAAAGATTTTATTTCATTTTTTCCCCCAACTTGCTGGATTTTTTCTGCAACCATACAGACTTGAAAATTTAATGTTGCTGGTAGCGACGTTTGCGTTGCGCACTGAATCTCGCCTTCGATTTCCGGTCTCAGAACACTGAAAGGATTATGATGTTTCTGATTGCACCTTACACTGTAGGTCAAAGTCTTCTTAAACTCGATGAAATTATCTTAAACCGCATGTAATTACAAAGGATCAACAAGATCTACGATCATCTGGAAAAACAGTGTCTTACAAAGCTACATTACTATAATTTACAATTTTGTATTGCCAAAATCATCCGATTATCTTGACACTGATCGTGTTTTGTCATTGTAGCCTTTTAACTAACATATAATTGACTGATGGAAAGGTAACACGTATTGAAATATTACTAAATCTCTTCAAGAAACTTACAGGTTCGTTCAAGACCATTTCCAATTTGGAAAAATAATCTATATACGTAATGGAATACAAAAGTTAGATGCTGTATTCAGGAAAAGTCTCTACTGTATTTTGTTCTGAACCAATTAGCCGTAGTTTCTACTTTGTATTTTTATTTCTGCTTAATATATGTTAATATTATCTTCCTATCTTTGCTTATGTCTTCGTAATGGTGTTTTCTGGTTGGGTTTTAGCTAAAAAGAAAATTAAGTTTTCCTAAATCTTTCCGTTTTAGATACCTCCAATCTTACAAGAACGAATTAGAGAGTATTGTGTCGAGACAACATTAGACATTTTGTACTAACAATTATACTTGGAACATTGAACATTGTTTTTTTGCAGTAGTAGTTACGAAAGTTAAAATCAGCAGAAATTCAGGTAGATAGAAGATATTTTAGAAAGTTCTCCATGACAATAATAACATTAATTTACGAACGGTAGAAGAAATGGAAAGGACGCGACATTATCTAAAATCTCTTTAGTAAAGATGCAATTTACCTGATTTGTTTGAATCATCTACACAGATGTTTCAGGTAATAGAATCAGAGTATGTATCGAATATTGATTTCTGATTATGTTTTACTTTCTGAGAGAAAATTGATTTTAGGGCACATAGAATTTTAAAAGCGACTTGATATCCATCTGCATATACTACGAGGGAGGGGTGAAAAGTTCTCGGCCTGACAATGAAAGACTGCGAATTGCAGTTCAAAAATGATTTCATTTTTCAAGATGATCTTCCTTAACTTCAATACACTTGTCCAGCTTTTTTCCAACATCAGTATTCCTTTCCGGAAGTGAAAATAGTATTTCTTTCTGGAAGGTTGTGAAAATAGTCATACACGACCGTCTCAACTTCTTCGTTCGATGTGAAGCGCTTCCCAGGAAGAAATTTCTTCAAGTTTGGGAACAGATAGAAGTCCAATAGTGTGAAATAATGAAAATATGGTAAATGGCCAAGGAAATCCTACCCCAAATTCCGCAGTTTTCCCATCGCCAACGGACCCTTGTGCACAGGTGCGTTGTCCTGGGAAAAGATGATTTTCTTCTTCAAGCCAGGCCTCTTCTCTCGAATTTTGGATTCCAGCTGGTCAAGAATTTTGGAGTAATATTCGCCTGTAATTGTCCTCCGTTTTCCAAGGTAATCAATTAACAGGATCCCGTTAGCATCCCAAAACATACTGGCCATGACCTTTCCGGCCGATACGATCATCTTCGCTTTCTTCGGCGCTTCACCACCGGTTTGCAGCCACTGCTTGCACTGCGGTTTCATTTCTGGCGTGTAGTAGTGGTAAACCCATGTCTCATCCATTGTCACAAATTGCCGCACAAGATCGGTCGGATCCCTTCTGAATCGGTCCAAAGATTGCTGCGAAAATCGTTTTCGCATTTGCTTTTGGTCGGCAGTCGGCAAATGCGTCACTCATCTTGCGCAGAGCTTTCGCATCCCTAGTTCTATCTGCAAGATGTTTCGCACCCGTTCCTCCGATATCCCAACACTCTCAGCTATCTCGCCTCCACTCGCATGTCATCCAACACGATATCATGCACTTTTTCGATTGCTTCCGTTGTGGTTGCGGTTTTCGGCCTTCCTTCACGTGGGCCATCTTCGAGGGATGTGCGATCACGTTTTAATTCAGCTTCCCACTTGGTAACGGTTGGCGTGGAAAGAGCAGAGCCCCGTAAACTTTTGTCAACTTCGGATAAATTTCCGTAGGGGTTAATCTATCCAAAACGAAAAAAATGATTACCACACGATATTCAAGTTTATTTTTACAAGTAACACGCGCACATAAAAAACTTGAGACTACAAGTTGACACTTGGTATACGAACAACTAAAAAGCGCCCTCAGGCAAGAAGAATAAAATTTTGCTGATTGGAGTGCCATCTCTGGTTTTGGCCGAGAGCTTTTCAACCCGTGCTCGTATTTGTATCTCCACCGAATAATAAAGAGACGAGAATATGATACTTATTTAGTCATTGAAATATCTTTTATAAAGTTTTACCTAAAAATATTTGCACTTGAGTTCATCTAGCTGCTGATTAATTGACAGGAATAAGGAATTGATGTAGATACCAAAGAATGGTGATTGATTGCTTAGTTGTCAATCCTCAGAGAGCACTCGCTTATTAGAATGTATACTTGAAACTTTAAGCGAAACGTTATGTGCTCTGTCATTGAACATTAAATCCAGATACTGTTCTCTAGCGTTCAACAGCTATTCAGCTCAAGTTATGTAGAGTATAATGATATCGAAACTCACTAAAAATAGAATAATCAAAAGTATTATCCTAGGTGCGGTTCCGCTATTATAGATTTTGATAATAATGCTTGAGAATAAGACTTGATAATAAAAAATGTTGAACAGAATTGAAAAGCTATATCTATATTAATTTCTAACTTATCAACTGTCAGTAAACGCAAACAAATTTTCCGTTATTCATATCCTTCATTGAATATTAAATATATACAATTTCAGATTCAATAAAAAAAAAGCTTACGGTTTGCATCTAGATAACATTTTCTAACATGGGTTTCAGTGATATTTGTGACGAAAGCAATTTAGAGACTAAAAGTTAGGATGCTTCAACGTTACGTTTGCATAAATTATGCGCTGATATTAAGGTTGCTTGTATGAAATTCAAATAAGTGCTATATATTCATTTCACACGGAATTGTTGAGAAAGCGAAGAGAGAAATAAATCCAGCATATATATATACAGAATGTCTCGAAAGTCCCCTGACATAGGGTAACTGTTATTGTCAGTTACAAGAAAATGTAAGAGGAAAGCCATCTTCAAATATGTTTTCAATCTAAAGTGTAGGAAATTTTTAAATCGGACTAGCCCTTTGGGCTGTACACTATGCGCCCAATGTTAAATGAAAATGCAACATTGCCATTTACCTAGACCCACAATATACGTGAATGAAGTTACTATTTCAAATGGGGCTGACCATTGACATGTTAACGTAAAACACAGTACATTCATTCGCTTATGTCGTGTGTCCAGGTAAATGGAAACGTTGCATTTTCTTTTAACTTTGGGCGCATAAAGAGTGTACAGCCAAAGCGGCTCGTCGTGGTTAAAAATTCCTTCACGTTATATTGAAAACATCATATATGAAGACAGTTTTTCCTCTTGTAACTGTGATAATAACAGATACGCTATGACAAGGGACTTTTAGATACCCTGTATACCTTCAAGTGTGTATTTAAGTCAAAATATAACTGATCTTTTCTTGAGCTATAACGAAGAAAACAATATAATGAATTGTGACAAAGTGATTAGCACTGGAAAAAGGTTCCAGATATCATGGCTTGTAGAGCTGCAAGCTATATAATAAAAATTCTGAAAGAAATTGTGTAAAAATCATCAATAAGCATTTCGTTAATGCAGAGATGCAAACTTTTCCTGCTTACCGAAATATTCTTTAAGAATTTAACAAAAAGTTTTATCATCAGTTCAGGTTAGGAAGTTAATTTACAATTAACGAGGAGTGAAGAAATAAAAATAAGTTTCTCGGTCTTGATATCCTTAATACGTTAGAGAAAACTCCAAAGGTGGTGGACTGAATGTGTTACGACTAAATTTACGTTTTACAACTTAATACCCTACCATAAACGTTTCACTCAGTATTGTTTACTCTAGAAATGGTACCTACAAAAATATGAATCAAGATGTGAGTTATCACCACTAAAAGAAGACCAAATTGTAATAAATGTGAAACGTTTTACATTTGCATTGGAACAACTGATAGGAAAACTACATAAACAGAAATTCTATTTGCCAGCGTTATTTGGAAATGCTGGCATTAAATATGCTTATCTGTTATATATCAAATATGGCACCAAATATGGAACTATATAACATATAGTTCAATCTAGAGAGTCTGCAGGAAGTCATTTGCAAAAGCTTTACGATTAGTAAATCTTCTTAATGTCATCCCTTTCTTGCCTAACATGAACATTTTATTCATTAAATTGTAAGGTGCGGAAATAATGATATTGATGATAAACGCGAGAAACAGCATAGCTTCCTTGCTTCAATCTGTGAATTCATAACGCGCACAAAACGTTAAGCTACGTAAATTTCATTACTTTATAATAGACGCCAAACAAATTGCACTATGGTGTAGTTTCTACGCCGGGGCTTTAAGTTGTGTACGATTCCTGGTGGTAGAGTCTTGAAATATTAGATAACTACGATGGATCGGATTCCACTTTAAACTGTAGGTTCACGTCCTTGAAAATTCGATTGTAGAGATGCGTGTTAAATTTCAACAAACCAAAGCAACTGAGTAGGTAATCCAAAAAAGGAATTAACTAAGACCGGAAAGATACCATCTTGATATGAGGAGAGTACTATTATGTGTATCAATGTTACTGTGCAAGAAATGAATATTCTTAGCTTGAAATACATTTTTCAAATATTATTTGTGATGAAATGTTAAAAAAAGTAATCATAATACGCTGAGAAACTTCGTGAAATCTTGGCAAACTTTCCTTGAATCTCAGTTAATTTTGTTTTTCATATAGGGTTTAAGACATGGTGAAGTCCAAGAAGATGCTAAAGTATCCAAAAAGAAGGAAACAGTTTATATTAATCGTAGCGTGCGATTGGCAGAAATAACTTGAAAGCTAATATAGCGATAATCTAAAAATATGTTAGGAACATATATCCAACTATTAATATAAAACTGCGTTTTATCTGAAAGCGTTATTCACTGACGAAAGAAAACAATAGTATATATTTTGCAGTATTAGTGTTGGTACTTGAATCATTTTAATGAAAATTCAATGAATATTATACGTGTATAAACATTTGTAGGCCTGCGTTGAAACGAAGTATAGAAGAGATTGTGGCATATAAGGTATTTTACATGATATGAAAAGTATTATAACGAAATAAAAAAGACTATTAATAGTGTATGTCTTAATGATTTGAGAATTTTGTTACTGGTAGCTATATCTATATAAAATTATTCCATTGTTCATTAGATACTATAAGCATGAAATCTGTCATTATTGACCAATTTGGAAGAACAACAACTGTGGATTCATATAATGAGGTTATCTTGCAATTTCGATGTCGAATCGGTTCCAGACACAATATTTTGTATTTAGAAATAAAATCAGCCCAAAGTAATCAATTGTAATTGCTCATTGACCGTTTTTATTATAGCGATTGATTTGGTGATTTTTTTAAAGAAAAACAAATTGTAGATAGTGTGAAACCTAAAATGAAAAAGATTGAGAAAAACATCTAACATCAAGTTACATAATCTAAAATAGAACCAAAGACAATTTTTGGGAAAGATACTTCTAAAGCTGTTTCTAGTCGCACAATAACTTCTCGTGTGTAAATATCTAAATATGATTTTTGTACAACTCACGATTATGTAATGTTAAATTTCAGGTTTGTCAAAATTCTCAGTACAGACAGTCAATCTTGCAGTGAGTGTGGAGAGACGTCCAGTGATCAATCCACTTTCAAAAAACATGCATTAACACATAAAAGATCACATTCATGCCCGGACTGCGAAAAGATATTCCCTAATAAATCAACTTTAAAAAAGCACTCAATAATTCATACAGGTGAGAGACCACATTTATGCCAGACCTGTGGTAAGTCATTCACTCATAAATCATCTTTAACAAAGCATACTTTAACACATACTGGAGAGAAACCGTATTCATGTCTCGACTGCGGAAAAATGTTTGCTAGGAGTTCAGCATTGAGTCAACATAGGTTATTACACACTGGGGAGAGGCCACATCTTTGCCAGGAGTGTGGGAAAGTATTTACTCAGAAGGTTCATTTAAGATTGCATTCATTAATGCATAAAGATGAAAGGCCGTTTTTCTGCCAAGTATGTGGCAAGACATTTACTAATAAACATGGTTTAAGAAAACATGTGCTAGCGCACACAGGTAGCACTGCTCATTCTTGTCAGCAGTGTGGGAAAACATTCACTCAAAAGTCTACTTTGAAGCAACATTTACTAAAGCATACCGGTGAGAGACCGCACTTATGCCAGCATTGTGGTAGGACATTCACTCAGAAATCAATTTTGAGGGAGCACGCATTAACACATACGGGTGAGAGACCACACTCTTGTGAAGTTTGTGGAAAGGCGTTCGCTCAGAAATCGACATTAAGGCAACACAGATTAATGCATACGGGTGAGAGACCTCATGCATGCCAAGTTTGTGGTAAAACTTTTACTCTAAAGAATAACTTGAGGACACACCTTTTAACACACACAGGTGAAAGACCATACACGTGCGAGACTTGCGGACATTCTTTCTCTGCAAAAGCTTCGATGATTAGGCACAAAGCAACACATCAATCTGAAAGCATACATTAACGCAAGGATACTAGTACTTCTGTAGATATTCTACTCTTAGTAAAAGTGTATGCATTAAGAATTCGTTTTATGACATATTTATTAAAAGTCGAATTTTATACGTCATGTCTACAATTAATTTTTAGTTAAAATATTATTTATTTACCTCAAAACAAAAGGTTTGTTTTGTATTCCAGATATCTTACAAACGAAAGTCCGCAAAAGAATGAGTTTCCGAACTCATTCTCTGGTGAGAATAACTCTGGTCCTGTTTGATGACGTAAACAACGAATATCTGCATGGGTTTTACGCCACGGTTGTAATTCGAGGCCCGTATTTTTATGTAGTATGTCCCATCCTTAATAACGTCAAAGAAAACCTCACAAAAATAGATTGATCCACCGACGGACTTCTATGAATATGAATTATGATCACAACAGCGTCTGATATTATATAGTCTTTACTAATGATAACTAAATCCTTTCACATATCCTCTACGGATAACTGCTATCCGACATGTGGCTTATATGTGTTGTTAGTATCTCGGCGTTAAGAATATATCAGCGGTCTTTTGATGATAAATTCTAATTACGTTCGGAGCTTTTTCAGTTCGTTCCCTAACCTTTATATATATTACAATTTTGTTTCCGTAGCGTAACTAGGTGCTAAATTCTTTGAGAACTGCTTATCGGTTTTGCTGTATACTAATTTAGAGCGGTAATTAAGTAGAGATTATTATTATTCACGAGGAAATAGCGAAATTTATTTCTGGAATTTTCTGTATAAAACTATAGTGCTGATAAAATGTTACGAGGATTACTAATCGAAGTTCAATGATTATACGTCTGCTCTGTACAAAATAAATTCTTCTAATGAAGTTTCTGGTATAACATTTTCAATTGGGAGGAGTCCAAATAATTTCCCTTATTCTCGGCTGATTTTAAACCGAAGCAGTTGGTAGTATTGTGGGTGTAACGAAAGAATTACCTATGTAGGAAGAAAGTTAATTTTTGCATTACTTTGATCCTATCAATCGTGGTTTGTTTTAACTCAAAGGAATGGGAATTGTAAAAAGTTTCTAAAAAATATGATGCTATCCGGTCTTTACCTTCAATCTCAGTGAATGGCTAGTTCTTGCAATCTGGTAATTTGGCTAAGTCTTGGTAGAGTAATAAAATATTAGAACTGTTTAAAGTAGTTTATACTTTAAAATATACGTTGGCAATTTTCAAAAACATTTAAAAGAAAATATCCAGCAATTTAAAATCGCTTCAAAACCAAATAAAATTAAAAATAAGATAAATACATATTGCGGAGTGAGACTTCGCTCGCGTGGCTTGATGTTACAATTGACCACGCGTGCGATGGAGGGTTAAGGATCAGACGACAGTGTACGAAGCTACATGATGTAGGAAGCTACATGAACTAACTGACTGACTGAGATAATATAAAGATTACTTCCGATTGACACGGGAAGTTGAAATGTTACATGCTTATTATTCCGGAAAGGAAACCAACATAAAATAGTAATATATATATTTGTGCATCTTTAGAAGGGAAAAAGGGTTGACGAATATTGCTATGTTATTTAAATGGTTAATGGTGGTGGCAGGACTCACACGCTCGGATTTTGTTTAGTACAGTCTACGTAATTTTTGAACACAATTTAGCGGTTGGGTCTCTTGTAATTGAAACCTAATAGAGTAATTTAAAAAGGTGATCCAAGATTATGTCCGAAAATTTCCGTTAGCATTCAAGGTGGTGGCTGTTTTGTAAAATGGCATCCTCAAATCACGATTTCGTTAATGTCTAATAACATTGGAGTTGTTCACTCATGAATAACGTGTTTTAAGGTTTAGTTAAACATTAGATATCAACCCAAAGCAAAAAGTATCATTTTTTTTTGAAATTACATAAAACTTATTGCAAACGTAAATCTTTCTTATTTATAAAATCAAGAACAAGCAGCAAATATCTGGTTGTTTTCATTCCACGATATGACATATACCTCTGCAATTAGAGCACATCAGCGTGCATAGCATATCAACGGACTTGCAGGAACATTTACTTCATAAACATCTCTCCTTGCATCACATTTTATTAGTTCCCTGCAAGCTTTGCAACCGTTGATTGTGTTGTCCTTTATGGAGTCCACATTTCAACTTGCTTTGTCCAGTCCCAGTCAGCTGGAAATGGCAAATTAATGATGGTGCTGTCTGCCTGACCTCATATATATCCAGTTTGATATGTTGCTCGAAGAGTGTGTAGTGCAAGAGCATCAGACGTAGGACGAAGACTAGTCAGTGAATTTGCTTTGGTCGCGAATAGGTCTTTGCGTGCTGCGTTAACAGTCTGAACCTGAAGGGCTATCCCAACATACAGAATTACTACAAAGCTTTCCAGGACTTGAGTAACGTCCGGGTACATTGACACAGTGGACTGAGATGAGAATAAAAGCCTTGGTTACTTCCTCATAAGCTTTCCACGCCTTTTACATAGTGTTTTTTCCTTTGCAACTGAAAAACCAAGACAGTATCATAGCCGGTAAAGGCGTGATAACTACGTAAGGCAATTTATTTTAACTCTTCCAGTTTTTCCACTATGTAGTATATAGGCAAGTAACTTTTCCTGCTAGATCCATGCAAAATCCAAAGTTCTGTGAATCCCATGGATCTTAAGGTAAGAATGATATTGATAGCACAACAACATCAGTATCATTAGTAAAAAGAAGCATGGTTTTGATCCCATTGTAGGCCATATTGCGTACCTGCAAGATTACTCGACCATCTGCTTCTTCCATTTTTTTCGCACGAACCACCAGCTAAGGATGTTTCTTGAGTAGGAGAGAGTATTTCTGCATCAACGTGTGTGAAAACATAAATGTGACCAAAATTATGCAGTGCATAATTTGCTAGAAGCATGAACAGTTCTTATTTTCAGTACTTCGAAGAAAGTTACGTTGCAGTTTTTTTTCTGGTCTTACTAGTCGGCGTGTACTAGTTCCTCTTTGCTGCCCAACTAAACTCTTCAAGCTGCTAGTATTATATAAGTCCCATTCCCAATCAATACGAGTGGCAATTAACGAAGCAGCATTTTGTAATAAACTGTCCCGAAACTCTTTCTCATAATATTGTCCGAAAGTTTTTGAGGTGTGTGGTTTCGTGTCATGTATCAGGACTGCACCATCATACACAACTCAATCGGAATGCCTATTGAATTTTACAGGTTCTATCAAGTCAACCAGAATATTTGTCCAGTCACTCTTCTTTCTTGTACGTAAGTTTCCACTTACAGATAGCAACAAAGTGATGAGTTTAAGAATCAAAAGCCAGAATTTGAAAGTTGGAGAAGAATATCTCGCTGAATGATCCAATTTTTCATAAATTCACCTGTGTTGGGTTATTCGTAAGCCTCGTGAACGTGTACAATGCAGATGTTTTTCTTGCAGCATAGTTCTAGCTTTCGTAACTCATGTAACGTTCAGAGTACCTTCTGCTGCTCCAGGTCTTGCAATTTCTCTGTTTTCAACGACAGCGACCCAAGCGTTCGAGCCCAATAAATGTCCAATAACTCGTAAAAATGTTTGGTCTGTGTGGAATGTTACAAACATGGTGATATATGATGCTTCTCTGTAGTGTTCAGAACAGTTGCACTTAGTGCCGGACTGGTCACGTTGGCTACTTGACGATCGCCAAGGGCTCGAGGGCCCCCTCAGGGATCACGAGGCGCAAAACGTGTAGGGATTGGTCGAGTTTTCGCAATCACAAATGGTTTCTTGAGTTTTCCTACTAAAAAGCGGAAGCGTAAGTTCGTCTTTCCGAAATAAGTCTCCTCGGAATTTATGTACGAAAAATATGTCGCATTTGCCAAAGGCCTCAAAGAAGTATTTAAAGGTCAATTAAACACTGAAACAGATTTGGTCCTGAAACACGTTCCCGTTAAGAGGATTATGCCTGGTGAAAATGCAAGTAACGAAAGAATGTACTTTTTCCCCTCTGATTTGGCCAAAACGAAGGTTTATTTCTTGGTTCGATCCCCAAAGATACAGTGAAATTTGTAGTCTTGATGTTGCTGATATTCCTAGTGATGTTTTTGTGAAACTTGCTGAACTCACCGGTATTGACCGGAATTGTCTACTTCTAGAATTGATCTGGTGCTTGGGGTCCCGGGTTCAAACCCTGCTCCCGCTGAGTGAACTTTGTGATGCACAAACACCGTGTGCGTGGGTTTTTCGGGGTTCTCCCGTTTCCTCCCACCTTCTTCACTCCACCATTTTACTCATCTCATTATCACCGTCTCCTTTAGCCTAACCAACATAACCCTGGGACGTAAAACTCAAAAATTTCATTTTTTTTAGAGTTGAAGCACTTTACTACTGAGTATGATAGTTTCCAAATGACGTGGAAAGAGCATTACAGACCAAGGTCAGAACCTAATGAAATCCAGAGTGATAGTGAACCTGAGTCAGAAAGTGGAAATGTGAGTTCCAAAATATAAAAATGTGATCAATCAAAAGAGCTTTAAATGTCTATCATGTACATTTTCTTTTCTCTTTCAGCTTTCGCAGCAGAGTGATTTGTTTACTAATTTCTACACTGCTTTCAAATTTGTTCTTTCCTTCCCATTTACTCAAGTTATATGGGAGAGGGCATTTCCTAAATAAAAACTGTTAAAACTACACTAATATCTACGATAAGTCAAAACCATTTGTCTCCTTTACTTTTTGTTTACAGAAAAAGATTTATTCCAGAATGTAGACTAAGAAAAAGTAATTGATTTGATTGCCTCATCAAATGAAAAACTGCTTAAAAGACTGTCAATGTAACTGAAGTAACTTCACGATTACGTTTTATTGTCTTAGCATTATTATAACTTTTTTGCGATCTGTTTTGTACTACATATTTATTCAATACAGAACATGTAATTTTGTCAGTCATCGAGTTTTGAAACTGATGTGTGAAGTCTATATCTATCTATCTATATCTATATCTATATCTATCTATCTATCTATCTATCTATATATATATATATATATTTGTAAAGTGTACATGAGAGTCATTAAGGACCCGTGCCAAGGCCTTCAACTTGGCGAGTCCAACACTTGTTCTAATGGATCAATTGTAGTACTGTATATGAGGCGTATAGTTTCTAAATCCGCCATCTCCAATTTCGAAAATAAATTAGATAAGTAGATTTACTGGTATTCGTTTCCATTCCTGACACGATGAGAGAGATTTTTGTCATTTGGTAGTTATAATGAATGTCCAGAAAGCAGGAAAGTATTTCTAAAAAGAAAATTTTATCTCACATAATCTCTGAGTTATCAGTTTTCCCTGTTTTTCTCGAAATCTTTTATGAAGGAGATGGCGGATTTAGAAACTATACGCCTCATATAATGGTTAGTAGATCCACATGACAAAGGTTTGAAGAGGATTCAAAAGCTCTGTGTACGTCTTAGCATATTGAGTTCGTGACACATCATGGAAACTGATCAGGACTCCTCTTCAAGAAGTGGAAAAAGAGTTAATTGTTGGGCAACCATTTTGAGAACACTTGCATGCATGAAATATTGCTAACGAGAGGTTCAAATCTTCGGTAGTTTCATCATGGTATAATCTGACATATTCCAACCAGTCTTCTTCATGAAGAAAAAATGAGACCGATGTTTGAGAAGGTACAATGCTTTCAATGGAGACATTTCATTGTGGAAATGCAGGCTCATTGTTTGGCAGAACTACTGTCTTAGCAATGCCAAAACTATCAGGGAGTTCGGGCACTATACGAGATTTGTTGATATCTTTGAAAGGCGTTTCTGTCATTCTGCAATTAATAGTACCATAAAAACTAAATAGGGATGTAACTTAGGAATTATTTCCACAAGTCAAAATTTATGTAAATTTTTCCTTGTCAATCTTTAATGTTACTATAGGAAAATTTAACATTCCCAAATTGGGTGTATGGAGTGTACCGCCATTAGTTATACCGTCACTTGACTCCACTTTGTGATGAAGTTTCCACTTTTCCCAGGTCCTGCCTGTTCCGAAGGACTCGATTTTCCATTGTCGCACGAAATGCCCTCATGCGTATCGCTCAGACATGGAAAATCGAACACCCCGAAAACTCGTTCTCTTTTTTGAGAGTGTATGCGTTCCCTTTGAAGCCTTATTTTAATATAGCAGAAATTATATAAGACTATGTAACATAGCAGAGCTAATAAAAGAGTATGGGTTATTTTTCAGCACTATTTTAACATAGCAAAAAATTGCAAAAGACTATGAACGTGCTGTTGCATGACCAATTTTTCAACCATTATTTTAAAATAGCACAAATTACACAGAGACTACGAACACCTATTTTAACAGCACTCCTATGTAAGATAGCAAAGAATATTAACATAATAAAGGGGTGTACTCGTTCCCTTTTATGAACACTTTTCTCAACCCGTATCTTAACATAGTAGACATTACACGGAGACTAGGAACGCACTCCTATGTAACATAGGAAAGTTTACCAGAATAATAAGGGGGTGTACTCATTCCCTTTTTCAACTCTCTATTTTAACGGCAGAAATTACACAGAGACCACGAGCGCACTCTTATGTAATAAGGGAGGTGTACTCGTTCCATTTTATCAACCCCTATGTAGCATTCGTCATTACTGCATGTCCCAAAAGTACTGATCATTGTGGTCAAAGGTCAAATACGTAAACCTAAATAACTCGTAAACGGGGTCACATATTGAGGTGCTGTTACCACATTTAGTAACAGGTCATCAACTACTATATGCCCCAAAAGTACTGATCATTGTGGTCAAAGGTCAAATACGTAAACCTAAATAACTCGTAAACGGGGTCACATATTGAGGTGCTGTTACCACATTTAGTAACAGGTCATCAATTACTACATGTCCCAAAAGTATTGACCATCGTGGTCAAAGGTCAAATACTTAAACCAGAATAACTCGTAAACGAAGCAACATATTGAGATGCTGTTTCCATATTTAGGAATAGGTCATTGCAACTGCATGTCCCAAAGGTACTGACCACCGAGGTCAAAATTCAAATATTAAAACCTTAATAACTCGTAAAGGAGCAACATATGGAGGTGGTGTTTCCACATTTAGTAATAAATCATCAACATATTCCAAAAGTAGAGACCATCGAGGTCAAAGGTCAAATATTTAAACTTGAACAACTCGTACACGGAGCCATATATTGAGGTGCTGTTTCCACATTTGGTAATAAGTCATCAAATACTACGTGTTCCAAAAGTAAGGACCATCGAGATCAAAGACCAAATCTTAAACCCGAATAAATCGCAAACGGAGCAATATATTGAAGTGCTGTTTCCACATTTGGTAATAGGTCATCAACTACTACATGTTCCAAAAGTACTGACCATCGATGTCAAAGGTCAAATACTTAAACCTGGATAACTCGCAAACGGAGCTACAATTCGAGATGGTGTTTCCATATTTAGTAATAGGTTATCAACTACTACATGTCAAAAAGTACTGACAACGAGGTCAGAGGTCAAATATTTAAACCAGAATAATCGTAAACGGAGTCACATACTGAGGTAGTTTCCACATTTAACAATAGGTCATCAGCTACTACATGTTCCAAAAGTACTGTGAACTATTTGTTGAGAATCTGTGATCATATTGAAAGTGTTCCCAGAAAATGAACACCTTAGATGTGTAAAGAGCACTTTAAACACATACATATCTGACATATTTCCGACGCGAGATCTGTTCTAAATATTATTTTATTTACTGTAGTGTAAAATAATTAAATTCAGGAGAAAGATTGACTTTTGTCTTCCTTTGTATAACAAGAATGAATGGAAAGAAAAAATTATAATAGAGATTTATTGCGTGGAATTTGAAAAATCAATCAGTAATAAATGTTTAAAGTGCTTTAAATATATTCGAAAATGTGTTCGCATACTGAAAAATATAGATGTAATCAGGCAAATAGATGTGGGAAAAGAAACAAATTAAGGAAAAGGTTTCAGCTTGGGGCGGGCAGTTTCCCGAGATAAATTAAAGCCGCAAAATTCCGTTCGCCTATTTTAACGTGGATGCTTACGAGCTTCCTGTAAATTTTTGGCACACTCCACACTTAAACTCAAAAGATAGAAACACGCTCGTATATTTTTGATCATGGAAGTACGAGGGTCCCTTTGGACTTGCGGGAAAAATGTCAGTGCGATGTCATTGCAAATTTTGCGATTTGGAATGAACAGTGATCTGTTCCAAAGCCTAAGAAATATTGGTTCGTGTTTTGCTTAGAAAAGATGATATTAGCGGTTGTTTTATGATTGTTCCGTCTTCGAATACGCAGTCGCAATAACCCCTTTGAAAAAATGTAAGAAATACGGACTTGCGTATTTTAAACATATGAAATGTTAGTGTTGGTTTTAGGATTTGGAAGAAAAACGCTACAAGCTACGGTACACATGCATGCAGTGATGTTATAGGTGTGATCATGTCTGTCTTTTAACAGTACATCTCCCCTAGACTGTCTCACCGAGCGCTATTCGTCTTGTTTTCGCTAACAGGTTTCCCCAAAGACAGCGTCTCTTACCTCGCTGAGAGACTGGGCATTTTGTCCGCCTATTTAACAGTAATTCTCCCCTAGACTTTTTGCCTCAGTGAAGACCATTCTTTCCATCTTTTTGATAATAGGGTTCCAAACTGAACGTTTATTGCAATACTGAGAGAGGGGCTTCTAAGCCCGTATTTGTTGGTAGTTGGGTCCCCCAACTTAATACTTATTCCTTTGCTGCGAGAAGGGGGTTAGGACAGTATTCACCTCGATAATGCAACTTAATATTAAGATCACCAATACTTGTATTGCTTCCCAGTAGGTCAACTTAATATTAAGATCACCCATACTTGTATTGGTCCCCAATAGTTCATCTTAACATTAAAATCACCCATATTTGTATTGCTCCCCAATACTTCAAGTTAATATTAAGATCCCCAATATTACAACTTAATATCACCAGAGCATCCTTTGCCTTTTATGGGGGTATTGAAAATGCATCAATCTTGCGGATGAGAAACGTAGCGCATGAAAGACATATTTTGCCTCTGTTAGTGTTAACTAGTGCTTTACATTAAGAATGAAATAGCGAATATGTGTTGGAAATTTGTTATACAATAGACACATATATAATACAAATGTACTATTTATTGAAATAAACAGTACTATTCTCACCTTAAAGTATAGAGAATTATGCGGAACATTTTCGCACACGCGTGTGCTCTGAAAAGCATCCACCGCCCAACTAAACTCTAATTGCAAATTCTGCCGCTAGGTGTCACTGGTATTAACGGTGGCGCGATAGATGATAGGTCCTATTATAGTGCGCGTTTGGCGTGTGCGGACTTCATTGCCTTTCACGTCAGCGTACGAAAAAGATCGTAGAGAACCTCGCCTTGCCTGCTAAGCACTTGTTTTTAATATATATATATATACAATTTTAAAGAGAAATAAAGAGCGAAGATATTCACTGAAGACTATTACAAAGAACGAAACCTTGTCAAACCGAGTGTGGTAGCAACAACAATAAGGAAAAGCTTTTAAGGAGAGGCAGCCATCTTGCTTTTGAGCTTCAAAAGTAACGACGTAGAGACGTCTTTTTTCTTTTGAGACATTGCTAAAGATCAACTAAGGCTTCACAAGTGTGTATTTCTAATTTCGTATACTTACTGATTTTTAAAAAGGAAGAAATCATACATAATCTAATTGTCGTTGAGTTTATTTAACCAATATTAATGAACAGAAAGAGACTGTGTTTTTGAACTTATTTCTATAAAACAAGAATAGTTTACAACTGATATAAAGTAAATATTTATTAATTTCTCTTCATAAACTAAGCTGATTTTTTTACATATCATTATTTACTGAAACTTGGAAATAAGTTATCTTTCTCTGTTGCATATTATGATTTAACTGGAGTTTGAAAATAAGTGACTGCTTTCTTTTTGCATATTATAATGGAACTACAGCTTGAAAATAATTGATTGGTCTCTTCCTTTCTAATTAAAGTGATATATTAAAGTGAACTTGATAACTCAAAATAGCTGTGTCTATTTTATTTGTTCCATATGGATTTCTTCTGCCCAGCTGAGGCAATTAACATGATTGATGAGATCTACCTCCAGGAATTGGTGCGCGGTCTAAAGGATCACCCGAGGGTCTTCAGTACATGGAAATGTATGATGGAGATGTAACGGCTGGGACATCTGGGGTCGGAGAGATGCGACGCACTACTACGCGCCCTTCGTGCCTTTGAAGGTAATTATATATTTACTCTCGAGCACTGTGTATCCAGTGCTGATGTCTTACACTTGTTTGTGTATGGGTTTTTCCGTACTAAAGAAACTCATGATCAGGCTCAGCAGAAACTTATTTATTATCTTGCGGGGAAGGTCAGGTAAATAGGAAAAAACATACCGAGCTTTCGAACATTTTTGATTTTGGAACGCGGTTTGTTTCGGAGCCATGCGTAATCACATCTGAAAATAGTGCCATGTTCATGACCGCTCAAGAAAATCATAATTTAATTCATAATATAAATGAATTAACCGATGAAGATTTAGCTTTCTTAGATGAAATAGATGGGATTGGCAATCTAAATTCCGATGAAATATCAGTTGAAAAATGAGGAGATTGGTTCAATATAAGAAAAACACTGTGGTTATATCCACGCAACAAGTCCTGGATAAAATCCTGAATACCATACCCCTCAACATTGTGTACAGGATAATCGTGACTATGGAAACCAAACGTTTTTCTCTCCTCAGCCTGGTCTGTCATATGCCTGTGTTCCAGCAATGGTTGGACATAGCAGGATCAATAATAATACTACCAATGGTAGTACTAATTGTACTAATACTGGTAGTACAAGTGTTAGTAGCAGTGATAATAATAATGGCGGGCAAAATCGAAGAGTTATTTCGAAATTCTAAGGGAGAGCAGATAATTGTTTCCTAAGTTTCATCTTACGAGCCATGAACTTGCCGTTAGACCTGTGAGTGATAAACGGAATATTGATAACCTAGAGGCCTATATCCGAAGTTTAATTGATTTTTCGTTGGAACATATTATCTCCAATGCACGCCCCTTGGACATCATTGGGCTTTACATAGATAGAAGCAATAGTACCAACAACAAGCCAGTGTATGTCCCATGGATAAGAAAAGGCAATTTTTCTGCTAGAACTGTCCTCACTTCAATCGAACGTGTAGTAAATTTCAATAAGGTGTTCGTCTTGGGGCATGAAGTACTGTTTCGATTCCACATAGGCAACAGCATGCATGGCAAGGGAAGAAGTAATGAAAAGAATGCCGTTGAAATATATTCAAAATACCAAGACTATTTGGAGAAAGCGTTTAATACTCATTGAAAATAAAAATACCTATTGCCTTCCCATGGCCATTGTTTATTGGATTACCAAACATACGTTAAATATACAAAGTTTGTCTAATTTAAGAACAAGAGACCAAGATACATGGCTTCTTAGAGCAGAAGTTCTCTGCGAGATGGGAGGAGTTAACGTTCAAAGTAAGGGAGGCTTTGACTTTTCAGACGTTGATGCTTTCCAATCATATTTGAACCAAATCGTGATTTATGAGAAGCATGGAAAGAATAACTGGGAATATATAGTAAGTTACCCAGGAGAACCAGCAGAAAATAAGATCTTTAACCACTATCAAAGGGGTGCTACTGTTGGCCATTTCGAGCCTATTCGCAATATTACAAGCTTTCGCTCAATCAACGGAAGTATTGTTATTATTGTTTGGAAGGTTATGATATAAGGTCATGTAAACATAAGTGTGAAACTCCATGTTTTTTTGCAATCATACTCACAAACGTGATTATACAGCTAACAAAATTGAATGCAATGCATGGAATGGAATGCATGGACTTTGCTAAGAGTGTATGTTTTGAGAACCATGTGAATCGTAATAGAGCGGCTAGATCTGTATGTGATAATATAAAGGACTGCATTGATTGTGATAATTTTGATAACAGGTGTCAAAAATCTGATCACGTGTGTGGGGAACATTTCTCTTCCACGTGTCACACACGTGTTGATACAAACCACACGTGTTCAGAGACAGCGGCTTGTTTATACGAATAGGTTTATGTACATAACCTATCATGTAGAGACAATGCTGAAGGCATTGAATGTGCGCGTTTAAAGGGAACACGAAGTTGTACTGGTCTGTTGTTGTCATGCTTGTCACGCCTGTATAAGCAAAAGGTATCGATGTGCCTTGTAAAACATGAGGTTATAATGTTGGAAATCGTTCGTTGTCTTTAAGTTTTCTTCTACTGCCTTTATTAACCATGTGTTACTAGAGCGTCCTGTCTTTCAGAAGATAATAGCGATCGCCCATAATAATACTCCCTACGATGGCCTCTTCTGCCTTAGAACTCTAATAGAAGAGCAGCATATTATTCCTAGTGTTCTTATTCAGGGTCAGAAGATTTTTAATATAAGCATAGGTAATCGCATCTTCTTCCGTGATTCTTGGTGGTAAATTATCCAAATTACCGAAATATTTAGGCCATAATCAAAATTTGAAGGGAGATATCCCATATTTGTTTAATACAGAAGAGAATAAAAATTATGTCGTTCCTTGTCCTCCGCTTGAATTCTATGACCCTGAGGCGCAAAGCACGGAAAAAGACAGCAACTGGAAGTCTGGCACCAAGAACGTGCAGTTAGTGTCGAGGTGTTCCACCTGCAGAACGAAATGCTTTCTTATTGTGAAAATGACGTTAGAATTCTAACAGAAGAAGTCATCAAATTTAGCGATATAGCGATCTTCGAAGAGAAAACGGAGGGTTTTCGATTTTTCATTGCTTCATCCACCATTGCAAGTTTTGCGATGCGGACATATCGTACCTTGCAGTTACCGGAGAACACTAATTCCTGTAATTCCCGCGTGGAGTTTCAATCATAAGACCAAGTTTAGTACTAAAGCTATGAAATGGCTTATGTATATGGAAGACCAATTAGGGAAGAAATCCAACATGCTAGGAGAGGTGGGGAAAAGTATATTGGTAAGTACAAGGTCAATGGATGGCACGAAGGACTCAAAGCTGTCTTTGACTTTATGGGTGTTATTTCCATGCCTCTGGCTTTGTTACCTCTTAACCGTGACTCCAATCTTCACAGCGCTCAAGACTCGTTCAATACGAAGGAGAAACGATATGAGAAAACTATTCTGCGCTGTAGGTACCTGAAAAGTATAGATGTAAACCTATACGATATATGGGAGTATTCTTGGGACAATAAGGTAAAGAGGGATAAGGAAGTACAAAGTTTTATTGAAGAACGTTGTACTAATCTGCCTGATTTCCTTATTACTAAGAATGATTACAACGGTGGCCGCACGGAAGTCTTTCGTTCCTATGCCAATTGAACGGGTGATGAACGAATCGCGTATACCGATGTAACAAGTCTATACCCATCGGTGACGGCACGTAAACCTATGCCGGTTAAGTCACCTAAGATTCATACGGGGACGGACTTTCCCGATGTGGGAAGTATTTACGGTGTAGTGAAATGCACCATATTGCCTCGGTCTTTGCAGCACATGCATGGAAAAAACATTAACGATTGTACTCATAGTGATGCTGATTGTGCTCTTAGAAAAACATTTGTACTCCAGATATACACCTCGCTCATCAAAAAGGATACAAAATACTCGATATACATGAAATATTGGAATTTTAACTCTTGGATCCTGAAGAGGGGAATTCAGATGGTCTGTTCGGAACTTGTGAGTGAATTCTTTCCTTGAGGCGAAGCAGAAAGCCTCTGGTTTTCCCGCTTATTGTAAAACTCAAGACAAAGAAAAATATATCGAAGAATATTATGTCCATGAAGGCATACGGTTGAATTTTGACGTTAGGATGAATCCGGGATTGAGGCAATGTGCGAAACTATACCTCAATTCATTGTATCGGAAATGGAGGCAATTCAGAGACATGTCACGAAATGTAATCGTTAGTGATAAGGTAACATTTCTTAGGTATTTAACCACAGCAAGATATGAAATTCAAAGTGTGGTCCCAATCGATTATGACCATCTGATTATCACCTACAGAGACATTAAAACTGAAAACGATCCATTAGTTTTCGAATGTAGTACTAGCCACATTTATTACTTCCTGGGCTAGACTTAGATTGTACGAACTACTGACGGCTGTAGGACAAGACAGAGCAATTTATTGTGACCCTGAGAGCATCATGTACCTACAAAAGAAAGATGACGAACATTTGTTACCGCTCGGAAACTATTTGGGTGATCTGACAAATAACATTCCAGATAGTTGGGAGTTTACAAGCCTTATCGATTTAGGAGACAAAAATTATGGTATGAGGCAAACGAATGCCAAAGGGGGTGTTTGGCATATATTCAAAATTAGGGGGATAACACTAAATGATAGGACCTCTCACAAAATTAACTTTGAGAAAATTCAAATAGTATTATGCGTAGACCAGGGTTCCGTATCTTTAGCTGTAGAGAGACAAAGACACACCGCGAAGTCAACAAAAAACGAAAACGTATTGACGAACATGACGTGACTAACGATGAACCTATACGAGATCGTGCAATTGTACCCTACGGTTATAGGCCCACGACCAAGCGAATGTGACTTGTATGAATGTCTGTTCCTTTTGTTTTCGTGCCTCACTTGAAATGAATGATCTAACCGAACCTAACCTTCTAATTATTTATTCCTAATTTATTACTAATTGATTTCTTTTTTCAATCGTCTTTTATAGAAACTCATTTATTAGATTGCTTCCTATAGAAGTTTATAAATACACTGTATGACCGATTATTTTAACTCAAGAGTTCTAAATTTACAAGCTTTAGTATTCTTCTAACCCAGTGATTTTTAACCGTTTCCTTTTCTTAGATTTTTTGCTTGATCGCTTCCTATGGAAGCTCGATGCTAATTGTGTGAATGTGTGTATATAAATCAAATCCTCCGTTGTATGCAGTCATTTGAGTACAAGATCTTAAAGTTTCGACATCCCTCTACTATTTTAATCGCTGGTCCTTCAAGGGCTGTTAAAACTTGTTTTGTAAATCGTTTACTTCACGAACGTGATCAAATGTTTAGTATAACATTTAATGCCATTGTTTAGTGTTATGCTGCAGTAATACCAAAATTAGATATTAATGCAAAAATGCGTTTTGTATAGGGAATGCCTGACATGTATAATTTTGAAGTTAAAGAAAATTCATTATTAATACTTGATAACTGAATGTCAGAAACTAATGGGGATGTTGCTAATTTACTTACAAAGAATGCACATCATGAAAAGTTCACTGTAATATCTATTATTCACAATCAATTTCCAAATGGAAAACATACACGTGATATTAGTTTAAATGCACTTTATATTATAATATTTAAAAATCGTAGTGATAAATTACTAATACAATATTTAGCTAGGCAAATTATGCCTCGGTATAGTAAATTTGTCAATGTGTAACGCATGAAGACGTAACACATGAGCCTCACACTTATTTGTTATTTGACCTGACACAGAAAATAAACGATGCATTGCGAATACGTACAAAAATTTTCCCTACTGAAGTACTGTATGTTCGTGCTAACGTAAAAAACTTACATAGAAAAATTTTTGTTGCATCAAATCTTATACATCTGATTCAAGTGGATCAAATTGGGTTGCAATGTACATCGATGAGAAAAAACATGCATATCACTTTGATAAACTTGCTATGGACATCTCCAAGGAAATATAGAACTTTTTATCAAGAAATAATAAAATATATATTACGAATAATCATCAATATCAACACGATAATTCTCTGTTGTGCAGATATTTTGTTTTATTCTTTTTGCATATTATTCGCACTCATTCATTTCAAGTGTTTTAAAACGTTTAACAAGAAAATTTGAAAAAGAATATAATCGTTATTAACATGTAAACAATTTAAAGAACGAAAAATATTTTTATTTTTTATTATATATTTACAATATTGCATATTTATCATCTATACAATTTTTTTAAAAAATTCAATAATTATTTAAAACATTCCTCCATTTTATTTACAATTCCTAAGAAAAACATTAGAATCTTGATAATGAATTAGTTAATGCTGTTCATCTTTCATATTTTCACCAATAATTCAACTGTTGTGCATTATGATACACACATCCTCAATTTTTACAATATTTGTGTGAATAAAACAATATTAATTAAATGTTTTACCACATAATGCATTTATTGAAGGACAATGTTTTGTTTGTAAATCAATGACATTATCTAATGCAAATATTATTTTAATCCAAAGAGATTTCTCTAAACCTTTATAGTAAAAGATTGAATTATTTGCACACAATTGATATACAAGGTTCCGTATGCATGATACAGTATATCCAGTTTGGCTAGCCCATTTCAAACCGTGTAAATTTAATGCTAACCAGTCAATTTGTTTTTGACAACCTAGTGATAATAAATTATAATTTATTGTTGATTTGACCAAACAATGGAAATTTACTGTATCATCACATGCAGTTAAACAAAACTCACGAATGATAAATTCGTTATCACACATTTTAAAGGCTTGAATATTGATAATATACTGATTCGCGCATGATATAATTTGTCCAACAAATTCTGTATTTTTAAAAAGATCAGAAGTTTTACGCATAAACCATATAAATGAGATTTCACTATGTTCTTGTTCAAACAATTCAATGAGTTAATTAAGAGTTTATCAAGAGTTAAGTACTTCGCTGCAAATGTTCCAGTATTATGAAGATGAGTACAATCATGAAGATTTAACTTGCATTCCATGCATTATATTAGCTTGTTATTATGGAAGTATACTTTTATAGTTTTTAATACACAATTCGCATTAATGTTTTCATGACTACATAACACACATGAAATACTATCACTATTCGAATACATTTTTTCAATCTGGAATGTCCGATTTCCGTCTGTCTTTTCTTATGAGAATGTACAGTAATTCCAGGAGATATAACATAATATATCTGTATATTATAACAATAATTCCGCGTACGTTTCATAGAATTTTTCTCTGGTTAATACTACAATAACATGCGTTCTGCATACAGGTAAAACACATCTTATTCAACACTAGGACTTGCTATAATACTCCAGACACGGGTTTCCAATGTGTTTGGTACCACATTCATAGAATCATGAGCAAAATCGTGATAAAATCCTTCTCTACATCCATTGCATATTAATATATCGTTGAAATGCCAATTTTCAACAGCCTTTTTTATACATTCACGGTCCACCTTTTAACTATCACAACAACAATCTAAACCGCAAAATCGTGATGTTCTTGATATTACAACTGGTGATGGCGGTGGGGTTGGTGAAACTGTTAGTACTGTTGATTCTAATGCATCAATATTATATTCGTCATCTGACGATGATTCGTGTATTTATGTTAGCATCAGATAATGATTTAGTGTTAGCATCGCTAGGTTCCTCTTTCTAAAAGGAATGCATGATGTCTCTATATATATTTCTCACTATAATCTGTATTTAAAGTATTTTATACCCGCGAGGTAATCACGTGTTCACCATTCGTGGCGCCAAATTTCTTTTTTATTCTCAATTACCATAGGGGCATGTTTCAACATATTCACCTACCGCAACCTTATTTTTTTGTATTTTCCGCCGACAATGTTTTATGTTCACCTACCGCGGCACCAAACTTGTTTTTATTACACTGTCGGCATTCTGTGATGTTTACTCAGCTCTCCGCCGGTTTTCTTTTGTATTCGTCTTCATGTTTGAACACGTACCTGTAAGGTCATTACCCGACAACGCCATCTTTCAGTTACACCCAGCCGGTTTCCAAAAAAGCGCGGGAAAAGTGCAGTTCCTTTCTTGAGTTCGACAGCGAAAGACGTACGAAAAGCATGCTCTGTATGCAGCATAGCGTATCATGCAAAAGTATACGTACTCCGTAAGAACGAGGTCTTTTTCGACCGTGCAAATAAAGATATGTCCAGTATGAAAAAAGTTTCTTCCCTCCCCCATTCTTAATATGATCACAATCAGCGATTGTTCAACGAGAAGATAATTTAAAACAATCTGTGAAAATTAATTTGATCACAGCATAGCTGTTCTACATTATGTAAATGAATGATTGAATTAAATATTTTAGCATGATCACAGCATTGTTGTTTTGACGAGCTTCATATCGAAGCGAAAGAATTAAAAATAATTAATTTGATCACAATCAGATTGTTCATCGTGTTGTTTTTAAATTTCGAAATATAATTCCTTTGAGTTTCCTATAGAAACGACTACTATAAAGAAATCATGTGATACAGGTCATTTAACCTTTCTAGAAACCTTCCTAACGGCCAACCTTTCCAGAAACTAGTTTGTCCACCTAACAGTCTCGGCAATAAATCTTTACCCCCTGATGGCCTGTCCGATCATATCTGACAAGAAAGTACACAAAATACCAGTTTAATCAGACCCCTGCTGTTCTGTTCAAGTGTACAATCACGTCATTCTCTACATATATATATATATATATATATATATATATATATATATTTATATGTATACTCGTTTGAAGCTTAAACTCCTAGCTGTACTTCTAAGAATTCTAACTGGCAAATGTTCTAAGTATTTTAAGTATATAACTTATGCAAAACTAAATAAAATGTTCTATGGGGTATATCACGTTAATACCATTATAACATTACATGCATCTACAAGTTGACGGCGCATCCAACCACATGAGCTACTCCTGAAAATCTAATGTGGTCCCCTAGTCCATGATATTATGCGTCGTTAGAACTATATGGAGTTATTACTTTAATTCATTTGCAAACTTCTGGCTATATTAATATTTTACCGAACTCCTCTAAGTTATTACTGGACAGAATTTTCTTCATAAAACATTAAGTGGTGCAAATCCCTGCTACTCCTCACAATTATACCTTTGTTCTGGTAAGTTTCTGTTTTACAATATATTAACACAATAGGCTATTGCAGATCGGGACTTTTGGAAGTCAAAACAATGGTCCTTGTATCTGTGGAGAAACCCTGCCAATCCATTTGTTGGGAATTATTTGATTGAGGTATTTTCTTCGGGAAGCAAATATGTCGATGTTCAATATTTATTTATTTATAAATATTTCAGATACAGATCAATGTCGATTTTATACTAAACCAATGTAACAACGTATAAACAAATAACAAAAAATTAATAATAAAAACAAAACATATATATAGGGTGTTTAATAAATAATGGTCATAAATTAAACCGTAGATAGTACACGCCATAACTAACAAATATTTCTTAGTAAACATGTGTCCGCAAACGATTCGTAACAGAGATAGGGGCTGTCGAAAGTGTGGGAAAATGAAGTTTCGAGATGAATATCTCACAAAGTATGAATCGGACAAAGGGCGGTCCAATGAATGACTATCGAAGTCAGACCTGCGCTATGCAGAAATGCATGGTTGACAACTCTGCAAAGCGCACGCAAGGAATTATCGAAAGAAACGAAGGGATTCCCGGAAAATTGTCCAAGGAAAGGGGGCTCGAGATGAACATCGAGGGCGAGTCTGTCCACCAGTAATTCATAAGTCGTGGCACCAGATCGAAAGCTCGAAAAGATACAAAATGGCGGACAATGTTTATGTGCCGTGTGTGGTTGCATAACCAGCAATAAATGAGAGGCAATCGAAGGAAGTGGTGGTGCATGTTGTGAACTACTTCAGAGCACATTCCTAAGACGAATGCACATGTACAGAGTAGTCCTTTACTGTACCAATACTAAGGTAAAACAAACGATGCGCGAAAATGAATGGAGTGGCCGAAAGGAACAGTGGTAGAACATGCAAGCCAGCTGGAAATACTAAATCGAGGTTGGAACAGACGTTGAGCTCACCTCGGGTGCATGATGTTGTGGGTTCAAATCTACTGAAGTGCCCACTGAATGCAGTGGTTCTGATACCAGATTTTCCAAGTCGTAGGTCCCGTTCTTCGAAGCTCCTAAGCTCGTTTAAAGCAAGAATAACTCAATCAATCAAGCGCCTGTAGGTTGCTCATTATTTGGTTCATCCCCTGTACGTATACGCAAAGAAAGAAAACTGTGCACGCAGTTCTTGTCAATCAGCTGGTAAGCCAGGAAATATGGAATGGAAGAACACTACATTGTTTCGATTACAGACGTGTATTGGAAACACGCTTGCCTTTCCACGTTTGTTTATTATGTTGTCTGAAGGGTTCTGCTACAGGTCTACATGCTTTCGTCGTACCGGAGTAGTCGTTTGGGAGAATGATTCAGAGTGTAGAGGTTCGTTCTCTTCACTTGTCTTTCTCGCCTACAGTGAATGTAGTAGTTCTGTGTGTTGAAGAAGTGTCAAACGCGTGTGCCATTACAGTGTTGTGGATGTACTTACTTCACCGTATTGCGAGAAACAGTGCAATAGTTTCAGTAGTGTTGCAAAGCCACGGGGATACAATTGTACAGTGTTAATTAACTATTAGTGTGGTACTAAATTATTGTTTACCTTGCCATTGATACAATGTACAGCATACTCGAAGTGCGTTACGCTTTGCTATTTTAGTACCTATACTAAAAAATTGCTCTTTCTTTATTTTAGCTTTCCGCGGCTGATGACTACCCTCATTTACATATTTGGACAAGCCATTTGATTTTCAGTTATACAATCTGACTCCCTCATGTTCGTATCTCGCATCCGAATTTTCGGAGTTACTAATATCAATAGCGTATGGAATTCTGAATAGTCCTTTCTGTAGATTTTTTTTTGTAGGAACGAGGATCCTCTGCATATAGTTCATTATTCACCATTGAAAATACGGTGCTTTACTGTGCATTATTGAGGCGAAGAATTAAATCCCAAGCCAGTAGCTCCTCCTTAGTCTTTTTCTCTCTTGTTCTTTTGGGGGAAGGGGAGGGTGGACTTTGTTCAAGGTTCAAGGCATTTTCCTTCCTTCTCTTCGGAAGTTTGATTCCTGAAAAGAATTTTTAAAAAAAATCGTGAGAAAAAACATATACTGCTCTTTTTTCATTTAACACTTTCCATTTTCTTTTTCCACAAAAATTCAAGAAGTTCTTTGTTTTTTTTCATTTCTTTCTCACTTATTTCCTTTCCATTTACATTAAAGCCTAGCCTCCAAGCTAATTTAACTAAATTCCCTTCATTTTCCATGTCATCGTTCCTTTTCCATGTTCCCCTTATTTTTAGGGTTTATTCACATTTTAACAATAAGTGTTCTAGTGTTTCATCTTTAAAACATAGTTGATATTTTTCGTTCACTTCTTTAAATTTTCTCAATCTTACTCCTGTTTCAAGGCTCCCTGATCTGGCTTTGAAAAGTAAAATGCTCCGTAAATCATTGTCCATATAATTTATTTTTCATAACGCTTTTTATATGCGCATATTCCTTTCAAACTGCTCTTCTTGACTATTTTTTCATACCACTTTCCATGCGCCTTCTTTTTAATTGTGTTTTCGGTGATTTTTCCCAATTTTTATAAATATCTTCTCTGTGACAGCGGATAGTTTGATCATATTTTCTTTCTAATTTTCTAAAACTCCTAAACCATTTTGTGTTCTCCCCTTTTCTCATATGTTTAGTGCCTTCGTGCACAACTCTTACTAATCTTGTTTCTTCCATAAATTTTAATCTTCCAAGATATTTTATTTTACTCATAACTTCTCTTTTTTCAAAATCACTCCATCCCATCTCTCCTGTTATTGTTACATTTTCACTTAATTTATTTGCTCCTAGGGCAAACCTTCCTATTTGATTTTATGCTTGCTGTAAAATACTCCTGTTTTTTCCCGTTAAATTTATTACTTCATTTTCATATATTAGATCCGGTACTGCTACTTGTTTCCATAGTATTCTTGACACCTCATATCTGTTGTATGACCACATAGCTTTACTTTTTATAATTGTTGTATATTTTTGTAGTTAATTTTTTTCTAGTGTTTAAGTAAGTATTGTTCTCCTTCTTCGAGCGTAACTCCTAAAAATTCTATTTTTCAGTCCTGTTTATTACTATGTTTTCTGCTTGTATATTTTGATCCTCTATATTCCACTAAAAAGCATGAACTTGGGTTTCTTCTTCATTTATTTTTAAATTAATTTCTTTTTCTTTCCTAACTACTGTTTCTAACATTTCCTTAATGTCTTCAATATTATTACTCATCAATGCTACATCGTCGGCAAATAAAATGCCAGGGATTTTTCTTGCTTTTTCTTTTCCTTGCAATCTTAATTCTATCCCTCTGTTTGTTTTGATCAATGCTTCTTCCACTTTGTGTATTTATATCAGGCAGAGAACTGGTGATAGAGGACATTCTTGTTTCAAATCTTTGTTACTGTCCATCCATTCTGATTTTATGTTTCCCATTTCATATCTGTATTTGTTATCCTTATATAGAAGCATAATAAATTTCTTTGATATTCCTAAGTTTTCCATTACTTTCCATAATGTATTTCTCTTGACTGTATGATGCGCCTTTTCAATATCAATAAACGCTACTATGAAATCTTCTTTTCTTTCTCTGCATATTTCCATCAGTTGTGTTATAATGTTATCTGTTGTTCTTCTATCTGTTCTTAATGCATTTTGTAACTCGCTTAATATTTTGTTTTTCTCTAGCCAGTTCATTAATCTGTCTCTTATTATAATAGCGAAGAACTTCTATACGCAGCTGGTAATAGCTATTGGTCTATAATTTTTATGTCATATTTATCTTTTCCTATATATTTATCTTTCCTTTCCTGTATATTAGCTTAATCTTTGTTTGCTTCCATCTTGGAGGAATGGTTCTTGATTCAAGTATATTACTCATAATATCCTTTAACTTTTCCAAAGATTTATATTCTAGGTTTATTAACATCTCATTTGACACCTCATCTGTTCCTGTTACTTTTCCTCTTCTTAGCTTTTTCCTAGCCTTCTCTATTTCCATATTTTCAATATCATATGTTAATTCCTGACTTTCTTCTTCTGCACTCTTATTACTTATTTTTGCTAATTTATTTGTTTCATTTATCCGTCCTTCATAATTTTGCTTCATCACCCAATTTGTTAAGTACGTCTCAATTTCCATCTTGTTTTTCAGTATTTGTCTCTTTTCATTTCTAAGAATGATTTTTTTTCTGTTTCGTTTTGTTTTTGCCTGACATATCTCCAAAATCTTTTCCCTGCTTCTCTCCCTCCTGTCTCAATTTCTTCTGTTATTTCTTCATTGAAATTTCTTATTTCTTACATTTTAACCATGTGTTCAACTTTCTTGCTATTTATATATTCATTCCATGCTTGAATTACTTCTTCTTTCCCAATTTCTCCCTTCCTAAATTTCTTTAGTATTAATTTTGGGGGAGCGGCTCAACAACAGAGCAGGTATCGCTGCTACGACTATTTCATATTCGGATGAACTCATATTGTGAAATAGAAAAACAATAATATTTACAATCAGTGGCGGCGATTGGACGTTGAAAGTGGGGGGGGGGCAAGACATGATCTGAATTTGTATATCAATCTTAGTTTCCCTGGTTCTTTCTAACACTTTGACGAAATGTATAACTAATAGGATACTATCTTTTTCGTTTAAAATACCGTATCGTACTTCGTATTTTATTAAGTAAATTGAGAAGAACAACGGAAGTAAGCTCCAGCCTGTTGTATTAGATGTAGATGTACTGGCATTTTGTACTCTTAAACAAATAAGGTGTAAGAAGTCATTGCACATGAACATCTTAAAAATCTGTCTTTTTTAAAAAAATGTGTAATCAGAATATTTAATAACAAATTTGAAAAACAAATAAATAGAAAGAATAATATTAATCATAGCAATGAATAATGAGGTTTGTGTGTAGAAGTTATATTGAAACTGGGGATTGAAGAACAACTTAATTTTTAATCTTACATAAGCTATTAAACGTATATTATTTCTCTTAGAAAATGTAAGATGGTAAATACAAGCATATGCCACGACATTTAAAGAAATCTTTACTTTTGCAGCTTCCCGCAACATGTTCGTTGCCATTAGGTGGTTTTCACTTTCTTGGAACATATCAAAACACAATACTTAGAGGGGCCGCGGTGGCTCAGTGGTAGAGCGTTCACCTCTGGTGCTTGGGGTCCCGGGTTCGATCCCAGCCCCTGCCAAGTGAACTTTGTGGTGGACAAACACCGTGTGCGTGGGTTTTCTCGGGGTTCTCCCGTTTCCTCCCACTTTCTTCATTCCACCATTTCACTCATTTCTCATTATCACCGTCTCCTTTAGCCTAACCGGCATAACCGTGGGACGTAAAACTCAAAGATTTCATTTCATTTTACAATACTTAGACTCACTCCACACTCCAGTTATACAAAATAATCCTAAAACCTAGAATTATGTTGAATTCGCTAAATTTAATTGTATATACACTCGTACACCCCTAACCACAACATTTCACTCGTATAATACACTACAAAACAATGGAAAAGGAGAAGTCGTTTCTTATCACTCTCCTTTTAATCAATATTCCTTATTGATTATCCTTATAATCAAGAAAGTTCTCTCACTTTTTCACCCACCCACCATCTTCGAACAGCGATATGTCACCTAAGGCGTACCTGGAAGATTTAAAAAAGCCCCCATCAGCATCAATGACATTCTGCCAACGTTCTGGAAGGCCATGGATTCCATCGCGGTACAATTTGGTGGGCCGTGAAGCGAAGAAAGTATCAAGTGCATTTTGGACCTCTACTAGGGATTTGCACTGGCGTCCTCTAAGGTGATGGTCCAAGAAATGAAACAGCTGATAATCGGACGGTGCAATGTCCGGAGAGCATGGTGGAAGCAAGAGTGATTCGCATCCATTGTGTAGAATAGTGTCCCGGCTCATGCAGGGCTTGGCATTGTCCTGTAACAGGACATCTTTGCGATTCAGGAGTGCTGGTTTCAGAGTTTTGAGTTTTCTTGAACCGGCTTAATTGCTGACAGAACACACCAGCATCGATACTCTCACCAGCTGGAAGCAATTCCCGTGCACGATCCCGCGAGCAGTCTACCAAAAACACAGGAGGACCTTCTTCAGGTACAGTGCTGATTTCGGCTGTTTTGGAACTGACTCATTCGATGCTAACAAATGATGACTGCACCGCGGAGCTTTGTACAGGACCCACTTCTCATCACATGTCAACACTGTCCAGAAATAACTCCTTCCTCACACGAGACAGCGAGTAACACAGGTGTCTGCTCGCGTTGCCTTCTGGCCCGGAGTCAAATCATATGGGACCCATTGACCCAACTTGTAATGCTCCCCAGGCTACCGAACGGTTTCTCCACTCACACTGAATTGTAGTCCCAGTTCATCACATGTCTGGCCACTTTACGTCGCAATTGCTGAAGGAAGATCTTCATTTTGTACATGTATTGGTATTCTGGCACGTGGTGCGTCTTCGAGGGTTTTAGTCACAGTCCTGAAACTTTTTAAATCGCCGCTGCACTGTCTGCGTAGTCACGACACCCTCATCAATGGTCTGGCATATCTTCCGCTTCGCTGCAACGGCGTTTGACCCGTCTGAACTCGTAGAGCATACGCCCTTATGACGCTCTGTGGAGGCCCCATGTTCACTCTGTCCTTACGTAAGTTCATAATGTAACTGAACTGCTACAACCAGGTAATATGTTGGATATACCCACACCAACAACTGACCTCCGCCTTATCTCCATTCGCATTTAACTCACGATGTAAGGATCAATTGAAAACAGACCTCCACAAAAAGCGACACAATTTTCTTCGTCACTTTTATAGAAAGAGGAAAATATATTTTAGTAACTTTCAATTTTTTGCAATTAAAGAATTACTTTGGAGACTTTTTTTTTTTTTTTTTTTTTTTTTTTTTTTTTTTTTGCGAAATGTCCTCTCAGTTAGTTTACTTTACTCCTGTAGTTTACTCCTGTAGCTTTCTTAACTCCACGGTACTCACGCAACGGCAAATACTATAGCACCATTTTTTTTCTATGAACCCGCAATATATACAAAAACTTTACATTTCCAAATGAAACTATATACACTAATTTGTTACTTGAAAAAAGTTCCCCCTTTGCCCCCCGTAATCGCCGCCCATGTTTACAATTACGACAGTTCATTGTGCTCTGCGTAACATATTTTTCAAGTCTTTTTCGCCTGTTTAATACAGCGACCACAAGAGGCTCTACTGCTAAAACCTACCTAGTTTTAAGGATCGTTTGAGACCCGTCCATCACCTCACGATAAAAGAAATTGCATGCAGGTTTGAGTTAGGCTGGGATTGTTCGTCCGAATTCGTGCGAATGGAGAGTCGTCTGCAGAGAAATTGAGCGCTACGTGAGAGAAGAAAGTTCGTTTTGCGTGTAACTAGACGACGTTGTGCGGTGCGGAGATAAAACTGAAAATAAAAATGGAAATAGATGTTGATGTGTTAATAAATTTTGTTTTTCATCAAGTTCCATTGTGGATCCAAGATCATCAAGATGACCACAAACAACACGTCGTGAACAAATTATGGGCAGATGTAAGTAAAGAATTTGGAGTGGAATGTATGTATAATTTTATTTGTTTTCTCTTTAAAATATGAAGTTTTAATTAATACATGGACCGCAATTTTTTATTCAATTTATATTTCCTCTTTGTTCCTCAAATAATGATTTTACAAATATGAATTGACTAATATCAGAGGCTCAATGGAATGAAGGGAATGAGTCATTCCTCTGTGATATAGGGATAAAATAATATTATAAAGTACTGAAATAGTTTACTTAAACTTCAAATGATTTATGTTAAAACCTTTTTATTTTACTTATTTCTAAGTTTAAATACGCCAGAAGCTAACGTAGATAGTCATTCCAACGCGCAGCTCTTTCGATGCATTTTGCGCAGCACGACCTAGTCGGAACGAGCCGGCTCAAATGCCTTGCCGTGCCGTGGTGTTGCGAGTGGGAATGCATTTTTGTAAGCATTCCGTAGAAACAAGTGTGTGCGGGTGTAGTGCGATATTTTTTTTTTCGTTTCGAACTGCAAATTGAAATAGCCTAAACTGTTTCGCGGAGTAAATATTTATTTTAATGAGTTAAAATTTGGATGTTCAGGATTATACTTGGTTTCTTCAAGAAAAACTTGGATTATTTCGCAGGTTTGTAAAGTGCATCTCTTTCCTAATACCTGTGGCCGCTATGCTAGGAAGGGAATGACTGTCCAGTTAGCATTCCATCAGCGTCGACGCAGCCAGTGAGGAGAGTGGGGTGGGGGAAATACAAGATTGTGCATGCGTGTTAGAAACTTTAAAAGGGCGGTCATTTAATTCCTTTAGTTTTCAAGATAAAAAAGAAATAATTTCACAAGGACGATATACACCCGATCTGTCACATATACAAACAAAAACAAAACGCTGTATTCGTCATTTTAATAAACAACAGTATGAAAAGACAGACTGGTTATTTGGTTGTAGGAAAACTTCAAAATTGTACTGCTGGCCTTGCCTGTTATTTTCAAACGAAAAAGGCACTTGGAATCAGTCAGGGTTTGATGACATGAACAATTTATTGAAAGCCACGCAACGTCATCAGCAATCACAAAATCATATTTGATCGCAAATCTGTCTCACAACTTTTGGCTCAGTACGAATAGACTTTCAGCTAGACCAGCAACTTAAGCAAGAGACTATTAAGTATAACGAGCAAGAGAAAAATAATAGGAAAGTTGTACGACGAATGATTGATGTAGTTATATTCTTGGCTTGTCAAGAACTTAGTTTTAGAGGCCACGTGGAAGATAAAGACTCGGTTAACAGGGGGAACTATATTAAAAAAACTTCAGTTATTAAGAAAATATGATGAAGTTTTAGACAACCATTTTCAAACAGTTACAGTATTTTCGGGACTGTCAAAACATATACAAAATGACCTGATTCAAAGCGTTGCCACTGTCATAATAAATGAAATTAAAAAGGAAATAGCTGATTCATCTTTCATTTCTGTGATACCAGACGAAACGAGTGATATATCATCACATTCTCAACTCTCAACAGTTGTAAGGTACATCCTTCCCGATGGAGAAGTTGTTGAACGATTTCTGGGCTTTACAGATGTCAGCTCAAATCGCACTGCAAGCGCTTTAGCACAACACGTTTTCCAAACCCTCGAGAAGTATGATAGTGGTTCCAAACTAGTCGCTCAGTGTTATGACGGTGCTGCAGTCATGTCTGGCGAAATTAATGGCCTTCAGAAGAAAGTTAGGGAAAATATCCTGATGCATTGTTTATTCATTGTTTAGCACACCGGCTTAATTTAGTACTCTCTCAGTCAGTGTCGGCTATCAAAGAATGTAAATTTTTTTTTCATGACACTTAGTAGTTTTGCCTCTTTCTTTTCAAATTCCACAAAACGGATGGCAGCTTTAGATTCAGAAGTTAAGAAGAGATTTCCTAAAGTATGTTCCACTAGATGAAATTACAATTCAAGGCTTATTGAAACAATAGTAGAGTACAGAAATAAGTTGACGAATCTGTTCTATACTATTTTAGATATTCCACAAGAATGGGATAAAGACATATATCATGAAGCCCGGGGATTTGATTCTGTGCTTTCTGACTTTGAGTTTAACTTCTTGCTACGAACGTTCAGCGAAATATTTTGTTTAACGGGCTCCCTCTACGACGTACTCCAGACCAAGTCACTTGATATAAATTACTGCATTAAAAAAATGAAGGAAACAGAGGAAATTCTGAAAGTCAAAAGAAATAATTTTGATTCAGTATGGAACAATTGTGTCGCAAATGTAGGCCCTCCCAGGAAAAGACGTTGCACAAATGACGGTAGTGATATGAAAACATTATCGTCGTTTATATTGTGAAATATATGACGACATATGCAGCCAGATTGAGCTTAGATTCAGTAATTTAGGAAAATTGACATTTCTTCAGTTACTTGATGAAAAGAACATACAGAAACCATTTTCAGATGCAGAATTTTCTTCACTGAAAGAAAGTTATGGTCAATACTTCGATTTTGCCCGGCTCAGAAGCGAACTCTGCGTTGCATATTCTACAAATGAATATTTACCAATGGGTGTTCTAAAACTACTTATCTATTTGAAAAGGACTGGATTGTCATCGTCTGCTTTCAAAGAACTCTATAAACTTTGTAGTCTAATTGCCACAATACCAGTTACAAGTTCTACTGCTGAACGCTCTTTTTCTGCACTTAGACGAATTCACACATTCTGCAGAAACACTCAAGATCAAGAGAGACTGCCTGATCTATCCTTGACAAGCTGAAAGTGATGATGAGTTTTATAATCGAGTGATTGAAGAGTTTGACAAAAAAGGGAGGAGAATAGATTTAAAATTTAAGTGAGGTAGTAGATTTTATACGACCATTAGGAAGACCTAGGCGTAGATGGGAGGACAATATTAAGATGGATCTCGCAGAGATTGGAATACAAATTAGAAACTGGATGCAGTTAGCTAAGGATAGAAGTCAGTGGAGAGCTTTTGTAAACGCGGCATTGAACCTCCGGGTTCCATAGGCCATAGAGTTAGTTAGTTTAGTAGATTTTATAATAGGTTGATTCAAGAGTTTTTCAAGAAAGAAATAATATACCTAAAATTTAAGTTACATAGTGAATTTTATGATCGGGTAATTGAACAATTTGACAAGAAAGGAAGAAAAATAAACTTAACATTTAAGTGAAGTGTTAAACAGTGGTGACTTTTTTTTTTTAGCGGATGATTGGAGAATTTGACAGGAAAGGAACACGAATAGACTTAAAAATTAGGTGACATGGTGAATTTTATAATCGAGTAATTAACGAAGAATTTGTCAGGAAACGATGGAAAAATTTAAGTGACAAGTGAGTAATATTATAAAATATTTCAGTTATTTGTAGTATTAGGTACCATAACAATTGCTTCCCTCATTCCATAAGTCACTGACTAATATGTTTGATTATGTAATTATTGATTATGTAATTATTGACTAATATGTTTGAAATAGCAAAAACGAGTTTTTTACTCATGAAAAAAATTTTCTTAGTTGGTTGATTTTGCAATCTCTAATTTTATTTAGTTAATATATTTTAAAGTGAAAATAGCGGTTACCACAGAAGTATAATAATAACAGGCGCGACATTCACTTTATTTTGCACACAAAGGAAATTAATAGATATTATTATTATTATTGCTCTGAAAATTCAAATGAAAGAAGATATGAATTTTCAAGCAAAAATATTTCACATTGAAGGTTTGAAAGAGGTGTTGCAACTTGATTCGCATTCACAAAACTTCGGATGTAGTAGAGGCACATGAATTCGCAGTTCGCATTCGCAGTCGCATTCGGATGCAATGGAGGCACGACCTTAAGCAACACTGTTAAGTTGTAACCTAGGTTGAGGGCTTAGTTCAGATCCGTGTGAGAGGGCTTTCCAGATTTATCCGGAGCCTGATTCTGTAGAAAAATGCGTCAACATAATGCGAATGTACGGTTTCATCTTCAATAATCGGCATAGCAATTATGAATGTTTATTATGCCTTTTGCGTTGCGTTTTGCAAATTTAGAGTAACCAGTGCGGAATGAAACAGTACAACCTCTTTGCACTACAACAAGTATTTTGCGTGGAGGTCGTTTACTATCGTTGGGGAAAGCAGCGCCCAGGATAGAATAAGGTTTCGATAAAATCGAATATTTGAATTGTTTAAGAGAGGGAAGAAAAGTAAACTAAGTAGAATGATAAATAGATAACGAATGGTAGAGTTAACAGGAGATAGGGCTACAGTGTACAATGTAAGCTCCATCTACGCTTATATAAAAAAGACTCCTGTAAAAGGGTATAGTATATACGGTAAGGTAGAGTAAGGTAGGAATAGGTATGATAAGTCCAGGTTAGTTTAGGAAAGTTTTGATCCATTTTCTTAAAAGTAATCGAGTATAGTATCTTGTATCTGCGTAAAAATACCAACTGAAGTGGGCGTTGTGAAGTTAACCCCGAGACATATTATTACTTTTCACCAGTTACAGAACTATGTCTTAATATTTTCTTTTTAGTCACTGTACCTACGGTAGGTAACCACTTACTTCGGGGCTTGTGTATAGTCCGCTCCCCCCAGTTCTTTGTCACCGGAACTGGAAGAGTCATTACTACTGCTACTACTACTACTGCTGATGCTACTACTACTACTGCTACTACTACTACTACTGCTACTACTACTGCTACTACTACTACTACTATTACTACTACTACTATTACTATTACTACTACTACTTCTACTACTGTTACTACTACTACTTAAATCGAGAACAGAACCCAACCAACCCCTGCGGGGCTTCTAACCCGTTCCTACTACTACTACTACTATGGCTACTAACTACCACTACTACTACTACCGCTACTACTACTACTACTACTTATACAAAAAGAGCTTCCTTACCGCAAGATTTACATCTTAAATCTTTATAACATGCGATTCCGATTCATTATGAACTAGTATGAATCGTTAGAATCACTATGATTCGTTAAAAATCACTGGGGGGAGCAGGCTATACTCAATCCTACTTCGGTTCCCGGTAAAATGTTACAGAATGGAATATGTTTGGACAAAGTATGATATCTTCCGCAGTTGGTGGCTACTGAATACAACTACATGAACCAGTATTACTGCCTGCTTGTTGTTTTAACATTCTTTAACTGTCGTTTACCCATATGTGTTAATCACAAATATTTCTTGTTTACATGCTTTCTTTGCTCTTCATTAGATACATATTCATCTGTATTGTATTACTGCGCGAAATTAGAACATTTCAGCTATTAGTGTTACAAACTACGTATTATTCAGTTGTAACCAGCTCTGTAAATAAAGCCTATTATACTATTATGTAAATAAGCTTTTAAGGTTGTGTTGGGTAAAGCTCTTTATCAAATACATGCCATTGCGACGTCAAAAACCAAAGCCCTATACGAATATACTTGGTTCCTGTACTAGATTGCCAGACGAGGTTATACTTACATTCATGAAATATGAACTTTTAGCAGGAAATGCACTTGCTGCGTCAGAAGTGTTTTCTTTAAGGGGAAGTTACATTAATTAGTGCAGATTGATTTTAGTAGGACTGAATATAACTACAACATGTGGACATGTGACATAAAAACTGCAGTGTATAAAACACTTTTTAACTTTAAAGTGCAAACCAAATTGTGCTGTATGGTCACTAGAAAATACGCTTTTTATATAACAGAGTAAGGGCAGAAGCGCATTACAGAGGCCCGAGTAGTAGTGAAGGGCTGCATCCATAGGGAGCAGGCGCGTCAAGAGACATTGGAAATACGCATAAAGGAGGATAGTGAAAAAAGACCCATGATTTTTGTAGCACAGCTTTGCAACACTTTAATTATCACTTTGTGAGCTGGCTTTACACAACATTTCGCTTTATCTTGCCTTTCTTATGGAGTAACAGTGTTCAGAGGAACACTTTCAATACCTTATTTTTACGTTATTTTACTTGTAAGAGTTAAGATACTGATATATTTTGATTAGTTGCATAATCGTATTACAAAATCAAATATAATTTTTCTTCCGTGAATTTTACAAGCTTATGCACTATTGAAAAGTGGTAGCATGCTAATTATGCCCCCTTAACCTTATTTGGTTTAGATGGACTCCCTCTCATTCGTTTGTACTCTACATTTGTGTATTTCCCTTCACTACTGGAGCATATAATGTCTAGGTTAGTTAATAATACGGTGAGTTTATAAATCTTATAGTTAAATTCTTATAGTTTATCTTATACTTAAACTATACGACTTCACGTATTGACGCAATACTAGGTAAACATTCAAAAGAGAAAAATATGAGTTTCCTCTTTTGCCTGTTTACCTAGTATTGCGTCAATACGTGAAATCGTATAGTTCAAAATTTAACTTCAGTTTTCATCCTAATTAAGCACCCAACACTGATAACCTTTATTACCTTTTTTCTTATTCTCATGCTGATATTTCGTCTGATTCTGTTCGTTTTTCCGTAAAGTTGGTATTTCGATGCCGCCATCTGGGGCAGTTAACCTCGAAGTTCTTTCTTACGTGAATAGAATAGAATAGAATAGAATATCTTTATTGTCGTTAAACAACATTTGTTGCAATAGACAACGTCAAGAGAATATACAAAATATATACATTGAATATGTAGGTACATAACTAGTCACTTTTTGTTTTTTAATTCTTTCTCAAATTCTAAAACGCTATACACAGCTGTTTCAATGAGCCAAGATTTACAATGTTTCTCGAAGTTTCTATTACACATACCACGAATTTTTGTAGGTAGAAGATTATACGTCATCATCGCAGTGTATTTATAATTCTTTTTTGTTTTACTTAACCTGAAATATGGTGTATCGAGGTCGTCTCCGTATCTTGTGTTATAGCAATGAATTTTATTTCGGGTTCTGATATTTTCCAAGTTTTCTTTAATATACATGAGACAGCTATAGATAGACATTGAGAGCACTGTGATGATTTGCATCTCTTTAAAGAAAGGTCTGCAAGAGTCATTATCACGTAGTCCCTTTAACACTCTTATTGCCTTTTTTTTTTTTTTGCCATTTCAAAACGATTTGAGCACCAGTTGAATTACCCCATAATAATATACTGTAGAGCAATAGAGAATGAAAGAAAGCATAATAAGCTGACAGAAGTATTTTTTCACTAACAATAGTTTTTAGTCTACGTAATAAATATATAACTCTAGATAGTCTTCTACATAGATTTTCAGTATGTATGTTCCAGTTTAACTTTGGATCCAAGTGGATTCCTAACAATTTTACAGAATGACACTCATTCAAATCATGTATGTTGTTATTAAGATGAAAATACAAAACATCCGTCTTTAATTCATTTAATAGCAGCCTATTACAATTTAGCCATACTGAACACGCTTCTAACATTTGAGTGTTTTTAGTTTGAATATTTTTTTAAATTTTTATCCATGGTTAAGACAGTTGTATCATCAACACATACAACACTGTTAAAAGGAAGAAAACTTGGAAAATCATTAACGTAAACTAGAGAAAGAAATGACCCCAGGGCACTTCACTGTGGTGCACCAGTTGTTACGTGCAAAAATTCTGAAATTGAATTACCAACACCAACAGCCTGTTTTCTGTTACTGAGATAAGATTTAATCAGAGACAGTTCTTTTTCTCTGACCCCATAATAATTCAATTTTGAAAGGAGTATGTCATGTGACACTGTATCGAAAGCTTTAGTTAAATCTAATAGTGTTGCACAAACATTCATATTATTTTCAAAACAGTCTAATACTTGTGATACTATATTTTCAACAGCTTTTACTGTGGAACGACTTTTCTAAATCCAAATTGCGAGGAATAAAAAAGCCCATTCTCTTCAAAGAAGGTTGATAGTTGATCTTTGATGCATTGTTCAAAAACTTTCGAAACTATCGGTACTAAAGAGATTTGACGATAGTTTTCAACCTCATTTTTATCATTCTTTTTATGTACTGGTACAGTTATAGTATATTTCAGGCAATCTGGAAAAATTCCCTCAAAGAGCATCCAATTTAGTAGGTAAACCAAGGGTTCTATTATTAAGTCAATAATTTTTTTCAATAAGTTATTAGAAAGTCCATACCAGTCTTCGGTACTGGATACTTTCAATTTATTGACAAGTGAGTAAACAGTTCTGGCATTTACAAAGTTCCACTCAAAGTGAGACCTAATTTTATTTTTATATTGTAATGGTAGCATACTACTAAAATCTATTTTGTTACCCGTATTTTCCGTGGAATCGTCATTTTTTCTCAAAGTTTCTCATAATATTTATAAAGTATTTATTAAATTCACTTGGAGGTATAGATATTCTATCTTTTGTAACATTGTTTCCAGTTTCTTTGTTTATTATTGACCAAGCTGCACAGCATTTATTTTTTGAATTATTTATCCATTTCTCATTTGCTGCAATCTTTGTAGCCTTGATTTTTTTCTGTATATTCTTTTAGCAGCTTTAAACTTTTCTTGATCTCTTGTTGATCTCGTCGTCTTAGCTATGTCATATAAAGTAATTAATCTATTCCTATGTGTTTCAAGCTCTCGCGTATACCACTTTGGAGTTCTCTTAGTAGGCATATTTAAACAAACATTAATCTTTTTTGTCTTTTCTGGGGGACCGCGGTGGCTCAGTGATAGAGCGTTCACCTCTGGTGCTAGGGGTCTCGGGTTCAAACCCTGCTCCCGCCAAGTGAACTTTGTGGTGGACAAACACCGTGTGCGTGGGTTTTCTCGAGGTTCTCCCGTTTCCTCCCACTTTCTTCATTCCACCATTTCATTCATTACTCATTATCACCGTCTCCTTTAGCCTAACCGGCATAACCGTGGGACGTAAAACTCAAAATTTCATTTCATTTTTTGTCTTTTCTGGACAGCATTCATTTAAATATTCTTTTAATGTACCCAGGAAGTTTTTAAATGCTTCTGTGATGTCACTACTTTCTATAAGAATATTATTCTAGTCAGTTTCTCTTAACCTAGACCTTAGATTTTTTACATTAGTCTCACCTAATAATCTAATTTTCTTGGTAACGCAGTAGTTTCGAGTCTTTTGTGATTTCACTGGAAACAAAAGCCATACTCCTTCATGATCAGACAATAAAGGCTGTACAGTGCCACATGATACGCTATTCTTTTTTCATGGGTGATAATATTATCTAAACATGCTAATTCCCTTGTAGGTTCGTCATTAATATAGTAGAAATTATGAAACCGAAGGACATTACAAAGCATTGCTTTTGCATGTGTATTTTGTAAAATATTAATATTTATATCCCCTACATAAAATAATTTGTAATTTTTGTACTTACTGAGATAGTTATCTAATTTTTCCCACGCATTGAGGAAAACATCCACATGTGATTTAGGAGTTCGGTATACAGATACAATTATTATTCCTATACTTTTAAATAAAATACCAACTACTTCAAAGTTTTGATTGATGCAAAATTGGTGTAGATTAAGAACAGTATATTCAATTAATAATTCCTTTTTAACATAAATACTTACACCACCATGTATTGATGTTTCTTTACAGAACATGGTTGTTACCTCATATCTCGTTGGTACGTACATATACTTGTCATCAGGCTTGAGCCAGTGTTCATTCACAGAGAGTATTTCACAAGGAAAGAGGTCTAAAAATGTTTCAAGTTCAGCAAGCTTATTCCTTATGGATTGTTTGTTTAAGTGCAATAGGAGTAGAGCTTGTATACCTATATCCGTGTTGGAGTTTTGAATCCAGCTACCGTTAGTTTTAACTTTTATTAAACCATTAATATCAGTAAAATCAACAGACTTTGTTATATTTGAGGTTTTCACCCGGCCCCAGGTAGTATTACTCATACTCACGGGGTCGGGGAAAGTCAGTTTCCCTGTATTTTCCATGGCATTGAAATTGGTGCTTTAAATTTAGACTTCGTATGTAAATCTTCGCCAATTATTTTACAAATTTTTTGCCAGATGCAATTTTTACCCGCCTGATTAAAGTGCATACCATGTTCTGTGTACATTTCTCTTTTAAATTTACTTACATCTAGTAGTACAACATTTCTAAAATGATCACAGAGAGATTTTAGCTTTGTATTTACGTCTTTGACGGCTACATTAACACACGATTCTTTTATGAGGTCAAACCTATGAGGTACATTAACTACTATGACTTTAGAATATTTTACTTTTGAGAGTTTACTTCTATTTTTCTTAATTACTTTATCTCCTTCATTGCATGCTACATCATTAGTACCACTAAACAATATTACATAGTTTTCCATCTTATCTGCAGTTCCACAATTAACACCAGGTAATACATCACTAATTTTTGCTCCTGGTTTAATGAACCCTTGCACTGCTATTTTGTGCGGTAAATTTTCCCGTACCTTACTAGCCAACCTTCTATTGTGACTATCAGCATATATTAAGACTTGGGGAGGACCATTCTGTTTATCCCTTATACAGTTTTTCTTTATTGTGGTTGTATCAAAACACCTTAGGGGTTTCATTGCCTGGTTATTTTCCGTTTCCATTTCAGATACCGTGTTACACATATTGTCTGTTTCAAGTGATGCTAGAACACTAAATCTATTTGTACATAACACAGATGAATCTATTAGTGTGTCACTACTACTGTTTATTTTATGTGCCTTTGTTTGTCTAAGCATTTCCACTTTATTAGCGGAAGGATGAGATTGATATTTTTTGCAACACATCACTAGAGTTTAAATAACTTGTTTCCTTTAAATAACTTCTGTTGATCACTTTTTCCGGGATTGCCTTTTACACCTATTACACCTATTTTGTCTACTTACGCTTGGTGACCAGTAGGTATTACTTCTTGTCGTCGGAGAAATACTCGCTCGATCAGCTCTGCCCTTAACCACTTCACTATACATGTATTGCGATTGAGTCAAAACTAAGGTAGGTCTACCGGTATCGTCAAAATAATGGTACTTTGCACTTTCACTGCTATTATAGGGATTGCTATTTATACCTGATTTATTTTGTCGCAGAATGTGAATATCATCTTGTAGATGCTTTACTATTGCTCTTAGTGACTGTACGTGGTCGTAAACATCTGAAGATAAGTTAATGTGTATAGGTACTACTCTGATACGAGGTGGTTGTGCATTATTTAAATTCAAATACATTTAATAAAGTGGGCGAGATTCAGCCAAGGCTGCTCTTATATCTAATCCTTGTCAAAAATAAATAAAACTAAGAGTAATAATAAAAGGAGACACTTCTAAATATTATCTCATTAAACATATCGCACTTTTTCGAGAAAATTGACACAGAAGTCGAGAAACCTTCGGGTCCAAGCTTGTATCCCTCGCGAGAAAAATTGACATAACTCGTAACTAGTTTAAAAGTTGTTTTCTAGTCCCAATGGTTTTTTCTTTATGTGCAAACGTGTTGTAAATATAATGTATTAAAACGAAAATAACATTTTTTCATTATGGCACTTTTCTCATGAGAGACACGAGCTTGGAGCCGAAGTTTTTTGGCGTGTATCACTTCTGTCGAAAAGATGCGGTATGATAGTTAGAAAAAGTACAAAAGTAAATGCAACTTCCAATTATATATATATATAATTGTAAGCAACATAAATCTACGTTATTTCAAGTATGTGAAATACTAAACTCGTTACAAAGATAGAAAAAAACACGTAATTCTTGAGGAAAATCGCTGGTAACATAATAAGTAAATTTTTAAAGGTGTTAAATTACTAGTGGTATTTAATTATATTAGACAAGGTGTTCCATTCTCTTGGCCGTGACATAGAGAAACATTCCTCTATTTGCCTTGTCTCTGCCTCGGTATGTAAATATTTTTACTGTTACACAAAATGAATATCCAACCGATTTGTGAGCCTTTGATGCAACCATTGAGCATGTTTCGTTCTCAAGATTTTATGAATAAAGCAGCGATAAACGTTGATACCTTCATCTTGATGTTGTTGGAATATTATTGGTATTCACCCTGGATAAATATTTTCTGTGTAGACTATAACCAAACTGAATCTGAGTTTTGAATTTTTTTTATATAGTTTTAGATTTGTGTGTCGAAAGAGATTGCCCATATACTGGGTCACAATAGACAAACAACGGTAGAAAAAGTACATTTATTGGGTACAGCTTTACTGGAGAGGTTAAGTAATCTTTTCCATTTAAAGCAGGCACAATAGTGTAATTGCGTTATTGTACTGATTAGAAATATGTTTATTCAAATTAGTTTCTTATATGATAGCAGCCCCGAAGTTTGCACATCAGTAGAGTAGGAAATGTTAGGATCCACGATTTTTGTCCTTATACCCAGGCCTGCAACAATGAATCAGGTGTTAAAATGCATATTACATACCTTGATGTGTATTTTACTGTATTACTTAGTCGCTATTATGGACAATTTATCGTAGCTAGCAATGTAACCACTGGCTTCCTTGTGCATAGTGAACACACGACGATGCCTGGGCACCATCACAACGCTCCATAATTATCGGTATGTTCAGGACGTATTAACAGATAGAGTATTACGTTCATCGGTCTTCACTAAACAATACTCAACAATCATTCCATGATCATCTTGAAGGACGATACACTATAAGGGTATAAGTTATGAACTGAAGGCGCTTACGTATTTATACTGGATTACTCCTCACAAACGTTTGTGCGTGTAAATCAATTTTCGAAATCTATAATAAACAATACCATCAGTGTTGTAATTGAGATAATTGTGTAATGTGCTGTAATGATAAATTTTGTTATCAGCAATATGGAGTCCCTCTACACTACTATAGGGATGTGCGAACATATCTGGATCAAAATGTACCTAGCCACTGGACATAACACATGGAAGTAATCGAGTTTCCTACGCGTTCTTCAGATCTTCATTTTTTAAAATATGGTACAGCCCAATGGTAGAACATGCCGTGATCTGCGATGTGATCGCAGAAAATTTGCTGCATCTGTGCAGAAAAATTGTCAGAGGAAAATTAAAACTTGGCAACAGAAAAGTATAAAAACATGCCTGCTTTGTGTAGATGTCGTAAATGCACGGACGACTCGCATAAATATAGTTTGAACGTTTTTTTACGTAGCATAAAGTTTATTTTTAACAATCACAAGTGTTTTTCTGCTAGAATTGATGATAGATTCCTTCAAAATCCAATATCTATGCCATTCTATTGTTAACTGATACTTACTTATTGTTGAATAAAATATCAAAATTTATGCAGAATGCCGATAACTTACCTTGGAACACTTAACTACTTCCCATGGTCCATCTCACGGACTTTCTTGAGTTTGATTTAAAGTTTCAAATGAACAAGCTTTCAGAAATTATTACGATTGTAAGTGTGGAAGATATGGCTCACAACATACGGGTGCTACCAAGTCAGTTTTTTCAGAACAAAACAGTGATCGCTTCCATATGTGAAACTGATCATTTTTATGGAATTCCACTAATGGACCAACTCATCAGTTCCAAAATTTCTGAGATCTGGAATAAAAAAAAAAAAAGTAAACCAGAGGAAGAAAAGGCTGATACTGCTTTAATGAAACATGTTTTCGTAGAATACCCAAAGTTTTAAAATTCTCTTCTGTAACAATTTGAAGTTTGTACACATGAGTCTGATGCTGACGCAAACTTCTTGAAGTAGGGATTTCTTTTAAACTTTTCAAGAAGTAACCTTTCTGATGAGCAAGCAGAGAAAGACTTTGTCTTCTTCAAATTTCTTTGAGTTTGTGAGTGTATTCCCATTTCAGTTTTTGATAGATATAAATCAGAATATATTATTTTTTGAATACAAGCTTTTCATTAAACTTATGCAGGACTTGGTAGCCAGCTCAAGAAATGAAGGAAAGTTTTTTTGAATTGAAGACTCCTTTTAGAGTTGTAGTAACAGATTTCCGAGACAAATACTCTGTTGCAGTAAAGCTAATGATGTTTTGTTTGAGTATACTATTGTCTGAGGCCATATGTGAAAGCTGGGGTTCAGTGGTTACTAATGTGATGGAGAAAAGACCAACAGCAAAGGATGGATTTAGTGATGATATTGGAACAACAGACCATCTTACATACATTATTCTAAATGGACCCCATCAGATATAAGAAATCAAGAAAAATTCTTAAAGCTGCTCTGCTGCTCTCATTACAAAATACGGTGTATCCTTATCATTTTTCTTAAATAGCAAAACTTCCAAAAAATGTGACTTCACAAGTTATAACTCGAATTAGGGATACCGCTGAAAACTGTTTACCATGATTCATGTAACGCTGTAATAAAAACATGATGGTATTATCTTCATCTTTTATTTGAAATTCCTGCAGAAAATTTTTGGCTTCCAAACGCTCATCGCAGAAAGACAAAGAAAGTTCTGTCATCGGGTGGTACAGTAATAATGGGATGTAAACCACGTAACCCGTACACACTCTGGAATGAGATTGAAATGGTGTGCGTAGAAATCCCATTAGACACTTTGGTGCAAAGTATGCAACTCGTATCCCCTAGTACGCAGTCGTGACTCGAAATCAGAAATGTATCAATACTGAAGGCAGTTTCGGAAATTTACTTGAAACATTGGGAACATTAGTTTGACCAAAACTTATATTTATTTTACAAACATAACTGGCATGTGTTTTCCTGGTGGACATTTTGTAGGTTAGGAAATCTATTTTCGGTGAGAGTTTAATATCTAAACGTTTTTTCACGCATCCAGTACATATATTACATATGTAGGCATGACAGCATACAGTAACACGGTAACATTGTACATGGCAGGAGTTTCGAACCGGTGTGTCTCAACACCCTATGAGGTGTGTCGTGAATTATTAGAAAGATAATAAATAAATTGGTTAGAATCAATTCTAAGACACTAGATCAGTGAACGCCTGCAACAGCAGCAACAATGTCCAGTGCTACACAATGTCATTATTTTAAGAGTATATGTTTTCATTATCATTTGTGTATGTGCAAGGACGTTTTCTGAGTTTTAACCCTCTTAAACAAGATATTTAAAACTGAACATTTACTCTTTAAAGAAATATTAATATATATAGTTCTTGGAAACTCTCTTAATGAAACTGCGTACGCCACTCAATAAGTATATCATGTTTTGAGGCATACAGTGAAGTGTTATCAGAAAAGAAAGGAACCACTGGTATAAGGGTTCAAATCAAGGATAAGCTGGTAGTGTTGCTGTGTTAACCTTACAGAAACACACATAGCACTGTGCAGAATATCAGAGATATACAATAACTTTTCATGAAAGTAAATTCGCTTGTTTAGTGAAGATGTAGGGAATTTCGATTAAGAATTATATTACAAAAATCTTTTTTTTTTATTAGTAGGGAGCAACGCACATACCTATATATAGCGTATACTGATTATGGATTTGTTATCTTCAGCTTAAGATATTGTCGTAGTGGAGTCCGCACATCACTTTTCCTCAGCACACAAGGTTATTCCGGTAAGGGTTTAAACTATCTATTTACAGAACTTAATTTATGATCAGGTTGTTGATGTAGTGGTAGCATACATTTTCCCTAGCATTTAGGGAATATAAAAGTTCCCTCGCTTGGTGTACATCAGAATAATTAAGGATGTAGTGAGATTAATACAATATATGTATTATAAACTTTTTTTCTTTGAGTTTTTTTTATTAATTAAAACTGTTGTTTATTACACAAGTAAGGCATGTACTACAACTGTTTATATACAAATGAACATCATTATTTAAAATATATTATTCCTATGACGACAACCATTAACGCAATGACGAATTAAAATTTATAGTTCTTTTCCTTAAGTTTTCAGATATTAATATGTAATATCTCCATGCAGCAAATCAACAATATCGTAGTAAATGATAGAATATCAGTAACAATTAATAGAAGTATACAAGAAAATAAGGAATTAAGCTAATTGTTTAGAGTTACAAGATGATTAAAATAAATGTTATGATTGGTCTCTAAGAAATAAGCTACATTTCTACACCTAGCACTCCATTTTCGACAACGACAAACACATTCAATGTTACCAGAACACAGAACAGGAACTGGAGACCACAGTTTAGCACTATAAATTTTTTAAAAAGAAAGAAGTCCGTCTAAGTTCAATATCTTAGGCAAATCTTTTCGGAATTAGTGATAAAAAATTGAAATAAGAATATCATCCCAGCGAAGAAATATAAAGGGAAATAGAACGGATTTACTAAATAAACTTAGAAAGCAAATCGCTGTCCATCATCATGTTTATACTACTTATTTTAAGTAAAAAATTTCATCCAGCTCTTGTGCTGATGGGAAGGATTTTAAAATGCTGACTGCATTTCCTCTCTGTGTTGCTAGGCTTATTCGTTGTATTAAATAGTGTTTGCTTCTTGGGTCGCCTGACTTCTTAATTAAAGTTGATCCTAACTCATTCAAAAATTCACTGGCTTCTTTGCTAAAAACTCCCATCGTTTCTGTAGCAAAGGCAACAAAAAGATGGTCTTCTTTCAATCTGGAGTACTTTGTATGTTTACGTTTAACCGCTGCTTCTGCTGCATTTCCTGCTTCCTCACATGTTAGTGTTATGTATGAAGGAGCGAAAGTATCAACACATGTTACATCCCATACAAGACTCTGGCCCATTTTCCAAGGGATTAAAGTTACTCCGTCCGGTCTTTTACCATCATTTCGATACAATCCTTGTGGCTCAATGATGCTAGGAACATCGATGCTGGCGAGTGCTCGTTTGATTATTTGGTTTAATTCCGTGTGTCGTGTAATTCTACCACCACTTCTAATGCAGCTCAAAGCATGTAAACCTTTCTCGTCCACTCGATCTTGACATGCACATGTGAATGGCTGGCAAACATTTAGTCCCAAGCGTAATGCTACACATATTTTGAAAATATTATCGTCTAAAAAAGTTCCGATGTTTTTGGAAGGTGTAGCTTGTAACCAGGCGCCAGACTCTTTTTTTCTGAAGTGCTTTTAGGCGAGCAACGTCAAAACTATTTTGTGAAATTACCTCCTTCCCAGCTATCTCGTTTAGTAGGATTATTATAAACTATTATAAACTATAATGATGTATTATAAACTATTTTAAAAAAAAATTGAGATAAAGGTAACTTCATATCAGAAGAGTGAGTTAAGATATAATTACTTCGTTACATCATTATTGGCAGGGCTTGAAATATCTTGCTTTCAGGTACTAGCCCGACTATTTTACAGTCACAGTGTTTATATAAATAAACAAGAATCGCGTTTTTGATTGGTCGGGCCTTACTCGCGAAATGTAAAAGGTACTCGCCACTGGCGAGTGGAGTGACTATTTGAAGCCTATCATACTTCAACGTGTAGAAAACCAATTAATTTTACAAAATATAAAGTCCAGCGTACTAAAATGTCTCGTTCTATGTATTAATCCTCTTACCAGCATCTAAAATAATAGGCATTCATTAAGCAATTACCTCTTTCAATATTTAAAGGATAAGAACTTGAAATATAAATAAACATAAAAACTTAGATCTATTAATAGAACATATCTTTTAGGAAAATAAAGGATATGTAGGGAAACATATAAAAGTTGTGAAGCTGTTATGTTAATTCCTCAGAACTCACAACAAGGGTGATTTAAACCAGCTGTTTTTTTAAAAAAAAAGAACCACTTGGTTTAAACAAAAAAAAAAAAAATGTTTGTACGAGTGTAAGAGTTTGTAAAATTTTGATGAACACAGATTTATGATTTATCACGTTTCACTCCCGTGTATTATTCGTATTATATTCAGACGTAAATTCCCCATTCATTACTCAAAGAGATTATACTACAAAAGCAACTTTTGTTGTTCTTATGTTTACCGTATGAATGTTTATTTTGTGATTTTTTTATAGTTGTTATTATGTAATTGTAATCAAAGAAAAATTAAATATTGTTTCATTTTAGTAATGTTTTACTATTGATAAAATATATCGAAATGCCGTACTTTTTTGGGGGGTCATACAAACCCCACGAGAGGCATTTATTGAAATCAGAAGTATCCTTGGAATCTGTTTATGTATAAATGGGACAAAGCCAAAGTAGAATAAAATAACTCGTATCTTTATTGACCTCTCTTAATAATATGTACATTAAGTCGCTGTATTTCTTTAACTTGCATTAATAAAAGTCGTAGTAAAGTAACTTCGACTAAATTAGTTCTTCTGTACTCTGCAGTATTTTGAAATTGGCCATCTGTAATTCTGTATAATGGTTTCACTTGTGCAACTGCTTATCTTTTTCTCCTTCTGAAATTACTCTTGACAATTATATTAGCAAATATGTAAAGATCAGTACAACGTATTTTTATCAGGAGTCTGTGAGTGAGTCGGCAGACACATCGCATTTGTGGCCAATTAGTACCGGTTTCGAGTTCAAATGGATGACAGTTTCTCTCGGATGTAAGTCAGGAAGCGGTTTGGATACCGCTTTAAGCTTGTGTGACCACTTCTAGCATAACCCGGTTGTTGCATAGTAACACCAAAGCGATGCGAACTTCTGTCCATATGTGATATAAATACATAGAGCAAATTATTTAAACCTAAAAAACCTGGTTTGAGCTAAAAAAAAAACGGGTTTGAACAAACAAATCATTTTTTGTTTTCTTTTAAAAATAAAAACTGGTTTTTGCCAACCCTGCTGACAACACTGTTCAAATATAAATTGATATATATCAGATGGGTCAGAAATGTGTACATGATTTGAACCGTCACTGACAATGTATTTTCCAACTCACAACGTTAAACATTTCGAGAAATGTCAAGTTTCCTCAAGGTGACATGAGAATTGTTGGTCTAGCTGAGCAACCTAGTTAGTGAGAAGAGAGTAACTTTAACATGACTCACACAGATTTAAACAGTGGAATTGTGATTATGACACTGACCCACCTTCAAGGGTTACAATTATACATCTACGAGGCCAATTACGGATTCATGGAACAGTATGTGACGAGCAGAAGATATGTGATAGAGAAGCCTTGCACGGCTACAAGTGCTAAATCCTCAGTTGCGTTAATGAAGTGTTTCAGCGTGCACCACAAAAATATTCATATCTTTACGTAAGAACAGTGTAAATTCTAGTAGTGTGCTACACAATGAAGGAAGTAGATTGCGTGTGTACATTCCAAGGCTGGTGCAACAGCTAAGTGGGAACGACCCAGATCTCAGGATACAATTTTGTGAATAGGTTCAGGAGATAGTTACACGTGAACCGGGATTTATGAGTAATATTGTTAGGTTGTATGAAGCAGAATTTGAACTTAATGGAACTCTCAGTATTGAGCTTAAGATTATTCCCGTATTACTGTTAAAAAAGCTGCCATTTATCTGGTGTAATTGCGTAGTGTATTGTATCTTATAGGACTCGTTTAACTTTTCCGTTTTGATGATAGTGTAACTAGAGAAAAGTATTCTACGATGCTACGTATTCTATTTTCCCTGCCATTTGTGCAATGTACTGTAATAATAAAGTTTGTTGTCACCAAAATGACGTCCTTCCACACTATTATGGTAGTGTGGGAGCAAATCTGGATGAAAGTGTATGAAGCCACTGGGCATAACCATAGGTAGAGTTAGGAATTGATTGCAGGGGGGCAGACCTCTTGTCTGCTGGGAAGCACGGTTAATATAAATCAGAATTGAAGGATGTTATAAGTAGCATTTTTGTTTGTCAAAAAGTTGGGGGGGGGCAGTGCCCCCACATAGCCCCGCCCACGGGCATAACACACGGAACGAATCGAGTTTTCTACACGCTCTCCAGACCGTAAGTTTCTCATTTTTTTCTTATATGGTACAGTAAAAATGAGATGATGTAAACCACGTAACCTGGACACATTCTTGAATGTGATTCAAATGGTGTGCGCAGAAATCCCATTGAACATTTTGGTGTGAAGTACACAAGCAGTCGTGTCTCGTAATCAGAAATGTATCAATACTGAGAGTAATGATTTTGGACATTTGGACAACAACCATTTGGGGGGGGGGGCTCAGTGGTAGAGCGTTTACCTCCGCTGCTTGGGGTCCCTGGTTCCATCCCAGCTCGTACCGTATGGACTTTGTGGTAGAAAAACCGTGCTCGTGGGTTTTCTAAAGGGGGTTCTCCCGTTTCCTTCCACTTTCTTCATTGCACCATTTCATTCGTTTCTCATCATCACCGTCTCCTTTAGCCTAACCAGCAGAACATGGGACGTAAAACTCAAAGATTTCATTTCATTTCATTTTTCAAGCATTTGGAACATTCAGTTCGACCAGAAAGTACACTTTATTTTCAAATAGAACTGTGGTCGTATGTTTTCCCGATTGATAACTTTTAGGTTGGGAAATAATATTTCTATGGCAGTTTAAAGTTTGTATACATTGTTTGACGCACTTGATACATATAATACTAGGAGGCGAGAGAGGTCTTTAATACTATCGAATAATTGTAAGAAATAATACAAGTGGATTTTTACATGAATCGAAAAATGCTCATTGAAGGCTGCATGTATAATTTGTGTTTATATTATTATCTATTGTGGTTTTTAAATCAAGTGAAAACCAATTTTGAGGCGTAAGTAATCGAAATTATATAAATGTGGAGCGCTGATTCGTCGGTGGTGAATACTCAAAATTTATTAGGAATATTTTAAGTATCAAAGTAATACACTACTTAAGTATAAAACCTGAAAGAACTGTAAGAAATGACAATATATGATGCTGTGCAGTAAAAAGGTGTGAATAGTTGAATTAATAGTAACTACAAAATAGTAATAGTAGCTTTGAATTTTTTAGTCATATAATGTTGAAAACGAGGAAGGCAACTATGGGATAAAACACCATTATAAGGTTTAGCGAAGATGAGTTTGTTGGAACGGAATATATAAGAAAGACTTTTACTGTAGAATGTTACCTCAAAAGAAATATTTTTCTTTTCAAATAGAAAAATTAAGGGTTCCCTTAGTGTCTGTGTGTCTCTTGCTTTCTACTTCATTATAATCCAGTCATGGAGCGAGTGCGTATTGAAATTGCTGACCATATAAACATGTTTGTACAATAACAATATTTGTACATTATGATTAAATGTAGGAAAATGATCTTGTCCCTTGCAATAATAACCAATTTTATGGAATTGATTGATGACTTTGTAAGGCACAATGATGTTAAATATAAAATGGTCAGAAAGTTTCACAACGCATGCTAACTTAATCCGTCAATTAGTTTTCAGTAAGAGAAGTCGGTCTTTTCACATTGGGGGGCGTATATGACATGCTCCCAGTTTGAATTTATCGTACAGACGTTTAATAGTTGATTTACTGGGATTGCTATAGTGGGCCTTATTAGATTGCAATGTTATTACGTACTCTCATTATTCTGCCTATTAACTCTTGAACGCATGAGGATGTTTCAATTCAGTTTTTTTAAACAGTAGATAACTGGATCGATTATCTCTACCAAATTAGATAATGAATCAATCCGTAAACATCTTTACGGGTAACTGACTAATATCGTATCGATACCGCATTTTCTGCTTTTGAAATCTAAGGTGTATGATCATCGTATGCTAGAAGTTACCTTATCGTGTCCTTAGATGGCACGGGTTGTGACGATCATTGGGCGAAATTGAGACTTGTGAGCTATCCTTTTTAAGAGAGTTTATTTGGAAGATGAGTTCTCAAGATGTGCCTGTGCATTGCAAAACGCAGCAATTTCGCAACTTAAATTCTTTGTGTATTTTTCCAATATTAAAATTCTTCCCTGGATGGCGTACACCACGCTGCTTTTGTATTGAACTAGAAGTTTCTTGCCTCAGTTATAATCTCCTGTCATCTTCAATAAGGTAGGTAATATTTATGCCATGGGTTGTGGGGCTAATATATACTGTGACGTAGTGTGTAATTTAATACTGTATTTCATGTTAAAACTAGGTTTGCTTTTACTGTTTCATTCTTTAAGAAACTGAGTGTGTTATTTGTTTCAGTTACTCATTTATTTTGTTTTCAGGTTCTTTTGAGTGGAATTGTGTTTACCTAAACAAAAAGTGCACATGGATGTTTAGTCTTTGACTTCAAAATAAACTTCAAATTATTACTCTAAATTAATTAATGAGACAATGGGAGACAAAAATGAAACAAAATTTGAAGTACCTTTTGTAGAATGTAGAAGTTTCATCAAGACAGAAAACGTCGATTGTTACGCTGACGAAGAATCGCTAGAACCGGAGGATACGGAATTCGTAGATATCAAAGAACCGCATTTACCTTTATTCACAGATAATCCAGCAGTGCCTGAAACTGTAACATGTGAATCGACTTTCGACACAGAACTTGAAATAAAAGTTGAAATAAAGGAAGAAAAACTTTGTGATGATATTTCTCTTTCAGAATCATATGAATCGTTGTCAAGTAATAAAGCCGAAGATAATCTAGATGGGAAAAGTGGACCTGACTTTCAAAGGTATATTTTAAATTTTATAATTTATAGTATGTTTCTTGTTAACATAACATCTTCGCTTTCTTAACTAAAACGTTAACATAATATTGGCTTCTTCAAAACATGTATCTATATTACGTACAATGCGTGATTATGTACCGCTAAAACCATTTTGTCATAATTAAGGGATTTTTCTGTAAGAATAAATAATTTTTTCTGTGGAATTTCTCCTGCATGTGCATAGAGAAAACATTCATGCGAAATAATTATTCAGTCGGCGGACTTACTCATGGAAGAGGCTACAGTGAAAATCTTTACTAAAATTAATTTATCGTGCTTCTAAGTTTTTGAACATAACTGAATCGTTTCAGTTATTCACTGGTATTTTCAAAGATAGAAGTGAGCAGCACACTGAATTGAGAAAAAGGCAAAAGAAACGTGAATTATCGGAAAATTGTTGAGTGGATTCGAACGCATGCATTCAACCTCCTTGACGATAGCGCAGTTGTTTTCATAGCCACTGGGTTTGTTGCAAATGATATTGCAAATTGTGAAAAAGCTTACGAAATTAATTTAAAATCATTCAAGTCAGTAGAAAATTGCATCTTTAATAATGTAAATTTGAAGCCGAACAACACAGTCAAACCCATCTCTATTAATAAATGTGGAAATTCAATATCAGAAAGTCAACTATCTCTGTAAATCGAGACCAGCTTTACAAATCAATTTTTCATCTCATATGGAAGCAGGAAAATAAAAGATTATTACAAATTCGAATTCAATTCCGAAGTCCACGTTTTGATTGCAGTTACAGTATGAAGGAATGTACGAAATCCAACATTTTTTTTCGTTGTAAAACAGGACCGTAACTTGTGGGGAGTAGGGGTATCTGCCCCTTACAGCGAAGCTCCCCGCCGTTTGAGGGGCCCAGTTTGAGACAAAATTTCCTTACTCCATATGCGATACGAAAATGAAATTATAAATGAAAAATCAAACAGGTTCACTACATTACATAAACAAAGTAGCACACAAAAGGTAAAAAGAAACAAAAATGTGTCGTGGGCCCATTTCAGTAAAAAAATTCTATAGAGGCCCTTGAGATTTGTCAATATTTTCCCTTTAATTAATTTGTCAAGTATGCAACTGGCCCAGGGGTGTAACAAATGGCCCCGGATACCTTGCCGTGTGGTAGAGCCCAGAGGCTCCGGGGCCCCATAAAGAGTAAGAGAAAGTTGGAAAGAGGGAGCCCAAGAATTAGAAAAACTTTCTAGAGGGCCCAATACACTTATAAGTTACTGTGCTGTTGTAAGATTAAGGTGGCCGCTGATGATGCTGATGCAGATATAGTGAAGGAAGTAATTTCCATTGCTAAATCTATTGGAAATCCCACCATATTAATTTAATAGCTCCGCCGGACAACGTTGCAAGTGACAAATTCTGTCAGATTGAGATTTTAACGATAACGGTGTTGTAATAGAAGTTCCAGTTCTATGTAACATCATTTGGTATAAATGCATAGTGTTTGAAACGAAAAAAAGGAAATTGAAAGTCTATACATAATGAACATGTAGTTTTTTTTCGATTTCTGTTAGCTTGGATTGTTACTTGCGACGTTGTTCGGCTGAGCCATTCAATTGGAGAAAGATACAAATTTATTGATTCTCTTATTAGGTATGGAAGCAATAGACTTATTACCCGTTTACACGAAAAATAGCAAAAAAATGAAAGCGTGTTCAAAAGTGAAAGTTAATATTTTTATTTTTGCGTGCGGTGACTGGATCTGACGTCATTTTACGGCCAAGGTAAAATCAGTGCCTTGAGCTTACTTACCAAAAGCACAGAACTGTGGGAAGAGAAAAAAAATTGAACATAGCAGCTAGAACCAAGGATGAGGTGAAGGCTATTGTTGAAGAGTTGGTGTTTTGTATACGGTCGCAGTATTTACAAAACTGGATGAAATTCGATGCTTTCTCCAGAAATAAAATGTAGCTACAAAGTCCCTAAAATCAAAATTTGAAATTATTACTCTCCCACGCACTTCCAGCCTAGTTAGTGATGGGCAGTGGAAATATTCCCGGGTTTTTTCCCTGGCATATAAATTCCCGGGAAGGAATTTATTACCATTTCTTTAGTTTATCTTCCAAATTATAAGACCCATATAACTATTTACTTTCTTTTCCTTTATTATGATTAACTTCTAGGTTTTAAATAATTTGGGGGTTAACTGTACTTTATATAATTAATGTTTTTTTTAAATTCCATTTCCATTTGCACTAAAAAGTAGCAAAGTACTAGTCTAGAAATGATGAAAAAGAACCAGTTTGTAAAGAAATGTGGAAATTATATAGAAGTAGAGACGAAGTACTATTAATACACCCGAACCACCGTTAGTAATAGACGTCGGTTTGTCTCTTGTCTCTGACTCGAATTTCTGAAGAGTACTTGGACTTCTCGTACATGTGAAATTTCGAGAAATAGGTAGGAAGTAAAGTCGTGGCAATATTACGTGCAAAATTATAAAGTTAAGTCAGTATCTTGCAAATGTTATAACATAAATATGTATGCGCAAATGTTGATAAAATGGCGAGACATGTGTCTTCTGGCAGTTACTCAACCTAATTTGTTTATAACATTTAAAACTTTAATATATTTATATTAATAGTAGAGTTACGTTCAGAATATCCACTTACCTATAAATTTAAACTGTTTAGCGGTGTAAAAGTATGTGGACTTACTATACCATTTTTTACTTGCATAGAACATATTGTAAGTAAATATACATTTATGCGTACTCTCTAAATATATAAAATATTAAAAATAATATCGTTCAGAATATACATTTTAAAGAATCGTCTGGAAACAACAGTTATAATATACTGTTAAAAAATGAATTTACCTTTGAAATCATAATGTAGTAATAGAATAGCAATTTTTTTGTCAATGTACATAAATTCCCATTTTGGAGAATCTTCCGGGGAATATTCCCGAAAAATATCTTCCTGGGAATTTGTTCATCACTAACCCTAGCACACGCAATCATTAAGGGCGTACTACCAAGTACAGCGGTGGATTAAAAGTGATGAAACTCGAACAGGTTTGGGAGAGAAGCTTAGTTACGCTTTTTGATGCAATTTACTCTGAACTAATTTTTGTCCATTAAGAGAAGTGCTTTTTTTGTGTGTAAAAGTGGATTGTTGTACAGTGATAGGTTTGGGTTTTGTAATGGTTTTTGTTCCAGAAAACTAAAAAAAACTGACGGCTAACAAGAGAGTGAGACGCATGAAGAAATAATACAAATGAACAAATGATAAGTGACAGCTATAATACTCATATTTGCTGTCAGAATATAGCATTTCAAATTGAAGGATTTGTCATAATCTACCACGGCTTTTAATACCTGAAGATCTAAATTTATTACATCAGTGAAATCCTCCTTCTCTCTCACCATTCTCCCAGCAATCGTGATCATATATTTTATATAAATTAAAAGCCTATATAATTCCTGCAAATCATATATCAATCACTTTTTCAATTAAAACAAGTTTGTCCCTGTTATTCCGATTGAAAGTTCATAGTAGTGCATCAATAATTATATTTTTCTTAATTGGATATAAAATTCTCGGCTTTCACACAGGTTCAGATTGAAGATTAGTCCAAACTATGATAAGCGGAATAAATATACGTTAATGGCAGAACGATTGTTGTAGATGCAATGGTTGATTTTTAATGAATTTTAAAATGAAAACGCTGTTTTCAACTTTAATAGGGGGCTCGAGTGTAAGCGGAAGGGGAAGAGGTGGGGAATTTTCTTCTTAAATACAACTGGCATAGTACTATCGTATGGGACAGCTTTCATTTTCCTGTAATTCTTCTGTCTACATGAACTTGATTGACTGGTGTAATATATCTCACCAGAGAGTTCGTATAAAAGTAAGCCTTCACAGGTGAATTCACGTCTAATATATAGAATTCGTACAGTCCACAGTACGAATATTAATAAATCAAACTTTGGAATTTTTTCAGTACTACTGTTGGATCTGCCTCGGAGTGTGACACCTCTAGTGGGAAATCTACTTCGGGGAAACTTGATGTTCAACATATAACGCCCCAATCATGTCAGGATTGTGGAAAAAAGTTTCGTAATAAATCAGCTTTGAAAAGGCACAGATTAGTTCATACAGGAGAGAGACCACATTTGTGTCAGAATTGTGGAAATGCATTCAGACAAAAGTCGTCTTTGAAAAAGCATATTTTAACAGCACATACAGGAGAGAAACCATATTCATGCCAATATTGTGAGAAGACTTTCACTACAAATTCAACTTTGAAGAAACATACTTTCATACACACTGGGGAGAGACCATATTCTTGCCAGGAGTGTGGGAAGGTATTTATTCAAAAGTCCAATCTTAGGAAGCACTCATTAATGCATAGGGATGAGAGACCATTTTTTTGCGATGTTTGTGGCAAAAGGTTCGCTCATAAATATGGTTTGGGGAAACACAAGCAAACTCACACAGGTGAAAAAGCGCATACTTGCCATGAGTGCTCTAAAACATTTACTCAAAAATCTATTTTAAAGCAACATTTATTAAAACATACCGGCGAGAGACCATACTCATGCCAGTATTGTGGTAAAAAGTTCACACAGAAGTGGATTTTACAAGACCACACATTAACACATACAGGTGAGAGACCACATTCATGTGAAGTTTGTGGTAAATCTTTTGCTCAGAAATCTACTCTGAGGCATCACGCGTTAATTCATACAGGGAAGAAATCACATCATTGCCAAATTTGTGGTAAAACTTTTACGCTAAAGTTTGCATTGAAGCAGCATCTTTTAACACACAGAAGTAAAACCTCATAAATATGCAACAAAGAAAATAAATATAAAAATTTGCTATAACTGTGACAATCAATTGCAAATCATCATAAAACTAATTCTAGTACCTCTTACTATAATGTTATCTTTAAAGTAAGTAAGATTATGTTAGAACTCATTATTGACAAGAGATTTGTTTAATTTTGCGATAATTTTATCGTTTTCCTTTTATCTGAAGTCGTTTGCTGCAATTCATTAATATGTAGTATAAAACTTTTTTTTTTTTTTTTTTTTTAAATCTCCTTCTCGGATACATATCTTCTATAATATTTCTCTTCCAGTCAAAAGAGGATTAAAATTGTCATGAACTTTTAAGTAATTTCAAAGTTATGAAGTAAAATCTATAGTTTTATAACAATATGTATGGATTCTATTGAAATCTTCGTTTTCATTACATGGTTATATAGAGATAAGTTGCCAATATTTCTTAAATCGAGGGAATGATATTGAATATTCTGAACATAATAAAAAAAATTTCGGTGTCAATATAGTGATCTCTCCCTCAATCACACTTCTCAAATCTTTTATAACAGTTTCAGATTATTTTCTGAAGTCACCATTTTGTATTTTTCCTTTTCACTCATGATTATGTCATGTGTATACTAAACACTGTCAGAGTAACAAAGATTGTATTGTTTTGTAGACTCCCGGCGGGAGCTCATGTGGTTCGGATTCCACGTTAATCAGTAGGTCCACGTCTCATATAGCCTCGCTGCTGAACGGGACGTAAAACTCAAAATCAATCAATCAATTGTTTTGTAGACTTCTAACTGGTAAGCTCATTGACAAATTATGTTAACTTGTGGATGCTAAAATTGCGGAGCTCCTTTGTGGATCGTTGCGAGCTCATGGTTTTCATGCTAGTGTAGTAGAACAAAGGTTCTCAAAGGATAATAGAAAGTACGTAGGATGCCTGCTGCTTGCCTTTTGGGATCCTGTGAAATCCCATACTGTGGCATGCTGACAAAGGGTGGCCGCCTCCTGGAAAACAACGCATTTGATCATTACTCGAATGTTAGTCGAAAATATGCACGACCCTAAGTATGAAATTGGTCATAGTTCGCGTTTTCTCTTGACTGCACATCTTCGTTCCACCTTTTCTCAACCATGTAGTCATTTCTTAAGGTCAAGTACTTCTGCAATGTAGCCACGCTGCTTTCTGAGTTTTATTAATGGATTTTCGATTACTAGACTTTACTTCACGTTGGGACTTGTAACACAGCAACGGCGCAGTCTCAAGCTGTCCATTACCATATGACCTACAAAGGTATGTAGGATTACACATGTAAAATTTCAGCGCTCTACGATATGTGGAAGTGCGGCAGGATAAAGCTTTCTCGCGCACCTCCCTTTAGCAGGCAAATTTTAAAGAAATCGCACATGTGCAAATTACTCAGGAGCTATTGATTTGCGACCCCAGGTTCATATAGGTGAAAATGTTCCAAAGGAGTTGCAGAATATTCCCTTGCGAGGAATGCATCGATTTACCAGTCACCCTGTATATATCTGTCGCTTGGGTTTAAAAGGGCCAATGTCAAAAATATTTTGGAAAAAAACATTTCAAGTTTCTTACATTTTTTTGTTTGAAGGTATTTCAAAGATACATACAGATAGAAAATTCATACTTTCACTAATGGAAGATATGTTTATGCCGTATCGGATACTTTCATGAATATATTTTTCAGCTTATCTCCGAGATATCTCTTGACATTGGCCCTTTTGATCTTGAAATTCTGCTAGTTAATTAACAGATACAATGACATTGGCCCTTTATTGAAAGTTTAAACTTTGAGCTTGCTTACAAATTATGCTTTTAGCATAACACATTCCGCTATAATATGTAACTGTCATGAAAATTATGTAGCTAATCTTCTTCTTGAAGTGAAACATCAAGCATATAAGTGAAATTTTAACAGGTGTTCCCTTATTGTATTACAAATCTCAAAACAAAGCTAGAAACTTGTTAACGATAAATAGCCTTTTTTTTTTAACCAACCTAACCTACCTCCCATAATCGGAAGTCCAGCTGATATTTATTCTTCTAATATAAAAAAAATACAATGTATTTATATAGACAACAATAAGATCCCACTTTGCATTAAGTCCGCTGGCAAAACTACAAAATATTACATTCCTTGAACAGTGCACAATTTACATTTTACAGATTATTAAAATATAATTATTCACTAATACACGTTATTGTGATAAGCCTCACAACAGCATCCTCAAACCTTCGCCGAGATTACAAACAAAAGATCTCCTCCAGTTCCTTACCAGAGGGTAGCGTTCCCAAAACTGATGCAACGTTCCCTCTTTGTACTGCCATGCTGATGCGTTGCAGTAGAAACGAGGTTGCTCTAGCATCTCCTGACGATAAACGAATGCGATGACCAACTTCTTTTATAAAGTTAAGGCCTTCGGGACCCCATGAACCACCCGATTCGACAGCTATAGCGACAAAATTATATTTCTCGAGTAAATTGCTATATTTCCTGCGCTTTTCTGTTTCCCGGCGAGCAGCCACGTTGCCAGCTTGTGCTGAGGAAGAATGTATATTTGAAGGGGCGAAGGTGTCGGAACAAGTAAAATCCCATAGAAGTGCTTTTCCTTTCTTCCACGGTATTAGAGTCATACCATCTGGCCTCTTGCCGTCTGCACGACTGCATCCCAACGGTTCACATATAGAAGGAACTCCTGCGGAAATTAGTGCCCTCATGATAATGTCGTTGACGCTGGAGTGGCGTGAATGTCTGCCCGCACTATTGGCACAGGAGAGTCCATGAAGGCCCTTCTTGTCTACGACACTTCTACAGGCAGGACATCTGTGTTGCTCGCAAACATCTGCTCCCAAACGCAGTGCACTGGCAATTCGAAAACTGTCATTGGGAAAATGTAATCCTAAAGAAGGTGACGGGATAGCATGGAGCCAAGCGCCTGCTTCTGGAGATGATGTAGCTAGAAGTCTGGCCTTATCTTCTGGGTTATCGGATGACTGAAGCAGAGCTGAAAAGTGATGATTTATAAGAGGATCGTCCCAAGAGGATTGTAGTCCTCTCTTATCAAGGTCAGGGGGATCTGATCCCACTATAGATGACCACTTAGCAATGCTATCGTTGACATCCGAATCCGATACTAGGCTAAGATCTTGTTGGAGAATGGTCTCGATCAATGGCTTAGCGCCATAGAATGAAGACAGAAAGGATGAAATAGCCAGATCCATGGCGCGACGAATGCCGAGACCTCCGTGGTTAACAGGAAGGGACGCCTGCAGCCAAGAGTTATTGTTGAGTGAACAATTCAGGATAGATTCTAGACCGGTTTTCAAGGTGTTGTCATAGCATTCCAGTAGATCAGCATCCCGCCAAGAAGGAGCACAGCGAAGAAAGTATAGCAGCCTTGGCATGGACAATGAGGCACGTAGTAGGTAAAAGGCAGAGTGAGCTGAAATCAAGGAAAGACGTGTAAAGAAGAATTCTAATTTAGAAATTTTGTCTTTTAATATTGTTCGTCTTGCCTCATTAGATAATGCTGCTCCTAATAAGCTGGCGTCATCTATCGAAATTCTTTGAATCCCAGGCGCGGCTTCGTCAAACAGCTTGAAGAGATTATTAGACTGCTCATTGGAAACTCCGAGAAAGCTGACCTCACATTTGGAGAAATTCATTTGCAATCCGATCTCCTTAGCCCGTCTACGGATCATTTCTAATGTCTCTAGTACTGTATCCTTATCTCCAGCTATAGTCCCGTCATCCAAATACCATATGTTCAGTTCTGTATTGATACTATTAACAATGGATCGTAAAGTTAGTGCGAACAAACCAGGGCCAAGAGGGTCGCCTTGTTGTACGCCACGCTGAGAGAGGATTATTTCATCTCCTAAGTATAAGTTGATCGGTTGCGAGTAGCACTGATGTACGTATCGATAAATTGATGGAAAATTGTTTTTTACCTGTATGAGCATAGAATCACGATTCAGCTCGTTGAATGCGTTTCTAAAGTCTATCTTCAGAAACACTTTCTCCTGATGGTGTGGAAAAGAGTAGTACATACGAGCAGCGTGGACTGCTGCTTCTGCTCCATGTGAGACGCAAACTCCCAGTTGGTGTGGGGATAGAAAAAGTGTTAGAGGTTCTCTAATTCTATGGCAAATTATTTTGGCTGACAATCTCCTCCACACATTGCCTACTGCGATGGGACGAATGCCGCCACTTTTCTTCCTCAAAGCTATTAGTGATGCTCCAAAGAAAATAGGTCTAATTTCCATGGGCACATCACCCGAAATAATCAAGTGGAGAAAATCACAGATGGCGTTAGTCAGGTGTTCTTTAGCTTTGCAGTCTTGGGAGAGTAGGAGGTCCTTTAATATTGAAGGACGGAGACTGTCCATACCTCCTGATGACCCGGAAGGAAATGATTTAAGTGCCTTCGTAAACTCGTCAGCTGATACTCTAGGCACTGGGCTCATACTGGGCTCAATGAGATCGGGAGGTTCAAAAGGGTGGCTGTGAGCCGGGTGTTTCTCTTTTAATGCTTCTAATACAGATCCATTCGGAGAAGCTATAGTATCTTCTGAGATGAGAAGCCGTACTGCGTTGCGGACATCACCATCTACTAATTTGTTCTCGACATTCTTAATGTTAAAAGTGGAATTTACTGGTCGTCGAGCTTTGAAGGATTTTTTACTGTGGTTAGGAAGGGCTTCGCAACGAGAATCAGACCAACATCGCACTCTTTGTTTAACCCATGATGTTAAATTATTCACTTTGTCAGCTTTTGATGGCACGCACAGTGTAACGTAAGGAAAAAAGAAGAGATCCATCCAAGCTTCTGAGTCATTTGTACGTACAATCTGTTGCAATACCTCACACAGAGAGTCTGCCACTGTAGCTCTAGCCCCTCGAGGTACCCTGCGCAACATTGGAATAGCCTATATCAAAATGTGGTTGAACTCACAAAATGGCTAGAAATCGCTAAAAGCAAAAAGCACATGGCTAGAAAACTACTAGGAGCTTTTTTAAAAATTTGTGGCAAACCAGGTCCTCAAAATAGCTCAAAAGTGGCTAAATTGGCAACCCTATGCAGTGTTAACAAAATATGCACTTTTTAAACATGATTGATCACTATGAACCAGATTGTTGTTGGAATTACACTCACAGACACAACAGCACTACATTATTACCTTATTTTCCTTTAGGTGCCACACAAAAGATGCCGCCTTTCGAGTTAAACAAATAAGTACAATGTTAAAATATTGGCCGCAACAGAGTTTCCAAATCACTAGATCAAAAAAGTCTAATTCTCACTGTTCGCGTCAAAATATTAACAATATTGTATAAAAAAAAGTCAGTGTTCACTTTGGCCCTAATACACATTAGTTTTAGTAGATTGAAGAAAGGCCAATGTATACTTTGACCTTTTTAAAACACAGAAATACTTCATTCTCAGCACGGGCGTCCCTGGCGGGGGACGAAGGGGACGCGTCCCCCATTATTTTGAAGCACAGATATTCAATATTCTATTCTAATTTAATTTATTTACTAACGACAATAACATACAAATAATAATACTTATATAATAATAATAATAATAATATTATTATTATTATTATTATTATTATTATTATTATTATTATTATTATTATTTGGAATATAATATTCAGGCTAGAAAACGATTATAACAGATCTTCATATGTCACAGGGGGTCCACGAAGATAAGCAGAATGGTAAAATAATGGAATCGAACATATAAACAGGTTAAGATAGGCACTACCATCTACATCACTTTCTTTGATGCCCCCCCCCTAGATTTTAAATGCCAGACGCCAGTGATCCTCAGTAAGAACCTATAACATTATTCATTCACTTTCGCCAAAAAGTGAAACATTGTCTCTTCAATGAGGTGATTCTTCACACCAAGATAATACAAAAAGTATAGACCATTCTGGGTGCACAAATGATTCCTTTCGGAGTTATAGGCTGCCGAAAACATAAAAAAAAAAACGAACTTTAAAGGTCCATAGCTTCAAAACTATGGGACCTAACGTATTCGGGTCAAGACTTCACTTAAGAACTATTATATGCCCTATCCAAAAATAAGTGTCTTAGAATACGGCAGTACTTCAGCAACATATTTTAGAGATACAGTTGGAGAGTACTTCAAATTATATGACCATAGCCAAACTACCTCTATAAAAATTGCTTCGTGAGTATCTTAGGATTCTAAAACATGTATTTTTGGATAGAGCACATATTAGTTTCTAAGTGAAGTCTTGACCTGCCTACGGCAGGTCCCATAGTTTTGGATCTATGGACCTTTAAAGTTCATTTTTTCATGTTTTTGGCAGCTTATAACTCCGAAAGAAGCAAACCTATCTAACTTCATATATATAATATGAAGTTAGATAGGTTAAATTTAGATTCCAAAAGAAATTCAGCGTGAAGATATAATTTGTAGTTGAAAGAATACAAAGAAAGACTTAGCACTCAGCCATTAAGGGTCTTCACTACAGCGAAATTAAACTACAGCTAATTTTAGAGTTTCTCTGTAATATCTTCAGAACAAAATATATATATATATATTCGAAAAGCCAAAACGTAGTGCACTCGACAATATTGCTTTGAATGATATCGTTGTCACATCTCATCTATCTGCTTTCGATTTTCAACTGTAGATAGATTTAGCATTTTTTTGCGGGTTCTGTAAATAGCGGCATACCAAAAGCAGATAGGTGAATTGTGATAAAGATATCACAAGCAAAATCATATTGTCTAGTTCACTACGTTTCTGCTTTTCGAATTTTTTATTTGTTTTGAAGATATTACAGAAATCTCTAAAATTAGCAGTAGTGTAATTTCGCTGTAGTAAAGGCCCTTAAGAACTGTAATTCTCAGTAACAAGTTGAAGGTTCTGGGCGGCTAAAAAAAAAAGTCTTCAAATGGGTAGCGTTGTAGTTGCGCGTGTACTGATTATAAACTGGATGTGGTTTTGTTTATTTTCTCAGTTTATATATGAAGATGTTTCTTGTCTAATCTAGTTGCTCTCTCTCTTGTATTGTATTAAGAGATTTTGGAAAGAGGATCATGTAATCCGTCAATTGAGCTTCATATCTTGAACTTCAATACATCACGTTCACATCATCATCCGTCTGTTTATACATTAACAGTACATCTGGAGCCAACCATTGCCTTGAGTATACAAAATTGGCAACCAGAACAGAAAAATAAATAATTTAGGAGATGAAAAATTATCTATGTTAACTTAAGAAAACGAGAAGTGAAGAACATGTGACCTAAGTAAACAAACAAAAAAATAAATAAATAAAATAAAAATAAACTGACGTATTCTCTACGAAATCAAACAACTTGTATAGCTGATAAATTATCTGTAGAAATTTAATTGAACTTTCACCTCAAGCAATGATCTGAGAGTTGAATATCAGTTTAAACACAAAAGTTCTCGTTTTCGGAAAAATTAGCAATTCTAAACTAATACATATGATGTTAAAAAGTTAAAATATACTCGTGTTACAGCTATATATTACACTTCCCCCGTATCGAAAACAACATTTTAAATGGTAAAATTTTTTGTTACTCTGCTTTTCTCATCTTGTTTCGAGGTCTGGGTATTTTTCTGTTCGTGAGAGGATTTTTTTAAAATTAAATTTTTATGTTAGATTGAAATTGAAATCTAACATAGACAAATTGAGAAACACTACTAGTAGCCATTCTACATTGTATATTTGTATAGAACCCAAATTATTATAATATAATTCAGGTGGATCATGGAATTTGTCCACTTGAACGTCAAGGAAAGCAAAATTCCAATGGGAGAGAAATAAACATGAGCAGAAAGAATACTCAATCCTGCCTGAAAGAAGTATGTTATGATAATAGAATTTCTTAAGAGTATAATTTCAGTCTATTCACATGCACAGTTGTAATCTCTCCTCCACTTTTAATCTGACAATTTACGAAATTTGTAGTAGTGAATGTATATTTTCCTACCAAATAATAATTACTTTCTTCGAACGACCATGACGTACAGATTGATTGAAAAGTAAAACTTCGTCACCAGGTTTAAAAAGAAATGCAATACTAGATTGATCACAATATTCTTTGTTCTTTTCCTTGGATATCTGTAATTGTAATTTGGTAAGTTGGTGAATTTCTTGCAGTTTCTGTTTAAACTCCTTGATACAGTCGTCATAGTTATACAGAGGTTCAAGGGGTTTCTTTTGGAGAACTCTTCGAATTTTAGTTTTGTTACCAAGCAGCAACTCATGGGGTTAAAAGTTGGTAATTGTGTGGGGTGTCTCATTATGTACAAAAAGAGGATAAGGAAAATAGGTATTCCAATCTCTCTGATTTTAAGATACAAAATGACGTAGGAATTCTTTTAGTAAATGGTTCTAGAGTATCGTTTGACTATGGATGGTAATTAGAAGCATTTATCTTTTTAATTTGCAAAATGTTACACACTCTTTTCATAATATCAAACATGAAATTACTCCCTTGATCTGTAAGAACTATCTGTTTAATACCGTATTTTAAAACTATATCTTCACAAAAGCACTGGCTACTATATCATTATCTTGGTGAAGTAGAGGGACTGCAACTGTATAGCTGAGCTGTAGTAAAGATATTGTATATCCTTCATAGAGAAAAGGAACATGTAGGAAGAAAGAAACCGAAATCTCAAATATTTGTGTTGCGATGTCATTATCGGCAAGTCAACAAGAGAAGAGAATAGTATGGAAAACCAGTTTGATACAGAAAGTCTTTAAGGTTATTATCCCTTTTAACACTTCGGGTTTTTGAAAGGACATTGTAGACTTTCAGTAAAGTAGATAATGCTTCAGTACTATTCGTCAGAAATTGTTGGCTCGCACGTCATTCTCTTGAGAATGAAACCAGCTTTCAGATGGTATAATGCCCATGACACCGTAATGTACGTGGAAAGGGAAATTAGGAGAAAATCGAGGGAAAAATCATTCCAAAGAATGCCTTCATGAAAATTTTGTTCCCCTTAAAATGGCCCTGGGCGAATGTACGAGGGCTATCCAGAAAGTAGATTACGTTTTGGAATAAAAAATCAACAAAGTATAGGAAACAAATTTTATTATATACAGATGAAAGCCACACACAAATACTACTTTTCGACATAGTCACCATTCAAATTAAGGCATTTATCGTAGCGATGTACGAGCTTGGAAATTCCTTCGTCGAAAAATTCGGCCGCCTGCGACTTCAACCACTTCGTTACCTCTTCTTGCAGCTGTTCGTCGTCATCAAAACGCTGCATAGCCAGCCACTTCTTCATTGCTGGGAATAGGTGGAAGTCGCTCGGTGCCAGGTCGGGACTGTACGGCGGATGAGGAAACAACTCCCACTGAAAAGATTCAAGAACTTCACGCGTGACATTTGCCGTGTGGGGCCGGGCGTTGTCGTGAATCAACAAGATCTTAGAGCTCAACATTCCTCTGCGCTTGTTTTGAATTGCTCTTCTGAGGTTTTGCAGAGTTTGGCAATACCTTTGAGCGTTTATTGTAGTGCCTCTTTCCAGGAAGTCCACCAAAATCACACCTTTTCTGTCCCAAAAAACAGTCGCCATCATCTTCCTTGCCGACATTGTTTGCATGCATTTCTTGGGTTTTTGGGGAGAACCTGTGTGCCCCCACTGCATTGATTGCAATTTCGTTTCACAGTTCACGTGTTTCACCCATGTTTCGTCACCAGTAACGATGCGATCGAGTAAAGAGTCACCATCCTTATTGTAGGCGTCCAAAAAGTGCAACGCTGCAGCCATTCGCTGATTTTTGTGGTCCTCTGTCAAGATTTTTGGAATCCATCTTGCACAAAACTTGTGGTAACCAAGCTTTTCGCTGATGATTTCGTGCAACAAACTTCGCGAAATTTGTGGAAAACTCAAAGAAAGTTCCGTTATTGTGAACTTTCGATTTTCACGGACTTTAACATCGACTTTTTCGACAAGTTCGGCAGTCACTTTGCTGGGTCCCCCACTTCGATCTTCATCGTGAACATTGGTTCGGCCATTTTTAAATCTTATGACCCACTGTCGCACTCCACCTTCAGTGATAATGTTGTCCCCATACACTTCACACAGCTGCCGATAGATTTCTATCGGTTTACAGTTTTTTGCTGTCAGAAACCTTATTACTGCACGCACCTCGCAGCTCGCGGGATTTTCAATTAACGCAGACATTTCAAACCGTCACAGTATTTTAACGGAGCACAGCACGAACCTCTCACTAGCACGGCTAGATGCCGACTGAGCTGCGCAACGCTCTGACCCCAAGATGGCCGCGCTAGCCCCGCCCCTAGCGGACACAGACGAAAACGTAATCTACTTTCTGGATAGCCCTCGTATGTGTTTGTAATATACCTAAAAAATGCGCGCGGGTATCATACATAATTTCACTAAGCACCAGTCCGATGTTGTTTCTAGTTATGAGGGGTAAAATATTTTCCGATCCTGTTGTAATGTACGAAATTGTAGAAATAAGATAGGATCTGAAATAAAAATTTCTGGACTGAGCAATGTTGATTCGATTTTCACGGTTGATGTATGAGTTTCTTCTGAATGAAACCAGCTTTTAAATGGTATAATGTTTATGGCCTCATAACGTAGGTAAAAGGGAAATTAGGGGAAAATCTGAAAAAATCCTTCCAAAAATTCCTTTATGGGAATTTTGAGCCTTCTAGAATGGTAACGGTTGAGTTTATGTGCTTATAATGCAAAATAAAAAATATGTGTGGACATTCTAAATATCTTCACTAAGCACCAGTCCGATATTGTTTCTACCTATGAAGAAAAAAATATTTCCCAATCCTGTTGAAGGGTACAAAATCGTAGAGTTAGGGATGCGCACGAGACAAGATTTGAGGCTGTCTCGTCTCGAAAATGTGCTGCAAAAATGATGTCTCGACTCGAAAAATGTATTCTTTTCTATTGAAAGAGTTGTGTCTCGACTCGAAATTTGTCAGGAAAATTCTGTCTCGACTCGTCTCGTGCGCATTCCTACGTAGAGTGAAAAGGAAATAAATGCTAAAGTCCACAAACGAGATATGACAAGTAAAGAATGCTTTGCCACTAGTCCACACAAGCAAGAAAACAACGTTCTAGTACGCACACAATCCTTCAGAACAATGATTTTGTTTCTTATCACAACTGCGATGTTTTCTGTCCAAGCAAAGTCTGTAGAGCGTAATGAGAGAAGGACGTGGAGGAGGGGAAAGGGGGATAAAACTCATGAAACTGCATCTATGAACTGAAACAATAATTTTCGACTACCAACTACAACCAACTGTCTTTGCCTCTGTCTGCAAAGGAAGTGTTATTAACAAAACTCTACCACGTGTAAATAATTTGATCATTTAACATCTGGCTTTTAAGTATGACGTCATCGCCTCAGAGAGGTAACCACGTGTCTAAACTGCGTTTATTTTTGTCAGCATTCCTTTAGACAATAGAATAGAAAAAAAGATTGGGTGAAGTATATAGGTAATGAAAACTGATAAAACTCATGATGTGACGGTTACGTTGTCAGTCTCCAAAGGGTTAAAAGGACAGGTTATTTTCTTTCTAATCTAACTCGAAAATCTTGATTTCGTAAAACAACCCAATCGTGATCGTAGTTTACGTGATCAGCAGTTGCATATATAACTTTGCGAGAAACTTCAGGAACCATCCTTTGATTATGTGCTGACAGGTTTAATGAAAAAAGTATTACATGTAAACTACAATTGGTAGTATTTTCTTAGAAATTGATATCACAATAAAGTGGATAAAAGTGTCATTGGCTGAAAAGGATTACAGCAGAGACAGTAAATTTATACTGTAATAACAGTAAGTAACTCTGACAAATATGTGCAATATTATAATATTTGTGCTACGAGGTAATCTGTTAGTTATATCAGTTCATTAGTTGCCTTATGTCGTAAAAGAAGGGTAGTTCGTTCTGAATTGTGAATCCTATACTTGAGAACATTTACTGAATTCACTCTAATGGACTTTTCCTAAACACGAAGAAGAAATAGAACTCTCTCGTGGGTAAGCGGTTAGCATTATGATGGGAATAAATTTATTAATTCTGTGCCGGGATTCGAACGCGATTGTCGTAATCCCACCATTCTGAGTTCGGTACACCATCCAAGTCAAAAAAAAAAAAAAAGAATTGATCACTACCTGTTCTTTGGAGTTACAAGAGTTCAAACTGAGCACATGAAAGGGAAGGGGGTCAGAAACCACTGGTAACTACCAAGTTCGATTCCTTATGTCTGGATAGGCTTGGGAAACATTATACCTGATATTTTGGACCTAAAACAAATACGCTACCAATAAGTGAACAAAGAACAATGATTACTACAATTGATATTCAATGGTTACCGAAAGGCGTATATCGAACCCATTCGGCTATTACCAAAACTAAATCAAATATTACCACTCTTCAAGAACACTATTAAATACGCAAATTCACACACACACATATGAATGCGTACTAAAAATTTTTATGATGAAAAAATATTGAAACAAGATTTTTTTTAAAAAAAAATCAATATTGTTTTCTTACGTGGAACATCCGTAAAGTGTTGCACGCCGATTTCAACGAAATTTTGCAGGTAGATACTAGACACAAAATAAAGTGACCCGTATTTTTTCGTTTCTGCGGAAAAACGGTTTGAAGGAGCCTAAGCCCCTCTCGAAGTATTTTCAAAAAAGCTTGAAATCTCCAAAAGAACATGAGTAATTTGCAGAAAAAGACGTATACACATACTAGATAGAAAATTAAGGAATACGGGTTTTTTCTTTTGTGTGAAAAAAACGTTGCAGGGGAACAGCGGTCCCCATTTAAATATCTCCAAAAATAATGACAAAGGCCAAATTCGACAAAAGGGTACGAAATTTTCCAAAAAGCTCTAAATCTCCAAAACCTCACAAACGATTTGCAGAAATTTCCAACATATATTTCACATACCCAACATATATTTCTGGGGCCCGTATATCTTTCTATTACGAGCCAATGTATATGTCCCACTCATGGAGAAACTACACGTAAAAGAAAGAGCTTCTGAAACGACATACGAATATCTTACATGTTAGTCTCACAGACAGGGAGCTATTAAAGTGTCATTTACTGAAGAAACAATGCGAGAGATATGTATTCTCCTGTGGATGACGACATAGAAGAGTGCGATGGCGGCAGAACCATACATGGTCAAGCAGACATCACGTTTGCATACAAACAAAAGGCAGTCAACTATTGGAGAAGTGGTATTAAAAGACCGCTATCCTTCCGATCCGTACAAGCAAAATTTAGAAAGGTAACCTCAAGGCAGCAGCTAGAACGCTGGGAAAAGCAAGTCATTGGTGGAGGAACACGGAAGGATAAGATATCAGAGGTATCTCAATACGTTCTTCGGCAATTCCAAGACGCTCGTGAGACACACTTTCCAGTACACGATGTTGATCTACTACGATGGGCTCTGCAGGCCAGCAATAGATTTTACCTTCCATAATTTAAGGCATCAAATACCTGGCTGTGGGAGTTTAAAACAACACACAAAATCGTATCGCGAAAGGTGACGAAATTTATATCTACGACACATACGTCTGAAGCTAAAAAGGACATATTGAGAACCATAAATGCCTTTATTTACAATGTAAAACACCATATTATCCAATTCGGCCCAGGTAATGTGTACAACTCCGATCAAAGTGGTTTCTAACTAGAAATGCATGGCGGTCGAACCTTGGCTGCTCAGGGAATGAAAAAAGTGGAAACAGTTGTCCGATCCGTGAATGCGAGAACACACAGTTATACAATACAACCGACCATTTCTGCCGATAGTTCTTTGCTAGCACCATTACTCATTGTTCTGAAGGAACCAACTGGTGAGTTCGGCCCTCACGTGCACAACACTGTGTTTCGCCCCCGTAACGTATAACTTGCCGCCTCAAAATCAGGAAAACTCACAAAGGAACTTTATCGTCGTTGGCTAGAGCACGTGTATTTTTCTACAACACAGCGTCAAAGAGTTCTTCTATTGGACGCTTGGAGTGGTCATTGTGAAAATACCCTACACTCCATTGAACCGGAAGAGAAAAACACTGTGCTACTTACAATACCTCAAGGTTTAACTTGGAAGCTGCAACCACTAGATGTGTACTTTTTTCGCTTGTGGAAGACATTTGTGCGCCGCTTTTCGGTCAGTTACAACAGTCTGATATTAATTTGCATCTACAGGATAACATAATCTAACTACAATCTCTGACACATAATCAATTCTCCTCTCCAAGATACAAAGATGTCATCAAATACGCGTGGTATCACATTGGCCATACAACAGACAAACCGGCACAATTTCAGACCCCAGCAGAGTTCTCCTTTTCCACGAATCACATCCCGATATGTGACATTTGTGAATAGGTTGCTGTGATTCGTTGTGGTTGGTGTAAGAGATCACTTTGTTTGAAGCATTTTCTTTGTGGAATATCATTATTGTGACACATTTGTTGCATAAGATATTGTGCTTAAAAAACTGTTGGTCTGTGTTACAAAGTGGTGGATAGTACTTGCAATATGTATTTCTTCATTGCACGTCTAACAAATGCCTTTATACTTTCATCCGAATTGTCTGTGATTATCTGTGGATTGTGAGCTTTGTTAACTATTTGGATGAATTTGGTCGGTATGTGACTCTCCTTGCAACAGCTTTTCCGCGGGAAATAGCAAATACGTATATTTTAATTGTACATCTAGTATGTACATAAGCCTTCTCTGCAAATTATTCCTGTCCTTTTGGAGATTTCGAGTTTTTTTTTTTTTTTTAATATTTCGGGAGGGACCGTTGTTCCTCCTGTAACCGTTTTTTCATACAAAAGAAAAATCCCTTGGGGGATGCGGTGGCTCAGTGGTAGAGCGTTCACCTCTGGTGCTAGGGGTCCCGGGTTCGATCCCAGTCCCCGCCAAGTGAACTTTGTGGTGGACAAACACCGTGTGCGTGGGTTTTCTCGGGGTTCTCCCGTTTCCTACCACTCTCTTCATTATACCATTTCATTCATTACTCATCATCACTGTCTCCTTTAGCCTAACCGGCATAACCGTGGGATGTAAAACTCAGATTTCATTTAATTCATTTCAAGAAAAATCCCTTATTCTTTAATTTTCTATCTAATATGTGTATACGCCTTTTTCTGCAAATTGCTCATGTTCTTTTGGAGATTAGGAGCTTTTTTGAAAATACTTCGGGAGGGGCTTAGGCCTCTTCAAACCGTTTTTCCGCAGAAACGAAAAAATACGTGTCACTTTATTTTGTGTCTAGTGTCTACCTGCAAAATTTCGTTGAAATCGGCTTGCAACACTTTATGGATGTTTCATGTTAGAGAAACAAAGGCTACATCTTACATGTTCAGAATTTAAAAGATTTGGCCCCGAGTATTTGAAGCACGAAAGAATTTCGACACGACAGAATCTTTCGAGGAAAGATGCGAGTTATGAGGAAAGTTTACTTCCTAGGTTTAGGCATGAGCACAGTTTATTACTTAGCTATTTTCACTTTCTTTCGCACTATTAATAATAACTACTTACTTCGTTACTAACGTAATTTCTGATGTGTATAATGGTGCAAATGAAATGGTGAACTGTTTTCTAAGTTTCTTCAGTATGTGTTTTGATCAGCCATTTAATAAAACCTAAATTTTTGCAGCATTTATATCCTGAGCATACCGAATCTACATAGAAATTCGGTTATTATAACTGGTTAAATAAACGCTTGTTGGTCCCTTTCTTTTCGAATATGAGCTTTCTCGTGGCTGATGGGTTATCGTACGCACATTTGGCGTGGGAGACCCGGGTTCGATTATTGGCGGGAGCTCATGTAGTTCAGATTCCACGTTAAGCTGTAAGTCCACGTCTCACATGGCCTCGCTGCTGAAAGGAACGCTAAAATCAAATCGAATCAAATTCTTTGGAAAAGTGAGGTGGTTAAGCATACATTTAAAAAAATGAGGGAAGTGAAAATATTAGTAATACAATATATATTAAACACTGATTACAAAAATTGAATCTAGTTCTTACGTTTAGCCTTGTGCATAGGTGGTTTGGGATGACAGGGAGTGTAATCACATTCACCTAAGCGGGAGCTAAACTTGGAAACAGGGGCGTCATTTAGGGGGGCAGGGAGGGGCATTTACCCCCACCTGAGTTTGAGGTTTATATAGATTTTATCAATAGAATAGTAGTAAGTCAGTGAAAAACGCGAAATTTTACTTATATCAAGGGGTCTTGCCACCCCCCAAGCTAAATCTGAAATAACGCTACTGTTTGGAAACGTTGAGAATCACTAGTCTTCCTCACCAAAAAGTAGAAAATGAACAGAAAGAGTCATTAAGTGAGAAATGTTCAAAATTTATATAAATATACGCTACTAAAATTATAATAGGGAATGCTGTTATAAGAATACTACTTCCTTTCAGTGATTGTGTATTATTAACTTAATGTGCATAAGAGTCGCTTTAACATAATGAAATATCAGTATTATTCATACACTTTAAAAATCCACTTTCTCTTCCTGGCAAATGGTATAATTGCTGTGATTATTTTTGCTTAACCCTTCGAACAGGGAATTAAATATCCATCAGCCGCTGCGAGAGACGGTAATTTTAAATCACCAAAACAACAATGTATGCATAATGTCACAAAATTAAACACATTTTAAAAATTATTTGCTATTTGGCCAATTACAATAAAAACTTCAAGATGTGTAAACGAAAGTTCACACTACACAGAAATGTATAAATAATGATATTTGTACTGTAATAACAACAATACTATTAAAAATAAAAACTTACATGTTGCGCTTAAAAAGTACTTCTGTCTTTATTTGGTACAATTTGGAAAACCAACAGATGGCAGCACATTGCAGTCTAGTCTTGAGTGTCATTCATATTCATTTATGTTGGAAAACAGCAGATGGCAGAACATGTATCATTCGTTACTATACACGGGACGTGTACGTCGAACTGGCTCTAGAGGCACTATGAAGGTCTTTACACATGTATCCTCGTCGCCAAAAGTGCCTTTACATCGCCGTGACGGATATGTGACAGCGCAGTACTCTAAAGAAGGGATGGTTGCATAAGAATTTGTGATTAATTTTGAAGAGTTTTTATTTTGACTAGGAAAATAACGTAGGTATAGGGAGTAAAGGCACAGATTTGAAGCATCAGTGCACTGTCATCTCTGAAAAGATTAGTATTATTGCCTTATACGTTAAGTTAAACACCACAACATCTGTCACTGATAGCGTAAATCATCTTACTTTTTAAAATTGCCTCTGTAGCCTATTTGTCCATACATTAATCTCCAGACATGATGTATAGAGAGGAGAAAGAAAGAGATACAACATCTGTAAGATTTATGTAATTCACTAAGAGACTATAGGAAACGACTAAGCTAATTACTGCTACTAGCGCTTTTTAATCTTCAGGGATTTACTATGACATGTTCGCAAGACATTATTCTAAGTCCTAAATCTGTGCGTGAATTATTTCATTCGCCTCACTGTAATTATTTTAGAATGGAAACTGATTACGCTGAACGTGAAAATGTTTCTCGTAAAGCAAGGGCCGTAATAAATGTAAATAAGGTTCTCATTATTATAGAAAACACATAAGTATTTATTCCGTGTATAGAACAATATAATACAGTAACTAAGCAACATCATAATCACTAACAGGATTTTTTCCAACGGGGGGAGGGGAAGTCCGATATAGAATTTTTCGTTTTATTCCCTATATATATTAACAGTCATAACATTTATCATTGATAGCGTAAATCGTCTTTCGCCACTGTAGCCTATTAGTCAGAACATTCATCTCCAGACATGATGTCGAGAGAATAGAAAGAAATAGATATGAACAGTGGTGTAACTAATTTTACTGCGCCCTGGATCGATCGATCATCGATTTACTCATACTCCCCCAGGCCCCCTGCCACAGGTATTTCAGCTGCTGCGTTATATATATGGTTCCATGTCAGAAGGGCCAAACAAAAGGGCAAAGACAGGAAGATCCGAGTCAAAAGGGCCCTGCGTCAAATGGGCACGGGTCGAGAGGGGCCCCGCTACAAAAGAGCCCGAGTCAAAAGATCTCCGCAACAAAAGGGCACGAGTCAAAAGGCCCTGCGTCAAACGGGCTCGGGTCAAAAGGGCCCGAATCAAAATGCCCTCATAAAAAGGACCCGGGTCGAAAGGTCTCCGCAACAAAAGGGCCCGAGTCAAAAGGCCCCGAATCCAAACGACCCTCATAAAAAAGCCCGAGTCAAAAGGGACTCCGCTACAAAAGAGCCAGAGTCAAACGACCCTGCGTCAAAAGGGACCGAGTCAAAAGTGGCCGAATCGAAACGACCCTCATACAAAGAGCCATAGTCGAAAGGAGCCCACGAGAAAAGGATCCGAGTCAAAGGGCCCTGCGTCAAACAAGCCCGGGTCAAAAGGGGCTCTGCTACAAAAGGGTCCGAGTGAAAACGACCCCGAGTCAAAAAGTCTCCCGACACGAAAACGACCCCGACACCAAAAGGGCCCGAGTCAAAAAGTCTCCACAACATAAGTCCCGAGCCAAAAGGGCCCAAATTAAAACGCCCTTCATAAAAAGGAGCAGAGTCAAAGGGGGCCCGCTACGAAAGGGCCCGATTCAAACGGCCGTAAGTCAAAAGGTCGCGGATTAAAAAGGCCCTAGCCAAAAGGGGCCAAATCAAAACGCACCTCATAAAAAGAGCCCGGGTCAAAAGGGTTCCACGACAAAGTTACCTGAGTCAAAAGACCCTGCGTCAAACGGACCCGGGTCAAAAAAAGCCGGAGTCAAACGGCCCCGCGTCTAAAGGGCCCATATCGAAAGGTCTCCTCAACAAAAGGGCCCGAGCCAGAAGGCCCGAATCAAAACGCCCCTCATCAAAATGGCCATAGTCAAAAGAGTCTCACGACAAAAGACCCGAGTCAAAAGGACCTGCATTAAACGCGCCTGGGTCGTATTGGGCCCCGCTACAAAAGGGCCCGAGTGAAATCGGCCCCACATCAAAACGGACCTGTTCAAAAGGTCTCCACAACAAAAGGGCCCGAATCATAACGCCCTCATAAAAAGGAGCCGAGTCCAAAGGGGTCCCCCTACTAAAGTGCCCGAGTCAAACGGTCGTGCGTGAAAAGGGTGCTGGTTTAAAGGGCTGGAGTCAAAAGGGGCCGAATCAAAACGCCCCTCATAAAAATAACCCAAGTCAAAAGTGTTCCACGACAAACGGACCCGAGTCAAAAGGCCCTGCGTCAAACGGACCCGGGTCAAATAAAGCCGGAGTCAAACGGGCCCGCGTCAAAAGGGCTCGGGTCGAAATATTTCCTCAACAAACGGGCTCGAGACAGAAGGCCCGAATCAAAACGCCCCTCATCAAAAGGGCCCGGGTCGGAAGGTCTCCGCAACAATAGGGCCCGAGAATCGTTTGTTAACACAACGCAAAAATTTGAGATTTAGATAGTGATAATAAACATAACAATTATAATGATGTCTGCAGAATTTTTGTGTAGACTGGTACGGAATGACAACCAACGTCAGTAACAGAAGCGACTCTTGAGGGAAGTGACATTGGTAAAAATTAACATTTTACGAACGCAATCCACAAGAAGTTAACTGCACAAATGTATGATGGAATTTCATTTACGGTAGAAAACATTAAAGGTCTCAAAACAAAAGATCAAAGAAAACTAGTGATGAGCGCAAGAGTCTTGGTCTTGCAGTATTTGCAAGAGTCTTGCATGCAAGACCAAGACCAAGACCAAGACCAGGAATCCCGATGCAAGACCAAGACCAAGACCAAGACCAAGGGGTGCAAGACCAAGACCAAGACCAAGACCACACCTGCAAGACCAAGACTCTTGTGCAAGAGTCTTGCACAAGTACCGGTTCGGTGGTAGAGCAGTCACATGTGGTTATACGGGTCCCTGGTTGGATTCTAGCATGCGCCATGGAAACTTTTTAGTGGGCAAACACCGTGTGCGTGGGTTTTCTCGGTAGAGACCTGCATGGGCCGGGCCTTGCCCGAGGCCCGAAGCCCGGCCCTGCCCGCGGGCCGGGCTTGGGCGGGCCGATTCTATTATTTCTTTGGGTCGGGCCGGGCTTGGCGGTCCGACACTGATTTCTTTTCAGGTCGGGCCGGGCTGGGGCCGATTAATTGCAATTCTTTAATAATTATTGACATTCGTTAAACGATAATTAGAATAAAGGCAAACGTTGAAGTGTGCCCGTGAAAAATGTTACAAAATGAAACTTCGAAAATTTATCGGGCCCGGGCCGGGCTTGGGCCAAGAATTTTAAAAACTTATCGGGCCGGGCCGGGCTCGGGCCGAAAATCTCCAAAACGTTTCGGGTCCGGGCTGGGCCGGGCCTACGTACATTCGGGCTGGATTGGGCTCGGGTCGAAAACTTCGGTCCGTGCAGGTCTCTATTTCTCGGTGTTTTGATGTTCCCTCCTACTTTCTTCAATCCACTATTTCATTCATTTCTCATGAATACCGTCTCCCTTAGCCCCGATGCATAATCGTGGGACGTTAAACTAGATATTTCGTTTCGTTTCAAAACATATTAGTGGTGTTTTTCTTCCAAAACTAAAGTGAAATGTAGTATTGAAGATTGGTAATACCGTACACCATAGGTGTCGACTACATGGGTATGGCCTTGGCTCCCAGACTCAAGCATCCGTTGGGAATTTTTAATGTGTGCTCATAAAATTAATATCGAAATAACATTTTCATGACATTGAAAAAACTTAATACATGTGACCGCAAGTTTGATTTCATGGGCGGATGCTTATACGTTGAACAATTGTTTATCAATATAACTTTTATCATCCTTAGGTATACGACACATCGAGGATTGAGCGATATAACATTATCCTACAACAATAAATCTATGTTATAAAATTGAAAGTGACTATTTTTGTGACTCCTAATCTCTTGAACCACCCAACCGATCTCGATCAAATTTTCAACATAGATGGAGTTTGTAGATGGAGTTTGAGCCTGGGAGTGTTTTCATCATTTTACTTTGACGGTAAGCTTAGGAGAGGGGAGAAGGGGGTTATAGAATAATAAATAAAACTTAATAACTTCAACCAAACGAGTAATCTCGATCAAATTTTTAACATAGATGAGGTTCAAGCCTGGAATGTTATATGTCAGTTCACTTTGATGGTAGAACCTAGGGGGAGGAGAGCGAAAGGGGATATATATATAAAACTTAATAACTCTTGAACCACCTGACCGAACTCGATCTTATTTTCAGATAGATGAGGATCGGGCCTGAGATGGTTTCTGTCATATCACATTGATCTTGAAGTTTAGGGGAGAGGAAGAGGAAAGATATTTAAAAATGATGGAAAATGACTGACATTGAAATGGAATCTATAGTTTTGGGGACCGCTAAGGTAAACAATGATACTTCCGGTGCTGTTTAAATCGAAATTCAGCCCCGTAGCTTGGCGGAGGGGAGGGGAGATATATAAAAATGATCGAAAATGGCGAATATTAGTGTCGAATCCATAGTTTTCGAGGTCGCTGAGTTGAATACTGAGACTTCCTATACCATTTACGACCAAATTCAGCCTCGTAATTTGGGGAAGAGGGAGATGCATAATAATGATTAAAAATGACCAAATATTAGTGCCGAATCCATAGTTTTCGTGGTCTCTGACACGAACAATGACACTTGTGATGCCATTTAAATCCAAATTCAGCCCGGCAACTTGGGGAGGAGGAAGAGAGGGAAACATAAAAATAATCGAAGATGACCGATATTAGAGAGCGCTTTACTAATAGTAAAAAAGTGATTGACTAACGAAATATATATATATATATATATATATATATATATATATATATATATATATATATATATATATATTATTATTATTATTATTATTATTATTATTATTATTATTATTTTAGTTTAACCCAACAAAGTAGATACTTGATGCTAGTAATCCATATCCACAAGTGAGACTTCAAATAACCTACACAAAAGATATAGACAGTTGAGTCGTTTTCAGTTTTCCCTCAAATTATTCTAAAATATTAAGAGGTTTGATTATAATAATTATTATTTTAATTTTCTTTCCCTCTTTTTTTGGTCAATATTGCTAAACATATCATCATCATAATAGCTATTATGCTATTATTGGCAGGTTATTTGCTTCAACAGACAAGGTTTGATGTTGGGTGGTCCTCAGCTAGTCTCTTCGTCTTGACGTGGCAATTTTCTGTTTCAATACCTTCCTTCAACTAGTCTGCTTCGCTCCCTCCCTCTTTTTCCTTCCACAATATATTCTAGCACGTCCCTCGTAGTACAGTTCCTCGTCAGCCAATATCCTAAAGAGTTCCCTTTACCCCTCTTAACAATATCTAAAAATCTTTTTTTCTCCTACTGCTAATATTTCTAACACCTCATTCGTTTTCGTTCAACTCGGCTAATTCTCTCCTTTTTTCTCCATGCCCATGTTTCGAAAGTCTGCAATTTTTTCATCGCTTTTGCGTAATGTGAATGTCTCTGCCCCATAGAGTACATATTGGAATCAGTAAAACAAAGATTCAATATTTAATTGGAAGTTTGTTTAATACAAGAATTAGCTAATCGTGGTTGGAAAGAAAAATCTGACGCCTTTAGAGTGTAAAAATAATTTTGCAATTCATGGTATTTCAATAATCTGTGCCTCTAATTTTCTTTCATGCGCCTCAGGGGTAGCCTCCTCAGTTTGGGAACCAGTGGAGTGTTGGATCTGTTAAAAAAATATATAAACAGATTACGAAACTTTGTGATTTAGGCATATCTTATAAGTAGTGAAGCATGGGCACCCATTAAAAAGAATAAAGGTCATAACCTATGTTGTACGCTATCATACTTACACGACGTTAAATTATATTACATTTAGAAACATACATTGTATTTCCGTTACTACTGGTGCTTTGTAGAGTTTATTATCCCTATATCCATAGTAAAATTTACCTATGAAAAGCTTGAGATTTCTTAAATGCAAGACTTGCAAGACTCTTGCATGCAAGACCAAGACCAAGGCTCGATGTGCAAGACCAAGACCAAGACCCTGCATTTGCTCATCACTAAACAAAACACATCAATCACTTTTTGTTCATTGTTATGCATATTGTGATTATTATTATTATTATTATTATTATTATTATTATTATTATTATTATTATATTACTTTTATTATTATTACCATTTTTATTAATAATAATATGCAAGGTCAGTGGTAGCCCATGCCTTCAAACCAGTATACGCCACTGTTTGAAACTATGAACTCTACATTAACATAGGTCGTCTTTCGATCATTTTATGTTCGAAGGTGTGCACGGGTATCTTACCCCTTCCCCCAAAGCATGAAAAGCAAACAATATTTTCGCGAACACAGCTAGGGGCAGAGAGAGAGAGAGAGACACAGAACACACACAGCTCGCTGTGTAGCTGCAAGAGACCTATGGGTAACTATAGTTGCCCTCTTGTTACAAGGCGTTGAGTCTAAGTAGTAGGTATCAAAGTCAGTTCCTGCAGTTGAACACGAAGTTGACTGTTAGAAAACAGAAGCATATATAGTCTCTTCTGTTTACTTTTCACGAATATTTTTCACCTTCATGTGTACAGGTCACGTCTGGCGTACATTTAAAAGGCATGCTGTGTCAAGTATATATTCCCAAAAAGATATGAGTACTCAAAAGGCAAAAGAATGTAGCTACTTTTGTTTTCCTTTTTCTATTAGCCAGTGGAAGCGTTGTTTCAACATCCTTCTTGTAGCTTGCTTAGCATTCACCTCTTTTTAGTTGAGCTTTCGGCTATGAATACTAGGGATGGCCACATTTTTTCGAAAAATACTTTTTCGAAAAATGAATTTTTCAAAAACGAATTTTTTTTTTCGAAAATACGAAAAAGTTTCGAGAAACGAAAAACAAATTTTTTCGAAAAAACGAAAAACGAAATTTTTCCGAAAACCGGAAAACGAAAACTACCGAGAAACGGAAAACGGATAACTTTTGTAAAACAAACTGAGTTTATTTCATTTGTTAGTACTTCTAAACTATAGTATACTATGCATACGTATAGGAAGTCTTATATAAGGGCTATGTTCATCTGTCTGCCTATCCATCCGTTCAGCTGGTATCAGAGCAAGAGCGGCAAGAAATAGCGAGAAACATACATGTAGGTTTGCAACACGAATAGATTCATCTAATGCATTTGACTTTTATTTAATAATCCAGAAGTGGTAGAGAACTATCGCTTTCTGCTACATTGTTGATCAACACAGAACACAAACGGTTACATATAGAAAGGCGCGGTTTTCCAGAACCAATTCAGTGTCCCAAGAATATATTCAATGTTCACCCTTATTACACTTGCAGCTTAAGGTATGCATAAGTGTCGAAAGTCTTGAGAATGGCTTTGTCCGTCTGTCTGTCGAGAGGTGTCAGAGCAAAACAGTAACAAATATTGAGAAGTCGTTTCTTGCGGTCGATTTAGAGCCCCTAAAATAGGTTCGATCTCCTAAATTAACCCTCCATTTAAAACCGTAAGTGGTTCTAATAACATTTTTGGTTTCAATTTGTATCGCTATAGAACGAAAAGAGTAATAGATAGCGAGAAGCGATTTGTTGCAAACAATTTAGCGTCTTAAGACAACATACAACTATCCACAACATTCAATCAAAACCAGAAATTGTTTATATTTACTATTATTTCCGGTTTTAATACTGAATTACGAGATATCGAGATGTAGATTTTGGCAATCGATTCAACTACCTAGAAATAGCTGTATCTTTTCCATTAATCCTCTATTCAGATCGGAAGTTGTTTAAAATAATCATTTTCGGTTTAACATTGATCGATATAGAACAAAAATAGTAATAGATAGCCACAAGTGTTTTTTTTTTTTTTAAAAAACGAATCTATACAGCGTCTCAAGAGTATATAAGCTATATATCATCTCAACGCACAATACTATCGAAATTGAAATTGGCTGAATTTACTAGTATAATCAATAGGGATTCAATACGGATTTTTATAAAGCAAAAGATTGAAGAAATAGTGATGCGGTTTTTCGCGATCGACTAAGCGTTCTAACAGTAGGTTCTACCTTCTCCCTTGATCTCTATTCACACCAGAAGTGGTTCAAATTAACGATTACAAGTTTCAACATTAATCGCCACAGAACAAAATTGGTAATAGATAGCGACAAGTGGTTCATCTACAATCGATTCAGGTTCTCAAGAGGAAATACAATTACAATCCACAACACTCCACACAGGCAGAAATGGTTGAAGGCTATTACTATTTTTGATTTTATAGGTAATAATAATTTCCATAGAGCAAAATCGGTCAGAGATATCGAGATGCATTTTTAAAAAAAAATTAATCCAGCATCCCAAGAATAGATTCCACCTTCTTCGTTAACACTTTATTTGAACCGAAAGTGTTCAAATTAACCATTTCCGGTGTTAACACTTGTCGCGATAAAACAAAATTGTAATAGATAGCGACAAGCAATTTATTGGAATCAATTCAGGGTTTTAAGAGAACATATCTTCATAACCTGCACCACTCTTCTGAAACCAGAAATGCTTGATATTTACTACTACTTTCGGTTCCAACACTTATATTCATAGAACAAAAACTATAAAAGATATCGAGAAGTTTTCTAAAATCGATTTAGCATCCTAAAAATAGATTCCGTCTCCTCCCTTAACCCTCTATTCAAGCCGGAAGTGGTTCAAATTAGCCATTCCTGCTTTCAATCTTTATCGCCATAGAACAAAAACGATAAGTGATAGCTAATAATGGTTTTTTGATATGGATTCAGCATCCGAGGAACAGATTGTATCTTTGATCTTATTAATCTATTCCAACCAAGAGTTTTAGTTGTGCTACTTGTTGTACTGAAGTTTTGAATATTCAATTCGCATGGATTGCAAGTCTGCCGCAGTTTTACACTGTGAAACGAAACTCATTTGTTTCTCTACAAAAACAGGAAGTAGGAAAAATGTATCACAATCAGGGGGGATCCAGGGGTCGATCCCCCCAGAAGAGAACACTCCTATTTTATATATAAATAAAACCCATCCCAGAGTTGGAGCTCGTAAAAATAGCTCTAAGTAGCAGTATTACAACCCCCCCCCCAGAAGTCCGTCCTGGATCCGTCCCTGATCACAACTCCCGGTTTCAGTATTGATCACCATAGAGCAAACATGGTAATAGCGAGAAGCATGAATTCAGTATCTTCGCAATAGACTATCTCCAAGTTTTATCCTGTGGTAGAAATTTACTACCACTTCTAATTTCAATAGTGATCACCATAGAGCAAAACTAATAAGAGATAATGAGATATGTTTATATATATGAATCCAGGATTCGAAGATTGTCATATCGATCGCTATCCCTCTATGTAAACCGGAAATAGTGTGAGAAACTACCATTTCCGATTTCATAGTAAAGAAAAGGCGATAGCCGGAAGCAGTTTTTGATATGGATTCTGTGCCACAATGGTAGTTTCCATCTCTAAGTTTAATGCAACCGAAAGTGATAAATACTTACTATATCTCTGGTTACAATCTTTTTTCTCATAGAACGAGAGAAGTACTAGGAAGCGAGAAACGTTTCTTTTCAATATATAATTTTATATTTCCAAGAAAAGATTTCAAGCCCTGCAACTGGTCGAGTGGCTAGCGCGTATTCCTTTGATGCACAGGATCCCGAGTGGGAAAACATTGAACGTGTTATGGTGGTTCGGATTCCACTTTATAATGTAGGTCTACGTCTTGTATAGTCTTGCTCGATTCTGAAAAGGGACGCTGAACTTCAACAAACAACCAAATAAAAAATATTTCATCTTAGTAGTATTCTTCTATTGAAGTCAGTAGCAGTAAAAACTAATACGAAAACGAAGACCCACCTATTTAAAATTTGAACTCTCGTTTGATGAGATTATTATAGTCACATACTTAGTTATTTGTCTTACCGTATATAAAACATCTTTAGAACAAATAAACCATTCAATAGTATTTTGTTAATATTAAATTGCCTATTTTTGAAAGCAATCAAATTGTTTTTGATACTGACTTAATTAGTTATAGAAAATAAGAGAAATGAATGGGGGATCTTAGTAAGAAGTCTTTAGTATCAGTACATATAATCACTTCATGTTTCATATTTTGTTAAAATCAATTGTTAAAAGTCAATTTATTACAGAGTTGCCTGATACTATCACGATCAGTTTATACAGGATCCTTCTATTTGGTAATTTGTTAGTCTTTTTTTACATTATAAAATATAATGTCGGGCTAATTGTTGTATCGCCGGACTAATTTTAGGAAATTTACCGGGTCAATTGGAGAATTTATTTAAGTTTATGAGGAAGAGTGATTGAAAGTCAGGTAAGGGGAATAGTAAAAGCTCAGATAGTGATTGTATTTGCTGGTTGTTGTTTTTGATGTTGTAAGCGGCACTGTATGTGGAGACGGATGGACTATTTCGCGGAGAGGTACACTTGTTTTACTATACGGATCCATAGATTGTAAAATGTATAGATAAATTTGAGCAAATCTTTAATTTGCCCATTTCATGTCGAGAACAGAAACCAACAAACCCCTGTGGGGCTTCTAATCCGTTCCTACTACTATCACTACCCCTACTCCTACTACTACTCCTACTACTACTGCTACTCCTACTCCTACTTATACTATGGATTCGTATAGTAAAACTGCGCACCTAATAACATAATCTAACGTAACTTAATGTAATCCAACCAAATATAACCGAATGCAGTATATTTTGCTCCCTTTTTTCGATTTTCAAATTGGTCCGGCGATTCAGCAGTAATGCCATATTGTCGATAACACATTAATAATCACTAGTAAATAATTATTTTTTAATTCTGTAAAATATAAATTTTACACTGTTTACCTTTGTGAATTATTATTTCTAATTTATATCCCTCAAGAACCGAGAACCAAGGGTCTGTGGATCACAAAATTTCATGCTGAGCTCGCACGCGTACCAGACTTGCTAAAGTCTATGACCATATCAACTTTGGCCAATAGGGTATCGGATGAGATTAACGCGTTTTAATGAAATTTATTCATTTAACTAAGTTCAAGTCCAAATTTTCTGAACAGTATTTTGAGAAAAAAAAATACTGCTACAGGCTAGTCAGAGCATCAATGCAACTGTGTACTGTCAGCAGTTGAGCTGTGTTCAAAAAAAAAAAAAAAAAAAAAAAGAACAACTCAAGAATGGTGTCCCGGGTTATCCTAGCACGTCTGAATCGCAAAGGGGTCATCCTCTTACAGGACAACGCTAAGCCCCACGTGGCTAGGATAACCCGGGACACCATTCTACACTTTGGATGGGAAACACTATTGCATCCGCCATACTCCCCGGACATTGCACCGTCCGATTACCCACTGTTCCATTCCTTGGACAATCAGCTTAGAGGACACCAGTTGAAATCCCTAGTAGAGGTGCAAAATGCACTTGATACCTTTTTCGATTCAGGGCCCACCAAGTTCTACCGCGACGGAATACATGTCCTTCCAAAACGTTGGCAGAAGGAGACTATTTTTGATCTTCCAGGTATGTCTTAGGTTAAATATCGATGTTTGAAGGTGTTGGGTGAAAAAGCGACAGATCTTTCTTGGTTACCTTTATAGTTACTAAGCTCGCCAAGATCTACCACCTTACCAAGTTTGGTAAAAATTGGATTAGTTCCATCTTTCGCGCTTTAATGAAATTTCTTGATTTCACTGATTCCAAACCTAACATTGATAGCTAATAACTCAGGAACAAAAAGTCTGTACATCATAATATTTTATATGAGCTTCCATGCATACCAAGCTTGTCAATATTTACGATCCTACCAACTTTCGTCAAGATCATTTGAGTTTAAGCAAATGCGACTTAGTGAAATTTCTTGATATCACTAACTTAAAACACAAATTTGATTAGCAATAACTCTGGAACCAAAGTCCCAAACACCATAATATTTAACATGTGTACTAAATACATTGCAGTCCATAACCATACTAATTTTGGTCGTGATTGGATGAGTTTCGTCAATAGTAGGCACTACAAACTATCCTTTCCTTAGATCGAGCTCCTCCGTGGCTTAGCGGTTAGTGTACGCGCCTTTGGCGTGTGAGACCCGGGTTCGATTCCCGGCGGGAGCTCATATGGTTCGGATTCCACGTTAATCAGTAGGTCCACGTCTCGTATAGCCTCGCTGCTGAACGGGACGTTAAGCTCAAAATCAACTCAACCTTTCATTAGATCCAAATCCAAGGAACACGGTAGCTCAGTGTTAGAACGCTTACCTTTTGTGCATTTGATCCCAGACCAAGTAAGTTCGTGGCAGACAACATCGTGTCCGTGTATTTTCCCGGGGTACTCCCATTTCCTCTCACATTATCATTCCACGAATTCCGAAAACTTTTCGAGAAACGAAAAATCATCAAAAAAGGGAAAACGATTTTTTCGAAAAACGAAAAACGTTTTTTTTTTCGAAAAACGAAAAATGTTTCGAAAAAACGGAAAACAAATTTTTTTTTCGAAAAATGAAAGACGAAAAATTTCCGAAAAACGAAAAACATTTTTTTTCGAAAAACGAACGTAAAAACGAGAAATGAAATTTCCGAAAATCGAAAAACAGATTTTTTAAAAAGGCCATCCCTAATGAATACCACCGCGACAAGTCGTGGTTCTTATGATAGTGGCGTATTTTCGTCCGGAGAAATTATGGAAATAATAAATAATGTAGACTCCGATGCTTTTGAAACGGACGAGAATGTAGTTTGTACGAAGATTCTAGCATCAATTTATGTGACACACATACCCAGTGGCGTATTTACGATTTTGATTCGGGAGGGGCTTTGCTAACTTTCGGGGGGGGGGCTTTGCCTGGAAATGTGAAAATTCTGCAAGATATTTCATTTACTTTACTATACTAAGTAAGATTTCGGGGGGGGGGTTTAAACTCGGAAGCCACCCCCCTAAATACGCCACTGCACATACCTCTTTTCATATAACATCGCTGTTGAACGGGACGTTAAACTCTAAATCAAAACTCAACACATACCTCTTTCTATTTAAAAATATTGTGTAGTATAGAATATTCGGAATTCAAGATGGCTGCCATGGTGTACACTAAATCATTTAACGCAGTTTATACACCAATGCCAAATTGTAACATTTGCTTTTACTCCGTCTATGCGTCTCTTTGTTACAGCCCTGTCATAATACTTTCCCTATTTGATACATATGTAAAACATAGCACACCCTGTCTCAAACAGATGAAGTGTCAAAAATGAATTCACATTCTCATTTGTGGGAATATTCAAGTCTAAGTTGAAGTGTAAAATCATAACCTTTTACATTTAAAACAATATTGTGTGATATGCAATATGGCGGAATTCAAGATGCCTTCCATGGTGACCACACTCCAAATCAATGCAATTGACATGTCGTTATTATTGTTCTGTCCCAATACTTTTCAGTAACCCTGTATACAGATCCACATGTCTTCTAACAGCAAAATTAAACTAATGTTTTCCACAGAATATTTTTCATACTAATATGTATTTTTATACTTTGATCCAGGAGCAGAAATGGAATTTTAGAAGTAAGGGAAAAGTCAGCAATAGATAAAGTTTGATTGGGCTATGTCACGAGAATACAAACTCAGAAAGACGGTAGTTAGGGGCGGACTGGCCAGGGCCCTTAGGTCGCAATCGCGGCCTAGGCCTTCTAAGAAAACAATGATGAAAGAATAAAGGAAGAAAGAGAAAGAAAAGCTAAAACAAAAGAGAGCTAAATAATTCGGTAGCTCAGTGTTATTATGCTACCAACAAACACTCCTCTTCCACCCTTCCATCAATCAGTAAGTTATCTTTTTTAATAGGGTCCTTTCGTTACTAGATTTTTGGCTAGGTCCATCTTTCACTATGGTTTTTTATTATCAGAAACTGTGATTTAGTTTGTACCTGGGGCCTTGGGCCCTTCTTTCAATATATTGGACAGTTGGGTCCTTCTTTCATTACATTGAGAAGTTGGGGCCCTGGGCCCTTTATTCATTATATTGGGCAGTTGGGGCCCTTCTTTCATTTCATTGAGCGGTTGCGGTCCTAGGAATGTTTTTCATCATGTTGAGCTGTTGGGACCTGGGACCTTTTTTCATGTTGGGTAGTTGCGGCCCTTTCAAGGTTGAAGACTGGTGCCTGGTTTGTAGCTGGTTTCATATTTAACCACAGGCTGATTGGTTCTTTATGGATGTTAATACACCTTGTAGGTCTATATTTGATAATTCAAAAATGGGAAAACAGCACATTTTTAAAAATTTATTTTCTATCAAAAAGTTTACAAAATAACAGGGGAAAACAGTGAAAGACGCCAAGAATTAACATAATGGTTGATTCTATCCAAGATGTTTCAGGGCTTAATCAGCTGGCTATAGTAATTCTCTGCGTTATAAACGGTCAAGTATTTGAGCGGCTGTTAGTAGTTGTCGTAAACAGCTTGGGCGTCTCTGGCGGGGGGACGAGGGGGACGCGTCCCCCCAATATTTTGAAGTACAAAATATTCAATATTTTGTTCTAATTTAATTTATTTACTAACGACAGAATAACATATAAATAATAATAATATAATATTCAGGCTTTGTAACAGAGTTCTTGATATGCCTCACGGGGTCCGTGAAGGTAAGCAGAAATGTAACAAATGGAATTAAAGATAATAAACAGGTTGGGCTAGATAGTACCATTTAAATAACTTTCTTTGATGTCCTCCCCAAATTGTATATACCAGAGACGCCAGTGGTAAACAGTGACACTACAAGACAAGTAACTTATAATGAAATCAAAAGAGTACTTTGTGACAAAAATGTTTTAATGCTTGTGATGATATTGTAAGTTGCTTTTTTGATGGAGCTGCTAACTTCAGTGGATGCTATTAAGGAGTTAAAGCATTACTGGAGGAGGATAATCCTGAAATCATTTACACCCAATGCATGGCTTATGCTCTTAATTTCGTTATGACAAATTTGACTGAGTAGATCCCTGAAGCTGCAAATTTATTTGAAACCAGTGCCATGTTCTGTCTGAATACAACAAAAGAAAGGATGTTTGTAAGAAAATGATTGATGCAAGCCATGAGGGACATGACAAACTACGCAAAGTTCAAGAAGTTGGTACAACACGATGATGGAACAGAAACAAGGCACTGAATGCAGTAGTGGACACTAATGAGTTTCGCTACGAAACATGAAGCCAAGACGAGGACGACTGTCTATCATCAAGATTTCTTTCATTTTTATTGTTCCTCAGTGATGATGTACAGAACAGGGGTTTTAATGCAAAATGAAAATTTTAAGCTAAACTTTGCTGAATAAATGGACAGAATTTAACACTGTAATGAGGACTTCTATGTTTCAGGACTTATTTACGGAAACGGAGCCTGTTTCAAAATACCTGCAGTCTCACGGATTGGACTATCTTACCACCTGGAGACTTTTAGACAATTTGCAGCAGCAGCTTCAGAAGAAAACAGAGGCAAAAGATGTCTGTTTAATGCTTTACGAAAACACAAAAATATTTTGTGTGAAAATAAATCAACAGCTTGCGCAATCTGGTGTAGAGATAGCAATGGAAAAAGACTTTTTTCACAGAAGAATCTTAAAGAAGAAGAAAATGCCAGGAGAGCAGATGAACTGGAAAAGAACTTAAATATAAGTGAAAATGATTTATTCAGAATAAAAAAACTTCAACGAAAATTCTGAATACAGCTGTTACATGTGTCAGTGATAGATTTCAGCAGCCGAAAGAACTCCAAATACTGAAACCTAAGCACTTTTCAGAAATCAAGAAGAATGGTGTATCTGCAAGAGCTTTCAGAGTTCTTCCGAAAAAGAAAACTAAATATAAAACAGGAGAAAATATACAAAGAGCTCCAGCAGTTCTCTGTCGTGTATTTCACTGTCAAAAAACGTTCTCGTTTTTGATGATCCTGAAGAGAATGATACCCCTGAATCCGTAGAAGATGATGATGCTTATGCATCTGAGCATACTATGGAAGATGGAACATCTTTGGACGGGATTCACGGTAAGAGTTATAATGATGCTGCAAACACCTTGTATAAAAATTGTTTGTCATATGCAGGGAAAATTTTGTACAAATTTCCGTCAGTCTAGTTGCTTTAATAATTTATACATTGTATACAAACATGCGTTGTCTCTATCATGCACACAAGTGACATGTGGAAGGTGCTTCTCAAAGTTAAAGTTAGAGTTAACAAATCTCAGAGCTAGTTTGTGTGAAGACACTTGGACACATTTTTGCTAATGAATATGGAAAGAGACATGTTAAATTTAGTGTCTGTGAACGAAGTTATTCAGGAACTCCGCGATTCATAAGCTGAACTGCAAAGAATCTTAACTTTTTAAAATTATTAGTTGTTTAGTGGTTTAGCAGTGTTTATCATTTTCAGTAAAACTGTCGTGTTCATTCCACAGTCAAAAGTTATTATTAGTTGTTTAGTGTTACAATTTTTAGTAAGCTGTCCTGTTCATTCCATAGTAAAAGTTATTCGCTATTATTTTTTTAGTGTTTCAGCTACTATACAGAGTGTCTCAAAAGTCCCGTGACATAGGTAACTCTCTTATTATCAGAGTTACAACAAAATATAGGCGGGGAAACGGTCTCCAAATATGATGTTTTCAATCTAAAGTGCAAGAATTTTTCAAATCGGACAAGCCGTTTGGGCTGTACACTCTATATGCGCCCAATGTTACATGAAAATGCAACGTTACCATTTACCCGGACCCACAACATAAATGAATGAAGTTACTGTCTATTAAAAACATTATATTTGTAGGCGGTTTCCCCTCTTATATTTTGTTGTAACTCTGATAACAACAGAGTTATCCATGTCAGGGGACTTTTTAGACACCCCGTGTGGCAATGCAATAATAATTATAAAATATTCTTTTGCAAGTTTGTTTCTGGAAATCCTGTGCTTGCTGTGACATCAAATTTTTAACGACCAATGATAAATTATAGCTTGCAAAAACTATCAAGTAACAACGAATTTACAACTGCACAACGCGATGGCTCATCGCAGATATTCATTGTACGCAGTGGCGCAACCAGGATTTTATTTCGGGAGGGGCCAAGAATATCCAGTACAGTAGTCTGCAAACGACGTGCTGCACCATTTGATGTGGACAAAATTGAAATTTTGAATTCCCCTCATCACAAGCAATTTAGTTATCCTTATTATTAACATGCTAAGAAACCTTAAAATGAAAATTCCAATTCACAAATTCCCTATTATTAACGGTTACAAGTTTTAAAATTTGCGCTATAGTAAATATTTTGAACAATTTTATTTTTGCATAAAATGACGCACTCTTTACTAACATTTATTACTCTAAGAAATTAATGTAGGGGTTTTCACTGGATATTTCTCCTTTCGTACAGTGCTTTGACTTAATTCAATATTCATTTATGCTTTGATCTATTTTGAAATTTCACCAAAATTTGTCTGCAACGCTGCTGTATAAGATAGACCAGGTTTGTTTCGGAGAGGGCATGGGCCCCCGAGTTCATAGCTCGTTGCGCCACTGATTGTACGTTATTTTAGAAATTGGTGTTATAGTCTGAGCTCCCTCCATAGTAACCGCGGCCTAGGGCCTAATACACCCAGTCCGCGTATGACTGGAGTGCAAGCAAACTTTCATAGAGAACGACTTAAGCGATAGCGATTGTTCCAAACCAATCAACAAGCAAACGAAACTAATATTATCATTCAAATTTCTTATTTGTTATTAATAACCACAGATATATTTCCTTCATTTGCATAAAAACTTCAACTTACTAAGGGGACACAATCCTCTTTTGCATGCCTGATCTCCACTCTTGCTTTGATCTCAAGCTTTTTACACGTGGAACCGTATTTACCGGACCCTTTGGACGCGGGTTCTTTCTGACTTGTGCCTTTTTGACGCAGGACCCTTTTGACTCGCACTCAGTTGACGCCTGGCCGTTTTGACCCGTTCCCTATTGTAGTGGTGCCCCTTTTGATCAGGGCCCGTTTGACGAAGTTTCTTGCTGTCTCTGGCCCTTTTGTCGCAGAAACCTTTGGATCCGGGTCCTTTTGACGCAGCGTCCTTATAACTCGGCTCCTTTTGTTGCAGATCCCTTTTGACCCGGGCCCTTTTAACGCAGGGCCATTTTGTCGCGGAGATCTTTTTACCTATGCCCTTTCGACTCGGGGCTGTTTTGACTCGGGCATTTTGTAGCGGGCCCCCTTTTGACTCGGGTCCGTTTGACGCAGGGCCCTTTTGACTCGGACCCTTTTGTCGTGGTACTTTTTGACCCATGCCCTTTTCATGAGGAGCGTTTTGATTCGGCCCCTTTTGACTCGGGTCCTTTTGTTGCGTAGACCTTTCGACCCAGGCCCTTTTGATAGGGGGCCATTTCACACGGGTCCTTTTGTAGCGGGGCTCCTTTTCACTCGGGCCCGTTCGACGCAGAGCCCTTGCGACTCGAGCCCCTTTGTACTGGGAACCTTTGACTCGGGCCCTATTGATGAGGGGTGTTTTGATTCGGGCCCGTTTGACGCGGGGCATTCTGACTCAGGTCATTTTGTCGTGGGACCCTTTTGACCAGGGCTCTTTAAATGAAGGGCGTTTTGATTCGGGTCTTTTTGACTCAAACCCTTTTGTTTGCGGAGAGGTTTTGACCCGGGCAATTTTGACGAGGGCCATTTTGACTCGGGCCTCTTGTAGCGTGGCACCTTTTGAGCCGGGTTCGTTTTAAGCAGGTCTCTTTGACTCGGGCTCTTTTGTCTTGGGACCCTTTTGACGCGGCCCTTTGATTCTTGCCCTTTTGACTCCTGTCCTTTTCTTGCGGAGAAGTTTGACCCAAGCCCTTTTTTCGCGGGCCCTTTTTGACTCGTGCCCTTTGTACAGGGGCCACTTTTGACTTCTGCTCTTTTGTTGTGGAGACCTTTTGACCCGGGCCCATTTGACGTGGGAAAGTTTTGACTCGGGCTCTTTTGTAGCGGGACTCTTTTGATCCTGGCCATTTTCATGAGGAGCGTTTCGTTTAGGCCCTTTTTGACTCGGGCCCTTTTGTTGCGGAGACCTTTTGAACCGGGCCCCGTTTGACGCAGGTCTCTTGGGACTCGAGCCCTTTTGTCGTGGGACCCTTTTGACTCGGGTCCTTTTGCTGAAAGTCGTTTTGACTCGTACCCATTTTTGCGGAGACCTTTTGAACCGGGCCCTTTTGACGCCGAGCCGCTTGACTCGGGCCTTTTTGCAGCGATGCCCCTTTTTGACCCGGGGCCTTTTAACTCGGGTTATTTTGTCGTGGGTCTCTTTTGACCCAGGCTCTATTTATGAGGGCCGTTTTGATTCGGCCCCTTTTGACTCGGGCCATTTTGTTGCGGAGGCCTTTTAGCCCGGACATTTGACTCAAGTTCTTTTGTAGCAGGGCTCTTTTTCAGCCGGGCTCGTTTGAGGCAAGTTCCTTTTTACTCGGGCCCTTTTGTCAAGGACCCTTTTGATGAGGGTCGTTTTGATTCGGGCCCTTTTGACTCCTGCCCTTTTGTTGGGGAAACCTTTGACACAAGCACTTTTGTTGCGGGGTCATTGTGGTCTGGCTCTTTTGTAGCGTGGTCCCTTTTGACTCGGGCCCTATTGACTTGGGCCTTTTTGTTGCGGAGACGTTTCGAACTGGGTCCTTTTCACATGGTCCATTTTGACTCGGGCCCCTTTGTAGCGGGGCCCCTTTCAACCCGGGTCCGTTTGAAGCAGGGCCGTTTGTCTCGGGTCCTTTTGTTGCGGGCCATATTGACTCTGACCTTTCGTTCTTTTCCCTTTTTTCAGGCCCTTTTGACATGGAACCGTATATATAACGCAGCAGCTGAAATACCTGGGGCAGGGGGCCTGGAGGAGTATGAGTAAATCGAAGATAGATCGATCCAGGGCGCAGTAAAATTAATCACATCACTGTTCATATCAATTTTTTTTCGACATCATATGTGGAGGTCAGTGTTCTGACTAATAGGCTACAACGGCGAAAGACGATATACGTTATCAATGTTATGACTGTTAACTTAATATATATAGGGAATAAAACGAAAAACTCTATATCGGTCTCCCCCCCCCCGTTAGAAAAAATCTTGCGGGCGTTAGTGATAATGATGTTGCTTAGTTACTGTATTATATTATTCTATACACGGAATAAATACTTATGTGTTTTATATAATAATAAGAACCTTATCTACATTTATTACGGCCCTTGCTTTACGACAACTAAACATATTCATGTTCAGCGTAATCAATTTCCATTTTAAAATAATTACAGTGAGGTGAATGAAATAATTCAAGACCGAACATGTCGTAGTAAATTCCTGAAGAGTGAAAAGCGCTAGTAGCAGTTGTTAGCAGTTAACAGTTAGCAGTTAGCAGTAACTTAACATATAAGACAATAATTTGAAAAACTGAGAATAGAAATCTTTTCAGAGATGGAAGTGCACTGATGCTTTAACTCTACGTTATTTCCCTAGTCAAAATAAAAACTCTTCAAAATTAATCAAAATTTCTTATGCAACCATCTCTTCCTTAGAGTACTGCGGTGTCACATACCCGTCACGGCGATGTAAAGGCACTTTTGGCGACGAGGATACATCGAACCACTTTGAAGAGTTAAAATAGATTTTTGAGTTCTAATTTAAACATATGTTAGTCTTTTTTATTTTAACGTTTCTCAGTTATACACCGAAGCTAAAGGAGGCGGAGAAAATGAGACGGATGACAGGGTCTAATGGTGTAATGAAGAAAGTGAGGAAACGAAATCACAAGCTCATGGTTTATCCGCCACAAATCCATTCACACCCACGCACCAGAGATAGATGTACCAAATCATTATATATATCCTTGAGGACTTCACGGACTCACGGAAACTGGAGGACTTCACGGAAAATACATTACAAAAGTCTTCATCTACTTCTCTGAAAAAATATTTTTTAAGGAGTCCGGCTTAAAAGAAAAACAGAGGGAGAAAGAAAATACACGCAGCACAATTTATTCAATTTCAGTATACATTTCTGCCCTAGTATTTTCTAACGTAAAGTAACACGAGTTGATTGATTTTGAGTTTAACGTCCCTTTCAGCAGCGAGGCTATATGAGACGGGATCTACTGATTAACGTGGAATCCGAACCACATTTGCTCCCGCCGGGGATCGAACCCGGGTCTCCCACGCCAAATGCGAGTACGCTAACCGCTTAGCCACGAAGGAGCTCCTGTAAAGTAACATGAAGATTGTAATACTATCATTACAAGTAAATTTGATTTCCCATTCTTTCTAGAGACTATTTTCTAAAGAAAGACCACTTTTCTCTCAACTTCGTATGTAAAAGAACTTCTTATTTTTTCTAAGGAAGGTAACCGGACAAAGGAATGTTTTAACGACACTCGAATTGGCAGTGAAATAATTAACAAACTGTATAAAGCAAATTATTAATCATTGTAGTCTGTTTACAATTATGATATTGTCCCTACTTCCATCACTTTTTTAATAGTTCTAAAGTAAAAATATAAATAATGTATCCAGTGGCGGCAGGTGGATTGTGGTTTCGGGTGTTGCAGCACGAACGATCGGTGACAGAAGATATAAAGTGGACTCATTGACTAATCAGCATAACTTCAGATGAAAATGCTATGTAACATGTGAAATTAAATAAAATTCTGTTTTTAAAAAAATAAAAAAATGCAGAACATTTTATCCGATTAATCACCTTATTTAATTAGTAAGTCCATTCTCCTCTCTTTGATGGGAGCAAATCTGCCTAATACATGCTGGTTGAACTCTAGAATTCTTATTGTCAGGTCTTTTTCGATGGAAAGCATAACCAATGGTGATAACCTTTCTTGGGACATTCAATTTCTTGAAAGTGTCAATTCTTTTTGATGTGAAAAAAAAAATTCTTCTTTTGCTAACGCCATAGGTACAGTTAACCCATTTGTGCCCATTATCGACATTTGTCGACAACCTCTGACGTCGACATTTGTGAGGTTTCGGAACCTCTGGGGCTGAAATAAAAAGCGGGGTAAACGGTACAACTTTTTCTAGTGTCGGTTGGTATCACTGCCTATGATTAAGTCAGCGACATCCCGCTCCGTGTCACGTGATGTGTATTTTGTAAGAGATATGAAAAAAAGAAACAAATATTTCGAAAAAATAATTTGGGCAGAAATGGGTTAATATTAATTTCAGAAGCTTTGTAGATTCACTAAATATTTTTTCTAGATTATTGCGAACAATTCATTCTAACAAACTAAGTCCCAGATAGTGATCCTAATTCCTCTCCAGTGTAGACTCAAGAGAGTTCGTAGCAGAGATTACTGTTATAAAAAATGTACATTGAACACGCTTTATTCACAATTTGTCTAGGAAAATTTAAAATAAATTGTGGAAATGTATCTAGTGCATAGAACATTACTGCCATAAGATGTCCTGTAAATTTAAACCGGTGTTTTTACGAACATTCTCCTGAATTGCACTTTGCTTGTTTTGTCTAAGCCTTAATTGTAAGTATTTCCACAGTTGAAAGCTGGACAATTTTTTTGTAAGTTATTTACATAAGTCACTGTATACAATTCATTCAGAATTTGTAGGTTAATTACAGAATTAAAGCACACGCAATAAAATTAAATCCAATAACTAATAACCAAAACAGCTGATACAAAAGAAGTACTGGTATATGACTTGCGAATGTCACATATTTATACATAGAGCTGCTAACTGGCCGGCCGGAAAAATTGCTGTTATTTTGATTAAAGTCGGTGACGGGTACAAACTTCTCACCAGCCCCTTTATGACCGTTTTTTTTCAAATTTGTATCTAATTCGAAGCAACTTGATCTAGTTCGGAGTATGGATATTGAATCCCCTGTCATTCTTTAAACCCAAAACTGTTACCTTTCAGTATCTATCAACGATTTATATATTTTGTTCACCTGTTTAGATAATTTTAGAGATATGACAGGGACTGTATCAGGGAAAATTTGAAATTTACTTTCAAGGAATTTTATACATTTATTAAGATAGGAAAAGGACTTCTTAAAGCAATTTCTTGTAGTTGAAGTAGAGACCATCCGCCTTATGCAGACTCGTTTTGACGTGTGATTAGCGTCATATTAAAGGCCTGACTACTGCAGGAAACGTTAATCGAACTTTTTAGTATGATACTAATCACACGTCAAAACGACTCTGCATAAGGCCCTATATGTTTAAAGAGTGAATTTCATTTTCCAAATCGAAAATTGTCACATAAAGATTAATATACTTTTGTTCACCTGTTTCGATAATTTTAAAGAAATGGTAGTTACTGGTAAATACAATAAATTGATCAATGCTGATTGATCAATTTTAGTTTCTCATTTATAGCACAATGTATGTATTAAGCTTATTAGTGAATGTTCTAAGGATATACAAAATATATGTGCTAATGCACTTTTGTTCACGATAGTACATTTCCCTGCCATAGATAGGTCCGAACAGAGATACTTCACGCTTAGACCTATATCATAGGGAATTTTGAGAAGGTGTCGTATTTTTATTTTATTTTACAGAGTTGGTAACCCTATTCATACATCAACACACACACATGTACGTAAAAGAAAAAAAATACTACATTCCAAATCATCCGTCTTGGTTGTTACGCAATGCACGACAAACACAATATACTTCCACATGAGACTAAACAATGCTTATAAATCAGTGAGGTAATGCTAATTTTTTAGGTGGGTGTACGCTTGTCACACACACACACACACACACACACACATATATATATATATATATATATATATATATATATATATATATATATATATATATATAGGGTCTTCATTACTATTAGACTTTGCACTATTAGTATTTAAAGTTCAAAGTTCATAAGAGTTATGGTGAAATATCCTTGTTTATAGGCAACTCACACTGGCTCTCTGCGTGTATCGGTTACATAACAAGCAGGATATGTATATCAAGTAGCAAGAGAACTCTGAATGGAAAGCTATGTTTTGGAGAACAGTTACCGAACCACTTAACCTATCAACTAGAGACTAAGAAAAGGATTACCTATAATGTTATAGATTAATTTAAAACCTTATTTAGCTCTCTGCGTTAAGTAGGTCAGGCTCTAGAAGTGGTTGTACTTGTATGACTAATAACTATAAGAAGAAAAAAATGACTTGGAGCAATGTTGTTTCTGCCACCTTGCTAATTCCTTTGGTCCTATCTATCACTGTGAAACTTTCAAAGGATGTATTTAATTTACACAGAAATACACATATCTCGTTTGAGTTAAAATGTTGAGTACATTTGGAGTAATTAAAGATTAAAATTTTGAATTTTAACAATATAAATCGGTCGCGTACCACAGCCTACTGGCTGCTGTGATAATCAGGGCCATAACCAAGAAGAGATTAATCGCCCTCAATCTGTAGTTTGTCCTTCCTGCAGCTTATAACCTCTCTCTTTCTCTCTCTCCCAAATCGTGTTTAGTTGTTGTTCTTTTGCTCGGAAAATGAATTTAGCTTTCTTTTGTCGGATCATAATTGCATTAAAATAGAGAATCCTTAATTTTGGTTTCGTTGCCGCATAACAGTTTTAGAATTGATAGATTGAGTGATCCTCGATTCTAAGTACCAACAGCAATAATGTCGAAATTAGTATCCGTATTAATACAAATATCGGGCTTATTGCTGTTGGTACTTAGGCTACTGTGTCACTCAAATGTTCAATTAAAACAATGACAGCTATGTGCCAATGAACAATGGCTTGAAGGTTAATAGCTACGTATTAATACAATAATACGAAGACAAGCTATTATTCATGAGCTACCACACCTAGAACTTAGAATTTTAGATGTGTCGAAAAAGCAGAAATAAACTTAGGTTATACCACTGTCATAAGTTCAAATCTAGTCTTTGTTGCGATCTCCAGACACAGAGCTTTCTTTTGCTGCTTTTAATGCATTAAGATGGTTCCGGGATTCCACCTTAAAATGTAGGACAATATTTCATACATTCACGGTGTTGAAAACTGACGCTAAACTTCAACAAATTCGTATAAAGGGGCGGCTCTTGAGGGAGGTCATATCGAGTCTATGCCAATTTATGGTCAAATATTTTTTGTGTTTGCAACTTGGTCCGATAAGTTTTTGTTTCAATTAATCCTAGAACTCATATGTGGGGTCTGGCAGATCCCATAGAGATAATTAAAATGCCTTGTGGTATAATAAATCTGCATCAAATCTTCATCCTTCCTGACATCTAATATCTAAATGTGTTTTCGCAAACAACAATTTCCGAAATTCGTTAATTTGTATCACTACTCCAAGCTTCCATACCTGGGGTCTCTCAGACTCTAACAAGGAATATTTTTTTGTTTGTAATGCTATACACGAACGTTGTTAGATAAATGCATTCTATTGTCATATAAATCTAGACCTAAGATTTTACAGGTATTTCATAAATTGCATTGTTGAATAAACTTCATTTTATATCATAATATTGATCTATCAAACGAAAACTCATCTATCCACCTGACTAGAAAGAGAACCCATTGTGTTTGTTTTGTCATTTTCCCCGTGTAGCCCATATGCTATAAGTTTCCCAGAATATGAACGTATTTATGACCCATCTTGCTAATAAACCTCTTTTATTCATAATTTCAACAACATAGAGGAAGTGCTCTACTACGTGGCAAGTTAGTGTTACATTATAACGTGTAAATGTAATTTGGTGTTAGCTTCAAGATGCGCCGGTTAGCCAGTGAAAATGAGTTCAAGAAAAAGGAACATTGAAGGTTCAATGAGTCCAGAAGAAAGTAACTTTAGACAAGTTGTGTCTGATGTGAGTGGATTGCGGAAGAAGGACTTTGTCTTCTGAGGAGAGTCCTGAAGATAGTCATGAGGAAGGTGATGCAGAAGGATAGTTAGAAAAGACACACGATACATGCTTCGTAACAAATAGTTCAAGTGAAATCGAATTTCCTAATGGCAACGAACCTTGTCTAGTGGCAACGAAATGATTTAGATGCCGGTGCATCAAGTATTTTAATCGGAAGAGATGGTACAATATGATTTTCTACTCTAAAACCTATTACTCATACTCGTCAACACAGTAAGCTTCATACACACCCAGACCAGCACGTGGCCTGAAAACAACTACTCCACATGACGTATAGGAGTATTTTATTACAGAAGATATATTTGGGCGATTCTCTGGCAAGTGGTCCATTGTCAGTAAATTTTGGAAATTAATTTGAAACTATGATGTTTATGTTTTTCTATTAAGAAATAGTGTAACTATATACTGAGATATTTAAAATCTTTTTGTAAAATATATTTACTAGGTTTTGACCATATAAACTTTATCTGTTCTACACCATGCTCAATGCTGTTCACATATCCCAATTTTCAAATAATTTTCAAACTAAATTCTAAATCTGTAATTATATGAACAATAGAAAAAAAAGAAGTGGACCTTTGGCAAAAGATTAACAATTTTGTTTTAATTAATGTTTTATTATCTGGTAGGCAAAAATCATAGTATTCTCACGTCAGGTTTTGCTGTCCCGTGCGTAACGGAAAACATGCATTTTTCGTCTTTCCTTTGTAACTGTAGAAGATAAAGTATTGAAACTTTTGCTCCAAAGTAGAATTATTATTAGCCTGTTAGTGGTACTTATTAAATTTGTTTATTATCCTCCTTATTTATTTCATGAGGTATAGAAATGTTGTCCCGGGCGTAATGTTACGTACTGGACATTTACATATTTATGCAAATAAAAAGTTAAAATTTCAATACGTGTTTATTGTTATTGAGGTTAAACAATGAAGAATAAACTTTTATATTAACTCAAAGAAACATGAATTTGCTGAGAGAAACTAAAGCAAACACAACTAAACATAACTACTAAAAACGTCTATATTAAGTTACAGAGAAGCATTTACCACGAGGCTTAAAAACAAATTATAATGATAAATCACACTCTTTCTTTTTATTAGAAAGGTAGGTGTCTAAGTTGGTTTGACAGTCTTGTAGGGGGCAAATGGATTCCCTTCAAATCTCTTTAGTTCTTTACAAAAACTGATATTGTTTCTGGAACTTTATAGTATATTCTTTCACTCTTTATCCGCAAATTAGGTGCTTGAAGTATATTTAAAACTTGATCAAATGAGACATAAGATCTGTTATTTTCATCAATACAAAACTTTGTACAACTGTTGTCCATGCATTTCAGATTTGTTACTCTAATGTCCCCATCTTCTTCTATATCACTTTCAGACACACATACATACCGATATTTAATCCTATTTCTGGAAGAACCACAATCAAATTTCACTAGGATACCTGCTCTAATATTGTCCATTCTGAGCTCGACAGTTAGAGGGTTGGAATATCATTATGAACATCGTCTTCAAAGTGTATTCTGAATTAATGTCTCTCTCATCACTTGATGGATATATCATTCTGTACACTGGCACTCTTTTTGTATTTTCCTTGAACCAATCTAACTTGAATTACGAGTATCTTGTTTTTCTTCACATTTTGGAGTGTTTTCCTCGTCTAAATGGCCAACAACGAAACAATGTGGAATGAGTTTTGCAAAAGGAACGTGAGAGGAAAAGAGTTAATCTTTTAACTTGCCTATAACGCTGCATCCTCACTTTATTTTTCAGTCTCACCTTATTCCTATGTTTAACTCTAAATTTTCTGGGCCTTTCTGCGCTATTTCTGTGCCATTTCTGTGCCATTCATTGATCGATTCAGTTCATCACTGACACTATTACTTGGAACAGAGTTACTTGCCTGTGAATCCATATTAATTATTTAAAAAGGCTCACAGTAAAGCAAATCTTCACTCTGAAGTAACAAATAATTATACCCAAGAACCAAAAACCAACTGTTTTCCTTCAATTCACTTTCCTGCATTTTACCTGACAATGGCAGCGTTCAAACAACTCAACGTTTGGTAGGTAGCACAGGGGATCGACAGCTCAATAGTTGTATAACATTATGTGGTTTGAAGGCCACCAATCAGCGCACATACAAATACCCCAGAGACATGGTAATAACACTAAGCGAATTGCCTAGCAAAATTCGACTTTGATACTTTGGAATGTAATTTAATACATCTAAATTAAATTATGGATGCAAATTTTTTATGCTTGTTAATGTCCAAATGTTAACCTTAAAATATCGATCTCTTTAGTAACGATATTGCGTAATAACAGTCTTAGTACAACCAAACAATTGCATGGTTACTTTTCTGTCCCGTGCGTAACGTCGCATGCATAACGGTGAGTCGAAAAAGAAAACATAATTCAAAGCTAATTAAATTCTATTTTTCAGTTTAAAAATATAATGCACAGTAAGGAGAATGAATGTAGAACATAAGTGATGGCATATAAAATGAAAATGCTGCCATAAATCGCAGAGAATGTCCAATGAAATTGAGGTTGTCAAATGAGTTTTTTGTCTGAGCCCCGTGCGTAACGCTTAATTTTGGCTTATAATTCAAATTTGTAATTGTTTTGAAAGTTTCATTTTACTTAAGTATGCACTAATAATTTCCCTCTAATTTTGACATACATTTTTTAAATTTTATTTCAAAATACATTTTTGTTTAATAAAACAGTTTTTGTGTACAAATGTCCCGTGCGTAACGCCGAGAATCGCCCATTTGATGAAATTTTATATTGCACAAATCTTGAAGGGAAAAATGGAAAATACGATAAAATGTTATTCTTAAGAAGCTAAATGTAAATAGGTAGGTGAAGTCTATACTTCTTACGTTAGTATAAAAATACTGAATATTTTTGTTGTCAAAATGAGTGTGGATATGTCAAAATAACATTAGCAGTAGTAGCACATAATGTCCTTATGTTGTAGTGATCGAAACATACAATTATTCTTGCTTCCAATTAGATACCCAGATGGTTGTCTACTAGACCCCACTTATGTAAAAGTGTAAAGATTTTTTGAATATGACTCCTAGGGTTAAACGTTTAGTTTTTTTTATCAGAAGCGATTCAAAAGAGCCGCTTCGATCAAACAGCAAATAGGCACCTTGGAGAGCATTTTCGAGGCCAATTTATGGTTGAATTAAGCCCTGATACCAGCGCCAAAGTTAGAGTCGAGTAGTATCGGTATACCCATCTAAAACTTTAGGCCAATAATTTCTTTCGCTTCGAGCTTTAGGTTTCCGGTCAGGATCGATTTTTAAAAAATGACAAACGATAATCTTTCCGAGAGGAGTAGCTCAAGTGGTAGAGCGTGACTTCGCATTCGGTAGGTCGTGGGTTCGAATTCCGCTGCCAACCATCCTGACTGTGGTTTTCCTCAGTTCTACCATGCAAATGCCAGGATAGTACCTACTAAACAGGCCCTGGTCGATATCTTCCCAAATCCTTTCTATTATTATTGCTGTTGTTAGATATGTAGTATAAAATGGCCTCTGAGCAGTATCTGCTGATTGTTAAGTAAATAAAATAAATACGCACGCTGGGGAAAAAAATAGATAAAGACAAAAAAATGCTCTCCTCCTGAAAGAACTTCCTAAAAGAACCGGGTTCAGGTAGGTATAAAAACACAAAACAAAAAAAAAAAACAAAAAAAGAGAAATATTCAAAGGTGCCCACAATCCCTATGCAAAATTTTAATCTTGATATCTTGAAAACTAAGGGTGTTTTCTTTTTAATTTCCCTTACCCCTCTGCCCCCATTGGCACCGCCAAGTTTACTATTTGGTTCCGAAAGACATCTGGGGTGCTCTTTGGTCCAGATTCGTACCATAAATTCCCAAATTGTTAAACACTACTAAGCAAATACTTTCGAAGTCACGGTTGTATCGAAATGATTAAAGATTGGTGTGACATGCTCATATGCTCCAAATCTTTCCTGACTTTTGTTTTCTACTCCTTCCTGTTAACAAATTTTCTTCAATTTTCTTTTTTATCTGAAAGAAGATGAAATAACGAAGAAATATATTTATTTTTACCCCGTCCATTTTTTTTTTCAGTAGGTTGAGGAGAAATTTCTACTAGTACTAGTTGCTGAATATTTATCGAAATCAATCGCTCCTTTCTTTGATGTCAACTGCGGCTAAAAATGAACAGTACTAATTCGAGGTTCGCTGTTATATTTGGTAGTATTGGGAACGACGGTGAATGCTTCAAACTAGACCGGCAACAGGAAATATGTTTTATTGTATTTGTTGAGGCCAACGATTTCTTGGTGCATACACATTCATTTAATTTCCTCTTAACTCTTAAAGTAAAGACCACATTTTTTTTCGGAACCTCCTTCCGCGATTAGAAAGGAACTTTTTTTAATTCCATATTGCCTTCCTCAAATTGTATCCAATCGACAGACTTTGAATTCAATTTGGAATTTGGAAGGTAGGGACAACGCATGCGACATCTTGAGGAAAAATCACTGCATGTTCAGAGCGCTGTTTTCCATTATAGAAGATATTCTCAGAAAATTTGATTCCCACACCTCGAAAACGTAAATATTTTAAAAGAATTGAGACATCATTCGCAGTAATAGCCTGACGACCAGTTGTTTAGTGAGATATTTTTGTTTTAAAAATTTCATGAAAAGCAGTTGTTGTTTGTTCCAATAAAGTTAGTATACTATTGATCGAATATAACGTATACCCGCATACTTCCTTAATTTTAGGTGCCTATACGATAGTTTCCAAAAATTAGAATTGGGTATACCCTCCATTACATCCCTGTTATAAATATCATACGTTCTGGAAATAAAATTGAAACCCACCAGATGTAGGAACATCATGTTAGCTGGGAGGGGTCCAAAGTATTTGAGGGTGGTCCAATACGGCTACGTAATATCGAACCTGTCTTATACTGCACCCGAAAAGACCATAAGTAATTCTTAATTACTGTCATCTATATTTTTTAGAAAAAATGATAGAACGATTATTTTTATAAGAAAAGAAAGAGTATATGATGAGGCGTAAAATAAAATATTTAGCTTACATCAATCATTTCTCTGTTAAACAAGTAGTTCGTTAGGACAGTCCACAAATGTTAGTCAAGTTTTGAAATTTTTGGGAGGTACGGACCCGGTGGACCCCCTCGTGGCTACGCCCCTGAGCATTGCTAATTAGTCCCAAATTCAATGTGGCGTTCCCCATCATACAGTTTCATGTGGAAATTACCAAGAGTATAAAATATACTTATTTTATAAAAGAAATATGTATATACTTAAATACTATCCACAGAGGGGGGGGGGATGGATTCTACATATTGACTGATTAATATTTGGTTCCAAGTATAAAACAGCTCTCCCAAACGAGAGAAAAGTTTGAAATTTTCCATGTTGCCCACCAACCTATGGTTGAGGTGAACAAGAAGAAGAAGAAGAAGAAGAAGAACTCTGAAATTAGGACTCTTACATCAATTTTCGAGCGTGTGTCTAATAATTTGAACACGCCTGTAGTTTTGTGTATGGTAGCTATTATTTTTTTAAATCTACAACTCAGCTATTACATGCATACTGCAATATTGTCGTTCATTCCTCACCTGCGACAAAAATGCAGGGAAAATGAGCCTGAGCTAAAGAGAATTCGTAAGGAGGGTCATTTTTTGGACTTAGTCTCTAGAAGGAAGTCTAGGTGTTTGTGAATAGAAGTATCCAACATCATGGAGCACTGTGTCACTAGACTCGCCATGCAACCCAATACCTTTACGCACCGTTGAATTGGGCGTTTCAGACTAATCGAATGGTCACCTAGGTCACCAGACTTAACACCTTTAGAGTATTGTATTAGGAGTTGGTTGAAAGAAAACATACTGGTGAACACAGTACATTAATTGTGGGTACGTATCATCAGTGTAGCGTACCATGAACACGGCAATGTAGAAGCAATGTACGGTGCGAGCGGTCCCGGGTTCGATTCCTGGTAGGGGCACTCGGTCGAAAAAGTATAAAAAGCTTTTTCACGCTAGCCATATTGAATGAGGTTTTCCTGAGTTTGCCACATTCACACCGGGCAAATACCGAAGTGGTACCTAACTTATAGGTTCTTTTTTCCACAATCCTTTCTTCCTTCCCTTTCCTCGAATACTGTGCTCGCCGAGGAACGTCATCCCTCAAACGTGACGGGCTAAATGGTCATAGGTGCCGAAAGCACAGAAATCTAAATCCAAGAAGCAACGTATCGATGTATTCAAACCTTCCTGACGTGTGGTCGGAGGTGTCTGGATATTATTGGAGATATTTCTGAACATTTGCCGTAACAATCCTGTAGTATCCTATCCAGTCCTCTTAGTATTTAGCACCATTTTTGTGTCATGTAGTGCCTTGGTACGTACTACGACACATACGTTTCCTTGTCCACATGCACTAAACTTCCCCATGGAACACTCGTTGCTGAAAAGGACGTTAAACTCGAAACAAACTAGTCTTTAGAGGATTGACTTTGCAAGGATTATATTCTAGGCAACGTACTTTTGTTTGTGCTACAATGAACTACTAACTAGAGTTTGTTAAGAGTAGCGTTGCCCGCCGGACAAGACGAGACGGAAAATAACATTTTTTGTCTCTTCTCGTAAATTTTGTAGAGGTCACGTCTCATTTTGCAAATTTACGTGTAAATTTTATGCCCTGATTTTTTTTTTAAATCCATGGTTACCAGAAACCTTCCGTATCACAATAGGTTGATAGAACAACATTCAAATCATATTTATTATTAGAGTATATTGTGTAGTAACTTGCTTCTCTATACGTTGACAAATACTCTCCATTGAGTTTTTGCAATCACTTTAACTATTTATGATTTTGTATTGTGCATTTTGTGACAGTAAACCAGTTTTAGAGAAATATGACTTAGGTGAGCTAGTCAGTGGCGTCTCGTGGCATAATTTTAACCGTAAGAACACATAATTTCTATGCTCAGTTAAAACTTGCAGAAGCAAAACGATAAAATCAATGAATGTAAGGGTATAAGCTTATGCATATTAAAGAGTACCCATTCACAAAATATGAAATCGATTCTGCTGTTATTCTGGACAGCCAACTTGTCCACAACTTTTTAAAGTTAGTTTATTCTTAATAATTTTTTCTATTGATAGCATAGCTAATGCTCTGACATAATTCTTAGCTATGATATTTCTATAAATGCTTTTATAGCCTTGAATATGATAAAGAAACGTTGAGTTTCTGAAGTAGAATATTTACTATGATCTTCAAGAACATTGTTGTGCGCCGATAGATTTACAACCCTAATACGGATTCACCATCAATTTCACGACTATACACTAAAGGCATATGCATTAAATTTGAAAAGTGTGTAGTTATATTTGAATTGCCAGATATGCTCCTTTTATGATTTCCTCTTGCAGTATGTTAGCAATATACACGCATAATAAATGTAACGAATTAGTATCAAAGTTGCAGAGGTGTCTTTAATTACAGTTGAGTTAATTTTGAGTTTAACGTCCCGTTCAGCAGCGAAGTTATATGAGACGTGGAGCTACTGATTAACGTGAAATCCGAACCACATGAGCTCCCCCCGGGAATCGAACCTGGGTCTCCTACGCCAAAGGCGCGTACGCTAACCGCTTAGCCACTGAGGAGCTCTCTTTAATTACGGATGATTTGTATGTATGCTATTGCATTTTGTCAGGACCCTCAATGATTGTTTCGTTTGTATGTACGTCCTATGTCAACAGTTAGGGATGCGCACGAGACAAGATTTGTGGCTGTCTAGACTCGAAAATGTGCTGTAAAAGTGATATTTTGACTCGAAAAATGTATATTTCTCTATTGGAAGAGCCGTGTCTCGACTCGAATTTTGTCAGGAAAATCATGTCTCGACTCGTCTCGTGCGCATCCCTATCAGCAGTTAGGATACATGGAGCGAGATTTATAGTTGAAGTGTATGTTCTATCATTCTGAATTGAGCTCGGGACTTGTATACCAAAGGCACAGACAATAGACACTAGCCCTGGGAGAAAAACAAAACATTTCTTGAAGCCAACCGAACCACGGAGAACGTCACGGTTATCTTAGCACTTGTAATGGAGACACAGGGCAAGTTCAAACGCATTCAAGATTCAATGCAATGAATCAGACGTGAACAAATGTGACTAATATTATTAACTTATTATGAACATTAATAGAAATTTAAAATTACTATTGGGTTGTGATAGAATATTTCCGCACACTAGTTAAACTCAATGCACTATTACTGTATTTCTCACACTCCTCATGTTTCTTTGTTTTTTACTCTAAGGTCTTATTACATCTGATTAGGTTCATTGCAAATTCCCTTCAAATAGCAAGCAAAGAAACTACAACAATAATTATTTAGTTTCATAATGTGCCATTCATTCATTCCTTCTGAAAAATGAACTCTGTAATTTCGATGATATATATACATGTTAATTTTCACGTCCTGGCAATATACGTAGTTAACTTTGGCCAATGAGGTATTCACTTCTTTCTAATCTTTTACATTCCGTCTATGCATTAAATGATATACAGTAGTTCGGTGGTCTCCATCCCAACCTTTTTTTGAGCGGCGATATAGTTATTTTATTTTTAATTTTTATTATTATAAATTATAGTAATTTATGACAATACGTTTCTATAAAGCAATGACTGCTGTCCATTATAGTGCCACTGGGGCAGACTCAAAATCGCTTTTGGCTAGTTATTATACGCATCCAAGATACTAGTGTGTTGCAACATATCGGTTGGGAACCACTGCAATAGTTTGCAAGCGCTCAACACAATTCTCTAGAACTCATTAGTGTTGAGAGAGTATTTTTTAGGAAACCTACACTACAACTCTTCAGGAATATAATGGAAGATATAAGGAAGTATTTGCACATTTAGCCACCTAATATATTTACAATTCAGCGTTTATTTCTTTAAAATCAGAGATGAAATGGATTGTTTAAATGTGAGTGTACTCTTTATTTTTGAATTACGGTCCAGCGTATAACTTCTAAAAATTATAACTACATAACTTGAAGCTATGTTAAAGATATAATAAATAGTAGGAAATATATATAAGCGGCTTTGGCGAACATAATGGTATATCACATTTTCTAAGTTTCTAGTAAACTGGCAAAGAAGGTTGACCATTCCCATGCAATTCAATGGAATGATACATACCAAGGAAACATCTCCTATCAACTGCAAGAACATTTCTACCTACATACTTTTCTGTGGTCCAATCACAACCTATTTCACCTAATAATTCAATTTCAACCGTAATTATGTTCACTTCAGCTACTCATATTTACAATTACAATTACTTGCAATTACAATTGATCTAATATACCACTTTCATCACAAACGTTTTCTCTTTCACCATTTTGAAATGCACAGAGAAAGAACCAGGAACGTACGCAGAGGATGCGTTCTGGGGCTTCGAACCCCCATCTCGAAATTCCGACTAATTTTTGGAGTGAGTCTAATTTTTTAGTGATTTTACAAATTTTAATATAATTTATTGTCGTATTGAATTCGGACCTCCGTACCGAGATAAATTTCTGTGTGGGCACCTAAAGAGAGAGAGAGAATCACACCTCAGGCAATAACGTACAATATCCGAACTGAAGTAAGTTACGCGAACAAAAAAATTACCGCAGTTTCTCCACAAGTGTTACAGGTTAACGTACGTTATTGTGAATAAAAATACTTATCTTTTTCTACAAATTTCGTATGGGTTAACAGTACAATGTAGAAATAATAAAATCAGTTCCAAAATTGTTTTCAGGTTCTCGTAATACAGAATATAAAATTTTACGTTTATAGTAATGTTACAAAATACAGTTCTATTTCATAAACTAATCGCTTCCTTAAAAAACAAATTAAAATATTTAGATTAATTGTGCAAGAAAAGCGTACCTGAAAGAGAAATCAGAAAACATAGGTACTAAAAAAGAAAAGAGAAATTGGAGGGTTGGATGCAAGAACTAGGTAAGTCCATTTTCTAGCGAATTTGATATTTTCACGTTGTTTCAGTAGAAAAGAAAAATCACTACATTGTTAGCAAGAATCATGTGGGTCCGATGATTATATTTAGTGTTATAATGCAAAGGAGTTATCTACATACAGTGTTCATCGTGAAGTTAGAGCAAGAAGCTGACAGCTTTGGAAAAAATCTAAACTGGACTTATATAATTCTTGCATCCAATCCTTCAATTGAAATGCAACTTTATCCTGAGTTAAGAACTTTGGAGGAAGAGTTTTTAACCCTCACATCTCCTTAGTACGACCTTGGAAAGCCGTAATTTTGTTTTTCTTTCATTAGTTTATTTTTATTATAAGAAATTTAGTCAGTGAGAAATACAGATATCTGACTGAAAACTAAGTTATTCACTACTCTACTTGTAAAATGTGTTTATTCTTTGATTCCATTCAAAGCAAGACTTACTCAAAATAGTCTACAATAGTTGTCTGCACTGCACGTTCAAACCCTCTTTTGAACTTCGAGATATCCCAGTTCTTCTGGCCCGTTATACTTGCGCAGTACACATAAAGTAGCCCAGTTGTACATAGTTCACAACCTTGTTGTGAACGTGGCGTAGTGGTTGAAAGTACTAGAGCAAGGGGAAAAACAAGTGGAGCTGAGTGTAAAATTAAAAAGAAACTTCTGGAGACTGTAATATGTTACAGAAAAGGGAAAAAAAAGAGAAAAATATTTATAAACCCATTAAGTGTTTATAAATATCTTAAGGGACAATAAACAACCTGCAATATTTGAAGGTTGACGTTCTCTTGTGAACTGCATAAGGAGACGCCACTGGAAGAAATGTTCCTCATGACAGTCGATAAATTTCTCGTCTCGTACACAACACGAGTGAAGAAAAGATGTCACCACATAAAGTATTTTTCTTTTGCCTTTACTTACTGCTACCATCATCATATTTATTTAAAATATATATATTTTTTAAAAAATAATTAATTTTCATTTACCTCTTCATTCAAATAGAAAACACTTTTATTTTCCTCATGGAGTCTCCACGAAAGGTCATGCTCTGGTCGTACTGTAATGCTCTCGTCGTGCTTTAATTAAAGAAAATGTCTCAGCCGCGAAAAAGAGTGGTATCGCATGCTGAATACCAATTACAGCAGAAGAGCTTTTGGTCTCTGCATGATTACATGTACCAGTGGAATACAGACTATCTGTGTCCTCTTCTCTCTTTTCTTTCTAAGCATCCAGATTCATACGCCTAAAACGTATCCAGACGTGTTTTATTGTGTAGGAATGAGGCTCTTTAATACTACAGAGAATGTTATTAAAACACAGAGGCGCATCTGTAGGGTTGTTCACCGGGTTCGGACTCCCCGCACTTACAAAACTCAACCTACATTTATACATTTTTAAATAAAACTATACTTGTTTAATAAGGAAATGATCCTGGAGTTGGTATGTTGTGCTTATTAAGAATCATTCGTGTAGTATTGTTCATGAAGCGCATCATAGACTCATAGGAGCTTCTTGATAGTATGGTTTCATAATGAGTCTCTTAATGAAAGTCTTAATGCTTACATATTTCAACCGGTATCGTACAATATACACCGTGAGCATAAAGTCCTGCCCTGATTATAATATATATATATATATATATATATATATATATATATATATATATATATATATATATATATATATATATATATATATATATATATATAAAACGGAATAACCTTTGGACAGAATAATGTAAATTCTGGTCCGTTTCCTAGGTTAGTATCACAAGTTTTTTTAAAGACCAATAGATGGCACTAGTGCTACCCAAGAGTGACGCAGTACGTTGCTTGGCGCGCGCGGGTTAGTTGGCGAAATGGCATCGAAGCTAGTGATGGGTAAATTCCCGGGAAGATATTTTTCGGGAATTTTCCCTGGGGGAAGATTCCCAAAATGGGAATTTATCTGGGAATTTATGTACAATCAGAAAGAAAATTGCATTCTATTACTATATTATGATTTCAAAGTTGAATGAATTTTTATATCACAGCATATTATTACTATTGTCCACAGAGGATTCTTTAAAATCTATATATTCTAGACGGTACTATCTTACTTTATTAACACTTTATTATATTTAGAGAGTACACATACATGTATATTTATTTACAATATGTTCTATCAATTAAATATGTGTGAAAAAATTATATAGTAACAGTTTAAATTTATATGTAAGTGGATTTGCTCAACTTGACTCTATTACTGATATTATAAACTCATTAAATTTATAAATGTTATAAACCAATTAGATTGGGTAAATGCTAGAAGATACATGTGTCACCAATTTATCAACATTTGCGCATACATATTTATGTTCACAAAATTTGTAAGATACTTACTTATCTTTATATTTTAGCACGTGACATTGCCATACACGACCTTTCATTCTACCTATTTCTCCAAATCCCATACGTTAATTCGCATGTAAACTAAGTCCGTGTACCTCTTCAGAAATTCGAGTCAGAGAGGGGAGAACCGACGTCTATTACCTACTAATGGTGGTTCAGGGTTTATTAATAGTACTTCATCTCTATTTCTACATAACTCTAGATTACTTTACAAAAGGGTTCCTTTTCATCATTTGTAAATTAGTACTTTGCTAATTTTGGCTGTTCTTTAGCATTGGGGGCCAGCTTTTGCACCTACTTTTTTGCGATATTCTATTCCAATGCGGTTGTTTTATGGTTTCATACGTTAAATTACGTTACCAACATTAAATTCAGACAGCATTGCAGAGCGAGCGTTAGCGAATGAAGGCGGGTTAGAGCCCCGTATGACACGTTGTTTTCTATCTTCGTTACACACAATTCACTTTTTTTTCTCACATAAATTACTTCCACTTACCTTTCCGTTTTGTATAAATCCCCTACTGCCTTAAACCAAATAAGTTCGATACTTTCTTGACAACTTGAACATCACTATCAACTCATTTCTTCCGTAAATCATCCTACTTTTTGCTAGTATTTCAAATTTTTTAACCTCCAAATTCTTTAAAACCTAGAAGTAAATCATAATATATTAAAATAATGTAATTAGTCATCTTGTTCTTATAATTTAGAAGATAAAGTAAAGAAATGGAAATAAATTCCTTCCCGAGAATTTATAGACCAGGGAAAAAAACCGGGAATATTCCCATTTTTAAATTCCTTCCCACCGGGAATATTCCCACTGCCCATCACTAATCGAAGCAGGAGAAAGCGCAATGCGTGCTGTGGTATCATTACTCCACTGTAGACATTACTGCACTTTTTTTTATGGGGCTATATCAAGGACAGAACCGATGCCACACCTGTTGGTAACGTCGAGGAACTGAAGGCTAGGATACAAGCAGTTGTGGGTACTATGACAGAAGACATGTTACAAAACACCTGGCGGGAACTGGAATACCGCTTAGACATTCTCCGAGCTACGAAGGGGGCACACGTTGAAGTGGTCTTAAAGAAAACTTGTAATACTAACCTATGTAACTGACCAGTATTTACATTATTATGTCAAACGGTTCTTCTGTAATAAATTTTTGTAATCAGGGCAAGACTTTATGCTCACCCTGTATATAAATTCGATTCTCTCAGAACTAGCATGAAGAGTTAGGGGCACCCGTATCACTTTCTTCAGCTGAATGAAATCTATGGATTGATATATTTTAAAGATATTTTTCCCTGTTGTACGCAAATCATATTGTGAAATTTATATAACCACACATTTGAAAATGTTTAATCCTTTCAATGTAAGTTTCCAGGAAATCATGATTTATTTAAATTTCTTTCTTGCAATGCAAAAATGGTAGACTTTCATGTCTTCATGAAAATCGTTGTTTGTTCATTGAAAATTAAAGGAATTTTCTTTAGTTTAATATCTCACTGTTATGTCTTTTAGGTTAGAAGAGACGGGTGATTAACGAAAATGATTAATTGTGAAATTGAATATTTGCGGTCTCCCACTGGGAGTCGAACCCGGGACCACATGCATCAAAGGCACATGACTGTAGCAGCTATACCAATAGGAAAGGCGAAAATAATTATGCTTCTTGCAAAGATAATTATGCATGTGTGAGTCTCCTTGTGGTTATATAGTTTGTTCTTTTAAATCAAGACACAGCTAAATCTCTTTCCTACAAACCAAGAGAGTCACCTAATCTTACGTTAATCACTAGTACTAATCCTAATCTGTTTTATGAAATGTGTTAAGTGTCCTCAAAATGTACTATCGTACAGACTACTGAATCACTTTTTACAAGACCAAAACCTAGCTAAATGGGTTTCCGTCAAATATTGTATGATAAGAATCATCAGAACTGTTTTCAAGTGACATTCATTCAGCTTCATCCAATTTTCCGTTTCGAGCACTGATACGAGAGGAGAAAGTATGGTAATCGTAATATATAAATAGGTAGAACAATCAAATTTCAATATGTCGATGGACATACACGATATTTCATGACATCTACATGCCGAAATGCCTATCAATCTGCTCGTCTCATGTAAAGATGTGCACTCACCTAGAAATGAAATGAAATCTTCGAGTTTAACGCCCCACGTTTATGCCCTTTGGGCTAAAGGAGACGATGATTAAAGGAAGTGAGTGATGACGGAGAAATTGGTGGAATGAGAAACTGGGAGGAAACGGAAGTACCCTGAGAAAACTCACGGACACGATGTGGTTTAACAAAACTTATTTAGCTAAGGATCTAATCTGAGACGCTAAGCACCAGAGGTAAACACACTCTACCACTGAGCCACGTGCCTAAAAGCCATGTTGTTCAACGTATCCGCACCAAATTTTTAACTTAATGATTTTATAAGATTTCCTGGTGGGCGTGATTTTGAATTTTCTTCCTAACTCCCAAAAAAAGAGTAATTGACTAAAGGATAGAAATAAAGACCAAATTTTTTCAAAATCGGCTCTGAACCCCATCTTGTGGATAAATCATTTTTCTGGGGAAAATGAGAAGTTTATTGTTAGTAGTGAGTTTTCTTAGACGATTTTCTCCAAAATGACTGAGATGATTTTATTCATATTTCACAATCTTTTCGTTAATAACACTATAATATTGAGTAAATAATTTCCTAAAAAATATTCAAAAGAAATAGTTTACTCTACGAGGTGGTGAATTCCTTTTCAGACGATTTTCCTCGAAAACTAAGAAGACGATTTTGTTTATATTCTATAAATAAATATTTAGTTATTAATGCTATAATGGTACGTAAATCACTTCTATGAAAATGTCTGCAGGGGACTGAACTCTTAGGAAAACACTAACATATATCATTTTAAATTTCTTGTAAAAAAATCCACAAAAGAAAATTTACTCTCGAGGATGAGTTTTCTTCTGGCGAAGTTTCCCGACAACACTTATAATTTTTTCTTTTCTTTTCTTTTCTTTTTCTTTTTTTTTTTTTACAAGGAATAGTTTCATAAATATCCGAAATTGAAAATTGGAGAGAGAAAGTTTAGTGAGGGGCCGTACCTTTTTTTTAACAAACGCACTAAATGAATTCTCACGTAGTGAAATTGATGTCTCGGATTCCATCATAGCGAGATTCACAATTCCAAGAAAATAGTTAGTGATGTTTTGAAGTTAAAATATAGTCGCTCCCGAGCTGGAAACTGTAGAATTACTTCACTCAAACAAAATCATGATCCGCAATAAATAAATAAATACTTTTTTAAAATGGGAAATTATGTGGTTATTTTTATTAGGATCAGATAATGTGTCCTACAAGATTGTAAAGTGAATACGTCGGTCCGTTACTCCACACGATGACTTTTGAATGGAAGTGAATATTTTAATTCTGTTTTATGACTCAACATCACACATAAAGACCATTGAGTAGATCTGAGAATCCACCAAGCAGTTATATCAATTGTTATTCTAATAGATGGTGCTAGTGTCAACGTCAACCGACTTTAAGTGTCATTTGGAAAGACTTGATGTAACTAATTGATAGATTGGTACATCTACGCTACGGTTCTTTATCTGCATGTTGTCAGATAGTCTAATTCAGGTAAACAGCAAGAGCAAGCTGGAGCAATTACCTCAGCTGAGTTCGTTAATGGAGTAAAATTCCCTAGCTTCTACGCAACCTGCACAGCAGCACAAATGCTGGTTGCCCATAACATAAGGATAAGTAGCTTTTCTTATTTCAATTACCTTGACTGAGTTCATTAATGGAGTCAATTCTTTAACATCTTCAAAGGTAATGGTGCCTATCTATATCTTGTTTATAATCCGTGACATCCCCTAGCTTCTATGCAACCTACACATCAGCAAAGATATGTTGGTTGCCTATAACATAAGATTAAATAGCTTTTCTTATTTCAATTACCTTGTCCGAGTTCATTAATGGAGTTAATCCTTTAACATCTTCATGGGTAATGGTGGCTATCCATATCTTGTTCAAAAAGCGTAAAGTTCCCTAGTTTCTATGCAACCTGCACTGTAGCAAAGAAACGTAGGTTGCGTACAATACAAGGATAAGTTACTTTTCTTCTTTCAATTATCTCGACCAAGTTCGTAACTGAAGTCAGTCCGTTAATAACTTCATGGGTAACGGCGACTTTAACGGTAGCCATCCATATCTCTTTCTTTAGTGTTAAAATAAAGATACTTAATTCAAGAGTGCTACAAATTGCACTTCACAGTTTTAGATGGCAAGAAATACCTTCTAGATGTTGATATCTACCGAACGAAATTGAAACTACTAAGTGTGTTTTCCTTTATTGTGTTTAGGAAAGTACATTTTTCTTTCTTGAGAGGACTATCTGCTTATCGTTAAAATAAAGATATTAATTAAGGTGATGTATGAACCAAATTTTATATCATCTTCAACCGTTATCAGTCCTCTGCTGGGTGAAGCTTTACAGAAGATTGATCTGTACATTAGCCAATAATTTGAAATATATGTTATTTATGCACAATCGGATGTATCGGTAGATCAACAGTGTTGACATTTTCTCTAAAGTTCTTTTTATTTTAACATAAAATTTCTGCAGTCAACTCTAATCGGTAAGACTGTAGGCTACTTTCAAATACATAACTAAGGACCATCATTTAGTGTTTCTTCATTAAAGAAACAGATGATAGGGAGCAGTAGAATTGAAGACTTCATATTTTAAGAAACCTAATAAACTTCCAAAAATATCAACGGGATTGGCATCAAGGATTTTAATTGTGTGTCTGCAAACTATTGCTATATTCACTGATAAAGTTTGAAGATTAACCACGCCCTACAGATGGGTCTCTGTTGATATGAATGCAAACGGACAGTGTCTCATGCCCACTCAAATATAGTGGATCTTCTTAAATAACAAAAGACATAAGTATGCAGCATTCATTGTGCCAGAACTACGAACCTTCAGCTTCCTAGCATAGAATTTTCTAGTTCCTTTCTATAGCTTCCTACAGTAGCAAGCAAGGTAGCAATGTCTCTTTGTAGACCTATTGATATTGTGATATGTAGCGTCTTGAATGTTGCCACATTTCAAGAGTATGCTTTATAAAATTGAGTCAGAAACTTGCTCATATTCCCACCATGTGTTGCTATCACTTTATGAGACTTTGCTTTTCTTTCTTCGGGGCCAGCGGTTACATCTGGTGTGTGGGGTCCCTGGTTCAATCTCCGGACAGGTAAATTTATGGTGTACAACATGGTGTCAGTGAGTTTTCTCGGGGTGCTCCCGTTTCCTCCCAAATTCTCATTCCACCAATTCTTACATCATTATTCATTTAGCTTAAATTATCTCTCTCTTTTAGCCTAAAAGCATAATCCTGGGAAGTTAAACTAAAGATTTCATTTCATTTTTCCTCTTTATTCTATAGCGGTTGAAGGTAATTATTGAGAGCCATTAAAACTACAATTTATCTGCAAACGTTGATAATGACAGGATTCACTCTGTTGAACCTTGTACGTTCTCTTGATAATAGATTTTTTGGTCAATTGTCGAATTTGTGTCACGCGTCATAGAAATTGTTATTTTGTCTTGAGTCTTATACAGGGCACGTATCTAGGGTTGAACTTTAAATCACTGACCTTTGGAAACACACAATAGGTCGTCTACAAGAATTTCCATAGCAACACGAATACTGATCTTGTGAGAATGTTACTCTATAACTAGTTTCGTTTCGTTACTAATAAAGAAAAACTTTCCGGGACATACCTTTGTTGTATTTTGTTTCATACAAGTAAAGTAAATTTGAAAAATTCCATATTTGTATATACCCACGTATATTGCAGTTGATTAAAATTTATTTTCAGATTTTTTCATTCTCAAGGGAAACTTCGTAATTGAGCTAGAATGCACCATAGTATCTTTTTAAAAAAAAATCTATAAATTAATTTGACTTTTTATTAAAAAAACAAAGGGAAAAACAAATCCGTTACGGAATTCCACAAACATTCTTAATTTAATGAAGGACAGAATATAAATTTATAATGGAATTTGGTCTCGTGAGACCATTTTAAGTATTTTGCTTCATCTATAATTTCTTCTCTTTCTACGTATGTGCGTAGTTCTCATTTTTCTTCCACATTAATTAAAAGTTAATTTCTGGTGTTCTGAAGCGTGAAACAAAACACAGGTTGAATTAATTGTTGTTTCTCTCGAACTTCAAGTGAAGTTACCAACTTCTGTAGTGGATATTCAAGGGAAATTCTCGGAGTTACTTCCTTATTACAATATTTATAAAGTTCGGGATTAAACCATAATAGGAGATCTTTTTATAGAATGTCCGGCTCTTACTTCAATTATTCGGTTGAGAACCAAGTTTAAATCAATGCTCTACGCTTCTCTCTAAGGTTATTCTTTCTCAAACAAAAATTATTTAAGTCTCGCCTTGGAACCGTTACGTTAAAGTGTGACACCACTTCTCGGAAAATGTATCTGTTTCCACTGGAAGAGTTCTATCTTGTTTCGTCTCTTCTCCTGGGCAATTCTGTAAGATACACTCATAGAACCTCGGAGAAAAATGACAACTATCTACGGCATTATTATATAATTATACACATTATCATAGCTAGCTTTACATCTATTCTGGTTTAGGGCAGAGAAATTTGTTGACTTGGTTCGTAAGAGCAGTCACGATAGTGATGATGGGTATCCGCTTAAGACGATATATCTTCGGAACATTAGTGTCTAGCTACTTAATACCAACTAATGATGCTAATATAAGCTTCACCCAAATGAGAAATTTTTGTTGTAACAAACTTTTATGATGTTAGAAGATGATTTTTGTAGAGTCGTGAGTAGTAGTTATGGGGAGCATCCATATTCTATATCGATATTAACATGGTTTAGAGTAGCTACAGAATAAGTGACTTCAAGATATTAGGACGTTACTTCTACAAACAAAAATAAATTTGCAATCTGGTGATACTGCTCACATGTGGCTACGGTATCAGTTAGCGTCTATGAGTAGTGGCGTCAGTAACCAGTGGCTTGTATGTACAAACTTAAGCTTTCTGCGCGATGTGGCTGCTATGACATATTGCAGTTATATCCGAATGTAACACACACTGAATCCAGCGGATTCTGTGGCCGAATCGCTTCACCGAGGTCGAATTTGCTTTTGCGATGATGTCCGTACACCATGTGATATTCGAGACCTAGACGCTATATATGCTGCTGTGGACTTCAGACGCAAAAGCAAAATCGACCTTTTCACTGAGTGAAAGAAATTTGTGAGAAAGTTGGAAGAATAATAGATAACATTTAACGTTGGAAAGGAAAACGCAATGGAAAAGTGGAGTTGGTATCAAATATAGAAGTAAGAGGGAAGAAAGTAGAACAGATAACTTTAAATGCCTAACCTAGGCAATACTGTTAATGAAGCCATTAACTATAAACGCGAAAGAGAAGCAAGACATAGAAATAAAAGACAGCGAAAGAAGCGTTGAGGGAAATTAAGTTTTTTTGGAACTTTGAAGGAGTGAAGAAACTGATGACGTATATCTTTCGTATTAAATATTATACTTTATAAGACAGATGTAGACACTGTGTAAAAGTGTAAAAAATTACCTACTTTACAAATGTGGGTACGAAGATGAAGGGGGAAAATTTACTAGGTTGGGCAGAGAAATATTGAGGAAGAGGTGGTGAATAATAGAAGAAAGAGGGACAACATTGCATGCCATTAAGACAAAAGGAAGATAAATCGATCGACAAAGAGCTTTACGTGTCAGAAAATTAGTAGAAAATAGAGAGGTATTTAAAAAGTTCACAATTCATAAATTATTTTAAGGCACATAGTTCCTACCCCAATAGACTTGCTGAGGACCGTAGCATATAAAGGCCCCATTTTTTTCAGTGGATAGCTATAATATATCTTGTGAAATCCAATTATCTCAGAAACTGGACTTCCTGTCGGATATTTCTGGGCTCCATGCGCGATAATCACAGGATGACTTTCGGATATCCAGAAACTGTTTCGTGACAAGCATAATCATCATCTGAAGTCAGTTATCTCTCAATTGCCTTAGCACAGCTTTCCACCCTTCCTTATCCTGAGCCAGACTTTTCGTTACTTGTATCTTTTCCGTGACTCACATATCCATTGAAATTCCATAAAAATCTTCTGGATAATTCGCTTACCCTTAAAGTTTTTAACACTAGCCTGAATTCCCAAGATAGATACGGGACAAGAGTACCATTCAAAACACGCCCCGTAGACATATTGCTATGGTAAGTCAGTGGCAATAATAGTAGAATCCATATGATGACAATGGATAAATTATAATATTAAAGATAGTGGATAGTTTTATTTGAAAATTTGTATTAATGTAAAACTCTTTCATTTTGAAGAGACACATCCTTGATGAAGAACTGATTATTTAATTAAATTGATTGATTAGTGGCCGTATGGAATACTTCTTTAACAACGAGGCTTTGTGAAACAAGGCCTATTGTCTAAAGTGGCAGTTAAATACTACTTCGGTTTGTATTTGAGGAAGATACTTCTATCAGAAATCCAATGATTGGAACACTTGCGAAAAGAGGCTAGAAACCAGCACATACATGCGACATTTACACACTCCTGGTTTTGAACACTAGTAGAAAAGATTACTATGGCCAGACCAGGAAGACGATAGAATTAAATAAGGACGGTTAACAACAATCCAAACTGGAGTAACTTAGCATATTGCAATATCCTGACGACGTGTTGGCTACAGCAGAAGACACTGCCACTATAAACAAGCTATCACGTGGCGGACGATAGCAGTGCCAGTAACGAGGATGAATGTAGATCCCTAAATATACTATGTAAAAGAATAGCATCAAACACAACCATACCAGTCTGCCTGGATTGATCATTATCCTCTCTTGACTACGTGCTCCCTGAAAAACTTCCCCATCTCTCTTGGATGATTGGATTCTGAGGATAACCTATACTTCTCTTTTGGCTGCGTGGACCCTGAGAAACCCCTATATCTCTCACTATCTTGTCTGCGCCAGGAGGATCACACAAGCTACCCGCTCTGGTCGCTTGGGGCGTGAAGTTAATCCGTCTTAGAACTCAGAGTTGCCTATAGGTCTGGAGTTATCCTGCACGAACGCTCACTGTACTCTTTCCTTACTATTTAGATAAGAGACGCATATTATAAGAGATATAATTCCTTTATAGAATTCGACTTTATAAAGAAGAAGTTCCTGGGTTTTTGTATTTGGTCTAGGAATTAATTCGTGCGGGTGGACAAGAGATGGCGCAACGAACGGAGCGTCCCACAGTTCCGTGTATCCACACATGTGTTGCAAACCCCTGTCATCGCGTATCGTTCGTAGTATAGGGCAGTGGATTAAAGCGTCAACAACACCAGTTTGTAGTTAAGTGAACATGGCGCAATTTGTGCCTGATAAAGTGTTTTTGCGGGGTGTCCTGCTGCATTACTTTAACATGCAGAAAAGTGCGACTGAAAGTCATCGTATTTTGGTGGAAGTGCATGGTGACCATGCTCTAGCTGAGCGAACGTGTCAGAAGTGGTTTGCACGGTTTAGAAGTGGTGATTTCGGCTTGGCAGACCAAGAGCGAGCTGGACAGCCAAAAACATTTCAAGACGAAGAATTGACAGCATTGCTCGAGCAGGATTTGTGTCAAACGCAGGAACAACTTGCAGCAGCATTAGGCGTTGATCAAACAACAGTCTCCAAACGCTTGAAAGCTATGGGAATGATTCAAAAGATGTCACATTGGGTTCCACATGAATTGAAAGACAGAGACGTTGAAAGACGAAAAACCATTTGCGAATTGCTGCTTCAACGACAGAGCAGAAAGGGGTTTCTGCATGGAATTATTACGGGTGATGAGAAGTGGATCCATTACGAGAACCCTAAACGAAAAAAGGCCTGGGTGAAACCAGGTGAACCAGGTCCATCACAACCAAAACGAGATATTCACTGTGCAAAGGTTATGCTGTGCATATGGTGGGATATAAAAGGTGTGGTGTACTATGAGCTGCTGCAACCGGGTGAAACTATGAATGGAGAACGTTATCGACGACAATTAATGCGTTTGAAGCAAGCTCTGGCCAGAACACGACCAGAATGGGAGAACATACATGATAAACTTATTGTTCAACATGATAACGCTCGCCCACATGTCGCAAAACCGGTCAAAACCTATTTAGAAAATGTCGGATGGGAAGTTTTACCCCACTCGCCGTATTCACCAGACGTTGCTCCTTCGGACTACTACTTGTTCGATTGCATGAACAACGATTTGATTGGACAGCGGTTTACTTCTTCAGAAGATATCGAAACATGGGTCTCTGACTGGATCGCTTCCAAGGATGAGGACTTCTTTCGCCACGGAATCCGTACATTGCCTGACAGATGGGCGAAAGTGGTGGCTAGCGATGGACAATATTTTTCTTAAGGTATTTATGTATTTTGTGTTTGTACTACAGCTTCAATGTGTGCGTACCAACCACACGAATTAATTTCTAGACCAAATAATAAAAGGGTGAAGGGAGAAAACACAAAATCCCGTGTATGATTTCTCTGCGACCATCAAAATGTTACAATGTAAAGTGTACTGTGAAGAGCTTCTGATTCTTAGGCTTTGAACACTTTTGTTTTCTACGTCATGGTGTTTCCTAATTAATATCTCGACAGTTTTATTACTGCAAGATAATATAACTAGTACCTACTATTTATGTGAAAAGATAAATTGTTCTGATATACTGGGAAAAATTCAAGTATTTAACATATTATTCATCAAAATCCAATCCTATTACAAAGTACAGTCAGAATAAAAGTTCTTACCGTTTGATATCGTAAATAACTTCAGAATGGTAGGACAATATGAGTACTTTTTTCAGTAAATTAAAAAGAATGTAATTTTCTGTACTTTCCAGCCCCACCACCGGTATTTCCAAAATAAATGTTATCAAACGGAATGAAATTTTGTCCCTGACTGTACAATGGTTGAAATGTATATCTTTTTTGTAACACTGACGGATAACTGGCAATTTTCTCTGTAGTGATGGTTGCATCAGAGCTCTCTTTCATATGTACGCTACATTATATTCTGTTGCATGGTTTCTTTTTGAAACATTTCTGAAACTAATGAATATAAAAGGTAAAACAATGTCAAGAGACATTTTTTTGTACAGTGGAACAAGTAACAATAATGTTAAGATTAAATTGAAAACATAATGTTTATTACTACTACTATTATTAAGCGTCAAACTCAGGAAGAAGAAACAAGCCAAATATCTCCATCTTGAGCCATCTTTGCTTTTGGGCTTATTTATTTACCAGTATCATTAGGAAGCGTTTCGGAAAACTTCCAAGGAAACTCACTCCCTTACGACTTTTCCATAATCAGTTAATGAATGAGTTAAAGAAACTATGTACCTTAGGGCCCCACTCTCCTGGGACCCCAAAAATTTAAAGGAAAAAACTGGATATCATCTCCAAAAATGAGATAAAAAGTAAAGAAAGTAAAATCTTTATTTATTTATTTATTCAACACAACAGGCTCTAGGTCCAGTTACAGTGATAGTTATATACGTATATATTAACAAGATTATACATTTATACATTTTCATTATCACATATATTTTAAGCCTATTCTTATATACTGTCTCCGACATTCTAAAAACACCTCCTATAATATATAATCTTACAATTGCATGGTAGGAAGCACTCATCTTCTATATAAGAGACTTAGGAAGGATAATTGGTTTTGCCTTTTTGCAGTAAAATGTACTACTATTTCCTACGCGAGTTTTACTTGACGAGAAATTCAATTGAACCTTCGAAATAAGATCAGGATAGTCAATTTTACCATGTAGTAATTTGAGTAAAAATAAAAGATCCGTACGTTCTCTCCGTTGTTTCAACGTGTTCCTATTGAAATTTTGTACTATTTCTGAATATGATTCGTATTTCGAATACATGCCAGTTTTTCTATAAGGAAGTAATCTCAAGAATTTTGATTATATTCTTTCAATCATATCTATGTGTTTTAGTGCTTTTGGTGACCAAGACAGAGTCGAATATTCTAATTGCGATCTCACAAAAGAGAATTAGAGTTTCATTAATATAGTATCGTTAATACATCATCATTTACCTATTTCTCATAATAAACCCAAGATTTCTGTATGAATTATTAATAATTGTTTCAATATGATAAATAAAACTTAATTTAGGATCAAATAGCACTCCTAGATCTTTAACTAAGTTAGGTGTGTCTAATATAGTTCCTTCAATAGAATAGTCATATTTCATGCTGTTCTCCTTGGGGCTAAAGGAAAGAAGTATGCATTTATTCACGTTCAACTTAATCTTGTTATATATTGTCACACCAGTTCTTAATATTGCGTAAGTCTATTTGCAGTTTTATACAGTCTTCAAGCGAATTAATTTCGGAGAATATTTTAAGGTCATCCGCGAATAGAAGAGTGTTAGAGTAATGAATGTTATATGGTAGATCATTTATGACTAATAGAAATAAGAGTGGACCAAGATTTGAACCTTGAGGAACTCCAGATAAAGCTGTGATTTTTTTAAGAAACATATCCTTTGTACATGACGGCTTATTGACGATTTTGCAAATAGGATGCGAAAAAACTTTTCGCTTGAACAGGGATATTAAAAGTCGTTAGCTTTTGTAACAGTACATCATGGCCTACCAAATCAAAGGCTTTTCAAAAGTCAGTATAGATCACATCCACTCGACTCCCTCTATCCAATTCATTTGCAATAAAGTCTGTAATAATGGCTAAATTAGTGGATGTTGATTTATTTTTTAAGAAGCCATACTGGTATACTGATATGACGGGTTTTACATGATACATTATCCTCTTGAAAATTACTTTCTCAAAATGCTGATAAAATAGAGATAGGCCTAATATCCTGTATGTTCTGCGCATCACTAGATTTAGGAATAGGACAAATTATAGCTTCTTCCCTTTTGTCCGGAAACACGCTTGTTTTTAATGACCTATTTATAATTGTGTGTAGCGGATGTTTAAGAATGTCTATACAACCTTTAAGAATGTACGGTAGTATACGATCCGATCCACACGATTTTTTGGGTTTCAACATCCTTATGGCTTCCTCAACTTCCTCTAGAGCTATTTCGTTTAAAAGAAACCTACCTACCGTTGCATAAGCTGTCCCACCAGGCATGAAACTATTTCTGGTCCATTTCATTTCAAATCGTACACGTGATAGCCAAATGTACCATGACCATCTTGAAGTTGTATGAAAAAAATATATATTAGAGATAGACATCACCAGATTTCAGAAACAAAATAGTTTTGGTCTCTGATGATTTGCAACACTGTTGCAACCTCTTAAAATCACCACAGATAGTTACTTTTGCAGCAAAATGAGGAATTGGCGTTTTGAATTCATTACTAAGAAAGAACAAAAAGGGCTAGAAATCATTTTTGTTGTTTATTTTATACTATGTTTCCAACTCTTCCAAACCATAGCAAACAGAGGCATTAGAGGTGTAACATAAACTGTAACAAAATTGTTGAACTTGGAAAAAACTTTGTTGTGCACATATTTCGGATATTTCCTGTGCCTAAATGAAAACACATAAGATTTGTCTTATGTTGGGAATAAATACTATGGAAACATGACATTACAGTAAAAATATTATTTCCTACAAGTGAGAATTTAGCAAGAAAAAGTGAAAATTTCAAAATCGGACTATTTTCAAAAATTAATACCTCATAAACCTCATTTTGATTTTTCGTAAAATTTACACAAAGCATGCACACAAGATTATTCTCCAATTCTGTAAAGACAGACTTGGTATTATTTTTCTGCGAAGAGAGATATGAATTTTTATGTTGCACCTTACACAAGTTGTGAAGTAATAGTAAAGTAGTGAACAAAGTGTGGGATTGGCAACACTGTTTTTGATGTGTTTTTTTTTTTGTCAATAATGTCTAAAGGACATGGTACGCCATCGACACGTTGGTGTAAAAGACAGTAACTTCATTCACTTATGTCGGCCAGCCCCCATTTCAAATATGCCCCCATTAATTTTAAGTTATGGATCCAGATAAATGGCAACATTGTATTTTCACTTAACATTGGGCGCATAAACAGTGTATAACCCAAACGGCTCGTCTGATTTAGAAAATTCCTTTACTTTAGATATTGAAATCATCCTATTTGGAAACGGTTTCCCCCTCTTACATTTTGTTGTAGCTCTGATAATAACAGATTTACCCTATGTCAGGGGAGTTCTGAGACACCCTGTACATCGGAATGAATGAACGGACGGACATCGATTCAAAAATAACTCTTTTGGCATGTAGAGCTCATGAAATGCTTAAATTCGTTCAAATCTTGAATTAGATTGTTTTCACTACCACTATACAGTCTTCAATCCCAGCATCGATCAAAAGTAACATAATAATAGACTAATAATAATAATAATAATAATAATAATAATAATAATAATAATAATAATAATAATAATAATAATAATAATAATAATAATAATAATAATAAATCAAAAATGAGTAATTTATGAGGTCATTCCGTTAAATGCTAGTAATTAGTTAGCTATTTACTGAAATTCAAAACTCTATTCTCACTGTGTATGCGACCGGTAGAGCGAACATGAAGAACGAAAAATCGACCAGTTAACCATTCTGGAACATGATAAAGACAACATTTTCCGCTCTTGAAACGATTCTCATGCTAAGTGGATATCTACTGCATGTTGAAAGGGTAAAACAACCCGTTTTCGCACTAACAAACATACCAATATAACAAATTGTTAAAAACTTTCCTGAGGAACAACATTGCATAATTATAATACCAGTCGCAGATCAATAAATAGGAAAAAAAAGGGGGGAAACACTTGGAGCGTGCTTTGTAATAAAAGCTGTGTGCAACGATTTTCATTTTCCCAGAATGAACAAACAACCATTACTTCGCAAAATGAATACAAAATATTTGCTCTATTAAAATATTTCGTATCTGTTACACGGGCACTGGCATTGAACGAAAATCATTTGCAATATCAGGATGTCCAGAAGGTGTTGAGCATTTGGAGTCAAAATTGAGAATACATTTACTGTGATTTGAAAGTAACATTATGAAATCCAGGCTCGGCTCTGCCATATGTGCAAAATGTGTATTTGCACGAGGTGGCAAGTTTTGAGGGGCGACAAAATCTGTTATGATTATGTATTATTGTAAAGTAAATATTTCTCGTTGGAAACAGACTTAATGATGCTGGTAGTTAAATTTACTAACAAGGGAGAGTCCCACAAGGTACCGCTAAAATCTGATTGCCACATAGCACATCTGATAGAGCATCATGAGAAATGAACATTAGCAAAATTTAAGGTGCTTTGGACCAGAAGCAGGCACGTAGCCAAGGGGGGGTCTCCCCCTTCGAGACCAGAAAAGAAAAATTAAGGAAGGATAAAACAAAATGAAATGACGAAAAGAAGGATCAGCGTTAAAAATTAAAAAGAAAACTACAGGAAGCTTTTGCTTACTCTTTCTTATGAGGAGATTTGTATTACTTGCAATTTGGTGGCGAGGTAAGCGAGATATTCTGGAAGAGTCAGGAAATTTGAAATTTCAAGAAAAGTTATGGAATTCTCAGAATTTCTGCTAGTAGTCAGGGAGATTTCAAGCTTTCGCAAGCATAATGCCGTTGTGTAACAGCGTGGACATTTTACTGTGGTCATCATAATTTTTCGTCATCGCATCCTTGCAGTATCAAACATGTTATTTCAAGGACAATTTTCTATTGCTCCTTTAACCTGTCATTTGGAACCGACAATAGTTGACGAAATATTAAAAACAAAAATATATGATGAAAGAAAGTTTTGTTAGCATTTGATTCAACAGAGAAAGCAACGCATATATTGTAAAACTAGTTGAATATACACATGCTTCGCACAGGGACTGTATTTGGAAGTCAACGCCTGTGGGAGTATCACCATGGATCACAGCGACGGCGAAAACTATGGATTTGATACTAATATCGGTCATTTTGGGCTATTTTTACATGTCTCGGTATCCACCCCCGCTGACTCCCGGCCCGCATACAATTGTAACTAAATTTGCAAGTCATCGCTAATGGAAGTCTCACCATTGATTTCAGCGACCGCGAAAACTATGGATTTGACACTAATATCGATAATTTTGGATTACTTTTATGTGTCTTGGTATCTCACCCCCTTTCAGTGACCCCCGGCCCGGAGCCGAATAGCGTGAATTTAGAAGTTAATGCGATTCGAGTTTAACCATTGATTTCAGCGACCGCGAAAATATGAATTCCACAGTAATAGCTCAAGTGGTAGAGCGTTGGCTTCGCATTCGGGAGGTCGTGGCTTCGAATCCCGCTGCCGACCATCCTGACTGAGGTTTTCCAGGGTTTCCGTCAGTCCTACCAGACAAATGCCGGGATGGCACCTACTAAACAGGCCCTGGCCGATACCTTCCCAAATCCTTTCCATTGTTAATGTTGTTGGATATCCAGTGTAAAATGGCCTCTGAGCTGTATCTGGTGATTGTTAAATAAATAAATAAATATCGATCATTTTTTACTACTTTTACATGTCCCGGTAAACGCCCCAATGTTTCGAAATTAAAGAAAAAAAAACACTTCGTCTTGATCTGGGGCCTGGGCCAAGGTACCCCTGACCAAAATTTGGTAACTCTCGATCCACTCGTCTGGTCCCTAGGCCGCACACAGACAGACAAACACACAAACTCTTTATTTTATTTATATTAGAAGATAGTTTACAAGACAGTATTGAGTATGTACTTTTATAATAATTGAGATTATAACGAAAGGAAAATTGTTATATTTGAATAAACAGGAGAAGGACGTAAATATTGTAAAGTCTTTTTCAAGACTTTTTTTTATTATTTTGCTCGAAATTTCTTCCTAGTTTGTTATTAAAATACTTGCCAACATATTCTCATTTTATTGTCGTAACAAACCAATATACGTTAATAGTAAAGTAGTTTAGATTGATCGAGCTCCTGGGCCTTCAGAATTTCATGTTACTCTCCCCCCCCCCCCCCGTTACGAAATTCTGGCTAAACGAACCAATATATGTTCCAGTAAAATAGTTTAGAATGATCGAGCCCCTTTGGTGATGACCACAGTATTTCATGTCACGGACCCCCCCCCCCCCCTTCACGAAATCCTGGCTACGTGCCTGCCAGAAGGATAGGAGTTAGGCGGCTTCAAATTAAGGTCTATATCATGGAATTATTTACGTTTAAAGTAAATAACTTGAAAACCGTTAAAGCAATCAAAACGAAAGTTGTACAATATAATGAGAACAAAATGCCTTATCAAAAACCATAAATAGTGTTGCCATAGGTGAAGCAGTGTTGCCAACTCAGCATAAACATATTTTATTATAAATAGCACCATATACAAGTTTGCAGAATTTGAAATGCACTATTATCACTAAACATAACAATGAAATGTAGTGGTACAGTGTTGCACACTATTGGAGTTACATGTGCTGAAAATGTACAATGGAGAAGTCTGATATGTAGCAACAAAGAATAATAAAGGAATGCACTAGAAACAAGTGAGGATTTTGCATTATACTTCGATAGCCCCGATGAGTAAGCAGACAACTCGCAAAAACAAAATGATACACGCGAGGAAAGAAACACGTGTTTTTAATTCTCTAAACTGGTTCTCGATTATCTTATCAGTATTTGGAAGAGTAGTTTCTTGGTTTCTGTCTTTCGTGTTAGTGACATATTCTTTTACTTCCTCTCCTACATACCGTATAATTATGTTTGTACACTGTAATATTACCATATTCACATTGGATATATAATTATTTTTATAACTACTTCATTTCGTTTCTAGTCGGACCGGATAGCAGTGTGATCTAGAAGTGTAGATAACCGACATATTAGGCACCGCGTGTTCCAATCCCGCCTTAGACATGTTTTTGTTGTACTTTTCACCTTACATTTCATTGTTATCTTTCTCTTTCATAGTGATTAGGATCCCACTTTGCACCCCTATATAAGTTAGCTTCGAAGCTGACACAGAACGAAAAAATGGCATCACACAATTTCGTTTTTCAAATGCATCAATATTTTGTGACATTGCTGACATTTTGCTATGTTATACTTCCTGTGTTATGCATTTAATCTAAATTCATAGTATGAGAACCAGATTCCTTTATTACCATCTGTTGCCACATATCAGAAATCTCCATTGTACATTTAAAATAGCTCAAATAGTTTACAACACTGTTCCACTACACTTCACTGTTATGTTTAGTGATAATAGTGGATTTATATGTGTGCAAATTTGTTGATCGTGCTATTTATAATAAAATATTTTATGCTGAATTGGCAACACTGCTTCACCTATGGCAACACTATTTATAGTTTTCGATAGAGCGTTTTGTTCTCATTATATTGTGAAACTTTTGTTTTGATTGCTTTAACGGTTTTCAAGATATTTAATTTAAACGTACATAACTCCATGATATAATTTTTTGGATATTCAAATTTTGAAGCCCGGTAGGTCATATCCTTCTAGTCCATAGCACCTTAAATTTTGCTCATGTTCATTTCTCATGATGCTCTATCAGATGTGCTATGTGCAATCAGATTTTAGCGACAACTTGTGGGACCTTCCCGTGTAAGAAGGAACGGACATCAACATGTCATCCGGACATCCGAATCAAATCTAGTCCATTCGATAAACATAACAAAGATATGTTCATGCACAAAAAATTAGATGCCATAGACAAGGGAATAAGTCCCTGGGGCCCATTAACTCTGTTAGTATAAAGAAAATCGTACACTCGAGGTGAAATAGCTATTGCATCAACACTGCTCATTGGAAAGTCATGATTTATAGTTCATTCTCTTTAGAATGAAACAAGCTTTCCAGAGGTGCTATGTATTGGAGCCCATAATGACCTGAACAAGGCAAATTGTGAAAATGTCGATAAAATTCCCTTCAGAAATCCCTCAGATCAACTTTGGACCCCTCTGGAGTGTCGTAAAAGCATACCATCGAAATATATCTCTGAAATTACTACATGGATTAGGAAATGAGTGTACCAAGTTTTAAATTGATAGACGGAAGAGATATGAGCGGAAAGCTTGTATAACTATACACATTTTCCCCTCATATCTGTTCCGGTTTTCACACGTCTGTTTTGAAAACAGACCATTTAGTACCATTTAGTGTGTTCTACACAAGTCGAGACAAATGGTATCATGATGGTAGTGGGCATTGACGACGCTACAGAAGGTAAGGGGAACCAACGATCTCCCAATGACGTCGTTCGCCTCCGGCTGCTTCCCCCAAGCCAGGTCCGCACAGAGGAATATTTCATTGGGACATACAGTATCTTCATGTTGGGCCTACTAAAGACAGTGGCGATGCAACCCGGGACCGGAGGGCGTCAGCCCTCCGGTTATTTGACTGATAAAAAGAATTGATGACATAATATATTGGGACGGAACAGAAAAACTGCACATATTTCGGGAAGTGATTCGTAACATCAAAAGAAGACAGAACATGATCATTCACAACATCATTTTGTTTTAACAACACCTCATATATGTCTCCTTGGTGCCTTTAAAACAAGAATTTTCAAAAAATGCTAAGACATTAGTCCGTTCGTTTTAAATGAAGAATTTACATACCAAGTTTTATCTTTCTGTATCGACAGTATCGTCAGATGCTCAATTTTACACATGAATTTTGCCCCCCAGGTTCATATTGTGCAATCCTTGTGAAAAACGAACACTTCTGTTAGTTTAGGTGTTAACATATTGAATTTTAAGTACACGAATATGATTACATACCATTCGCATCTTTTATTTCCTTAATTAACAATGCATTAATTTATAACGAAGAATTTACTAGAGATTAACTTTTTGTTCAGTTAGAAAGGAAAAAATACTATTATTGCTAAAAAAAAAATTAACGTATTGTTTACTTAGGAGCCACGGATTACCATTGCTATGAAAACATACGTACTGAGAGGTTAATGTGCTAATACAACGTAGTTCCTTGGAAGTTGGTAAGACAATAAGGAGAAACTATTCTAAATTGAAAGTAAACAGAACATAAATTCCCAAAATCGAGCTGTTTGATTACGAAAAAGGAAATCTTACACAATGGTCATGGAAATATCAACAAAGTATATGCAGCACTAGAGAGCGAGACAGAGAGAGAGAGAGAGAGACCATGCAAAACCTGGATTAAGCGTAAATGAGAGGCATTGAGCTCATTTCTTCCCTACTAAACTGTTGAGAGGTTAATGACGTATTTAAGGGAAACAAGCTGCAATTTTTTTTTAAATATTAGAAATGTTATTGTTGAGTAAAATAACATCCAGTAGCTTGGAAAGACAACAGTGGCAGAGCGAGAAAGATGGCGTAATTCCCACTGCTGAACTTACAAAGAGCCGGAGAGATTCCTTCCAGCAAGAGAAGTAATTATTTCATATTGTAATGTAAATAAGGATAAATTGAAACCTGTTTTTCACTTCAGAAAGATGATTCGACAAACGTAATTGTTGAATACATTGTACGAGACTCAGAATATTCCTCCCTCTTATCAGGCACGTAGCCACGATTTCGTGAAGGGAGGGTCCATGACATGAAATACTATGGTCATCACACCAGGGGCTCGATCATTCTAAACAATTTTACTGGAACATATATTGGTTCGTTTAGCCAGGATTTCGTAACCGGGGGGGGGGGGGGGGAGGGGGGTAACATGAAATTATGAAGGTCCAGGAGCTAGATCATTCTAAACTACTTTACTATCAATGTATATTGGTTTGTGAGGATATATTGGTAAGTAATTTTAATAAACTATGAAGGAATCTCCAGTAAAATATATAAAAAAGTATTGAAAAAGATTATACAATATTTACATCCTTCCTCAGTTTATTCAAATATAACAATTTTCCTTTTATTATGATCTCAACTATTATAAAAAAAAGTACGTATTCACTATTATAAAAAGTACATACCCAATAATGTCTTGTAAAATATTTTGCAATATCTGCGTTCCTTTTTCTGTTGAATCAAATGTTAACAGAACTGTCTTTCCATATATATTTTAGTTTTTATTATTCCGTCAACTACTGTCTGTTTCAAATGACTGGTTAAAGAAGCAGTAGAAAATTGTTTTTGAAATAACATGTTTCATATTGCAAGGATGCGATGACGAAAAATTATGATAAAAAATGTTTACGCCGTTACACAACGGCACTATGCTTTCGGAAGCTTGAAATCTCCCTGACTAGTGGCAGAAATTCTGAGAACTTTTCTAGAAATTTCAAATTTCCTGACTCATCCAGGATATACCGCTCACCTCGCAACCATGTATTGCAAGTAATACAAATTTCCTCATACGAAAGAGTAACTAAAAGCTTCCTGTAGTTTATTTTTAACGTTGCTCCTTTTCCTCATTTCATTTTGTTTCATCCTTCCCTAATTTTTTTTCATTTCTGGTCTTGGCTACGTGCCTGCTCTTATGCAACACTGAGGTTATGAACGATGGGACCGAATTACAACCGGTGTTTGAATCCGATGCAGTTGGTGGGTCACTGATCATCATGCCAGATCACACTGAGAAAAAAAAATGTAGGTGGCATACTTAAAAACGTAGGTTACATTCGTAATTCCTGTAGTTTCTGGACTTAACGTACAACCGTATATAACATCCTGCAGCAAACGTATAGCTGAAAAAGTATGTATTATACGCACTGTCTGCATAAGTGCAATGACGTCATTCGTGTGACGTCATCTGCAGTAACAAATATATACGGAGGTGATATCTAGCTTTGTGACGTCAGGATCGTATGTAGCATGTGGGTTAATAATGACGACACACACTGACTATCAGGACGGAGCATAATTTCAAGAAGTATGCAATATACGTTCTTTACGTATGTTTCTTTCGTTCAACCCCAAGACAGCATCTATATTGTACTTCTGCCCCGTACGTACGACTAGATACAGTATACGTATTGTACGTATGTATTATACAGATTTTCCTTATGTCGCACACAGCTTGTCCAGATACAGCATACAGAATATCCATATGCACCATACAGAGTGCACATATGTAGCTTACAGACTGTATGCATGCAGCATATAGATTATACGTATGTCGCGTACAGGTTGGCCATATGTAATGTATGGATTGGATGTATATAGCTAATAGGTTGTCCATATGAAATATACGGATTTTACCTGTATCGCATACGTATTGCCTTCTTGTAATATATGGATTGGACATATGCAGGATCTAGATTGTACGTATAGTGCACCATTATTAAAGTGCTGCAACATACTGCAAAATGCATGATACATTCTTACTGTAATGTTGTCAAATATTGTTTTACTCTGTATGAAAACTAAATAGCTTAAAATATGTTTGATCTCCTTTGTGCCAATAATAATAAAATTAACAATCTTAGTTTGGAGCAGTGAAAGTGTCCAAAGAAATGTATTTACCTGCAGGGTGTCCTATAAGTTTGGATTTCCTGCTAATTCGTTGGGAAGCTACTGCAAAGCCAAGTGTTGAAAAGTGACACAAGCGTTAATTTTAAAATTATGGACACAAAGGAGGTTAACCATATGTTAAACTATTTTCGTTTTCATACAGAGTAAATCAATATGTGATATATTACTGTAAGAATTTATCATATGCTTTGTTGTTAGTTAGTTCCAGCACTTTAATAATAATGCAAAATGCACAGCCATATACAATCCTATATTCAAACTCAAACAACTTCTCTGTACATTTTAATTACCAGGTATGTTTTTTTTTTAATGTCGCAACAATTAAAAGTATGGTGTCAGCTGAAAACGTGTTCGCTCACAAGATAATTTCTACTCAGTACTCGCCATAAAAATGCAACACCAAGAAGGAGGCTGGGTAGCTGCGCCAAAGTTCCCAGGCCGATACCTAATAGTAAGTGCAGAATACTCTTAAACGTCCGCCGTATTCGCTGTGCGACAACGTGGTGACAGCGGAGGCGTTGTGCAGCCATCGACTAAACATATTTATCCTTCCCTGCTCTAGACATTCTGCAAATTTGGATTTTCGTGGGTGCATCCTTCTTAGTGCAACATTTTAAGCAACGAGCGGATTAACAGTCTCATACATTGCTTAAAGAAAGAGCAATGATTCTCAGAATTACTCGGAAGATATTATATATATATATATACAATAATTTAAAACTGTTATTTCAAACTTTGCAATTCAGAGCACGAAAAGAACTATAGCTAAAGGAACACTGATTTTAGCCAGATAGTAACTAGTAAACTCAATCACACTCAGTACCATTAGTTCATGGTGTTATCCGTAAGTCAGAGATCATGGTATCTCATTTCGTGTAGACTTTTGCATTTGTTTAATGCTAAAAATGTATTTTATCGCTACTTGAACCCAGTACCATATATATATACCGACAGGACGTACCTTAGTCACAAGGTGACATGAGTGAAACACTAAACTATTCGATTGACACCTGCGGCCTTGTCAACACTAGAGAAAGTTACAAAGTGATTAAGTAAATACGGAACATAGTTCATACAAAGTATAGCGATGTATGAAGTCTCCGTTTCATACGACTTGGATAAAGGATACATCTGAAATTGCAACAAAAAATATATGATTTCTCTGGATAATTTGGATTAGTCCAGAATTCGAACACATATACGTTGGTAAGTCGAACTTTTTTTTTTTTTACTTCTTTCTTCGGATTCCCAATAAAGTTGACTACTGAAAAGCTGAGTTACAGATTCTGTATTAAAACAACACCTTTGCTAGACATGTTCAGTATACACATTGTCTTACATACAGAACAATACATTAGTTATTAATGCATGTCTGAAATAATAGTGCTTCGTATAGAATTTTACTTCATTCAAACGTAATAGCACGAAGATAAAAAAATATTGCGAAAGATAATGTTCTTATTACAGAGAAAAAGAGTTGAAATGACTTAACAGTAACAAACATTTTCTTTAAACAGAGACAATATTTTATTCTAATTTATGGAAGAAAGAAATAATTTGTAGTACAGTATCTTTATTAGGGTTATATGTTCGTACAAAAGAATGTAAGTACAATTGGGTCTGTCTTCAGAAAGGACGTACTTTTAGCCACAACCTACACTGCTTCTTTTCACTGTCTTTCAAGCAGAATCCTGGTTTGATGCACGAAATACCTGAAACAAAAATCAGAAAACATTTAAAATGTTACATTCGGTGTGCTCAACTTGGTTGTACTTAACAATACAAAGTATCTTAACATTTTTGAGATTAAATGGACAAAATCTGTTCGGTCAGGTATGGACTTTTAGGTTGCACATAGAAAAATTACGAAGTGTTTATTGATGCTGAATAACAACTCAAAATGTATTACTATTCAAAAGTAAGTGGGTACCCCAATGGTGTTCGGGGTACCATGGGGTATCTAATGTCTGTATTTTTTTAGATATATGGAAATGTATGTCTCTAAAATGTAAGGAACTGACATCTGTTTACCGAAAACCTCAACTCGGTAAGCCTTATGGATATTGAGATATGGGAAAATAAAGAGCGACACCATAGAAGTGTGGGGTTTGAGTACTAGATGGTGCTGTTTCGGAAATGTAATTACGAGGGCTTACAACAACCTCAAAAGTAATTTCAATTAAATACACTACACACACGCCCTGATGGGGCTTTTCGGGTACCATGATATTCGCAGAACTCTCATTTCTAAATATTCTAAAATATGTCTTAATAACGTTTTAAAGAACGTTAGAGGTGTGTGTTTGCCGAAACTGCAAGTCGGTACGCCTAACAGTTACCGAAATATGGTGAAATAAAAAGCGACACCATAGGTACGTGGAGCTTGCATATTAGACAGTACAATTTAGAAAATTAATTAAAATATGACTATCAAGATATTGTCAAATAAAGGGAGGATCCATACAGTTATGGGATTTTCGTGTTAGGTGGTAAAGTTTCCGAAACCGGTCATGGAAAGTTAATAAGCATCAGTAGCAATTTCATCTTAAAGTAATTAGGTACTTCCATGGAGTTTAAGAACATCATGGGGTCTACCAAGGTTAAATTTTAAAAGCTTTGGAAAATATATTTTGACATTTGTAAAGAGTATTAGAAATATGTATTTACCTAAAATTTCCAGCTAGTACATCTAGCAGCTAGAGAGACACCATACAATAAAAGCGTATTAGATCTTGAAATTTCAGAAAACAATTATTGATCCTAACAAAAGTTAAATAAGATGGTACTTCTATGGGTTAAGTGACTACCTCAGACTTGTCAGTACAATTTCGATCGAAAGATTAATTCAGCTCTAAATTTTCTTTGGACAATTCCAAGCGTTCATCGGGCTCTGAAATAAGTGAACATTTTTTGTCAATATCTAATATAGCAAGCGAGATATAAGAAATTATTTTATGACGTCGTAAAAATAGAGACCCACATGGATTTGTACTTTTGAGTCTTTGCTGTAAGAAGAAATTTCAGAAAACAACCGTATATACCTTAATAGAAAATTAAATGGGCGGGAGCACGGTGGCTTAGTGGTAGAGTGCTTACCTCTGGTGTATTGGGTTCGTGGTTCGATCCGCGGCCGTCAGTTTGTAGTGGACATGGTATTCGTGGGTTTTCTAGGGGTACTACCTCTCCTCCTACCTTTGCATTCCATCAATTCTGTCAACAACATTCACTTGCTTTAATCGTAATCTCCCTGAGACTAAAATGCATAATCGTGGGTCGCTACACTGAAATATTTCCTTTTATTTAATTTTAAAATGAAATAGGGAGTTAAGTATGATCGTATCTCTATGGGATAAGTGAAAACTCCAATAGTTTCTGCAAAAGAAGACTAGTTAAAAACCCTACCACTAAGCTACTGTATCCCCGTCCATTGAATTGTCTATTAAGGTATATACAGTAGTTTCCTGAATTTTTTTCTTATGGGAAAGACCCAAAAGTACAAATCCATAAAGATCTATTTTTACGTCATAAAATATATAATTCCTTATATCTTCTCGACTATCTTAGATATTGACAGCGACTTTTCATTCTTTTGCACAGCTCGATGAACCCTTGGAATTGCCTGAAGAAAACCTAGGACTGAACTAAATTTTCGATCGAAATTGTACTAAGGTACTCATTTAACCCATAGAAGTACCCATCTGATTTAATTTTGTTGCGACCAATAATTGTTTCCGAAATTTCAAGATCTCATACGCTTTTATTTCAGTGTTTCTCCAGATGTTAGATGTACTAGCTGGAAGTTTTGGGTAAACACATATTTCAAATATTGTTTACAAATGTCAGATTATATTTTCAAAAGCTTTTAAAATTTAATTTTGGTAGACTCCATGATGTTCTAACACCCCCTGAAGATATCTAATTACTTTAAGATGAAATTGCTACTGGTGTTTATTAACTTTCTATGACCGATTTCGGAAATTTTAGCATCTAACACTAAAACCCCTTAACTGTGTTGGTCCTCCCTTTATTTGACAACATCTTGATAGCCGTTAGTCATATTTTAATTCAATTTCCGAATTCTAGCGTCAAGTATGCAAGTCCCGCATACCTATAGTATCGCTCTTTATTTTCCCATATCTCGGTATCCATAAGGCTTACCGAGTTGCAGTTTTCAGTTAAAAAAAAAAAAAAATCAGTTGTTTACATTTTAGAGACATGTATTTCCAAATATCTAAAATGCAGAAATTAGGTACCGCATTGGAACCCCATTGGACTACTCACTTACTTTTGCATAGCAGGGTAAAAACGCCAATGGTTCTCACTTTAAGGTTGAAAACATACTATTTTGTCTCTTCTCTGAGCATCGTGAATCTGTCGGAGCTGTACCATAGTTGGAAGGACTCACTGATCCTTCCTATAATGACCATATAGTCAGAATTCAAAAAGGAGTAGCCGTTGAAGGAAAAACAATATTTTAAAATCCTTGCACCAGTAGTCGTCACCTTAAAATCAAAATGTTCCAGTAGTAGTCAGGATTTTCTACCAGTATTCGTCACTCAAATAACTTGATATAATTTATTCAAAAACGCACTGTGTATCAGTTTAGGGTTAAGAATACAATATAAAGTAGTAAGCTTAATAACTTTGCATCACTTTTAGCACTCAAGAAAGAAAATAGAAACGTTTTTACATACTTTTTAAAGCAATTTCAGAAAGAAAAATGTTAACTGAATTCAAAAGTTAACTGTATATCACTTTCACGTTAAGAGTACAATATTAAATACTATGTTTAATAACTATACATCACTTTAAACACTCAAGAATGAAAATAAACGTTTGTACATTCATTTTAAAAACAATCTGAGAAATAAAATAAGTTAACTGAATTCAAAATTTAATTATACATCACCTTAAGCTTAAGAATACACTATAAAATACTGAGATTAATAAAAAATGAAATCTTTAACGTCCCACGGTTATGCTGGTTAGGCTAAAGGAGACGGTGATAATGAGAAATGACTGAAATGGTGGAATAAAGAAAGTGGCAGGAAATGGGAGAACCCCGAGAAAACCCACGAGCACGGTGTTTGTCCACCACAAAGTCCACACGGCGCGAGCTGGGATCGAACCAGGGACCCCCTGCACCGGAGGTGAACGCTCTACCACTGAGCCACCGAAGAGTAGACGACTGAAGGCGCAAGTAGCATACAAATTTATGATGCTGAAGGCGTTATTTTTCACAGCTATGGAGGAAAGAGATAGAAACAAAAAAAATAACAGGAAATCTTTGTTTTACGTCCTACGAATATGCTATGTAGGTTGACGGTCAGAATTGAGTAATGAAAACTGATGATCTTGGAATACGATTTGGCCGAATAACGAGGGAGAAAATAATCATTGATTAAATATTAAATTGAAAAGAATTAAGAACCTGACGCTTAAATACTTATCTATCCGGCACCCATCTTGATCCCCATAAAATATCATGAAGTGCTTGATTGATTCTAAACCCAATAATAGTAATAGTAATTTAACAAGAAACACAGAATATATAATTTACGCACCTTGAAATGTAGAAATTAATGATTGTAATCCCCAGCTTTCCAATAGACCTTTGATTTCTTCAAATGAAGATTCGGATATCTTGTTTCTTCTCAAGCAATAATGGGTTACAATAATCAGTTGCAGTCCAAAGCCAAGTCACTAAGTGAAGCATGAATATAAAAGAATTCATTAGTTAGATGCATACAAAATCCTACGCATGTAAATCCGAATCTACTTATATTAAATTGTAAATTTAAACAAACTAAATTATACTACAGTTATAGTGACATAAAACATACATTAAATAAGGTATACAGGGTGTCTCAAAAGTCCCCTGACATAGGGTAACTCTGTTATTATCAGAGTTACAACAAAATGTAGGAGAGGAAAGCATCTCCAAATATGATGTTTTCAATCTAAAGTGAAGGAATTTTTAAAATCGGATGACTCGTTTGCGCTGTACACTCTTTATGCGCCTAATGTGAAATGAAAATGCAACGTTGCCATTTACCTGGACCTACAACATAAGTGAATGAAGTTACTTTCTTTTGCGCTAACATTTCGATGGCCAGCCCCCGTTTCAAACAGGAACTTCATTCACTTATGTTGTGGGTCCAGGTAAATGACAACGTTGCATTTTCATTTAAATTTGGGTGCATAAAGAGTATACAGCACAAATATCTCGTCCGATTTTTTTTGAAAAAAAAAAGTGTTCACTTTAGATTGAAAACGTCATATTTCGATATGATTTTTCCTCTTACATTTTGCTGTAACTCTGATAATAACAGAGTTACCCTATGTCAGGGAACTTTTGAGACATACTGTATACATCATAAGAAGTTCCTTTCTAAATTCTACACGGATGTGGTTTCATTGAATGTGAGGTGGGTGATACACATTAGGCCTTTTGGGAGTACATCACACGGACGACCGTAATTTTGTGTTCAAAATTTTTATTATGAACTGGTGGGATATGTGATACATATGGCCACGGGCTAGAATTTTCTCAGTATGTCAAAAATGCAATCAGATTTCATGCAGCTTAATTTGGTGAAAAGCTATTGCCAATTGAACGTTACATTTACCTCTTTCTTGCAGATGTTAAACCATGCCGTTAGCACGTGAGGAATGGATCGAAATAATAAAACTGTGGGACTGGAGGAGTATATGTGCAGTGGTTGCCGATTGCAGAGTCATCCACAATGTGACTCTGTGTCACATGTTTCAGTGCTACAGTAATTAACTAAATTTGAGAAGACGAGCACATTCGTGAACATACATCGTAACGGTTCAAACTCGCGGGCCCTTTTTCCTTCCCCATTTTGAACCGGTACATGAAAATGCCATTTTCTCTATGTTTGCCTGCGCCGATTTTGAAAATTCCTTCACTAATCGATTTCTCTCGACGAGTACTACAAGAATCAGTTAAAATCGCACGGGCCCTTTTTTCTTCCCCATTTAGAACCGGTACATGAAAATGCGTTTTTCTTCATGCTTGCCTGCGCCGATTTTGAAAATTTCTTCACTAGTCGATTTCTCTCGTTGAGTACTACAAGAATCAGTTAAAATTTCGCGGCCCTTTTTCTTCCCCATTTTGATCCGGTACATGAAAATGGGTTTTTCTTCATGCTTGCCTGCGCCGATTTTGAAAATTCCCTCACTAGTCGATTTCTCTCGTTGAGTACTACAAGAATCAGTTAAAATCTCGCGGGCCCTTTTTCCTTCCCCATTTTGAACAGGTACATGAAAATATGATTTTCTCCATATTTGCCTGCGCCGATTTTGAAAATTCTTTCAGTAATCGATTTCTGTCGTCGAGTACTACAAGAATCAGTTAAAATCTCGCGGGCCCTTTTTTCTTTCCCAACCCAATATTTTTATATATTTTGAATGTATTCAAGTATGGAACAAAAGTGTTTAATTAATTCCCTTAGTAGGCTTCTCAACTTAATATTTTTCAACTTAAATTTTATTTGTTTTGATTATTTATTTTCTTGTGACTCAATATTTAATTGCAATCGTTCATTGGGGAGAAGGGTGGCCATTCTCAAATATATAAATATAGTATTCTTAAAATTTATGTCTTCTCGTATTATTAGTTTCTTCCACTAGACCTGGAAATTGCAAAATTAATACCTGGAAAACCTGGAAAATTCAGGGAAATTGAGTTCCATATTTATGTATGAACCCTGCTATTTACAATTTTTTTCGAATAGGGAGAATTGTACAAAAGGGTGTTTTGGGAATGGTATAACAGTAGGTTTCTGGGGGTGTTGTTCGAAATGAAATAAAATCTTTAAGTTTTACGTCCCACTATTATGCTTGCTAGGCTACAGATGACTTGGTGTTGTTCGGTGGGGGTCAATGTTGCCAATTTTGGGAAAAGTCACTAAATCAGGGGAATTCGACCTCAACGATAGCGTAGGGTGACCATAAAATTTTCAGTTAATAACGGGATAGGTTCTGGCTTTTAGATCTACCTTTGTTCTTACCAGTGCCTTGGGGCCGCGGTGGCTCAGTGGTAGAGCGTTCACCTCTGGTGCTTGGGGTTCCGGGTTCAAACCCTGCTCCCGCCAAGTGAACTTTGTGGTGTACAAACACCGTGTGCGTGGGTTTTCTCGGGGTTCTCCCGTTTCCTCCCACTTTCTTCATTCCACCATTTCATTCATCTCTCATCATCACCGTCTCCTTTAGCCTAATCGGCATAACCGTGGGACGTAAAACTCAAAAATTTCATTTCATTTCATTTATCAGTGCCTTGATATCAGAGTTCCCCCTCTCTCTCTCTTTGTTACTGAGCGGGTACTTATGAAAAAGGAAAGACACGTTGAAGTTTGTTCAACACACAACCAACTGCTAAATCTCTGCTGTCTTTCGAGCAGTACTACGAACTATAGAGTATGTTTAATATAGGGAATTTCAGTTCAATTTTTGCCTCTTTGTTGTTATTAATACTTTTAAAAGGAGTAAAGGTACTGGGTTTGTTATTTACTTCTTTCATTTACATAAAATGGGACGAATACTACTTTTTTCCATCTACTGACGGGAAGGCCGGGAAACGCCCCTAAAACGGGACTGTCCCGGTCAAAACGGGACGTATGGTCGCCCTACGAATAATTTTTCCGATTGGAGACTTTTATGGGTGATTTTTAAATGACGATTCAGCTACTTATACATTTAGCGACTTTTTGCTGCAAACAAAATTTTCATCTGTAGAGAAGCATTATTAGTTCAAAACAGTTTTTGAACTAATAATGCTTCTGTTTGTTCTTTTTTCTGTTTGTTTGTTTTAATCAGCGCAAGTGATGAAGAGTTTGGAAATACAGCGTACCCACTGGCCCACAATCCTGCATTGTTATGTTGCCCTTGTCCTCTAACGAAGAAGAACTACAAACTTGATGTCCTTTAGTTCGCAGTTTCCGTTGAGAGACACACGTAATACATCTTTACCGATAGCAAAAAGATTAGCTATAGATGCGTGAATAAAGGCGATGTGGATGTTTGTTATATTTGTTCTTTGGGGTCTTTTAATTATTCTGCAGTTTTTCTTTTACAAATTGCTTAACGTAAGTACTGTAGTGTTAATTATTTCGGAACTATTTTGACTCCACAATATGAACAAAAGTACCCGAAACAATCTGAAATGATCCCTGAATTCAAGGATTGGTTGCGCCCTGTTTACAAAGATGTGAGTAGAACCAGCGGCGCAAATCTGTCTTCAACATTGGGGGGGAAGGGTAAGACCGTTACCATACTTTTTATTTTGCGATGTCCAAAATAGTTATGAAGTTGAAAAACAATGTTGTGGAGTATCAGAGTTGTCTTCAGCATTGGGAAGCTGCAGATTTGAGGCTTATTCTGGGAGACGTCTATTTTATCTCACGTTCCTTTGTAGCAATTGGACAAAAATCATCAAATTTCTCCCAAAAAACACATTTCAAATCGGATTATTGGGGAAAACTCCCCCTCAGTTCCAAGATTGGAGGGTACATGTATCCGTCATCCCCCCCGGGATTTGCGGCAGTGAGTAGAACATATTGTTTAGTTTACATCTACAACTTTAAAACAATGCTTATAGACAATGAATTTCTCGATTATTTTTTATAGCGACTTTTCACCCAAAATTCGAGTCGCCACCTCTCGTTTCGCAAACTTATTGTCAACATTTTGGCAACACTGGTTGCGGGGAGAGCTACAATGGAAATGAAAATGAAATGAAATCTTTGAGTTTTATGTCTCACGGTTATGCCGGTTAGGCTAAAGGAGACGGTGATGATGAGCAATGAATGAAATGGTGGAATGAAGAAAGTGGGAGGAAACGGGAAAATCCCGAGGAAACACACGCACGCGGTGTTTGTTCATCACAAAGTTCATTTGGCGGGAGCTGGGATCGAACCCGGGACCCCAAGCACCAGAGGTGAACGCTCTACCATTGAGCCACCGCGGCCCTAAGAGATTGAGAGTCATAAACTTAGTCACTTTCAATTTTGTAATATATATATATATACTGTATATATATATTACAGTATATATTACTGTATATATATATTACATCACTGACTGATAACTAAATTGCTTGGATTGTAAATATAAAAGTCACCACCTGCCCGTAAAAAGCTCCATTCAAACTCGGAATCGAACAATTGCATCTGTAAAGCAGTGCTGAGTTGATTTTAACGTTCCTTTCAGCAGCAAGGCTGTATGAGACATGGACTTACAGATTAACGTGAAATCCGAACCACATAAGCTCCGGCCGGGAATCGAACCCGGGTGTCCCACGCCAAAGGCGTGTACACTAACCACTTAGCCACGAGGGAACCCATCTGGGTAATAGTTAAGAACAGGTACTTCTCATCTCCCGTGCACGAGGATACATCTTATTGTTGCACTACCTAAACACCCTAAGTACAAGGGCAAGAACTCAGTCTATTACCTGCTTTTTAACATCCTAGATCAGCGTTTCCTAACCTTTTTCAACTTGCGGCACACTACGGATGTAACTTGAATTCTCGCGGCGCACTCATAGATATTATTATTTGTAAATATAAAACTAGTATTTTTTCTGCGATTATTGATCTCCTTCTCACAGAGAAGAAAGCTCAATCACTGTTTTTTTCCCCGTGGTAAATTATTATGCTTATTTTTCATTCTAATTTAAAAATATAAAACAATTGCAATGAAATATTGGACTCAGGTTTTTAAAACTAAGCTTTCTTGTTCGAAAACTGTATCCAACCTTTCACTAAGAAGTAAGATCACTAAATAACGAACGAACAAACAAATCTTTTTTACTTTTAAAATACAAATGTATTTAATTTGTCGAAAGGATTGAATGTTATTTTAAATTTTCAAGTTACAAAATAGTCTGCAACAATAAAGAAGCAATAATAGTCACAACAATGATAACCAATATATATTTTCAACATTAAAAATGTACAGAAAAGTAACACGGTATGAAACTTAAAGTTGTAGATTTATAGTAGAGGTTCATAGTAATGTGAAATAAAAATATACATTTTTCCTTCGTCTTGCAATTTGATTGCTATAGAATTAATAATTTGCTTCGACTTCCTCGCGGCACACTAGCGGCCCATTCACGGCACACCAGTGTGCCGCGGCGCACCGGTTGGGAAACGCTGTCCTAGATAGTCAATGAATAATTCCTGAAAGTATGGCGTTTCTCGTCCTTCCCTAAATGGGAAGTACGGCTCCTTAACTATAACCCTCATCTGTAAGGCAGTGTAAGCAACAAAAAATTAAAAAAAAAAAAAAAAACGCACACTGGATGTTTGCGCAACTGAGGATCAAAACATCCTCAATGGAGTATGAGAAATCGTAAACGTCAATCAAAGTGTGTTTTTGCTTATTCATTACTTCGTTAATAGTTAATTCCTTCTAGAAATAGTGAAACAATACTATGAAGAAACACTAATTAAACTAATAACTATTACGTTGTGTTTCTTACCATACCGTTTTTACCAGCCATAGAATTTGAACCTAGTACTATACTGCATTAGTCACGCCGGAACGAAGGGTGAAATTCAAACGCCTGGCACTCGTAGCTGTGTTATAGTTATGCGGCCTGCGTTGGTACTCCTCAACATAAATACGTCACTGCCCAAAACCAGGAAACATCACAGACAGAAGACAGGGGCACAATCAGTGCCTGACACTTCACGAACTCAAACCCGCCAAGACTCAACTCAACATGACCTTTAATTACGTTCTACAGTAGAAACCAAACCAATGCTAAGGCACAAACTTACCAACTTCCTATATGAAAACACAAGAAAAAAAAAATTCAAACTTTTTGGTTCCAAAGTGATGCCATAACAATAATACTAAAAAGGTTTTAATTCTCAGTAACCCAAACATTAATTAACTAGGGAACATAACAAGCAAAAATAAATAAATAGAAATCAAATCAAATTAAATTTAAAAAATAAAAACCTGAAAGTAAGCTCTCCCTGACTACTTTTTTTTTTAAAATTTCAGTGAGGCTGTAAAATATATCAATATCTTCGTCAAATATATATATTTCAATGTAAACAAGTTCTTTAAACAAAAGAAAGCTCTGTAGTAGAGCGCTTACCTCTGACCTGTTAGGTCCCTGGTTCGATTCCTGCTCCCGACAAATAGCCTTTTGGTGAACACTGTAGGTGTGGTTATTCTTAAGACTTTCCAGTTTCCTTACATTTTCTTGATTCCACCATTATCATGTATCTCATCGTCACCTTCTCACTTACGTTTATGTACAATCATGGGGCGTTAAACTAAAAGTAAAAAAAAAAATGCAAATATCCTAATAAAAATGAGTTTTTTAGACTACACAAGTGGCCCCGCGTAGCGTAGTTGCTAACGCTCTCGCCTTCGGTGCGAACGGTCCCGGGTTCGATCCCGTTGGGGATCGATTTCCTCAGTCGAAAAAGTATCAAAAGATTTTAAGTCCAGCCATCCTGAATGAGATTTCCTTGGGTTTTCCTCATTCACAGCAGGAAAATGCCGGAGTGGTACCTAACATATAGGTCCCAGGCCGTTTTCTTCCTTCCCCAATCCTTTCTTCCCTTCCTTTACCCGGATAGTGTGCTCATCGAGGGACGTCATCCCTCATATGTGACGGGCTAACAAGGCTATTGATGCCGAAAGCCCAGAGACCTAAAGCCTAAATCTTCACTACACAAGGGAATTTTCGCGCTGAAAACGGTTTCTTAGCAATTATGTTAAGCAGTCCTGTAGTAACTCTGCACCACGTAATAAATCGTCACATATAAAACGGAATGAATAAACACATAACATTCATTTTGCTACCTTGTAACGTAAAATGTTTCAAAACATTAATATTCAAAGATTTCTCAAAATTCAGATTCACCCATTCCATTCTCCTCAATCATTAACGAGTTGTAGTCATAAACTATATTACTTACTTAGTACTATACTAAAGCAAGTTACACTAAAAGAATATATAATTAATGGAATATTTAACTAAAGTAATAGTTAACTAGTGCACTTACCCAGGTTTTTGTTTCCTTCCTCTATTCTTTTCCGATTGTAACAACCTCGTTTCGCAAGCAAAAGACGGTAGTTCAATGACGTCAGCCATGGCGAAAGAAAGAGTGTCTATAGGCGGTCTGGATCTCACGTACAGATGGACGTATATAACGTATAACTGAAGTACTTAACATACGTATATGTATGTAAAATAGAGAAGATTGTTAGATGTCAGACATCCTGCAGCGAAATGATGTAATATCTAAGCGGGTAAAAGACAGTACCTGTGTAGTATATGGATAAAGTACGCTCCGTACAGATTTCCTTAGTAAACATAACGAATCCTTGTATTTGTACAATATACCGCTGTCCGGATAATGGATTTTTCTCAGTGCAGCTCTCAGAGAATAGGCACTTATCCATAGATTCTCTCCTCGAAAAGATCTGAGATGACGTGGGTCAATGAAAACTTGACCCATGACGCACTGACTCACCACTCACCGTGATCCACTCTGACCCAACCCACCGTGATCCACTCTATCCACCACCTACCATGACGCACAATCCACAGTGACCCACTGTGATCCATCACCCATCAAAACGCATTGTCATCAACTCTGATACATGATACATGTCCTCTTCTCCAGACCCTTAACCAGCCACAGAACTTTGGAGGAGGGGCATGAATATGTTAGCGGAAGCCAAGTCAATTAAAATTCTCTTGAAAATATCTACATTATGATTTTTGTATTAATAATAATATTTTGTATTAAGGACTGGAAAGTTTAGAGGGCCAGGCCCCCCTAATTCCCCTGGTTGCGGACCTGCTCCTCTCCACTGATCATATAGCCTGACCACGTGGTCAATCCACTGACCACGTGGATTTTCAAAACACGTTTCCACTCTTCACGTCATTTTAAAAATTATCAAACAACTAGTTAAAATCCCTCTTCTTCGCACGAGAAGAAGAAGTTTATGAAAATGTTATTTGTGAAATATTTAAGCCCCTTCACCCCCCAAAAAGTGAATGATAAAAGTTATCCAAGTCAGTCTGGGTGCTAACTATGTTCAAAAATCATTTTAAACAGTTAAATTGCTTTCTTGCTTTAACCATTTTATAACTAGAAAATGTGATATTAGGATCTTGTAGGAATTACTCCCTTTCCCCACCACTCCATTCTACACGACAAATTTTACTGGCTCGCTTGATTAAATTTTGAAAATCCCTTAAAATAGTATAACTTATCTTTTTCTTTCGAGGTAATTCTCAAGCGTTTATACTCTTATAGACCTTGTAGTTAACTTTCACTGCAGTGTTTTGATACACACAGACGCACACATTGAGAGAAAAAGACAATTATAAACTTAGTGAGAAGAGAAGAAAGGATGGTGTGTTAGAATTACATTTAAAATAAAATGAACATTAATGAAAAATTAGGTTAACGTTCCACGAGTAAGTCCTTTAAGCTAAAGGAAACGGATCATCAATGATAATAAATGCTAGTTAAAGTAAAGTTTTAACGATCTCCTAACGGAAATCGAATCTGAGACTACACGAACCATAGGCTCCCACGCTAGTCACTAGACCAGCATGAACGTTTAGGACTACTTTAAGTGTGTCATACAAATTTTCGTTTCCGTCGTCTCCAGGTTTGTTCCGGTCGTACCAGGTCACGGATCTGACTGCTTCCAGGTCATAAAATTTTTACCCAATTTCATCACTGTTTTTCCAGTACTAAATATAATACAAGGTTTGTTTCAACCCGAACGGGTAAGAACTGAAAGCGGAGTTCAATTCTCGGCAGCTGCTGATGTGCTCCGGATGCTACGTTAAACTGAAGGTACATGTCTCATATAGCCTCACTGCTGAACAGGACGCTAAAATCAAATCAACTACTACAACTAATAAGAAACATTCTAGAAAGAGGTCAGCAGATCATTTTCTTCATAATAAACTTGTTTTCGTATCAAACAAGACAAACATAAATGTATAATAACAAGCATTCTGTGAAACCCTCCGTAGTGTTCAAAAACCTAACAAAAAATATTTGATGTAGGAACGTCCACCAAACATAGGTTCTAGCAAGCAAAGTGGGTTATTTTTGGCATTATTCAATTTGATCAGTTGCTACATTTGCTAATGAAACGATGACGTTACTTGTTCTCCCAGTATATGCAATGGAAAACATATCTTTTGAACTTAAATCAGGCGTTCGATACGTTGATATATATATTTAAAAATCGGGAAACATGAGCTTGTTCAGTGAGGCACTCCCTGGATTTATCGCTAGTTTAGTCAGTTTGTAACGACAATATTATAACCAGTAGCGTATTTAGGAGGGCTATCGGACTCAAGCCTCCCGAAATCTTTTCATTATTATTTATTCCCATTATACGTATAAAAAATGCTTGTTATTGGTTTTCAAGCCCCCCGAAACAATATCCTAAATACGCCACTGATTATAACCATGGGACTTCAAACTTGTGTTGCGTTATTCAAGGTGTAAAGTTCGTAGCATATTTCCGATTCTATCAATAATCAAATTTAAGGTGCATCTTTCAAGGTGATGAGTCCTTATCTATTCAAGAAACTTGTATTTGAGCATATAAGGATAAATATTGTTGCTAACTTCAAATAGCCTGCATTTAATTGCAACTTATTTTATTATAAACCATTGCTTAATTCTATTATAGAATTGATCATAATATTTGTCATATTATTTTCGAGATTTTCAAGTATAAATATATTATTTTTTCATTTCTTTTCGCAACGAAATGTAATGGCATAGACACATTTTGAAGTATGATTTCTGTTTTGTTATGAACTAAAGATGAGTATTTTTATACGTAAACGACAACAAAATTTAGTTATATTTAGTTCCAGAAATAAAGATGACGGAAGCCAATGTGCTGACCATACACAAAACAAGTGAAATTCATCTCCTTGGCCATAGCTAATTATGGACTACAATTGAAGAGTATTCAATTTATTTATGAGCTGTAAGCTTATTCATAGTTTTTATTAATAGTCAAATCTAGAACAGTTTTACGCTTGTAAAATTCTAGTTCATCTTGTTCGCTTGGCAATAAATAAATAAATAAATAAATAAATACTTGCAGAATATCGATTAGGATTAGGATTTCTGGGCTGTCGGCATCGAAGGATATTTAGCCCGTTACGTATGTGAGGGGTGACGTCCCTCGGGGAGCACACTATCTGATGAAAGGGAAGGAAGAAAGGATTGGGGAGGAAGGAAGTGGCCTGGGACCATTATCTTAGGTACTATCCCGGCATTTGTCTGGTGTGAATGAGGGAATCCCAGAAGAAACCCCATTCAAGATAGCTGGCCTGAAAAGTCTGTTACACTTTGATGACCAAGTGTCTCCACCAGGAATTATCAGAATTATTTATGATCTATCATCGAAATTCACTGGTGCATGCGCAGTAGAAACAAAGATCCAGTTACTGGTACGAATCAGAATGCAAATTTCTAGCACACTGTCAGAACACCTCAGTTGAAAGTAATGGTTTGCAACCTGGGGGCACGCAGCTCCCTGATAGTGAGGCGTGAAGATCGAGTAAGGGGGGGATGAAAGCTCCTGCCAGAAATGAACTGTGAAATGAATAAAGCACCATTTATAATGACCCTTTAAAATTAATATGACAATTTTATAATGACCATTTACAAAAATAATACTGCACTAGGAGGGCATGCAAAAATCTTCTGCAAATAAATATAAATTCCTGAGGTGATTGTTATTATTATTTGTATCCCACTTCTTGGCTGAGACGTGAACCATTAACTATCTTCAAGTTGCTGAATGCATTTCTTCCCTGTTTTCGTGTCACAGCTCAGGCTCCTAGAGATGTTGTTAGATTTATGATTTCCTCTCGCAGAGTAATAGATAGTTGTTCTGTACAGCCTTTAGAGCGAGGCATTTTGACAGCCTGTAAAAATTTGCATTGTGATTCGTATCTGCAATGTCAGTATGGTGGATCATTCTACTGTGTATCATCAGCATCATTGTCATCAGAAGTATTCCGCCATTATTGGCGAGTTACTTGCCGCAACCTAGAAACTTCCATCCACCATGATCTTACACTAACTTCTTCATCTTCAAATATGATTTGCAAGAAAGACTGTTGCTAATAGTTTCAAAGCTCAGCGCAAGGCTTTGTGTTTACTTAAAAAATAACCTAATACATATAACGCATAATCTATCCGTATGTTATTTGATACGCATATATGATTAGTCATTTGCAGTAAGTTTACTTGTTTATATAATCCCTCATTTGAGTTAATTATAAGATTTTTTAAGTCCCCTGATTGTTATCTACTCATCTGCGTCTCAGGAGTCCGTATATTTTTTCTGGTACTGTGCTGTGTATTGTGAGTACAATTACCCAAAGACTCCCTTTTGTCATGTCGTCAGCCAGCGTTTCGCTTCACTCCTGTACAAAAACATTCTTTACGATTTGTTCTTTTACCAGGTGGGGGCAACTCCATGCTACTGTTCTAGCTACTCTTAATAATGTTGGATCATAATTAATCTTGGATCTAGCGGTTGTTGGGTTGCCTAACTCACGGACTTTGTACCTCAAGAATTTATATTGCCCACTGTACACGTATTAGAACTAGATTAGCTAATAGCGCAATGTTCATCTCTAAGAGCAACAGGAAAATAGTTCACATACACACACACATGTTCTTCCCTCAAGCTAAGTGGTGAGAGCTTGTTTGTTAGAAGGAGGAGTGGTGAACAGAAGTAGGAAAATGCGTAGGTATATTTATTGCGTAGTTACAGCAATCAAAACATATCAAAATGATATTTTCCTCTGGCAACAAGGAAACACAAATAAAAATGTCAAAACAGACAAATATAATCGTCTTTCATACACTCGATACAGGTAGAATGATATAAGGATTTCCTTGTTTATTTATGTACGAATCATAAAACAGCTAATACGTATACGTGTTACAAAATTCTTGATCTCACAGGCTTCTAATCTCCATCTCAAGTCTTTTTCGATAGTTTTAACAGAAAGTTGAAGGCTTAGCTTCTTCCACCGTCTTATATATATGTAAGCCCTCTACTTCCTTATACATATAAAAACACAATAATTCAAATTCAGAAATTATGTTTCAAATCTTCTTTTGGTTAACTCATATCATAGCAAAGACCAACATTGCTAATACCTAAACTAAGAAAGCACCACTTACCTGAGGTTTTATTTCACAAACAATTCATTTATCTCACGAGAGTTCTTCTTAATATATTTCACACTACTTTTCTTTACTGAAATCTGCTTTAAGTCTCCTTATTGGGCAATTAAAATAATGGGAAACATCTCGAAGTAATAAATACACAGTTTTATTTTGCCGTGGTGAATAAATACGTGAAACTGTATCTTTTCATAGATTAAAAATGTTAAGCTTGGCAAAATCTTGTAATAAGTCAGAAAAATGAATCAACAACGAAAGCTTTATAAGGTAGAGTTGTCTTTGCAAGATATTTTCTTTCCTAAATATGTATAAGTAATAGAACTGCTTCAAAATAATCATATAAACATAGTCGCCGTCTTTGGGAGGGGGCAGGACACTTTGGCTCCCCCATTATTTAAAGGTGGAGTCCTCATACCCAAATATAATCCAGTCGAGGAGGAATTAGCAAAGAGGAGCAGTAATTTCTATCGTAAACTTTGTCATACCTTTAATTCAATATTAGGAACAGCCTTCTTATTCGATAGAAAATGCCGTTTTCAACACGTTTTTAATAGAACGCTGAAGCTTCAACCAACACTCTGGCAGCACTGATTTGAAAAGTAAGGGGTGCGCAAAGTTACAGTGAAGTTTTCAAATTTCGAACTTGAATTTGTTTTAATGCCTTTAAGCGAATTTGATTTAGGTCGTGAATTTTGCAACGGAGTAGTGGATCGAGATATAGGGGAGGGAAGGGGGCCGTCAGCAAGCATTTGATAGAAAACAGCTGAATATGATTTTATATTTATTCATTGTTTGGGACCCCCGAATATTTTCTTCAAGCCGTCGACTATACATATAATTACCAGTGAAAAAATGTACATCGTATCTGAACGTGTTATTTTGCAAATATTGCAGTTTGAGTGCAATTTTCCTTGATTTAGAAAGATTAAAAATTATTTATCTTACCGTATTTTAATTAATATACTCTTTCGGAAGATGTGACAGTAACAGATGGATGTACGTGGTGTGATGGGAAAGTTTTAAGACAGTTGGCAACATTGTTCAGGAGGTGTAGGCTCGTTAGCATGGAAGCGGTGGCTCTACAACGATATTGTATAACTGTGCATTATTTTCATGTGAATTACTTCCATTTTTCTTGTAGCTATTGTGGGCAGAGGTGTTTAATAGTGCACAATCTGTTGTTAAGAAGAAGAAGAAAAAATAGATAATATGTTGTTGATTTTATATAATTAATGGGTAATCGTATGAGCTGTAATTACGAATAGCTGTTGTTTTGAGTTGCTATGACAACTGTAAAATTAATTAATGGAGATTTTGAAAAATAAAAAAGGTAATTGCCATGTGTATGTGATTATTTTAATTTCATATTTGTGCAATCACTAGTTCTTAGTGGTGACTGATATTTGTAATTCGAACTGTGGGCTATAAATATAACAAAAGAAGTACATAAAAAGGAAGTAAAACATAAACTAACAATAAATTCGTTGCAGCTGGGTGTGTCTTTGGGACACGTTCAAACATGCACCGACATATCTTTATTCAGTACTGCGTAGCAACCAGTTGAGTGCGAGTGTGTGTGTCTTTGCGGATTATTAAGTGCGCAAAATGGATGAAAAATTGGAACAACTCGTTTGTGAGAAATTTTGTTTTAAAACTGGGAAATATGCTTCGGAGACTTACGTACGAACTCTTAAAACAGCTTTTGGAGACAAATGTCTGAGCCGGTCAAACGTGTTTATCTGGTTTCACAGAGTCAAAGATGGCCGCGAATCAGTAGAGGATGACCCCTGGTCTGGCTGGCTTTAAACATCTAAAACTAACGAAAACATTGCAAAAGTTGGCTATTTAGTGCGCTCGAACCGTAGACTTACAATTAGGGAGATGGCTGAAGACCTGAATTTAAGTTTTTATGCGGTTCAGTAAATTTTAACTGATGATTTGAACATCCGTCGATTGTCCGCGAAATTCATTCCAAAAGTGTTGTCACACGAGCAGAAATAATACAGACTTGAAGTGTTCCAAGAACTGTTTAATAGAGCCCAAATTGACTACGATTTTTTGAATAGGGTAATAATAGATGATGAATCATGGGTTTATGGGTATGACCCAGAAACAAAGGCCCAATTTTCTGAGTGGGAGAACCCAGATTCACCATGACCAAAGAAAGCGCGACAGAGTCGGTCGAATGTGAAGACAATGTTGGTGGTTTTTTCGATTCTAAGGGTATCGTGCATCATGAATTTGCCCCTAATGGGCAGACAGTCAACCAGGAATACTACAAAAGTGTCCTTCATCGTCTGCGCAAAAATGTGTGGCGGAAAAGGCCTGCCCTCTAGAAAGAAAAGAATTGGATTCACCATGGTAATGCACCAGCGCATTGTGCGTTCTCAATCCAGGATTTTTTGGCCAAATTCAACATTTTGTGTGCTGTGCAACCCCCATATTCCCCAGAGTTGATCCCCGCCGACTTCTAACTCTTTCCTAAATTAAAATTGTCATTCACTTTTCAAAACAGGGGACTACTGTGAAGGAGTTTTGTCGCAATAGCCTGTAAGTACTGCCATTTTTAAATTACAAGCCCAGGCTTAAAACTTTCCAATCACACCTCGTGCGTATTTTTGTTGGCTTAAGTTCTACGTATTTCTCTTAATGAAGGTTCTTGACTTGATTATCTCCAAGGAGGTATTTTATACTGGCGCAGTTGTTGAAATCTGGCTTGCCAACAACGCTAGAAAAGTGCTTCCACTAAATTGCACGAAATATGATAATCTTTATGAGTATCTGGTGAAAATATTGAAATTGCTAACATGTATTGTTATGGTTGTTACAAGATTTATTATGTACTTTTTTCACCGGATGGAATGTACAGGAAAAATATAGCATACAAGTCGTTATTGTAGTTTCCTTTTTATTGTTTTTTTACCTGGCTCTTGATTAGTTTTTTTTAAATGTATACATTGTTGATTTTTAAGAGCTTGAGTTGAGTTGGATAACATAAGATTTTGGACCTTATGGGGGCCAATACCGTGATATTTCTTGATTATATCAAATAGTATATTTATATATTTACTAGTGGTAGAACAGTTAAAGATACTGTGGTCTATATCAGTCTTTTCCTCGCCACATCAACATCCGGGTGTGTCTTTTATATTTATTTTAAACAGTTGAGCTGGGCTTAGTCCATTGTGTAGACGTAGCCTAAAGAGGTTTATAATGTCTGAACATTTTCAGTGTTGGATTTGCTCCCAAGGTTTTTTGCTTTGTGGATCTGAGATGTCCCAATAATATTTACCGGGACCCATCCTGATTGTTTTTCTGTATTGATCTAACAATGTTTTAAATTTATCTGTAATAATAGGCATAAAATTCTCATATGGGATTTTTATGTTAGCAGGTGAACCATCTCTAGCTGCTAATTTGGAGGCTGTGTCAGTTATCTGATTAAAAGTAATGTTATTATGGGCTTTTGTATATAAAAATTGATTTCTACACCATTATAATATAGAGAAAGAATTATACTTTTAATCTGTGATCGAAGCCAAGTTGATCTTTTGTTCCAATGTATCGATGATAAACTTGGTAAAGCACTAAGGACGTCAGAGCAAATGCATGCTTTTTAAATTCAGTTCGTTTTTATGTATAGTAGTGCTTGCCTAATAGCAAAAGATTCTGCTTCGTAAATGGAAGTGTAAGGCGGAAGTTTATACTTTGTTGTTTTTTGTTCCTGAGGTATGTAAATAGCTGCACCCTCCATACTCTGAGTTTTAGAACCATCTGTACAGATTATCTTAGTATTTGCTGGAAGTCTATCAATATGTGCTTGCCAAATTGCCGGTATTATCTTGGAGGAGATATCAGACGATAGTTTCATAGGAAAGGAGGGAATGATGGGAAAGATTTTTGATGAAACAGTGGTGAACGAGATACAAAACAAGGCAATAATGGAAATTTAGAAATTTGATCATATATTTGTTGTAAATCCAAATAAGCCTAAAAAATCCATGGTAGTTTATTATAATAAGGTATTCGTTTAATTTCATTATCACATAACATCTGATGCAACTTTTCTATGAGAGGTAGTTCTGTTAATGCAGGTCGCGAAAGAATAAACTTGTATGCTTGATGCCTTATTTGAAAGTATAATTGAATAATTTGGGCTTCTTCGAGTAATGCCAATTTTAGGACAGAAACTCGGTTGTAAAAAAATAAAATAAGTTTTAGGCCTTTATATTGAATGTCAGTTAACGATTTAATGTTATCTTGTGGTATGGGAGAAAAGAATATCGAACCATATATTAATTTCGCTTCTAAACATTGTTAATATAGTGTGTCCAAAATTGAAGAGTGGACGGTGTTGAAGTCATGATCGTACATCATGTGTTTGCGCAAAAAAATAAGATCATCTGCAAAAATATTAAATTGAAGGTGACTATATTGTTTTTGAGTGTTAATTTGAATGTAAATATTAAATAGCGTAGGACTTAATTTGCTGCCTTCAGGAATCCTCCGGGAAGTTTCTCTAGGTGAACTAATATAGTTTCCGATGTTTATGTAAATCTTCTGTTTATGAGAAGGTTATGAATAATGCGAATAATATTTTTAGGAAATTTTAAATTTATCCATATAAAAAATGAGGTTCTCAAGTATGATATGATAGGCGGCCGTAAAATCAATGGATAGAAATAAGAGATATTGACGGGTTTGGAATCCGGACAAATATCAATTATTAAGTTTTCTAGTGCATCTAAGGGATATTTTTTCTGAAAATACATATATTTTTGGGAAACAGATTATTGCTTTCAATAAACCAAGTTAATCTGTTTAGTAGTTGTTGTTCAAATGCTTTCTGGATGCACGAAGCTAATGCAATGGGGCGGTAGCTATCTGCAGATTCTATATATTTTGAAGTTTTTTGATGGGTACAATGGCGTAGTTTTTCCAAGTATAAGGTGCATTTACCGTGTTCCAAATGTTGTTAAATATTTCACATAACACACGGGAAGGGGCTTTTTCCCTTTTCTGATAAGTATATTAAGTGAGTGTAACGTATTCCGTCTAAGCTAGGTGTAGATTTTTCTTCAAATTTCTTAATACATGGTCTAATTTATCTAGTGTGAATGGATCCTCGATTTTTTGAGGTTCCTTTCCAGTCACATATTAGATTAAGACACTCCGGAAATTGTTAGTATAGGAAGTAGTTAATTTTTTTTTATAAAATAAAGGTCCCCATTTATCGACATTTATAAGGTACTTTGCGAGGAAAGGGAGTCAGTCGATTTCTTATTTCTGAAGAATCGTCAAATTTGAGAGGAGGTTTTACGGAAATTTAAATCATTGCAAAAGTCATGCCAATATTTGTGTTTTTCCGTATTTAACATTTTTTGTTTCTGCATTTATCTTTCTATATTATAAAAAATCTACTTTTGAATTAGATCTTCTAAAAACGCGCAAAGCAGTTGTACCTTTACTTACCCATTTTTTGGCAGGTTAGATTCCACCATGTTGGGTGCGTGGATTTATAAATGGTCTTTATTTGTGGTTTGAAATTGTTTAGTTTTGAGACTTTCGAAGCATTCAAAATTTTTGATATTAGAGGATCATTATCTTTATTGTTTCCCTCAGTGATGATAGTGTCTATTTCTTTTTTATATTGTTCCTAGTTTATTTGCGTAGAAATTGGATGTGTATAATTCGTACAAAAGTTCCTTTTATCATTTGACACTGCTGATGAAAACGTTTTATTATTAGTGATAATGGTAATTATGAGATAGTGATCACTTCCAAAAGTATCATAATATACTGTCTAATCAGAGTGTAAGTACTTATCTTTTTTAATAATCGTAACATCCGGTGCTGAAGGGTTCTCCTTGGTTAGTGTAGTCGAGGTTCCATCATGTAAAATTAAATAAATAGAATTTTTAGTTCGGAATTATGTTCTGATCCCGGTGTATTTGTTCGAGCATTGCCCCACAATTTGGATTTTCAATTGGCATCCGCTCCAATTAGGTCAAACTTGTGATCAGAAGTAAATAGAGATTGCCAGGTTTGGGTGATGAGTATTTTATGTGGAGGATCTGTATAGATTCGCGATCTTATATTTTGAGAGTTCAATAGCTAAAATTTGTGTTGCATAATCGGTATTAGGAAGATTAATAGGAATATTTTTGTATGAAAGACTTTTATGAACTCCTATGGCTATCCCTCCATAGCCATCAGCTCTTACTTGTTCAATAATGTTCTATTCAGATGTAATTATGGTGAGGTCTGCTTTGGACCAAGTTTCCTAAAAAAAATAAAAAAAAAAAGTTGGAAAATATAAATAAGAAATTTTAATGCAGGCCATTTTCTCGAAAACTTTGCATATTCCATTGAAGAACAGTAAATACATTAATTTTTTTTAGATCCATTTCTAGTTAATCAAAAAATTGAGTAATTTGCTGCATGATTGAATTAACAGTATCACTTAGGGAATCTATGCCAAGTGAAATTTGAATTATTTGTTGTATAGCAACTATTTGTTTTTTTATTGTTGAAGTGCTTAGAGATTTTTGCGAAGGATTCGATTTTGTTTACTGATTGATAACAGAAGAATGGATATCAAAAGACCTAGTGTTGGAAGAACGAGACGTTTTATGGATATTGCCATTCTGTGAATTTGATATTAAGTTGATTGATTTGTTTGCCCTAATAATGTTTGGGTTATAGTTAAGAGAGGGACCCCTAACCATGTCCTTATTAGTTTTAAATAAATTATTGTATGATGTTTTTTAAGGTTGTATTTGTGGTCGTTTTAAATTTTGGGTAGTATAAGCTTCTTTCCGTTTCCTCCCCGGAGGACCACGGAGGTATCTAAGGTATTTGCTTCTAAGGATGGGGAGGTAACAGATATTTCAGTATTATCATGCAATGGGAATGGAGGTTTCGATTATGCATTATAAGAAAGTGATGTACCAGCAACAGAAGTACTCATATTAGATGTCACATCTGCACTATACTGCATTGATCGAGTAGTGGTTTTTGGGATTTGTTGTGAGGCTTCATTAAACGATATATTTTGTGATGCCATAATGTTCATTATTTGTTTTTGGCGTAGTCGCTCCGCACAGTTTTGTGCGTTTGCCTAATGTGGCTGATTACAATGTAAGCATTTTGGTGGGTTAGGACAGTATCCCTATTATGTAATTCACTACATTTGCGGCATTCTATATGTTGATCCTTGCATTGAGAGGCTAAGTGCCCATACCTCCAGCATTTTGTACATTGGCGGATTGCCGGTATATATGACTCTACTGGTAATTTTTGGTAATATAATGCGATATCTACTGGTAAGGTTTGAGACCCGAACTTTATGACTATCGTCTGTGTAGATTTATTTGTACCATCAGGCATGGTACGGTGGATTCGTCTTACAGAGATAATTTCTCTGTCCGATTTTATATCTCTAGATAAGTCCTGAAGGGGAATATCAACTTGGACACCTTTAACTACACCTACACTAGATATTGCGTGATTTGGAATGTACGCTTGCAATTGTTTGGTAGTTAAAATTTCATGATCGCGGAAAGCGTTTGCTTCATGTGCTGAAAGGAATTAAATTTTCATGAAATAACGATCTATTGTTTTGAAATTTAATAATACCTGGGATGTGTGCTAGATATAAACAACGACTAATTGCAATTGGATGAATGCGTCCTGTCTCTCGTATTTTAAGAAAAACAAAGTAAGGGGGTTTGTGACTTTAATTATATTTATTCACTATTGTCGTTTCAGAGTTGATGTGTGCCGTGGTCGATTTCCAGGCTATCGAATTATCTTCTACATTATTATTTAAAAGAGTTTGTTTTTTTCCCTTGAGTTTCTGGAATATTCTCACTATGACTGTCACGTTTATTTTATTCTAAAAGTTCCATTAATTCATTGTCAGATCTATTAATAGTTTGATTACTAGTAACCATCATGTCATCCTCTGTGATCTTGAGAATGTGCGGTTGCACTTTCATATTAACAGACATTCTGTAACCGCAGTGTCATAAAAAGGTATAAAAATCTAATCTTACCTTATAAGAAAGGGGCTGTTTATTCAGCAAAATCCCGGCAAATAAAGCAGTATCACCTTTAAAACTGCTCTAACATACGTGAAATTTATCACAAAATTGATAGTGTTTCGTTAATAAGGTGTCCTGTCACCTAATATTAACTTTATTTTTTGTTTTAACTTTAAGTACTACACATATATGTCACATGCACAAATTTTTCATTATCTAAAAAGACGAAACCACTTATATTAATATAATTGCAAATTATTTACGTAGAAAGAGCACACATTTCTTCGTTGCTAAGCCGTAACGCATTCAACACTCATCGCAATTTTTCTCATCCTCCTCTTCATGAAGGCTAATGTGAATAATATCAACAATCTTTTAGTAATTGCATTGTAGAAATTCATAGGGTTTTGTACAATTTAGGAAACACTTGTAGGGACATGAGTTTGAAAGTAAATGCAGAGAAAACTAAATACATGAAAGTTCACCGGGATCGTAATATTGGAATGTATGGATGAGCTAAATATAAAATTATACTTTTAATAAAGTGGATACTTCCAAATATCTAGGATCGATATTAACAGACGAAAACCCCATTCATGAAGAAATTAAATATCGACTAAAACAGCGAATGTGTGTTATTATTCAGTTCAAAATTGTTTGTGGTCGCGAGATCTGTCGAGAAATTTGAAGCATAAAAATTTATATAAAACAATAATCATGCCTGTTGTTCTGCATGGTTGCGAAACAAAGTCGCTTACTTTGAGAGAAGAATAAAAGTGTTTTATAGTAAAATTTTGAGACGAATATTCGTACCCAAGAGGAACGGGAATGCAGAATACCAGGAACTTCATAATGAGAAACTGCATAATTTATACCATTTACCAAACATTGCTAGAGTCATCAGGTAGGAGGATATGTAGCCAAAATAGAAGGAAGTGGGAACACTTCAAAGTTTTAACTGGAAATCCAATTGGAAAATCCGATATAAAGACCTAGGCATAGATGGAAGGATAATATTAAAATGAATTCAACAGGAATAGTACACAAAGTAGAAACTGAACCCTGTTCGCGAAGGACAAAAGTCAATGGAGATCATTGTGGCATTGAACCTCCCGATTCCGTAGGCCATAGAATTACTCAAAGACATAAATATTAATGCATCATATCTGCCGGAATTGTTACGTAGTTGGACGGGAATATCTTTTTTATAGTGTCGTATTGGACATGTTAGAGTGCAATAGTACCTCTCCTTTACAACTTCTGGTGTTTTATAAGGAAGAAAAACACAAAGTTGCATATTCAGAGACGATTTGATGTGTGACCAGAGTCGTACTAATGGGTTTAGTTAACGCGTAATTTTAATTTCCATTTTCAAAAGCAGTAATATTTTTTTATATTATGCACGACTTATATCAAACTACGTATAACACGACTTTTTCGCAGGGATGTTCAAATATATTAAGAGAAAAGTAAGAGAACGTTGCTATATATATATATATATATATATATATATATATATATATATATATATATATCCTTTTTACTTTTTAACCTAGTGTATTTGGACAACCCTGCAGTATAACTGTGACATGAAAATGTTGCTTAGTACTAAAACATAATCAGGCATTACTCAAAACGCTAGTTACGATGCTAATCACAGGTAAAAGTGTGACAGGACACTGTTATCTTTATTTCGGAGACAAGTTGGAGTGCAAGTCTGAAAAAATGTAGAGCATTATATATATTTTATGATTGCACCTTGATGTTGGCGTAAATGATGCGATAATGAAGAATTTTGAAGTAAATATAGGATGAGAAAGTGAAAGAAAGAATAGGAAAATGCATGTACCTGTGAACTTCCAACTATCCTCATCACACGCAATATGAAATCTAATTCATGACTGTCCAAACGTAGGATGGCGGCTGTAAAAGTAATAGGGTTGCTCAAAGTACATTGTTGGTTGTTTGAAATTTAATATCTTATCTTTACTACCGAGATGATATGACACATAAAACTACCATTTCAGATAAGATTAAATTACAGGAAACTTAGTGCTAGAAACTCTTCTTAAGTGTAAGAAGTCCCTGATCAGATCTCGAGTCATGTGAACTTGTAGTGTACAGCATATTGTTTAGATTTCTCAGCTTCTCTCATTTCCTCTCAGATTCTCGTTGGATCCATTAATATATAGCCTATTGTACATTCCACTCGCTGCTTTTGGCCTCAAGGTCACAACTATGAAACATCAAATTAAAGATTTCATTTCGGCTTGTACTGCAGCTCTAGAGTGGGCTCACGCGTACAAAAGTACTACATCAGATTAGGGGGAACATAAATGAAAATCAATATATTTTAACCTTAGCTTTTCGACAGAAGGAATTTCTCGAAAGGGTTGCTCCATCAGAACGTTGAGGATCACTCAGATATAGAGGTTTTGGGTTTTGGGACAGATCACGCATCATCACCTTTCTGTAACACGACGCTTACCGTGAAAGGAAGCATGAGACGAAGAATCGAAGCAGATTCTTCATAAGATACAGAGACAGAGTTTTGTGTAAGAATAAGTTAATTTCAGAAGGATAGAAATACCTTACCCATACTGCTGCAGTTTTAGAATCTTGTTGCTCCAAGTAACATTGATTTGGCATCAAACAGCGTTCACAGCACTAATACTCTGTCAATGAAGAATACCCAACAAAGACTCGGTATAAACAGCAGAATTTATCATTTCATTCTAGAACAAAATTTGGCTATCCGCAAGAGTTCTTTTTCCACTGAGCCAAGATCAAGAAACATTTGGCGTCTATAAGGGAAAATTAATGGCCTAAAAGTGCTAAGTTTGTGGTTTTGTCATCGATTACATCACGGTTATACAAGAAGAGACGTAGAAGGTAGCAGGAGCCTCTCCCGTCAATGGCTATCTGTAAATTTAGTTTCAAGTCAATTTTGGCAATTATGCGCTTGCTCTCCTTGACAAATGACAACAATCGCACTTATTACTAAATGCCATCGATGATCGAAAATTGCCTATTACAATCAATACGTCATTATTGTTCCTTATTGTCGATCGATGATCGACACATTAGGCATGCGATACATTTTACAAAATATGAATTTTTAATGTTCATAAAAGAGAATGTTTATTTGTTTTAAAAAGATCAATGACATTAACGTGTTTAAAAGGAATCTTGGAAAATAGTTAGCGTCTGACTTGATTTAGATTTTTGTCATGTTAAGTTAATTAAAATATATATCCTAAGGGAACAAGAGAGTTGTTCAAAAATATACCAAAAGTATAATGTCAGGAGCCAATTAAGTTGGGCAGATTAAATTTGGTATACAGAATCCAAATTTAGACAAAAATAAGTTAACACTTGTCTCATCGTTTTCCGAATTAAACGAGAGGTAGTTTCTGTAATATTTTAATTTTCTATCTTATATTCATGAAGTTACTAAACTGAGGAAGCGGCTGAACGGTTTAAAATGTAACTTTGTACTTAGTTAGCCTTAAGCAGGGCGTGTTCTTGAAATAATTCCATTTCTATTCAAATACTCATCGTAATGGAATGGGAGGGAGTTCATTTTACATAAATATATTGTTCCATTGCGAGGAACAGATATTTGAGCTAGTACAAGTATACACATACAAATAACTTATTTTTGATATAACAAATTTCTTGCGTACTAAAATAAGAATTCATTACAGAACTTTGTTTTTATAACCTTACCCTTTGTACGTGAAGATGGGAATCTTGGTGAACCAATCAAACACAGAAGCATGACTCAATATTTAAATTGGGAGTGAAATCTCTTGGCTTTGTAGATACCAGATCCTTCTCTATCTTTTCTCTGTTTACACGCTAGAGAAAGTCCTTTTTACGAAATTCTTGTTGAAAGTTCTTTCTCCAACAAGTGTCTTTTGTTTGGAAATAGGAAAGTTTCTCAAGATGAAGTCCAAAGGCCAATTGGGGATAACAAAATTTCCATATATATGAGATTTTTACTTTGCAGTGAATAATCGAGCATAGAAGTCAAAAGCTCTGTCCTTCGAACTTCCTAACAACGCTAAATTCTTATTTCATCATTGTAATGTAGTGTATATAAAGTTTTAAATAATTGAACAAGATCTTAATTAAAAAATAGAAGAGTTATCTTTGAGAGAACATACGAACACTAACTAAATCAATCAATTTCTGAAAGTTAGCTGAAAGATTATTTATGAGTTTCGAGTGGAATATAATCATTTCCTCTCACAATATTAGAATTGAATTATAATGTAAGATTTGCGAGTCTTTAATGGAAGGAAAGCTAAATTTATCATAAGAGCTGAAGCAAGCAGCTACACAATCGAGAATTCCAAGTTCGAGTCTAGAGGGTAACCACCCTGACTAAGATTTCTCCATGTTTTCACTTTCTGCTGGTTCCACCTACAGAACACCGATAGTACATTTATGTCCATCATTTGGTAGACTTCTTTTCATCCTCATTTCCAACTTTTGTTTTTTATCTTTTAAATATTAGTGTCATTTATTTCAGTGCGAGATTGTACAAAACGTGGACCTAAAGTTTAAAATGGAATCCAAACCACGTAATACGTTCAATATTATCCCACCGAGACTCAAGCCGGGACACCATGCACCAAAGGCGCACATGCTAGCCATTAGACCATTAGAGAGGGTTACTCTTGTTGTTCATGATAGGTATCGCAGGCTGTAAAGGAAATTAATTAAATAAGCAAAATCAATTGCAGGCTGTAAATGAGAAGCAATTAAATAAACAAAATCAATTGCAGGTTATAAATGGGAGGTAATTAAGCGAAATCAATTGCAGGTTGTAAATGGAAATTAACTAAATAAGGAAAATTAATAGCAGGCTGTAAATGGAAATTAAATAACCAAAATCAATTGCAGGCTGTAAATGGAAATTAATTAAATGAGCAAAATTAATTGCAGGCTGTAAATGGAAATTAATTAAATAAGCAAAATCAATTGCAGGCTGTAAATGGAAATCAATTAAATAAACAAAATCAATTTTATTCTATACTTATACTCTTCTAGCATGGCTGCCTATAACATTATTAAGTATTTTGGCTGTTGGCAGGTCTTGGGTCTAATGAGGGCTTTTATTTTATTTTAAGTTTGGGCTTGAAAATATATCTTCCACGTTTCCCGATCCACGTCTGCCTCCTCTTTTAAAACTCCCATTCTAAAATAATAATCAATTAGTTGTGTTCTTCTTTTTCCTATTCCTCGCTTTCCTTCTATGGCGGTATGAAGAGGACATGTTTTTCGCAAGATGTGTCCAATCCAATTGGGTTTTCCTACGAAGAATGCTGGCTAAAGGCGTTCTCTTTTCTCCTATTCTTTTTTTTTAAATCTTTGCTTGTTATTCTCTCTGTTTATTTTATCACCTTCTTCCCCCAGTACAAAATTTCGAATCTCTAAATATTTCTTTAACTTCGCAATATCAGAGTCTCTGAATCAAATATTCCAATGCTCCATATATAGCACTTGACCATATAATGATATGTAATGTTATTTAAGATTTCCTTTTGTTACATATATTTTGCCCAAAGTTTGAATAAGTCAACATGATTCGGTACTTTAATTTATACACTTAATTGCAAAAACTAACAATTGCATACCTTGGAAATTAGGCTCGTTAAGTATATAGAACAACTAACTTTTATTCCCAAAATTCCATGAATAATAATCTTTTTGTTGTCATAGCAACACGAAATAAACAATTATATCTAGTTATAGACACTACCATTACATAAACATCAATCTATATCAACAACTATTTTACATTTTTTCTTCTTCTTCTTCATAACATATTGTGCACTTTTACGCACCGTTGCCCAAAATAGCTACAAATAAAAATGGAAGTAATTTATAGATCAGATATACAATATCGTTGTAACCAAGTTCTCCTTAGTCCAATATTGAGCCTGCTAGTTAAGACTGTTCTTTTTGAATGCTTCTTTGGCTATGGCAAATCTTGACATGTTCTCTTTGGTGCAGTAAGCGTCTTTTGTCAAAATACTTCCCAGATACTTCAAATTATCGAGCTTTTCAATTCTTCTTTGTTCTACTCTGACCTGTAAGGACGCGTTTGCAAGGGATATTCTCATTACTGTGTCTATAGTACACACCAGATATTTGGAAAAGTATCAATGTCATCCGCAGCAGATTCTTTCTTTCACCTTACGATTTTAATGCAACCAAAGCAGTCTTATACCAAAATTTTAATTACTTTCCTCCTTCCAAATATAATATTGTAATTTGGTTCACTGTCCAAGCTATAATCCTTATTCTTGTTACGACAAGACTGTTGTCTGTATTCTCTGTTCAAATGTATGAAATGTGTTTAGCACATCAGGCCAATAAGCTGTCCACTGTACGTAAACGAAAATACTCGTACTTTCCTGAGTACTTTCCAGTGATACTTTTAAAAATGTTTTACAAATAATTGAAGTTCTTTCTAAAAAGTCATTCCAATTGACTGCTGAATTTCAGTTTCAATGAGATTGAAATGTCTAGATTTATATTTAGGTAGCCTTTCTTATGCTTTTCTGTCAATAAAAAAAATATATATTAAAAAGTCTGACGTAATCGGTAAGGAATCCGTATCTACTACGAACTAGACATCCTTTAAGTGTGGTGAGATGAGTGTTGAAGAGCATGCTTGTTCTGGATGCTCTTCATCATTTCGAAACGACGGAAAGATCGAAAAGATCTGCCAAAAAATCAACCAGGATCGTCGTTTCATGATCGATGATATTTCAAAACAGGCAGGAGTGAGTTGGAGCTCATTCCAGCGTGGGGTTTTGCAGATAAAACGTGTTACCTCTAAGTTTGTGTCTCGCCTGCTCATCACAGGATCAAAAACATTCGTCTGAATTTGAGCCAGAGCTTAAAAACTCAGATTGAAAGTGATCCAAACCTTTTGACTAACGCAGGGATGCAAATAAGCAACAAAAGTTTACTAGCCCAAGAAAAGAGCTACTGGCCCACATCCTATAATAGAAATCATTTACTTACCTTTGATATGATACTTGCCCATATCGATAAACCACTCGTCCCGGGCGAATGCTTATTTGCATCCCTGGACTAACATGATGACAGTGAGAATTAAACAAAATCTAAAAGGAAAGTATTTTGATGGTGTAGATGCTGTAAAATGAACTTCGCAGAGCGCATTGAACAACATAAAAAGTTCCAGAGGTGCTTCAAACAGTGGGAAAGAAGACCGGAGAAATAAATCGCATTTTTAATGGAGAGTACTTTGAAAGACACTGAAATAATATTATTAAAAAAAAAACTTAATAATTTATTTTTTAGAACAAAAGTCCGGTTTTTCTTGGATCCCTCCTCGTATTTATTTTTCTGAGTTTTTTTATGATGTGTAAATACGCGACGGATTTTTGTTCTAGCGAAGTATAAATCTCTGTAAAACTAAGATATGATACTTAAAAGCAGAAATGATTTAAGACGTTTCTCCCTGAGAAAGGGAAACTTTAAATACACGGAAGATAAATAGCATCTATATGACTGTATATAATTTTAAAGTACTTTTCATAAATCCTATAGTTATCATGAGATGAACGGTACTTCTGTTCCGAGTTTCCTACGTACGAACTAATGCCTCTTGCGTGTTTAATGAAGCGTATTGTATTTATCGTATCAAAGCAAGCGTTGCTGATAGTGTAAATATAAACGGCTTCACTGCGTATCTTGTTTGCTAAGAGTATTGTTGTTGTTCGGGCTTAGGAAGGTAAACACGATCATTCAGAACCAACGGAGCTCCTCGTTGTTTGCACGCTATTAGTTACACTACACAAGGAGGGTATTCAGTCTATTACAATTTTCTTTAACGTAAAGAAATAGTGCTACTATGTTTAACTCTAAACATATAAGGGAGAAAGCCTCCTGGTATGCCAGAGACTAAAGTGTGCACTCTCTGTGCACCTGTCCCCGGTTAGATTCACGTTACAGGTATATGCTATAGAAAACAAACTCAAGTAATGGTTCAGGGGGCCGCGGTGCCTCACTGGTAGAGCGTTCATCTCTGGTACTTGGGATCCCGGGTTCCATAGCAGTTTCCGCCAAGTGAACTTTGTGGTGGACAAACACCGTGTGCTTGGGTTTCCTCAGCGTCCTCCCGTTTCCTCCCACTTTCTTCATTCCACCATTTCATTCATTACTCATCATCACCGTCTCCTTTAGCCTAACCGCCATAACCGTGGGATGTAAAACTCAAAAATTTCAATTTTCAAGTAATAGTTCGGATCCCATTTCAAACAGTATATCCCATTCTTACGTAGCTTAAGTCCTGGCAAGAAATGATAAACTCAAATGCATTATTTTGTTTCTCAAACTATCTTAGGGTCTAGTAACGAAAGGTGGGTGTATAGCGAAAGTTATACAATTTTGAAAAAAGTGAAATCTTTCAGTTTTACGTCCCACGATTATGCCGGTTGGGCTAAAAGAAACGGTGATTATGAGAAATGAATGAAATGGTAGAATAAAGAAAGTGGGAGGAAACGGGAGAACCCCGAGAAAAACCAATGAGCACGGTGTTTGTCCACCACAAAGTCCACACGGCGCGAGCTGGGATCGTACCAGGGACCCCAAGCCCCGGAGGTGAACGCTCTACCACTGAGCCACCGCGTTCCCCTTTATGCAATTTCGAAAATTCAGTGTGTAAAGAGATTGTGTTAAGTAGCGACACTTGAAGGCACCAACCTGTTTTGCCGCAAGAGTTCACTGGGTTACAGCTTTAGACATATCATTAAGAGGTAAGAAGTAGGCCTATGCCAACTCCGATAATGAACTTTGCAAACTCATCGCAAGAAGTGTAACGTAACTGCTTCCTGATTATGACTTCGCTTGACTAAGATACCTACCGTTAGAAGATTTGTACCTGCCTGCCTACTCCATCCTTGAAAGAACCCATTTTGTATAACCTCCTTCACAGTTCTGTCCTATTATTAAGCCTGTCCTACGTCCCGTAAAAAACGGAACAGTCCCGATTTTGGGCCCAAGTATCCCCGTAAATTTAGTCGTGACAGGCAAATGTCCCGTATTTTAATTCCGCCCCATTTCTGCTATGAATATCAACTTATTGAAAAATCAAAAATTCTCATAGTGCCTGGGAATCCTGTAATTAGTAAATGAACAATAAGTTGTAGCATGTAACAGTTTCGAGCAAGTTATCACACCACCCTCTTCGACTTGAAAGCGAGCGATATTTGCAATGCTATTGCACCTAGTTGGAAACTTGGACAGAATCCAACATGAAAAAAAAAAAGAAAAAAAGAAAAAGAAGAGAAAAGAAAAGAAAACGTAAGAGCTTTGAGTGTTTCTACATCTACAAGCAAAGAGAACATGAGTGACTTCTTCCCTAGCAAGACCTTAGATAAGTTAACAAGAATTATAATCATTTTGAGAGGCTAGGGGCACAGAATTGTATATACTTTGGTTCAAGGCTTAGAAATATGTAAATCTGGTTCTGACAATTACATACGACACAAGGAAAAAAATCAGATTACACTGACAAACGTAATTTTGACAAACACAGGCATGCAAATAAATATTGCAGTAGTAATGGCGTTACTATAGGACACTTTGGACTTTGACCCCGACCTTTGTGACGTCATAGGTCAAAGGTCAATGACCTTAGCCCGGAGTCAATGACCTAGGGGTACTTAGGACCACCCCCTTTAAATTTTGGCAGGGGTACCTTGGCCCACCCCCTAAATTTTGGCAGGGGTACCTAGGACCACCCCCCTTAAATTTTGGAATTTGCCAAATCTAAAAATTGGGTATGGTAGCCTAGGACCACAGTATGTACTTCTATCAGTATTGGGGGTCTATGTCGTTCCCTTTCATGGGGAAAAAATTGCCAAAAATTGAATTTTCGGAGGTTTTTGACCTAATTTATCCCCTTTGATGAGGTGTTTTTACCCTATATGGTTATATGGGCGTATACAGTGGTCCATTAGCTTTCATAACATATGGGTATATTAATGCACCCCTTGAAAAATTTGGGAGGGGTACCTTGGCCCACCCCTTAAATTTTGGAAATTGCCCAATTTAAACATTGGGTATTATAGTACAGGACCCTAATATGTATCATGATAAATTTGGGTGGTCCACCTCGTCCCCTTTTAGGGGTACAAAATTGCCAAAAATATAAACGTAAGCAATACGTTATACCACGTGTTTGGTTTTCGGCCTAATTTATCTCCTTGGATGAGGTCCTATTACCTTATATAGTTATATGGGCGTATACAGGGGTCCATTCCCTTTCATAAGACATAGGTATATTAATGCACCCCTTGAAAAATTTGGGAGGGGTACGTAGGACCATCCCCCTTAAATTTTGGAAATTGCCAAATCTAAAAATTGGGTGTGGTAGCCTAGGACCATAGTATGTACCTCTATCAGTATTGGGGGTCTATGTCGTTCCCTTTCATGGGTAAAAAAATTGCCAAAAATTCAAATTTCGGAGGTTTTTGACCTAATTTATCCCCTTTGATGAGGTGTTATTACCCTATATGGTTATATGGGCGTATACAGTGGTCCATTAGCTTTCATAACATATGGGTATATTAATGAACCCCTTGAAAAATTTGGGAGGGGTACCTTGGCCCACCCCTTAAATTTTGGAAATTGCCCAATTTAAACATTGGGTATTATAGTACAGGACCCTAATATGTATCATGATAAATTTGGGTGGTCCACCTTGTTCCCTTCTAGGGGTACACAATTGCCAAAATATAAACGTAAGCAATACGTTGTACCACGTGTTTGGTTTAGACCTAAGTTATCCCCTTGGATGAGGTCCTATTACCTTATATGGTTATATGGGCGTATACAGGGTTCCATTCCCTTTCATAAGATATGGATATTTGGTGCACCCCGGGAGGGGTACCTTAGCCCACCCTTAAATTTTGAAAATTGCCCAATTTCAACATTTGGTATTATAGTACTGGACCCTAGCATGTATTATGATAAATTTGGGTGGTCCACCTCGTTCCCTTTTAGGGGTACAAAATTGCCAAAATATAAACGTAAGCAATACGTTATACCACGTGTTTGGTTTTTTGACCTAATTTATCTCCTTGGATGAGGTCCTATTACCTTATATGGTTATATGGTTATGTATAGGGGTTTATTTCCTTTCATAAGACATAGGTACATTTGTGCACCCCGGGAGGGGTACCTTGGCCCACCCCTTAAATTTTGGAAATTGCCCAATTTAAACATTTGGTATTATAGTACTGGACCCTAACATGTATTATGATAAATTTGGGTGGTCCACCTCGTTCCCTTTTAGGGGTACAAAATTGCCAAAATATAAACGTAAGCAATACGTTGTACCACGTGTTTGGTATTTTGGCCCAATTTATCCCGTTTGATGTAGTCTTATTACCTTATATGATTATATGGTTATGTATAGGGGTTTATTCCCTATCATAAGACATAGGTACATTTGTACACTCTGGGAGGGGTACCTTGGCCCACCCCTTAAATTTTAGAAATTGCTCATTTTATATATTTGGTATTATAGTACTGGACCCTAACATGTATTACTATAAATTTGGGTGGTTCATCTCGTTCCCTTTCACGGGTACGAAATTGCCAAATTTTAGTACAACCACGTGTTTCGTTTTTGACCTAATTTATTCCCTTGGATGAGGTCCTATTACCTTATATGGTTATAATGTCATGTATAGGGGTCTATTTCTTATCATAAGACATAGGTACATTGATGCACCCCGGGAGGGGTACCAATGCCAACCCCCTTAAATTTTGGAAATTTTCCAATTTAAGCATTCGCTATCATAGTACATGACCTCAATATGTATCATGCTAAATTTGGGTGGTCCACCTTGTTCCCTTTCATGGGTAAAAAAATTGCCAAAATATAAACATAATCAATATGTTGTATCACGTGTTTGGTTTTTGGCCCAATTTATTCTGTTTGATGTGATCTTATTACCGTATATGGTTATATGGTCATGTATATAGGTTCATTTCCTATCATAAGACATGGGTACATTGATGCACCCTTTAAAATTTAGGAGGGGTATCTTGGCTCATCCACTCAGTTTTAGAAATTGTTTAATATAAGCATTTGGTATCTTCGTACAGGTCTTCAAATATGTACCACTATAAATTTGGATGGTCCACATCGTTCCCTTTCATGGGTAAAGAACTACCAAAAATCAAATTTCGGAGGTTATTGACCCCTTTGATAAGTATTTAGCACGTTATATGGTTTATTACCTTTATATGTTTATGTGCCCTTTTAAATTTGGGAATTATCAGATAACAAAATTCGGTAAACGTTTTCTAGGACCCATTGGTGTTCCTCTTATGGCCAAATATTCAAAATTTAAAGGTTATTGACCGGCTTTATTATTGAATAACTACAGGATTTATTACTTTTTCATAAGACACAGGTGTATTTGTGTACCAATCTTAAATTTTGGGAGGGGTACATTTCTTATTGTCATATCAATAATTGGTAATTGGATAGTATCTCATTCATTGGGTAAATCATTGTCAAATATGAGTATGATCACGTGATCAGTTATTGACCTATGATGGGATTAGGAGTCCAGGACATTGGTACATTGAAACTTTGTAGGATAATTTGAGAATGCGTCATTGGTTTTGATTATTCCCGCCAAATATAAACGTAAGCAAGACGTTGTACCACGTGATTGTCCTTGATGAGGTAGTGTACAGGGATACATAGCTAACCTTATTGAAACTTATGACTCATAGTCTTAAGGGAATACATGCTACAACACTGGCAAAGTTATTGTTGATGCAATTTGATTGGTTGATCACTATCTTTCGTGCAATCTGATTGGCTGATCACTATCTTTCGTGCAATCTGATTGGTTGATGAGTTTCAAATCTTTGCTGCATACAGTTTTGTTTTAACATTTAAAAAGTTTTTGAATTTTTTTTGTTTGAAACTTTCGTTTGACATTTTTTCGTTTGATATTTTTAGTTTAAAAGTTTTTGTTTCGAAATTTTTGTTTGAAATTTTTTTCAAAATTTTGTTTGAAATTTTTTCGTTTGAAATTTTTGTTTCAAAATTTTGTTTGAAAATTTTTTGTTTGTAAATTTTTGTTTCAATTTTTTTTGTTTAAAATTCTTCGTTTGAAATTTTTTGTTTGAAATTTTTCGTTTCCAAATTTTTTTCTGTTTAAAAATTTTTGTTTGAACAGTTTTGTTTGGAAAATTTTGTTTCAAATTTTTTTGTTTGAAAATTTTTGTTTGACATTTTTTAAAAGTTTGTGCACTCATTAGTAAAGAACCGGAACTGTTTAGAACTAAAACCTCTGGTAACATTATGATGCAATAGTACACGTCAGAACATGGGGTTTGTTCTTGAAATGAAAAAAAAAACACAATTCATTGAAATGGATCATTTTATTACACTCCACATACATCCATACCAGATAGTGGTTCTGGATATTGTCGATACAATGTATTTTGAACTTCTTGCACTAGTTTGTCTTTAGCATATAATTTTAATTCCAATTGAAGTCTTTTAAGGTCTATTGCAATATCAATTGGTGGAAACTCCATGTCCATTTGATCACAAATAAACTGTTTATCAATACAGGTATGCACCCACGAACGATGTTGACAACCATCACAATATCTAGATACATGTTGTACAATATGCATGACACATTTTTCAAAATAGTACTTTTTCAAGAATATACTTGTTTTGTTGCACACTTCCACTGCATGTTTCACACACTGAAATACGCTGATGAATTTGTTCCATTCCGTTTGCGTTAGATACACCATGTTGCGAGGGACATGGTATGTACTCTTTTTACGTAACAGCACCATCTTCTCTTCGAGAACTGTACGCAGCACCACCTCATGATTTGAGCCTAATGATTTGACTATGGTCACATTTAGCTCATCATGAAAATAATCGTTCATTTGGTCGATTCGTGAACATAATATTTGCCATTCTTCAAAGGTCAGTTGTACACCAAATTGTTCTGCTTTGCCCAATCGAATCACAGGTTCAAATGTTCTAGCACTGATACCAATCATCACATGTTTTGTTTGAAATATATTTATTGGATAATAGCTTGCGAAGAGGAATTCTTTATCGTTAGAAGTACACATCTTTCCTCCTGAAAAGCACTTGCTCAAATGATTTCATGGGCTGACACTGTATTTGCTGATTTCATAGAGTTATTGCTGACGCCACTGGAAAGGAATGTCCTTAAGTTTGAATTCATGATTTCATCACACTTGCTGACGTCATGCTGACCAACCAAATTCATAGATCGCATTCTGCATACAGCTACGTCTGACGTCGAAAGCGCTGACGTTTGAATTCATGATTTCATCACAATTGCTGACGAAACCGGCTGTGTACTAAATTCAAATTGATGACTTCAACCCAAGAATCCTTTGTAACATAAAGATACAGATCCAGTATTTAAGAAACGTAGCAGTTCTTCTTGTTTTGATGCTTCCATGGGTAAATATCTTGCTGGTAAAATTATATTCTTATCATTTTCAAGCTTCACTACGATTCTTAATCCAAACTTTGTAGGGATTATTTGGCTAGCTAACATTCTATAAGGTACATTCTGTTGTAAATCAGTAATCTTGGTAAATGATTTTATCACATCACGTGTGTTTAGAAACTTCAGACAAGTAGCCATGATGACCTTATCATCAATTCTAACTCGAACGATACTTATATATGATGCAAAACTGATGACGTTACATTGTCACGTTCTGACGTGTACTATTGCACCATGATAAACATGTTGACCGATGTTTTTCTTCTAAACAGTTCCGGTTCTTTACTAATGAGTGCACAAACTTAAAAAATGTCAAACCAAACTTTGAAACAAAATTTCAAACAAAAATTTCGAAACAAAAATTTTCAAACGAAAAAATATCAAACTAAATCTTCTTCTAAACACTTCCGGTTCTTTACTAATGAGTGCACAAACTTAAAAATTTGAAACCAAAATTTTCCAAACAAAACTGTTCGAACAAAAATTTTTAAACAGAAAAAAATTTGGAAACGAAAATTTCAAACAAAAAATTTCAAACGAAAAATTTTAAACAAAAAAAAATTGAAACAAAAATTTACAAACAAAAAATTTTCAAACAAAATTTTGAAACAAAAGTTTCAAACGAAAAAATTTCAAACAAAATTTTGAAAAAAATTTCAAACAAAAATTTCGAAACAAAAACTTTTAAAATAAAAATATCAAACGAAAAAATGTCAAACGAAAGTTTCAAACAAAAAAAAAATTCAAAAACTTTTTAAATGTTAAAACAAAACTGTATGCAGCAAAGATTTGAAACTCATCAACCAATCAGATTGCACGAAAGATAGTGATCAGCCAATCAGATTGCACGAAAGATAGTGATCAACCAATCAAATTGCATCAACAATAACTTTGCCAGTGTTGTAGCATGTATTCCCTTAAGACTATGAGTCATAAGTTTCAATAAGGTTAGCTATGTATCCCTGTACACTACCTCATCAAGGACAATCACGTGGTACAACGTCTTGCTTACGTTTATATTTGGCGGGAATAATCAAAACCAATGACGCATTCTCAAATTATCCTACAAAGTTTCAATGTACCAATGTCCTGGACTCCTAATCCCATCATAGGTCAATAACTGATCACGTGATCATACTCATATTTGACAATGATTTACCCAATGAATGAGATACTATCCAATTACCAATTATTGATATGACAATAAGAAATGTACCCCTCCCAAAATTTAAGATTGGTACACAAATACACCTGTGTCTTATGAAAAAGTAATAAATCCTGTAGTTATTCAATAATAAAGCCGGTCAATAACCTTTAAATTTTGAATATTTGGCCATAAGAGGAACACCAATGGGTCCTAGAAAACGTTTACCGAATTTTGTTATCTGATAATTCCCAAATTTAAAAGGGCACATAAACATATAAAGGTAATAAACCATATAACGTGCTAAATACTTATCAAAGGGGTCAATAACCTCCGAAATTTGATTTTTGGTAGTTCTTTACCCATGAAAGGGAACGATGTGGACCATCCAAATTTATAGTGGTACATATTTGAAGACCTGTACGAAGATACCAAATGCTTATATTAAACAATTTCTAAAACTGAGTGGATGAGCCAAGATACCCCTCCTAAATTTTAAAGGGTGCATCAATGTACCCATGTCTTATGATAGGAAATGAACCTATATACATGACCATATAACCATATACGGTAATAAGATCACATCAAACAGAATAAATTGGGCCAAAAACCAAACACGTGATACAACATATTGATTATGTTTATATTTTGGCAATTTTTTTACCCATGAAAGGGAACAAGGTGGACCACCCAAATTTAGCATGATACATATTGAGGTCATGTACTATGATAGCGAATGCTTAAATTGGAAAATTTCCAAAATTTAAGGGGGTTGGCATTGGTACCCCTCCCGGGGTGCATCAATGTACCTATGTCTTATGATAAGAAATAGACCCCTATACATGACATTATAACCATATAAGGTAATAGGACCTCATCCAAGGGAATAAATTAGGTCAAAAACGAAACACGTGGTTGTACTAAAATTTGGCAATTTCGTACCCGTGAAAGGGAACGAGATGAAAAACCCAAATTTATAGTAATACATGTTAGGGTCCAGTACTATAATACCAAATATATAAAATGAGCAATTTCTAAAATTTAAGGGGTGGGCCAAGGTACCCCTCCCAGAGTGCACAAATGTACCTATGTCTTATGATAGGGAATAAACCCCTATACATAACCATATAATCATATAAGGTAATAAGACTACATCAAACGGGATAAATTGGGCCAAAATACCAAACACGTGGTACAACGTATTGCTTACGTTTATATTTTGGCAATTTTGTACCCCTAAAAGGGAACGAGGTGGACCACCCAAATTTATCATAATACATGTTAGGGTCCAGTACTATAATACCAAATGTTTAAATTGGGCAATTTCCAAAATTTAAGGGGTGGGCCAAGGTACCCCTCCCGGGGTGCACAAATGTACCTATGTCTTATGAAAGGAAATAAACCCCTATACATAACCATATAACCATATAAGGTAATAGGACCTCATCCAAGGAGATAAATTAGGTCAAAAAACCAAACACGTGGTATAACGTATTGCTTACGTTTATATTTTGGCAATTTTGTACCCCTAAAAGGGAACGAGGTGGACCACCCAAATTTATCATAATACATGCTAGGGTCCAGTACTATAATACCAAATGTTGAAATTGGGCAATTTTCAAAATTTAAGGGTGGGCTAAGGTACCCCTCCCGGGGTGCACCAAATATCCATATCTTATGAAAGGGAATGGAACCCTGTATACGCCCATATAACCATATAAGGTAATAGGACCTCATCCAAGGGGATAACTTAGGTCTAAACCAAACACGTGGTACAACGTATTGCTTACGTTTATATTTTGGCAATTGTGTACCCCTAGAAGGGAACAAGGTGGACCACCCAAATTTATCATGATACATATTAGGGTCCTGTACTATAATACCCAATGTTTAAATTGGGCAATTTCCAAAATTTAAGGGGTGGGCCAAGGTACCCCTCCCAAATTTTTCAAGGGGTTCATTAATATACCCATATGTTATGAAAGCTAATGGACCACTGTATACGCCCATATAACCATATAGGGTAATAACACCTCATCAAAGGGGATAAATTAGGTCAAAAACCTCCGAAATTTGAATTTTTGGCAATTTTTTTACCCATGAAAGGGAACGACATAGACCCCCAATACTGATAGAGGTACATACTATGGTCCTAGGCTACCACACCCAATTTTTAGATTTGGCAATTTCCAAAATTTAAGGGGGATGGTCCTACGTACCCCTCCCAAATTTTTCAAGGGGTGCATTAATATACCTATGTCTTATGAAAGGGAATGGACCCCTGTATACGCCCATATAACTATATAAGGTAATAGGACCTCATCCAAGGAGATAAATTAGGCCGAAAACCAAACACGTGGTATAACGTATTGCTTACGTTTATATTTTTGGCAATTTTGTACCCCTAAAAGGGGACGAGGTGGACCACCCAAATTTATCATGATACATATTAGGGTCCTGTACTATAATACCCAATGTTTAAATTGGGCAATTTCCAAAATTTAAGGGGTGGGCCAAGGTACCCCTCCCAAATTTTTCAAGGGGTGCATTAATATACCCATATGTTATGAAAGCTAATGGACCACTGTATACGCCCATATAACCATATAGGGTAAAAACACCTCATCAAAGGGGATAAATTAGGTCAAAAACCTCCGAAAATTCAATTTTTGGCAATTTTTTACCCATGAAAGGGAACGACATAGACCCCCAATACTGATAGAAGTACATACTGTGGTCCTAGGCTACCATACCCAATTTTTAGATTTGGCAATTTCCAAAATTTAAGGGGGGTGGTCCTAGGTACCCCTGCCAAAATTTAGGGGGTGGGCCAAGGTACCCCTGCCAAAATTTAAAGGGGGTGGTCCTAAGTACCCCTAGGTCATTAACCCCGGGCTAAGGTCATTGACCTTTGACCTATGACGTCACAAAGGTCGGGGTCAAAGTCCAAAGTGTCCTATAGTAACGCCATTACTACTATTGCTAAACGCGCGAAGAATATTGAAGGTAGATTATATCACTGATTTAAATAATTTGCATACTGTTTTCCTGTAAAGCATTTTTATAAGACATCATCTTAAGTTTTTAAGGCTATAATTTTGTAGTTGGATTATAAAGATATTCAATCCGTACAATTAATTGCAGGGACGAAGAGAGAAAAGTAGCTGCAGCTTAGTTAACTTTTGCCTATTATATTGTTGAAAAAAAAATAAAATGAAGTCTTTTAGTTTTACGTCTCACGGGTATGCCGGCTAGGCTAAAGGAGACGGTGATAATGAAATAATGAATCAAATGGTGGAATGAGGAAACTGGGAGAACCTGAGCAAACCTCCACACACGGTGTCTGTCCACCACAAAGTTCACTTAGCGCGAGCTGGGATCGAACTAAGGACCCCTTGCACTGGCGGCTACCACTGAGCCCAAATGACCTATTATAGTGTTGTTCATAACCAGAGCTACAAATTCATTGGATTGTGTTGGAAAGTTGAGGTGGGGGAGCAGGAGATCTAAGGTGTCTCGTATTCTCATGAAGAAAATATGACAGGTTTACCTATTATTTACGCCTTTAATATCAATAAATGCCTTCCCTTCAATATTACTGTTATCTTCCAAAAGAAAACCATGTCACAGGCAAGATTAGATGAATAGGTAGGACATTGCAGGTCAACTAATGTTTGTCTATCGCTTATGTGTTTGTTGCAACAATGTAAGCTTCGACATTGTTGTGACAACTCATGGGAACCCTTAAGAGTGGAGAAAAGAAATAAACAGCACGCAGAAAGAAATTTTCTCAGATCACCAGTAACATAAATATATATAATAAGAAGGTGGGCTAATACGTCGTGCCTGTTGGACCATTACAACTACATTTCTCAACAGTCTCAACCGATATTTTTTTTATCTATATGTACTATAGTTCTTTAGTCATAACTTTAAAATTCGTTTCCATTTTTTTTTTTTTTTGCAATAATTAGGTAGTAATGGGCAGTCGACAGGAGGTAAATTTTAAACAGCATACTTTGGTCGAATTCTTTATTAAAATTGGTGAAGATGGGAATGTTGTAATTCACAACAAGCTAAAAGATTGTGAAAGATTACTATATTGAGTTAATTCTATCCGTAGGTGCCTCCGAAACAACCGTACATAAGTAACTCGGAAGCGGAAGGATTTGATCAATGGTAACGGACTGAAGTCGGGCAGGTTGAATTAATTAATTTCCAATTTATGGATTACCGCCAACTATGCAATGATGGAAGCCTTACCATGTCCTAAAGGGAGTAGAATTATTATAGAATGGTAAATACACTTAGGCCTGCATACCTGAATGCTACTATGAGATAAATCCTAGGAAATATCTTAGGATTTATCTGAGGAAAAATGATACAACCTATCTCGTAGGAAATCCTACACTTTTGTGTCATACACATAACTATACTGCACACTCTACTGATAATGATACCAGGCGTTATATTGCTAAATTGCACATCTCTAAAAAGAGCATAAAAATGAAAAGATAAATTAGCAAAATATGCCTCACCAGTCCTTGCACTACTCTTAATTTTGTCGAGTATTTTTGCTCTTTTATCCACACAAGGCTGGCAGGGAGAAAACAAATTTGTTTTCACTTTCTCTCACCTGATGTCGCTTAAATCAAAATCTTACGAATTTATGTTTCAAAATAGACCGTGCAGGCCCGTATCCAAGGGGGTCTAGGGGGCCGCCCCCTAAATTTTTACTGCCCCCCTAACATTTTCACCGTAGGCTTGCAAATGAACTATAATATGATTGGATCTGTCCCCCTAACTTCTACCGCCCCCCCTTACATTTTTGGGCTGGCTGCCGGCCTGAGAGCGTTCTTTTCTTTTCTTTTTCTTTTTCTTTTTTTCTTTTTTTTTTTTTTTGAAAAAAATTGAATCTCATAGGATTGTTCATAGGAAATAACATGCGATCTGATGCCATACATGTTGAGATTTTGGCTCTAGGAAAAATTGTGAGATTTCCTATTATCTATTGTCAGTGTATAGCAATCCTTAAACGAGCTTTTGACCAGTTTCTCAAATACACTTTCCTCCACTTCTCATGCTAGTGGTCAGCTCTTCAAATCTAAACGTGGTGACAGTTAGTCTATAATCATTCTAAGATCCCAATAAAAAATTAGTAAAAGAATTTGTGAAATTAAAGCCATACATATTTACATAGGCACTAGGGTGGAGCGAAATTTTTTTTTCGAAATTCGAATTTGGATAGGGGGCAAAAGTTGCATCATATCATAGTACTTTACCATAGAAAATTTCAATTCTCTAAAATAATTTTTAGCCGAGGCGCAAGGGGCCTTAAATTTCAGATTTTGCAAATTATTTTCCATTTACTATGTAAATATTTAGCAAATCTTCGCTGAAAGTACACTGTAATTTGTATTGTTAATACAGGGCAAAAGAAGCATCCTGTATCAGTAAAAAACAACAAGAATTTTTAATTCTCTAAAATTATTTTTATCCCAGGCGCAATGGCCCTGAAATTTGGGAATAATAAGAAAGGTGATCAACTATAAGCATTTTGCGACTTTGTCATAAAGAAGCATTTTTGCTATTTGATAACAGTTTTCTTCTGATATCCTATAATGAACTGGTTGGCAGTGTTGTCAGTAGTATAATAGTCTGGTGGGTGGTGACAGTGATGTAACTAAGGGGGGCAAATGGGGCTTGTGCTCCAGGCGCTGAAATGGGGGACACAAACTTGGCAAATATTTATTTTCACTATAAGGCAAGGCCATAAGTTTTAGCAACTAAAAATCATTAAAAAAAATACTCTGGAAATGTAACAGGACAAGTTAGGATCATATCCATAGAGCATAAATTATCTTTTGAGCTTCACATTAATCATTTGAGGACACTGTAAAAAACCTTTGCAGCCAAAAAGCATGAAAAGTTAAATTTTAGTTCCAGCTTTTTGTGTTTTCATTTAACTTATCGATTTAAGAGATTTCCAAAATGTCCGTGTATAATACTTGAGACCGCAGTTTGACTGTTTGTCATAATTAAATATTTTATTCTAAAGCAACATATTATTGATTCATTCTACACATACACACGTCCCGATATAATTCCAGAAACATTTTGATTTACTGTTATTATGATAAGTCTATAGAATATGTCGAGCCTGCTACTCTCAAATTATTTGTCGATCAGATACTAATTAGTTTTGGTGTTTATCTTGTACTAAAAAAAAAAAAAAAAAAAAAAATATGTACTGCAATTTTGAAGTCAAGCTTTACCACTTGAAGGAAAAATGGAATAGAAAAACTACTGTATGATGCCGATATCAGTTATAGTTGGGGAGCGTTTTGGTTGGTTGCTCAGGAGGAAGGGGGGCTAACCGAGTTCTTGCCTTGGGCAACAACTAGGCTAGTTGCGTCGCTGGGTGGTGAGTAAAAAAAAAATGATACTCGGTTATATTAAAGTTACTTGGACAATGAAATTGAAGAAAAGAGAAGAGAGAAAAGCCAACAAGCGATCTTACGGTGAAGCTTTTAACCAAAGAGTATTATACTCTACCAGTTACATCATCAATCTTCAGATTCCTCTTCATCTTCGGAAACAAGAAAGGAAGGCGATAAAGAACACGTTGAAGCTGGAGGAGATCCTGATTTTAGTTGGAAGTATTCTTTGGAGAAGACAAGAAAGCAATCACTGATTGGATGCACGCAAACGAGAAAATTCCTCCCAAAATTAGCAAAATTGAAGGAGAAAACCGCCGTGACTAGAAGAAAAATTGCAGCAATTGCTACTGCAGTTTTGGGAGAGTTTAATATTGTGAGTCCAGAGCAGTCGCAAAACATAATTGACAGATGTAAAATACAAAGAGAATCGAAAAGTGTAAAAACTAAACAGGCTGTTAATAAAGTGAAACCTTGTGCTATCTATTTTGATGGGAAGAAAGATCAAACACTCGTGATGTCCGAAAGTCACATAGATATGAAGATGGAAGAACATTATTGTATCCTTGAAGAACGACGTAATAATTTTCCCAGCCTCTTTGACCAGATCAGCATCAGCAAAGAATATTGCTAGTTCCATCTGCCGCGAAATACAAGAAAATAATGTGGACCTATCAGATGTGGTACCTATCGTCTGCGATGGCACTAATACTAATGTTGAGTCAAAAGGAGAAGTGATTAAGAATGCTCGAAAAGCATTTAGGGAGGCTCTTGCAGTTGGAGATATGCTTATTGCATTTCATTGAACTACCACTTTGTCATTTACTAAAATAAATTGATGATGCAACTACTGGTTCTTACACTTTCTCTGGCCCTATTGATAAATCTCTTGTGAATTGTGAAACAAATCCAGTGTGCGGCTTCGAAAAAATTTCTTCAGAACTTCCTACATTCCTAAATGTGCGTGATTTCAGTTATGATCAAAGGTACTTGTATGAAATATGACAATCTGTCATAAGATGAAACTGTGATAAAAGCCTAGCAGATAAGAAACCAGGGAAACTTGTGCATGCCCGCTGGTTAACAATGGCTTACAGACTTTTGTGTGTGTATATATATATCAATACCAAATCATTCAGAGGAGCTCAAAACTCTTGCGAAGTTCGTGGAAAAAGTATATGCACCAGTGTGGTTCAACATCAAACTGAAACCTCTTGTCAAATACGGAGCTAAATATTTGTTCTTGAATACAAGACTTTCACGAATGTTTGCAAGAACCATACAAGACTTCTGTCAATAAAATCATTTTCAGAAATGCATTCCATGCGAATCCTTAGAATATTCTCATTGCCATGATTGGTGACGACAGATCAGCTACATGAATCCTTGCTGCCGATAAAATCCTCCAATCCAGAAAACAGTGTAAACCTTTTGAAATTCGTTTCTTCCAAGTGCCGGTATTAAACTTCGTGGCTATTATTTACACAGAAGTTTCAAACTGAAATCAGTGTAACACAACAGAACCACTAATACTGACTCATGTGACAGATGGCAAACTGCAAGAAATTTGCTTTTCAGAAAATACATGTGTTGATATCCCAGAGCTACCATGTCATACGCAAGCAGTGGTAAGATTAATGAAAATAATTAGTGAAGCTTCTTTAAGTATGAGACTCGAGAGAGAGATTTCCTTATTCGTTCGAAAACTGACTTGAGAAAATACATGGTTACTTTCGAGAGAAAGTGGCAGTATTTTGCACGAAGACGTGAATGAAACTTATGAAACATTCAATCTAATGTTGGCGGGAGGGTGGGACTGAACTTGACGGCAGCCACTTCTTAGTGGTGAATTCTGGGTTGATGTAGCCTGTAACATTGAATATGAACTTCGATAACTTTAGCAATCCATCTGGACACTACGATGAATCTTAACATCCTCAAATTACAGTCTACTTCAAGCGAAGAGCTGCCTAATAATTACATAAATACCCAATAAACATGTATTTGTTTACAGAATCTATGAAACTTAAGGCCGTTGCTCCCCGGCTAAAATAATATTTTATAGAATTAGAATTTTCCGTGGTAAAGTACTACGATATTATGCAACTTTTGCCCCATATCCTAATTCGAATTTAGATTTTTTTAAAAATTTACCTCTTTTCACTTACAAAATCTATCAAACTTAAGGCCCTTTACGCCCCGGCTAAAAATTATTTTAGAGTATTGAAATTTTCCATTGTAGAGTACTACGATATGATGCAACTTTTGCCCATTATCCAAAATCGAATTTCGAAAAAAAATTTTTTTGGCCTCTTTTCACTCCACCCTAATAGACACATATGCTGTTACATACATAGATGAGATATTATTATACATTTAAACTTATAAATCCTGATCTCACTATTCTATGACCACAGGAACCCAAAAGTTCATCGGCACAGAAACGAAATATCTTAATTGGATCCTCAATCTGGCATGCCAATATACTCTGGGTTTTCATTACACATTTCCTTAACAAGGTATTTTAGGATACGACCTATTTCTTGGTATATTTTATGACCCACTTCTTGTTATAGGTTATGGCCTGTTTCCTGATCTATCTGAAGGCCTCTTTCTGTATCTTTCTCGACTAGGAGTTAATTTATCCAACGTGCATCCCCTATGCCAGAGATATGTTTCTTTCCCTTCTTAGACTCCCCCACTTTACTATTCGTATGATATTCGGTTACCGAAAGCTACTGTCAAGTTTAGTGTTGACCTCCTTAAACTGATTGGTTTCCTTTTCTTTCCGCGCCTAATACAAAGTTTTCAAATTTTGGACTTAAATGGCATCAGAAGTGTCACTGTTCATCTCAACAGCCCCGAAAACTATGGATTCAACACTAAAATAGGCCACTTTCGATAATTTTTAAGTATTTCCCTTCGACCTCCCCGAAATTGCACTGCCAAAGTGAAATAACAAAAACCATTCCAGACCCGACCCTCATATATGTGGCAAAGATCGAGATCGGTTTCGTAGTTCAAGAGTTATTAAGTTTTATTTATTTTTATATACTCCCTCCCTCCCCCAACCTACGTTCTACCGTCAAATTGAAATGATGAAAATACATACCAAGCCCAAACCTCACCTATGTTGAAAATTAGATCGAGATGGGTCGGATGGTTAAAGAGATATGAAATCACAAACATAGTCATCTATCTATCTATCTATCTATCTATCTATATATATATATATATATATATATATATATATGTTTCGAATTGCCGTTGCCCAGTTGGCTAATATTCGGTTACATTACATAATCCAATGGCGCAAAAATTTAAGCTGTATTGACAGTTTAATTTTACGGAAAAGTAAGGAAAATATTAACTCACCCGATAAAACCAATTCACTGCATTTTAATTATTATATAAATGAAATTGTTTTCTTTGCAGATGAATTATTTATTATGCTTTTCTTAGAAAAAAAAACATTTAGTTTAGTTGCTAATGATGCCATATTCTTGTCCAGCTCTTTGTAAGAGCCTACGTTAATTTTGAAGCTTTCTGCCTTGTCGTCAAAACGCACCGTATTCTGAATCGCTGCTCTCGGTTTCACTGAAAACCGCGGACATTGAGCGGCTTACCCGCATGTCACGTTTGAGCACAAGATTAAATTCCAGCGTTATATGCTAGACTGGTGCTGACATTATCGATAGAAGTTCTACGTGTTCTCCAGAAACTTTGGGAACGAATTCTCTCATGATGAGACCGATAGAGTTTCAGTATACGGTAGTTACACGTACGTACCAGAGAATACGTGGTAATCCTCTCTCCTGTTTTATGTTAAGAGGTGCACGCACAGATATAGTATCAGTATAGTTTTTATAAGTAACGGTGAAAATGACCATGGGCAAAGTGAAGGGGGTAGTGTTCTCGTTTCGCTATCAGGATCTCCCAGGTTTAAATCTCATAGCTATTTACTCTCACAGATATTTTGCAATGCATTTTACAAAGTATAGTCTGTAGGCTTATGGCTTTTACTTTGTAATAAATAACCGATGTTTCAATTCGTTTTTATGAAGTCAGCTACAAAAAATAAGAAGAAAATGATGATGGCCCAAATGGTGGTTCGAAATATTTCCTTAAATTTTATTAAATTTCACACAGCCTTGTGTTGTACATAGCTCATTGTGATGAATAAATACACATTCTGATGTATAAATACATATAAAGGTCCATAGCTCCATAAGTATAGGACCCAAAGTAGTCGGGTCAAGATTTAACTTAGGAACTAATATGTGTGCTATCCAAAAATCCATGTTTCAGAATCCTAAGGTACTCACGCAACAATTTTTGTAGAGTGAGTTTGGCTAGAGACATATAATTTGTAGTACTTACCCGTATAAAAATTGTTGCGGAAGTACCATAGGATTCTGAAACTTCGATATTTGGATAAGGCACATAGTGGTTCCTAAGTGAAGTCTTGACCCGACTATGGTAGGTCCCATAGTATTGGAGCTATGGACCTTTGATGTTCATATTTTTTCATGTTTTTCGGCAGCCTATAACTCCGAAGCAAAGCATTTGTGCACCCAGGTTGATCTATACTTTTTGTCTTATCTTTGGGTCAGAAATCACTTCCCAAACGTTATGGGTTTTGTTTTGAAACACCCTGTAAATTGTTATTTCACTAGCAAGGAAGAGCCACATACTGGTTCCGCTGAGATCCGAACGAGACAATTGTGTTTGCATTTGATATAACTAGACAAATACCAAAGTTATACGTACCACTGGGCGGAATGTCGTGAGTTACAACATATTTTGTAATGTAAAAGCTACAAAACTGGCATAATAGTTTAAACCGGGTCATTTGTTCGGAAACGATTGGGTAAATGGAAAGCTCGGCAAACACGTATCCCATCATTTTCCACGATACACTTTTTGTTAGAAAAAAGTTTGCCTCAGGGTCTCATGTAGGGTCTCAGACGAGGTCCAACTCAAAAGTTTCAAATGGCAAGGGGGATAAGTAGCAATCGTTTGAAAACTGTTGTAAAATAAAAAAAAAAAAAAATGGAGCAAGTCGCGACTCTCTACGACATACCTGTGCAAAATGGCGGCGGGTCAAAATGTAAACAAAAATTTAATTGAAAAATCTATGGTCACCTCTATAAATCAAAAACGGCGAGACAAATGTGAAAACAGGAAAGGTTGTATGGCATTATTTTCAAAGTACAACGATTTAAGTTAAACCGTCTTGTCGCAGGGCCCCCACAGGGTCCCAGGTGCAGTCCAACTAAAAAGTTTCAAATGGCAAGATTGGTTATGTAGCACATCGTTTGAAAGCTGTTGTTAAATGAAAGAAGATGGAGCAAGTATCGACTTTTTACGACAACCCTGTGCAAAATGGCGGCGGGTCAAAATGTAAACAAAAGCTTAATTGAAAATCTATGGCCACCTTGAATCCATAAAAAGCTATGTCATTCATACCTGTACAAATCTAAATCTCTATTTTTTCTATTATGTATTTAGAAACAATAGAAAAACTACAGAAGAATTGAATTTTGATTCACTTCAACTATTATTTCATTCCGTAACAACACATATATGTTTTGTTCCTAATGCACGTTCGTCACGGTTCTCTCGATATCATTTACGTGAATATAACGAATATGCGATGAACACACAACTCTGACTTCCTATTTATACCGCTAAACAAAAGTTGAATACCTTCGAGTATTTTTCTAATTTTGTAATACGTAGTTCATACATAAAGGACTTGCTGCACAAGTCAGGTTAGGGGCTCTATTGTAACGTATTCGTGACAGTTACATTTGTATGACATTCGTTACACAATATTGATTGCAATATTTCAAGCATTACGAAATATAGAAAAAAAAAAAAACATTTATTTACAAGATTGGCGAGCAGTACCAAACCACGTGTAAATCATTTCAATGCACCAAGCTGCGGAAACTTTGTTGGTTTGTCACAATATTCCAAAAAATAGCCATACAAGTTCATTTTTCACGCTGGCAGCCATATTGGATTATAGATGATACCCTTTGATATTTTTGGATATCCGTTATTAACCATAAATACCACATTTGGTTTCTGCAACATCAGTGGTTTGACCTGGACATGCGTTCGATACTACTGCGGCATTTTGATCTCAAGATGTCGCGTTTTTGGCCATTTCGCATGTTTTCTTCACCTACTGATCAACATTCATGCCTTACATTATGACCCGCCGCCATTTTGCACAAGGTTGTCGTAGAAAGTCGAAACTTGCTCCATCTTCTTTCATTTAACAACAGCTTTCGACCATGTGCTATTTAACCCCCGTTGCCGTTTGAAAATTTTGAGTAGGACCCGGTCTGGGACCCTGCGGGGGACCGTGGGGCAAAGCTTTTTTTTATCCCGAAAAGTGTGTCCTTGAAAATGATGGGATATATGTTCGCCGAGTTTTCCACTTACTCAACCGTTTCCGAACAAATAACTCGATTCAAACTATTCTACACAGCAAAAAGTGAGGTGTTGAAAACAACACAAAATGACTACCACTTTAGCGTGTTACTTGTGTGTTGTTTCAACACCAAGGAATCGCCTTCAGAGCATACCAGAAATACCTCCTTACTGACTGTGAGTATTTGTATTGTTCTTTATTGTTTTGTATAAGCAAAGCTTTGCGAAATATATTTGCATTTATGGCAGGTAACTAATAACATTCTATGTTCTCTGTAATCGGTCACAATAATATTGTTGTAAACCTTTGAATCATCTGACAACAGTTACACAGATAGCAGTGCTTCCATATATTTTCTTTATATGTTATTCATGTGTCTTAGCACTTGTGAACAGAAGATGGAAGAACTGTTGCTATGTAACTATCATCACAAACGCGTGAGAAAAGAATGCAGTGGTGAAATGAATAAATTGGAAGGAAGCGAGAAAACCACGAAAAAACTCAGTGCACACGGCGTTTGTCTACCAGAAAGTCACTTGGCGCGAACTGGGATCGAAGAAGGGATTCTGCGCACCAGAAGTTAACGCTCTACCACTGAGCTACCGTGGCCCCACAACTTATGGTTGCAATTGCGGAATAAGATTATGTTCCTCGAATGTTGAATCCAGTACAGAAAGGCAATACTCGCTATTGCCCCTGTTTTTGCTCTATGGATATTAATATCAAAAGCGGAAGTGCTTGTTGACGTCTATTACTTCCGGTTAAAAAGGGGGAATAACCTCAGGGGTGAAACGTATTCCTGCGGTGCTCTAGCCAAACATTAAAAAAAATGATTTTATCTATTACAGTGTTTGTTCTATGGCGATCAAAGTTGAAACCAGAACGGATTTGTCAACCACTTCCGCTTTGAATACAAGATTAACAGAGTTGATACCTATTTTTTTTTGGACGCTAAATCGATTGAAACCCACTTATCGATATATCTTACCGTTTTTGCTCTCATACCTGACGACAAACGGACGGACAAAGCCATTCTATAAGTCTTCCGACACTTACACATGCCACATAGTCCTTCAAGGGATGATGGACAGTTGGGGAATACCAACACTTCTAACCTTAAAGCGCTGTCAATTCTACCTGGAAGTGAAGAAGTTGGCCTAATCAGTACTAAGTGAAACTGTAAGGTGTATGGAATGTATATCTCTAAAAGTTTAAAAATGAGTAAAATAATTTGACGAAAAAGGTCTAAGTTTATGAGGTAAGGTGTGAGAGATATGTGAGAAGTTAAGGGTCATTGTAAAATTTGAGTATGTTTTGCTAAGCTCTTGCTTGGAAGTAAAAGTTGTATTGTTCAGTACTCATGGTAGTCAGCATACAGCTGAAAGTTGTGCAATAACAGGTAGTAGACTCATCAGTGTGTAGTGTTTCCATAAAATATAGTTAAGTGCAACATTTGCATTCGGGATACTTCCGACACTCAGATTTGGGGCACTTTCGACAGATGCTTTTGTTCCCCCTTTTCGTTGTGATTTTTAATAATTATATATCAAAGATACTACATTGGTATTAACACACACACACACACACACACACACATATATATATATATATATATATATATATATATAAATAATAGAATGTCTGCAACCTTTTTCCATTGGAGGGGGCCGCGGTGGCTCAGTGGTAGAGCGTTCACCTCTGGTGCTAGGGGTCTCGGGTTCAAACCCTGCTCCCGCCAAGTGAACTTTGTGGTGGACAAACACCGTGTGCGTGGGTTTTCTCGGGGTTCTCCCGTTTCCTCCCACTTTCTTCATTCCACCATTTCATTCATTACTCATTATCACCGTCTCCTTTAGCCTAACCGGCATAACCGTGGGACGTAAAACTCAAAATTTCATTTCATTTCATTTCTTTTTCCATTGCATAAGATGCTCCTGGAATTTGAACAAAATGTCAGTAGCTATAGAGTCCGTAAAGAATGCAGTGCTACTTGCTACTGCTTCAAGAGCTTTTGAAGTTTCTCGGATACGTTACGTGACAGGTTATTCAAAGTTAACTGCAAGAAACATTTTGGTGAACATACAACATTTGCTGAAGAAGACGAACACGCACTAGAAGAAAAGTTGATTATATTAGACTCGTATGGGTATACCCAAGAACATAAGATGTGGTAGTGTAAAGCGAAAGACAATAGTGTCAAACTTTTGACATCTGCACAGAAGAATAATAAAATAGAAAAATCAAAAGGTAGTGATACATAAAAGAATGTACAGACATAAAATGTACAGACATGTTGCAAATTACAGTAACAAAAATGAGAAAACTCAAAAAGAAAATTATTGTGCTATCTGTAGGTTTTTTTTTTTTTTTTTTTAACGGCGAAAACAATTCTGCTGATTGGGCTCAGCGGTTTAACGAGGACTGTGTTCTTCATCCAGACGATCCCTTCTTTGTTTGTCAATAATGTGAAATCTCAGACAAATATGAGTGTAATGTTTGCTCTTTCCTGTATATGATCCTAACACTAATATTTTAGTCTATAACCATACTTTTAATAACACAAATTAACAAATACCTTTTCATGAAGTACAGAATGTTTGTGCTCTCTCCACTAACTCACAGTTATGATATTATTTTTTTAAAAGAAATTCTTGTTTTATATATTTCTTGTAACTGAATAAATGTTGTGATTATTCTTTCCCTCATTTGCAACTCAGTGACATTTTTAAATATTTTTGGGGTGAGGTGGCTCGGTGATAGAGCATTCACTTCCGGTGCTTGGGGTCCCTGGTTCGATCCCAGCTCGCACCGTGTGGACTTTGTGGTGGACAAACACCGTGCTCGTGGATTTTCTTGGGGTTCTCCCGTTTCATCCCACTTTCTTCATTTTACTCATCTCCCATCATCACCGTCACCTTCAGCCTAACCGGCAAAGCCGTGGGACGTAAAACTTAAAGATTTCATTATTTAAATATTTTCCGGAGCTATAAATAAAGGTATTCTACATTCTTAAACTTACAGATTCCCGTGTTTGTTTAAAGTCCATGAACTACTTTACGAACAGCAATGTGCTTTGTGGAATTATTAGTCGCATTATCATAGTACGTAATGTTTTAATGTTGATGTCGGTATTACTCCAACAACCTGTCGATCTTCCCCATAGGGTTGGGGAATTCCGACACTTCTTCATCGTTCATTTCAATTGTAGCTCCACAGCCACACATTGCTTTTGTGTAACATGTATTGTATCTGTCAACTAGTTGAAAGAGTATACTTAACCATAGGCTATTATTCATTACAATCTATGTCCTTAGGGTGTCGGTATTGCCCCAAATGACGATAATTTGAAAGCCTAATAGTGCTTATATTTAAGCGAAAACAAGCACATAATCTATGATTATACAGTAAATTTTCATAGGATTTTCCGTTTTTTTTGGTGTAGAAATAGTAGTTCTATTTCTATTATACTCATGACTATTAAAATGGAATACTCAATTCATTAGCACATTTTGTAGAGTTTTTGGCTTAAATATTATTTTATCTCTACACAAAGAATTTATCGACATTTGTGATAGTCTTGGTGGAAATATAGTGATAAGGTTAGTGGGATAACTGGAAACAACTGGTTTACTGACATAAGAACGTAGATATTCTTATCTCTAAAGATTTGTAGCCTACAGGTGCACCATATTTATCTCTAGGAAATTGTTATCTTTGGGACTATTCCAAGAATAAAGTCTACAAGAATAAGCAATATGCCATCAAAAACTTCCGGACAAATATCACAACAGAATTAAATAATATCAGTAGAAACATCCCAGACAGCAATTTAAACTTGATGCAAGCTTGCGGCAAACTTGCCCGTGCAGGTCGATTGGCTTGCCGCAAGCTCTACTATGCAAGGCAATTTGCTTGCTACAAGCTTGTGGCAAGCTAGTTAGTTACATCAGGGCAAGGCTTGCGGCAAGCTTGTCTTCACAACTGGAACGCAAGTCAAATTATCTCAAACCCAAGCCAACTATAAGCGTAACTCATCAATGGCAAGCCTTATTAACTTTATTGCAAGCGAAAGACGCCAAACAAGCCATATGGAGCTTGCGGCAAGCGAATTTAGATGAAACATAAAACAATAAGAAATCGGTATTGTATATTGGTCGTCTGACTAAATCCATGCTACAATCCTTAAGCACATCAAAAACATCTATGACATATAAATGTTCCCTTACCTTTCCAATAATTGAAGCAAATTCACACCCGTAAAGCATCCACGACTCTGATTCGCTCGTACGAAATTAAAAATATTAATTAACATAACAGTTTTGTTGTCATAAACATCGGGCGAAATAATAATAACAATAATATTTGGAAATATGAAAAACTGCCACTAGAGGGTTTCGCCCTCTCTCTTGGCCTGGGATGTGGAAGCATCAATTAACTTTTATTACATTTGTTGCTGGGCAATGTGCTGTTAAAGAAAATGCTGGTAAGTAACAATTAATTAATAAAACGCAAGATGTTGCAAACACATATATGCAGTAACTTGAAACCAAAACAAAATATAAACATTAACAATAACTAACACATAATAGGATAATAGAATAATAAGTGCATTTAGATAAATAATATTAAAGAGGTACAGTGAAAGCATCAAATAAATGAATATTCAAAATATGAAAACCGTGCTAGCGAAATATAGGCATATTGGAATGGACGACATTCATGCTCATGATAATGAATGCAGTACTCATCACATCACAACACAATGAAATAAGTTAGTGAGACGAATGCTGGTTATTCTTCTGTTTTGGGGCGGCTCAAGACTGATGAAAAACGTTGGGAAGCCCATATTCGTGTTGTGGGAGACAGTGCTATGATGGTAAAAGATGAGGAATATCATGATGAATGAGCTGTCGTCGGAAAAATCTTGCATGATGATGATCGTCTGGATGTGATCGAGCATAAATGGAAATGAGGATGCTGAGTGGCGTATAGCAGTATCGGAACTGGGAGTCTTGTTCCAAGTCTATGAGTATGGTCTCGAGAAATATATCTTTATATGAATGGAGACAGTTAGCTATATATTTTTGCCGTAAGAGAGCAATATGTTGGACAAGCGGAGGAAAATCGATCTATTATAAAGATCATCATTGGGGTATGGTAGTCTTATGCGAAATGCGAGTCTGATAGCATGACGTTCGAGAATTTCTAATCTATTGTAAAACTTCTGCGGAGCAGAGCACCAGGCTATATGACCGAAAGTGAGGACACTACGCATAAAGGCTTTATAAGTATTCAGTAATAACTTAGAGTTTAACCCCCAGTTTTGACCCACGAGTCGGCGTAAAAGCTGTAATCGATTTTTTGCTTCCCAACAAGTTTCTGGAGTTGGGCTGTTCACAGCAATTTATCATCGAAAACAATACCTAAATAGGTAACAGTTTTAGTCGGCTGTAGATGATGATCACCAACACATATCCGTAGCAAATTTGGATTACGGTGAACCTTACTGCGGCGGTTGGGCGGTAAAATTACTAGAGTCTGTGTCTTATCTTCGTTAACGGTGAGTCTCCATTTATCACACCATTGAAGAAATGCTGTAATTGTAGCCTGTAAGTGGACATTAATCTGCTGAATTGTTTTACCAAACATCGGGCGACATTGCTTCTTACCACCTGCGAGTACTTGAATTTTCTACCTTTTTATATAAAAACGCAGAAAAATGTTTATACTTTAAACACAACATTCACATAAAGTTTATACTGTAAGTTAAACTTTAAGCTCATATTAAAATATTTGCAACAGTTCTGTATTCTTTCGCGAAATAAGTACGCTCAAATCTGCTGCCATCTATGTTCACATTTATGCTTTTTTTTTTTTTTTTTTTACATAAATACCACAATTCGTTATGCCTCATGGTTACCGAAATATGAGGAAATAAGGAGCGACATTGTAGGTATGTGGGACTGGAGTATTAGACGGCACAATTTAAATAAAATATATAAAAATTTTGTCCTTTATTCAAGTTGAATGCTAAAACGACACTAACAACGCGAACACTACCTTGTTGCCGAAAGTTAAGAGGTCAGCTTCGCGTGGTTTTTAAGAACAACTGAAAATCGAACGAGCGCTGGTTTTTTACTTCAACTTAAAGAAAAGGGTCTCCCAAGTGAAACTTGGGTTACCCGCACTGCAGCTTGCGCTAAGCAAAAATAAACTTTTGTGTATAAGCGAAAGCGAAAATCAAATTAAAGCGACAGGCAAGCTTGCGGCAAGCAAATATGCTGTCTGGGATGTTAAGACTGATATATATTTGACATGGTGAAGTCAGCAAGATTATGTCTACAGGAAATGGGAGAACACTTGCAGTGTGTCTTGTAACTAAAATATTTCCCAGGAGATAACATCTCATTTACAGTTACTTATGCTATAGCACGGCCAACAAGAGATGGTCTCTGACGTTTCTTACCACATGCGATGGGACATTGCAGCCCCTACTTTGATACCAGTGTTACCAACCACGATCACTCTGTCTTATACCATTAATTAAATTGCCGTTGCACCGAAAAAAAAAAAACCCTTGACACGCGAGTAGTGGCAATGTCACTGCGAGCTGTCAGAGACGTTCTCTTACTGGACGCACTTTAGTTCTAGTTCGTTAATCATTCAAACAATACACGATACACTCATTTGGAAAGTATAAGATCTCATTGAAACAACCTGTATAACAATAGCTGAAAATTGGCTGTCTCTCAGTTAAGAACACACTTCTTAGTGAAGAAAGAAAATAAGAGAATTGATTTTCTTATATGTATGAAGAATGTATGAAGGAATTGTATCGTAATGTTCTCGGGAGTGATATTAATTAAGTCTCTGGAGAAAGCCTCGTGGCCGACCAATAGATGCAACGGTGTAACTATTGTTCCAAACGTTATTATTTTTCCAAGCAAAGAGTGATATCTTTATCCAAGTCACAAACAATACTATTCAAGAGAAAAATAAGCAAAAAATAAAGCTTGTAGAAAAAGTAAGTGCTCTACTATGTTTAAAAGATCAGTTGGACGAATGAAAGAAGATGTCGTTAACGGAACAAGAATTTAGGTTAATTTTTTAAAGTACAAATTGTCATCTTAATAGCGTAATTTAGGAATACTGAACGGCCTACTATAAAGCTGTTCCTGAGGACTGGACTTCTTTCTCAGAGATAAATTTGTAAGATAGTTCATAGTCCAGAACACTCTCTTTCTTTATAGACGAACTAGTTTTTTGGGACAAAAAGAACTAATGATAGTATGGCGCCAGCGCTGGAATGTACACTATTTGACGACAAGAACGTTATTTTGTAATTACGGTTATTCTTTCCAAACAACATTTTCCTTTGTCTGAAAGAAGTTGCCATTTACTTAAACTTCTCCTTGGACCTTTATTGTCAATTTTAAAGCTTGTTTTCCTTTGTTTGCTGTGGACATAATATGAGAGGAATAGGGTGGAAATATGTACTATTAAACTAAACAATATCAAATTGTGACGTAACCGAGTCACGAAAGAAAGATCATCAAAGAACATTTTATGAGGAATGTATTATCTCACTATCACATTTATGGAAAAATAACAGGAAATTTAATAAATAAGGGAAAATTGCATTTTCTTGAGATGCTAGTTAGATACATAGGCGTCGAAAATTATTGTAGCATGTCTATAAATATGTTGTTCTAGGAATATATTTTCATAACGAATTCGCCCGGTATTTCTTATAATGTTAGTATGTGTATAATCAGCAAAGACATATATGTGGCAAATTTTATGCCAAAAGAGCAGTAAATAAGAACAATAAAACGAAAATAAAACTTCGTTGTCCATTTAGCAACATTTTGTTTTATTCATTATAATTTTCTTATTTATAAGTCTTTTCCTCTGAAATTTACCACAAATATACATTTCCCGATTATACACATAGTATCAGAATTAAAAGTACCCTGAAAAATCATTATCAAATTATATTCTTACATGAAGGTAGTTATAGATATGCGACAATAATTTTGGACATGAGTGTACATACGAGGTGTGTTCAAAAAGTATTGATCATTTGGTTGGCAAAAATATATTTATTGATTTGGAAACCCGAAACTCTAATCTCCTTCAAAATAGTTTCCTTGGTAATGCACACACTTCTTCTAGCGCTACCGCCATTTGTTGGAAACACTTCTGGAATGCAGTTTTTGAAATGATGAGCAACCGTTCTGTTCCATTCCCCATGATGTCTTCTCTTGACTAAAATCGGGTCCCTTGTAGAGGCATTTTCAGCTTGAGAAATACCCAGAAGTTACACAGAGCCATGTCGGGTGAGTAGGGAGCCTCACGACACACAGGAATGTTGTGTTTGGCGATGAAATCCTGAATCAAATTTCGCGGACACTTTCCTCATGTTCAAATTCTCGTTCAAAAATTGAGTGTACCGACCTGATTGAATGGTTTTCGCTTGGGTTTCGCCAAGCTTTTGGCAAACTTTGATGCAATATCGCTGCCGAAGTTTTTCTGTCATTTTATCCGACGACCGCGCACTACACGTCTTCACTCGTTGGTCGACTACGTTTTCTGGTGGTGGGAAAATTTAACGACGCATGGTTGTCCTCTCTACATCTACACTGAAAAAAGTCTCTCGCGATTCATTGGTTTACGCAGGTAAATATAAAGTTGGATACCTCTTGATCATATTTTGTACATATGTTGTATTTGATGTTAATTAAGGAACTTTGGTTTGCCAAAACTCCTTTATGTATACGTATTTACCTTATCCTTTCAGGGAGAGCTCCTTTGTGTTTAAGCAGTCTGCGTACGCACCTTCAGCGTGAGAGACCCGATTCTATTCCCGGTGGGAGCTTATGTAGTTCGGATTCTGCGTTAATCAGTAGGTCCCGCCTTGTTACTGAAAGAGACGTTAAAATCAACTCAACTCAAGAACAACCTATCCTTTCAGGCAGCGGTGCAAATCTGTCTTCAACATTGGGGGGAGGGAAGACCATTCCCATAATACTTTTTTTTTCTTTTAACGATGCTCAAAATATTTATAAAGTTGAAAAACAATGCCGTGGAGGATCAAGGAAGCAGACTTGTCTTCAACATTGGGAGGCGGGCAGATTTAAGGCTTATTCTGGGAAGACGTCAATTTCATCTCACTTTGTGGAAATTGGACACAAATAATCATATTTGTCCCCCAAAACACATTTCAGATCGGGGTTTTGAGTGGATAATCCCCCAAGATCCAAGATTGGCCGGGATATGTTTCCGTCGTACCCCCGGGATTTGCGCCAATGCTTCCAGGACACATACAATTTAAGAGCTACTTGATGGATCACAACCAGTGGCTAATATAAAAGGTTAAACCTAGGAGGGGATAGCAGCTCCTAAATTATTTTTGTATTCAAATGACTGGGACATTGACAATACAATTGTAGTAAATAATACCCAATAAAATCACTCATTTTATGATCCGCTGTAGCTCATCACGCGTACGCAGTCGAAATGTTTCTCAAAAATAGCAGCTGTGTGATTACAGTGTAAAGAACTGTTTGCTTAAAGTTTGGTATTCGACGTAGTAAAAATGTTCCTGATCGGAAGAGTACCTTGTACTATGTCGAGAAGTTCCGAACAGGTTCACTATTGGGATATCGAAGTTCTGAGAGTCTATAGCAGAACGTTCTGCAAGAAAACATGCTGCAGCTGTTGGGCTTCCTAGAAAGAGTGTAAGAACACAACAAAGTAATTACATACAGTACTGTTTGCAATATCATTTTACATTTTTCAATAAACAACTTTCTATCTGCAATGCTTTTTGTTTTATTTACTTTTAAAATGTGGGGGTTCTTTGGGGTCACCCTGTACTAAGATGTTCGTAAATCAGAACTCTTAAGCTTAGAGACATAGCAGTTGTTACTTATACTTTACAGCAAAAATGATGGAAAGCGTATTTCAGGGTTGTTTGATATTTGACGTAAAAGTTAAGAAAATAGAGAAATTTGATGAAGAGGAAGTGGGAGTTGAAATTCTTATGTTAAGACGTCTGTATCTCGTAATCAGTGCTTCTTCCAGACATGTTTTTGGGGGGCACTTTCTCCGGAGCTCTGAAAGTGCCCCCCGGACGAGACCAAAATAATACGTCTATAATATAATAATAAATAAAATAGTACCAGAAGTGCCCCCTTCCCGGAATTCTACGTGTGCCCCTAGGAATATTTTTCTGAAGAAACGACTACTCGGAATTTGTTATGTTTAGAAACATGAAATTTGGTATTTAAAGTATTCACTAAAAATAATTATAGGTGTGTTCCAACTCTTTTCGATATTTGACCTAGAAGGGAAAAAAGGGTAGTTTATTAACCTAGCTCAAAAGTCCAAAGAATATTTAAAGACATGTTTTCTTTTTTGTAGTATTAATGGAACCTTACTTTCTCCTTTCAAAAAGCCAACACTTTTCTTAGATATTAAAATATCAACAAAAATATCAAACCGTCTTTTTAAATCATAATATAAATAGCTAAAAAATACTTTATTTTTGTAATTAAATTAGGTATTTCTTGTGCATTTGAAGAAAATAACTTTTTTTAAACACTTCCTGCGGAAACCGTGTTCTACGTCTTTTTCGCGTGCCTATAATTGTTGTCAAAATATTTGACATACACACGTAAATTCCAGGTAATACGTTTGATGAATGCTGAAAACAAAACTGTTGTTAATTTGCAAATTGAATTTTTCTTCTTTTGAAAATACTGTTGTTAATCATGGAATCATGAAATGTATATGCCTCTTGTAATAACAGTAGATAATGAATGATTTCACAATACAATAGGATATTTTAGACGGAAAACAAACGAATGCATCGCTGCATTGTTGACTTAACGGGAGTTGTTCAATATTAACGTCAGTTTACCATTCTCGGAAAAGGAATAGAAGGACGTCCAGGTATTGCACTGTTATACACAGTGGCTTAATTTATTCATAAATAGAATCGAATGAAACACGTGGCAATAATTACAGTAATTCATAAGCAATGTCTAGTTCAACTTCTCAAGAATGCTACAAACACCTGAAAAACAATATGGGCCTTATGCAGAGACGTTCTGACGTGTGATTAGTGTCATAGAAAAAAGTTCGACTAACGTATGTTTCCTGCAGTAGTCGAGCCTTTAATATGACGCTAATCAGACGTCAGAACGACTCTGATTATCGCCCTATGACTATCGTAACGAAACGTATAAACTGTCTTAATGCTACTACTTTAATATAGTACCGAATTTCTAGCGTGCACCAATTCAAATTTTGCGTAGGAAATTGATTACCTCAAAATTCCCTTCCTTAAATGTAGTGGGTTTTCTAGTGGTATCTATTGCGCAATTTAATGGTAGAGTATTATATCAGTTTCTTCTTTATAAGGAAGGGAATGAGAAAAGTGATAGTGAACATGTCAGACTCGCGACTGGGAGGGGGAGGGGGTGTCGGAAAATGTTGAGTGATCGCTCGCTTAACCCCTTATAACTTTGCTCCTAATCATTCGATTTTAATTATCTTTTTTTTTTTTTTTTTTTTTTTTTTTTTTTTTTTTAAGAAAGAAGATCCAAGTACGTTCTATACCAGTGCTGTCCAATTATAATGAGCCTGAGGGCCATAACCGTCTTTACTAGTAAGGTGGAGGGCCGCAGCTAATAATAATAATAATAATAATAATAATAATAATAATAATAATAATAATAATAATAATGCACTACAAAAGAAAAATATAAATATATTTGAAATATTACATACCTTTTCAATGTGACTAATGAGGGTGGCTAACAACGTTTATACAAGGGCTGGGGTATCTACATTCATTCCCCTTGTTGTAAAAGATGTAACCCGCAGAAGATGTAAAAGAGAAGAATCTCCAAGGCAGCTTCTGGAGCGATTCTTTACAATTTTCATGGTGGAAAATACACTTTAACACAGATAAGTACTACCAAACATTGACACTATTTTCCGACACAACTCACAAAAGTTAGGAAAACGTTTGTTAGAAAGTAGCCTGAAAAATCTACTCCTTTCTTTGTTCTTCTCTGAAAGAATGGGTCAGCCTGAAGATCACAAAGTTCGACCTGTAAGTTTAGAGGTTGTTCTTCGATATCTATTGTCAATGGATTAGTAAATAATGCAATGTCGTTTTTTAGTGTGTCAAAATATGAGAATCGCATTAAATCCATTCGTGATACTCTCGATGTCTCTACAGAACTCAGAAAAATTAAATGCTTCCTTTTCAAAATCTAATGTCAGACGATTGCAACTTGGGAAGTATGCTAAATTGTGTTTATCACAAGAAGTGGTGTATTTCTTGAGCGCTATGGCTTCGAGGAAGAAAGGGTCTGCTTTAAAAAGCTAGATCAAATATACTCGTATATTCGTTCATTGAAGTAATCGTCCCTTTCAGCAACGATTACATTACCGACTCGTGTTGCCGTGGATGCCTGCGCCATTTTGTTGTATAGAAGCGCTAAATGGATCCTTATTCCGAAAGAAGAGTGGAAACATTAAAAAAAATGAATGAATATAAATTAAAATATTATCAGCTATAACAATCGTAAATCATGAAGCTTTGTGGGCCGCAGAAAATGGTTTGCCGGGCCGCCATTTGGACAGCCCTGTTCTATACATTATGTTATTACCACCTTTCATGTAAATATAGGCGTTTTTATTAAATTAAAAAAAAGTTTTTTCCTAAGAAAAAATATTTCATTTGACAAAATTATCATTTTTATATGATTTATTTATGCCAAATAGCTAAATTTATAAAAGAAGCATGAAATACAATTAATATTTATTTTCAAAATCGTTGTTACATCAAATATAAGGAAAACAACAGTATACAAAATGTAATATTTCATTCAACACAAGCAGTTATTTTTTAATTATGATTACATCTATTCCTACAATTTATTATATTATGTAATCCATATTATATTAATTCTGTAGATGTTCATAAGTATTTTAGAAATATGTTTTATTATCATGGAATAAGTACTTCAGTCATGTGTTATGTTATTATATTCATTTACTGAGAAGTAAAGGATACTGTTCTTCCGATATCAATTCACACGTTAGTCATCGGGACACTTCTAGAATCCGATGTTGTCCTTCTTACTTCAATCTTCATAACATTAATTCTTCTTAATATTTCAATATATACTACACTACACCATGACACCACATTCAGAGCGCAGTAAGAAAAAAAAACAAGAAATAGTTAAAGGGAGACAAAGGAAACGCACAAACACTTACTGATTTTCGTTCCTTCACGTCACAAGGATCTTACGCTGTTCAACCGATCCACAGCGGATCGAAAGACGGACGGACTGACTCACGAAAGAAATGAATAAGAAGTCACATAACAAAGGCTTTCCCTTAATCAAATTATGACAGTGCTGAGTTCCTTCTTATTTCATGAGAGTTTATTATCTATCCTTCGCATTATCATTGTCCATATCTGAATAGTCCGCTTCTCATACCTATCTCATAACCATGATTCAACAGGGTGTCTATAGGTCACAAAAGCTACGAAAGTCATGAAAAAGTCACGAAATCAGAAATGGTCATGAAAGTCAAGAAAAAGTCACGAAAGTTAGCTTTTGGGTCACGATTTTTTTATCTGGGGAAAACTAAGTACATACTGGAAAATTTTATTCTATAAAACGTCAAAATTCATGACCAAAATTGTCCATGGTCAGCTTTAGACGCTACCAAATCGCAAGCAAGGCACGCTTCTATCGCATACATGGAAATTCGGCTCAATTGCTACCCACGTTCGCTGTTGAAAACGCTAGTAAATTTTATGGTTTGGTAAAGAAAAGGTCACGAAAAAATCACAAAACTTCATTTTGGTATTTTAGTAGACACCCTGTTCAAGTTCATCGCTGAGAGAAGTTCTTTGGGTCCACAAGGAATATCACACATTATTGGCTCGTATTGCTCTTCCCCGTTAACAGTCGAAGCGCAGTTAGTCACTCTAAGTAGTTGAGGACTCAATATGTGCTTTGCGCCATATTAGGGCTTGAAAATGTGCTCTTTTTATGGCCAGACTCAGAGTATCTTGTGTTGGAGGTATGCATGATCCATCGACTTGTTTTTTAGTGAAAAACTACTACTGCAATTTTTTCAGGGATGTTAACTTCGAAATTCTTAAGTATGCAGAGTGTATAAATGCTTCCAGAACTTGGAACGTTTCTTCATTACATCTGTGCCCAGTGATTACAAAGGGTCAAGTACTGTCTCTTTAGCGTCCATAAAGATATTAAAGAAATTTCGTTTCGTTTTACCATAAAATGATCCGGTGGTATGTCCCTGAAGGGGAATGCAATCTAATTAAAGCATCAGCTCGTTTGCTATCTAACGCTAAATATACCATACAAACAGAAATCCCACATTTCGTTAGCTCCTGAGACAACAAACCATGTATTCTGTGAAAGTTGAGGAAAGAAATTCGTGGCCAGCGCTAGGACATCAGTATCAGGAACAAATGAGTTTCGAGTTCTGCTTCGTTTAAACTTGCGAAGAGTGCATGTAATATGGTTTTTGTATCAGCCTATTCTTGTGTTGTTAGTAGAGCAAGAGCCTGATTCTGATGATACTATAATATTTTTTGCATTATCCAAGCTGGTTTTCACTACGGGAATACTGAAAACCTCCGTTAGTCTGTCCTTGTTTTAATCATGAAAAAAAGTTTTTCTAAAGGAATATTTCTATGTATATGTTGGATTCTATCTTGTACATTACAGGAACAGTACCGTGTTGTCTTTGATCTCCTATTGTATATTTAAGAAAATTATCTACGTATGTGCTAAATATAACACGAATCTCAGAAAACGCACCATATTTGAAAAAGATATTTTTGCAGAACTGATTTGTCAAATCTGAAATTGTTCTCGTCTCCTTTCCTACTTTCAGTTTATGTAACTCTGCAATTCCATCAACAACTGCGACGAAATATCTTTTTCATTCATCTTAAGTTGAACTAACCAGATTTATGTTGACGCTGTACTAACAACGCAAGAATAGGCTGATACAAAAATCATATTACATGCACTCTTCGCAACGGAGCAGAACTCGAAACAAATTTGTTCCTGATACTGATGTCCTAGCGCTGCAGACGAATTTCTTCCCTCAACTTTCACAGGATACCTGGTTTGTTGTCTCAGGAGCTACAAAACGTGGGATTTCAGTTTGTATGGTATATCAAGCGTTAGATCGCAAATGAGCTGATGCTTTAAGAAAAAGGCATTCTCCTTCAGGGCACCGGATCATTTTATGGTAAAACGAAAAGAAGTATCTTTAATACCTTTATGGACGCTAATGAGACAGTACTTGACCTTTTGTCCTCACTGGGAACAGACACTTTTAATGAAGAAACGTTCCAACTTCTGGAAGCATTAATACGCTCTGCATACTTAAGAATCCCGAAGTTAACATTCCTGAAAGAATTGCGGTGGTGGTTTTTCACTAAAAGACAAGTCGATGGACCATGCATACCTCCAACACAAGATACTCTGAGTCCGGCCATAAAAAGAGCACATTTTCAAGCCCTAATATGGCGTAAAGCACATATTGCGAGTCCTGAAGTACTTAGAATGACTAACGGGGATTGAACTCTTAAAGGGAAAGGGCAATACAAGCCAATAATGTGTGATATTCCTTGTGGACCTAAAGAGCTTCCCTCAACGATGAACTTGAATCATGGTTATGAGATAGGTACGTCGAAGCGGACTATTCAGATATGGACAATGATAATGCGAAGGATAGATAATAAACTCTCATGAAATAAGAAGGAACTGAACACTGTTATAACTTGATTAAGGGAAAGCCTTTGTTACGCGACTTCTTATTCATATCTTTCGTGAGTCAGTCGGTTCGTCTTTCGATCCGCTGTGGATCGGTTGAACAGCGTGAAATCCTTGTGACGTGAAGGAACGAAAATCAGTAAGTGTTTGTGTGTTTCCTTTGTCCCCCTTTTAACTATTTCTTGTTTTTTTCTTACTGCGTTCTGAATGTGGTGTCATGGTGTAGTGTAGTATATATTGAAATATTAAGAAGAATTAATGTTATGAAAATTGAAGTAAGAAGGACAACATCGGATTCTAGAAGTGTCCCGATGACTAACGTGTGAATTGATATCGGAAGAACAGTATCCTTTACTTCTCAGTAAATGAATATAATAATATAACACATGACTGAAGTACTTATTCCATGATAATAAAACATATTTCTAAAATACTTATGAACATCTACAGAATTAATATAATATGGATTACATAATATAATAAATTGTAGGAATAGATGTAATCATAATTAAAAAATAACTGCTTGTGTTGAATGAAATATTAGATTTTGTATACTGTTGTTTTCTTTATGTTTTATGTAACAACGATTTTGACAATTAAAATTTTTCGTATTTCATGCAATACAAAAATGATAATTTTGTCAAATGAATTATTTTTTCTTAGGATTCTTTTTTTTTTTTTTTTTTTTTTGAAATTTTAACCAAAATGGCTACATTTACATAAAAGGTGCTAATAACATAATGCATAGAACGTACTTAGTTCTTGCTTTAAAAAAAAAGAAAAAGAAAAATTAAAATGGAATGATTAGGAGCAAAGTTAAAAGGGGTTAAGTGAGAGATGACTCATCATTTCCACCCACCCCTCCCAGTTGCGGGTCTGACATGCCCATTCCTTACTTTATAAGGAACAAACTGATGCCATCCACAATACTTTACCATTAAATTGCAAGCGAGATAAAAAAAAAAGTGACCACTAGAAAACTGACCAATGTGTGAATAATATTTTTCAGTTTGTAGCCCAGATGAACTAGGATCAACAATAGACTTGTTAATGATTGTAGCCAAGCAGCTAAATTTGGATAGGCTTATGGGTAAGGAAGGAACAGGGGATGATTTGAGTATTGAAATCTTTGGTACAATATCAATTATTATTATTATTATTATTATTATTATTATTATTATTATTAAGTATTCTGACTTTTGGCAGGTCCTGGGACTAGAGGTCCTGACTAGAGGTCCTGAGAGTTTGTTTTAAAGATTCGGGCTTGGAAATGTTTCTAGTACGTTCCTCGATTTTCAGCTTCCTCACTTAACTCCCAATCTCCTATTTTTCAAATCATCGATCAGTCGTGTTCTTCTTCTTCCTATCCTTTACTTTCCTTCCATTTTTCATCTATACTGGTATGGAGAAGACCAATTTCTTTGCAAGATGTGCCCAACCCAATTGGCCTTACTACGAATTGTGTTGGCTAAAAGGGGGCGTCTTCCCCCCTATCCGTTTTAAAACATCTTCGTTCGTTACTCTCTATGTTCATTTTATCTTCTTCATCTTCCATTTCGAAGCTTTCTAAACATTTATCCTCTAACTTCCGTAATCGAATATAATAAGGGATTTAAAGATATTTTATATATGAAAAGGAGATAAGAATTTTGATGAACGCTCCCGCATTTGCAACTGCCTAGTGACGGAAAGAACTATAGCCCTATCATTCCTAGGAAAGGGATGGAAGGACGCCCAACTATCGCACTGTTATGTTCAATATGTAGCTCTATTTTTATTTTGTTTTCCCTGGAATGTGCCAGAAATATAGTAAATTTAGTAGAATAATTTTTTCTTTACGAGTTGGCTGCAGGCAGGCACGTGGCCAGGATTTCGTAAAGGGGGGGGGGGTCCGTGACATGAAATACTGTAGTCATCACACCAGGGCTCGATTATTCTAAACTATTTTACTGGAACATATATTGGTTCGTTTAGCCAGGATTTCGTAATGTGTGTGTGTGGGAGGGGGGTAAAATGAAATACTAAAAGCCCAGGAGCTCAACCAATCGAAACTACTTTACTGGCAACATATTGGTTTGTTAAGACAATAAAATGAGCACATGTTAGTAAGTATTTTAATAACAAACTATGAAGAAATCTCGAGTAAAGGAATAAAAAAAATTAAAAAGATTTTACAATATTTACGTTCCTTCCTCTGTTCATTCATATATAACAATTTCCCTTTCATTATGACCTCAACTATAATAAAAAGCACATATTCAATAATGTGTTGCAAACTATTTTACAATATCCACATAACTTTTTTGTTTTCATTATTCCATGTCTGCTCCAAATGACAGGTTAAGGGAGCAGTAGAAAGCTGTTTCTGAAAGGACATGTTTGATACTGTAGATAATCATTGACGAAAAATTAAGATAAAAAATGTCTACGCTGTTACAGAATGGCACTATGCTTTCGAAAGCTTGAAATTTCTCTGACTAGGAGCAGAAATTCTGAAAATTCCGTAACTTTTCTAGAAATTTGAAATTCCCTGACTTTTTCAAGATATCCCGCTCATTCGCCAAAATGTGTTGCAAGTAATACAATTCTCCTCATAAGAAAGAGTAAACAAATGCTTGCTCAATTTTCTTTATTTTTAATGCTAATTCTTCTTTTTCTTGTTTCATTTTGTTTCATCCTTCCTTATTTTTTTTATTTCTGGTCTCCAAGAAGGGGGGGGGGTTCCGAACCCCCTGGATCCCTCTTGGCTACGTGCCTGGCTGCAGGGGAGTGCTGCCTACTACCGCGGCATCAGATGTTGGATTATTGTTTCAGATCTTGTAATAAACTTTCTCCTATCTTCTTTCTAGAACAATACGTAGTCAATGTCTCTTTCTTTTACCTTCTCATCCAGGCAGTCAAGATAACAATGTAAGTATGAGTATGTTATTGTCAAGATGCTCTTACTCCTCTGTAAATGTTCTTCAATAGCGAGAGTGATGGTTGAAAGTACTTTGCTGTGGGACAGGCTAATGCGAAACATTTGCATCTTGTGCAAGAACTTAAGGGATGCTGTTCGAATGGCCTTGTATTAGCTTATATAACTGCTGCACTCTATTAATTAAACTAATTTCACGATTTCTGTAACGGGAATATTAAGGTTTTCTAACGAACTGTGCACAAGTTTATGGAGATTACTTTCTGGGACCACATTCTTTCGTATCCTTCTTTTAAGTTATAAAAGTAACCAAGAAAGTTTTGTCGCTTTCAGTGAAGGTCTGTGCTCAATTGGCCCTCACACTGTGAGTTGAATGCGAATGGAGATAAGACGAAGGTCAATTGTTGGTGTGGCCATATCCAACATATTACCTGCTTGTGGAAGTTCAGTTACACCGTTAACTTGCGTAAGGACACAGTGAACATGGGATCACTACAGAGCGTCATAAGGGCGTGTATGATGTAAGAGTTCAAACTGGTGTCAAATACCTCTGCAAAGGGCTGGAAGATATGTCAGGCCTTTGGTGAGGGTGTCGTGACAACGCGGAGAGTGTAGCGGTGGTTTAACAAATTTAAGGACTGTGACGAAACACTCGAAGACGAACCACATGCCGGAAGACCGACACATGTACAACATCAAGATCCTCAGGCATGAATTGAGGCGAACAGTGGCCAGACAGGTGAGGAACTGGCACTGCAATTCAGTGTGTGTGTGGAGAAACCATTCGGTAGTACTTCCATCAACTTGGGAAACACTACAAGTTGTGTCGAAGGGTTCCACATGATTTGACTCCGGGCCAAAAGACAACACGAGCAGACACTGTTTCATTGCTGTCTCGTCTCAGGAAGAAGCCGTTTTTGGACAGGGTTCCAAAACAGCCGAAACCAGTACTGCAACAGAATAAGGTCCTCTTGTGTGTTTGGTGGATTGCTTGAGGCATCGTGCATCGAGAACTGCTACCAACTGGTCAGAGGATCAATCCAGCTGTGAACTGTCAAAAGTTGAGCGGTGTTCAAGATAAACTCAAAACTCTGGAGCCAGATCTTCAGAATGCCAAAGGAGTCTTCCTGTTACAGGACAATGCTAAGCCTCACGTGGCTAAGATGACCCGGGACACCATTGTACGCTTTGGATGGGAAACACTGTTGCATCCGCTATACTTTCCGGACATTGCACCGTCCGATTATCACCTGTTCCATTCCTTGGACAATCACCTTAGAGGACGCCAGTTCAAATCCCTAGTATAGGTGCAAAATGCACTTGGTACTTTCTTCGCTTCACACCAAAATCAGGCTTCCTTATCTCAAATCTCGCGGGACGGTTGCCTGTGCAGAACCTTGCGAAATATTGCCATAGTGATTCTTTTAGTTTAGAATGTTAAAGATATAACTAGAAGCAGGGCTGGATTAACCCATCTGGAGACCGGGAACTAGAAAAAATATGTGGCCTCTGCTGACTTCACCTAATACATTTCTGTGAAAGTATAGTAAGAAAGGTAAGACAATATGTTTCATATTTTTGGTTATATTTTATTTATGATGCTGATGGCATCTTCATGATGCTTTCTAGGTAGACATTTGAAATTTGGATCAGAGTGGAGGCCCCTATCCACCTGGAGGCCAGGGGCTTCCATAATCCTGCGATTGCTACATGTATATACGGATATATCAAAACTTTGGAGTTATATGCCAACTTCGTTATAAGTAAAGAAAGGAAAAACTGCAGAAAGAGGAAAGTTATTGGAAATAGGATTTACAATCTAAAATTGTGGATCTTTTTTCAATCGCAACAGCAGCTATTTGAGTTCCACTATATTCAGTCTCCTTATGTTTAATAATAATAATAATATGTTTAATAATAATAATAATAATAATAATATGGAGGTAACCAAGAAAGTTCTGTCGCTTTTTCACCCACCACCTTCGAATATAGATATGTCACCTAATACCTTTCTGGAAAATCAAAGGTAGTCCCTAATATCAGCATCGATGATCATCTGCCAACATCCTGGAAGGCCATGGATTCCGTCCGGTAGAAACTGGTGGGCCGTGAAGCAAAGAAGGTATTAAGTGTATTTTTCACCTCTACTAGAGGTTTGAACTGGCGTCCTCTAAGGTGATTGTCCAAGGAATGGAACAGGTGATAATCGGACGGTGCAATGTCCGGAAAGTATTGCGGATGCAATAGTGTTTCCCATCCAAGGCGTACAATGGTGTTCTGGGTCATCCTAGCCACGTAAGCCTTAGCATTGTCCTGAGGTAGGATTAGCCCTTTGCGATTCAGAAGTTCTTGCTCCAGAGTTTTGAATTTTTCTTGGATACTGCTCATCTGCTGACAACACACATTTGCATTGATGCTCTGACCGGGTGGTAGCAGTGCCCGATGCACGAGGTCACTAGCACTCCACAAAACACAGAACTTCCTCTGGTGCAGTGCTGGTTTCGGCTGTTTTGGAACTGGTTCATTGGATGGTAACCAATGATGACGGCGGCGTGGAGCTTCATACAGAACGTACTTCTCATCATATGTCAACACCCTGTCCAGAAACGGCTCCTTCCTGAGACGAGACAGCAATGAAACACAGGTGTCTGCTCGCGTTGCCTTCTGGCTCGGAGTTAAATCATGTGGAACCCTTCGACTCAACTTGTAGTGTTTGCCAACTTGATGGAGGTACTACCGAATGGTTTCTCCACTCACGTTCTATTGTAGTCCCAGTTCTTCACATGTCTGGCCACTGTTCGCCTTCATTGCTGCCTGAAGATCTTGATATTGTACATGTGTTGGTCTTCCGGCACGTGGTTCGTCTTCAAGTGTTTCGTCACCGTCCTTAAACTTGTTAAACCACCGCTACACTATTCACGTAGTCACGACACACTCATGAAAGGCCTGGTACATCTTCCGCCCCGCTGCACAGTCGTTTGAGTCCAGTTTGAACTCGTACAGCATAAAGTCCCTTATGACGCTGTGTGGAGATCCCATGGTCACTCTGTCCTTATGCACGTTCACGGTGTAACTGAACTGCCACAAAAGGTAGTATGTTGGATATGGCCACACCAATAACTGAAATTCGTCTTATCTCCATTCGCGTCCAACTCACGGTGTGATGGCCAATCGAACACAGACGTTCACAAAAAGCGACAGAACTTTTTTGGTTACCTTTACAATAATAATAATAATATTGTATATTCCACAATATTGTAATAATAATAATAGTAGTCCACTTCAGTAGGCAGTTCATGTTTTCAAAGGGAACGTAGCAGGACACAAAATGGCACATGGGACATACACAAACCTTATATGTATGATATAGCGATATTTAGTTTCTTCACAGGTGGCGCTAATTATCAATAGGATACAAAGTGCAGAAGACTGAAAGGTGTAGCGTGGTTAAGTTTCTCTAGAACTCCTGGAATCCGTTTTTGAACAATGATCTGTTGTTGGTATGGTGGGTACCGTATCCAAGGGAATACTCTACTGGACTCGCAAACATTTTTTATTATTACGTATTGTTTCGATCTTTTAAAAATTGATTGATTTCTTTATATATATATATATATATATATATATATATATATATATATATATATATATATATATATATATATATATATATATATATATATATATATATATATATATATATATATATATATATATATATATATATATATATATATATATATATATATAATGTTTTAACCTGTTGACTTTGGTTGTTAAATTAATGGTTATTGAATGATAGAATTTAATCTAAACAAAATTTGATTTATCGATGGTTGCAGTTACAAAATTAACAAATAGTATAATGGACACAAATGAATGTATTATCCTCTCACGGGATACCGGTTTTGCTAGTTAATCCACAGATCAGAGATCGAAGAAAAGGGAAAATTGCTTACACTAATGTGTCCAGTTCCTTGCTAAAGAAAAGGTCAGATCGTTGATCACTTTGAGATGAAGTGACGAGATGAGAAGAGGCGAGATGAGAGAGAGAGAGAGAGAGAGATGAACTCTCTGCTCCCGCCCACCTTTATCTTTGTTTTTACCTTTTGTTTAGTTATTTATTTAAATAACTAATGGTCATTTATTTAAAAGTTGGGTGTTAGCATGCAAGGTCAGGTTTTATTGAGTGTCATACTGGAGTCGTGCGTTGTCAGTCATTGACTATCTTAAAATGTTTTTAACATTTAAAGATAAAAATAAATGTTCGTCCTTCCTGTCGGATACGTGACATTATACACATAGGGAGCCTTAAGATTGTGGAGCCCAAACGGCTGGTGTGAGTAAAAGAAAAAAATCCACCAGTTTAGAATTAAAGCCACCCATATTTTCAACAACTTTATTTCCATTTTGTCGCATTTAACGAAGTTGACCTATAGCCCCGGACCTTTGATACACCCAGTAAATTAAAAATAACATATATATAGGAGAACTTCTATTAACGGAGACCTCTCAATAAGTGACAGTTTTGGGGAATAAATTACGGGGCTTCATACTGTATTTCGCCATTAGCCAAGATTTTTTGTAAGTAACTGGTTCATACTAGCTTTGCTATTTAAAAATAACTTAATACAAATGACTGAGGAAACCAACGTTTACTTAAAAAGTAATACATGTGTAACAGTTTCGCGAACTAACTAAACATAATTGGCTTCATCAGACATTCAGTGCCTATGTCTGTTGAAGCCAATATGTTTAGTTAGTTAGGGAAACTGTTACACATTTATCATTTTTAAGTAAATGTTCTTTTGGAAAAAAAAATCGTGTCTTACGGTGTTACCCGACAATAGCTCTCTTAAAGAAGAAGAGTAGCTATTGGTGCATCCCCATGGGCAATTCGCAAACACAAACTGATCGGTACTGTATATATAATCAACTCAAAGGGGGAGTGTTTCTGGGAAGGAGGTCAAACACTTCAGAATAACTCACTAATTGGAGGCTCCATAAATAACCTCCTCCACCAGGACCCCGAAGATATTTGTTACAGCAGTGACTAAACTACTATTGATTTACAAGGTAACTGAGTAGAGCACAATGTGTAGATAAGAGTATTTTACGCAACATGATATGTCTTTCTTTGTTGATTTCTCTCTCTTTGTTTTTGTTGCATTTTCAGAGTTAAACATAAAGAATCAAATCCAGATTCTATGTGGACTCTATGTGAAATTAACTTAATATAAAATATGCTAATACTATTACGAAATCGTTGTTTAAAATATGTTAGTCAAAGTTTTGCATCTTTCTCAGAACCTCAAAACCCACACTTTAAGAAGAAATTCGAATTCCATAATGCTTTCAAATTTTAAATGCCATCCCTATGGGAATCCAACCCGGGACCACGTGCACCAAAGGCTCAAGGATTAGGCGCTGCAACACAATAAGGACTACTTGAAAAAATACTCGTTTGTAACTCATTAAGAAAAACTATTCTTCCTATTGTTGCTGCTAACAGGAAAAGTAGGTGCTTCCTATAAGTGACTAAATTAATTTTAATAGCAAAACAAAATAGTTTGTTGCAAACTTAGATGCATGTGAATGAGATTAGGAGAAAATACCAAAGGAATACGAAATAGTATTGGAAAATAAACTTATGTTTTAGTTCTAATGTGTTATGCCATTGCAGATAAATAGCGCTTGCCTAGAGTTGGCAAGTTTACTCGTTAGTTTTTTTTCTGGGCACTTTATGCGTGATTTACTTGTAATCTTTGAAATGAAATAAAATCTTTGAATTTAGGGTCCCACGATTACCGCTGTTACGACAAGTGAGACGATGATTAAAGTAAGTGAATGTTGTTGTAAGTATTAGTAGAGAAAAACGAGTACCCCGACAAAAACCAGGAGTACGATGTTGTCCACAAGAAACTTACTTAACCGGTATCGAACCAAGGACTCTATTCAAAATAGGTAAGCGCTCTACCACTGAGCCACCGTCTTCCCCTTCTGATTTACTTGTAATTTACGTCATGTAGAAAACCATTTTTTTACGGAGATGTAAAAAATATTTAACTTAAAAAAATAAAACTAAATAACCATTTAAAAGCAGGCCCCTCTACATTCGTGTCCGTCGTGTAAGAAATATGTTAACTTTGCCCGGAGACTGACAAAACTCAGTATCTTGTCTGGATTATTTCATGGTGATAATTAAAAGTTTTCGATACTCCCTCGTATTTAACTGCGTTACATTTAATATAGCCAGTTTCTGAATTAGGGGATTTTTAGAGGGATTTTTTTTCTTTTTACAACCAGCAATAAAAACTTTCAATTCTTGTGTGGGGAAGTGAACTTCTTTCCGGTTTCAGTTATCTTGCATCTTCACTTGTCAATACGGGACACGGGAAATCAGTGATAAATTGCTTACCTATAGGGGCCCTGGTTCGATCCCCGACCAAGTAAGTTTAAGGTAGATAACATTATGTTGTAGATTTTCTCGGGATACTCCCGTTTCCTCCCACACTCTCATTCTACTAATTATTCCATCATCATTCTAAAGGGCATAATTGGAAGACGTTAAACTTATAGATTTCGTATTATTTGTTAATACATCTAGTTCTTATAAGATGATAAACTTTTCAAGAAAACACTTCAGGCATGTTTTTGTTGGAAACTTGTTGTTGTTAATGGCGTTTTTAATGTTGAATTGAGTTGAGTTGATTTTGAGTTTAACGTCTCTTTCAGCAGCGAGGGTATATGAGGCGGGACCTACTGATTAATGGGTAATCCGAATCACGTGAGCTCCTGGAATCGAACCCGGGTCTCCCACACGAAATTCGTGTACGCTAAGCACTTAGCCACGAAGGAGCTCTTTGATGTTGTGTTATACCTTCACCGCATAAGTCACATACTTTCTTCTTGACAATGCCAATAAAATAGGTCATCCTTTGAGCACATACGCATACCATTCATTTGTTTCGCTTCTTTGTTCTAGCTTTAAACTGTGTGAAATACGTATCCTTATAAAACAAACCTTTTCTTCGTTCTATTTGTAATTGTAATTTACTCGTGTTCTTTCTTCTGCCAGTTTACTTGCTGTTTTGCGTTGAATACTAGTGATAAAGCTTTATTGTTCTCTTCGGTGCAATCAACATTCATTTCTGTTTACTTTCCCCACATATTTCTCTTGCATGTCTCATGCTGGGCTAGCGACTTGTATAGTGGTGAATTAGGATACAAGGTAACGAATTTATTACCTAAATTCCATGTATTCAGAGTTCTCATAGCAATTTAGTAATTCGTCTCTTGTGTGTGGGTTCCCTGTTTCGTTCCCATTCTTGCTCCAAACTTTGTATGCATGTTTTTTTTTTTTTTCGGAACTCCTTCTTTGCTCATTTTTCTGTTTCATTCATTCAGCGTCTTCTTAGACTACACGACATAAAAATGGATTCTTTTTAGTACTGACTACAATAGTTGAAATCTGTCAATACTATATATGCTACAAAGAGTGATCAGAAAGTAATGTTACCAAGCCTGCAGTGAAACCTGTCTATATTATCTCATACAACCAATACAGCTAACAGATAATACATAAATTAGGTTTATTTTAAACATAGTGTTCATATCAGTTGAGGCATTTGTCGTAATCAAATCATTCCTAGTTTCAAATAGGTGTGCATGGATGAATATCCTTCACAATTTAGCAAACGGATGGAGCCACAGATATTATGTAGCAATTTTTGTAATCGTGATTCTTTTACGTTATAAGTAATATCAATACTATTTTCCAAGAGAAAGATAAACATAATTGATTAATGACACAGAGAATTCATAGATTCTAACGCTGCGATACCTCTCCACGAGCACCGCCGAGGACCTCTGAATGTTGGCTGTATACATAAGCGGACGTTCCAAGGCAGAAAGGATTAGTTTTCGAACTGGTTACTACTTACCTAATATCTCTGGCTGCAACGGGCAAGAAATACTCCTTTCTGTCCAAGCTGCAACGGGCGAGACTCATTCTTCTAATTCTATATCCGTGTGCTGCAACGGGCAGGAGACTCGTAACCCTGCTTCTGTAATGCAACTGGCAAAATGTAGTTTCACCTTTTCTCCGTGCCGCGACGGGCAAAAGGAATCATAGAATCAACTGCTACGGGCTTCTTATTTCTATCTGTACTGTCCTTTGTTTTTGAGGTTCCGCCATATTGAAACTTTTAAAAATAGAGAAATTATTCCGCTAACAAATATAGTTTTTCTTGCATTTTTGAATTTCCACCAACCTAGAAACGTGAGATTTTTATAAGCAGTTTGCTCAATTGGAATTCTAAATGTGCAATTTACAAATATTCGTTCTTTATACTACAAAGAAACGCATAAATGTTATGTTTTAAATACTGATATGATAAACATATTGAGAGCATAATTATTAAAGATGTCTATATCAATAATCACATAGGCAACCAGTGGCACATGGTATTTTGTTAAGAAGGGGATTTAGACAACAACAACTTTTATAACTATTAATAACAATTTGTGTTGATTGTTTTCTCAGTTACTTCGGAAGCTTTAATATAAATCCTTCTTAGTCAGGATATACTTTCTTTTTTTATTCTTATATTAATATGATATTTTAAAAAAAATCTTTCCACAATGTAAAATACGAGTAGAACATGAGCATTAGAACATGGTAACACCCTTTGAGAAAGACACTTGTATAGACTAATAAAATGTATTCTAAAACTTAGTTATAATATCCACATCAGTACCTAAAACTAATTGGGTTCATAATTTGATGTTCATTAGCATTTCAAATACAAATATGATTAGGGGGATCTGTGAGGCCCCTAAATTGTAAATTCGGATGCAGAATAAAAATTCGTTTAAGAGTTAAAATCGTTTTCTGAAAAAGAAAAAGAAAACTGTATGTCGTCGCATGAGAACCAGAGGGACGTAACTCCATTTTTTTAGGTTTACAGGCGAGAGGACAAAAATATTAGTTTCTTAGAAAAATGTGTTTTTAATAAGATGGTAATTGAGCTACATTACAACAGACGATCGACAAGGAGAACAGATGGCGTTACGTTCCATTTACACCAAGTGGGGCTTTCAAAATTATGTCCAAATATGAAGAAAACGAAAACAGCATTTATGGAGTTACGTTACTCTAGTTCTCATGCGACGCTATATTCTCAGAAAAAATAAATAATGGATCTAAATTGTTTTTTATAAGAAAAGAAAGAGTTGAAATGAAATGAAAATGCTTTTAGTTTAACGTCCCACGATTATACTCTTTAGGCTAAGGAAGACGGATGATTAACACAAGTAAATGATGGTGGAAAAATTTGTGGATTGAGAATGTGTGAGGAAACACAAGTATCTCAAGTAACCCACGGACACGATGTTGCCCAACATAAATTTACTTGCGGCAAACTTTGATCGAATCAGAGACCTCACACATCAGAAGTAAACACTCTACCATTGAACCACTGAGGCCTCTAATAATAATAATAATAATAATAATAATAATAATAATAATAATAATAATAATAATAATAATAATAATAATAATAATAATAATAATAATAATGTGGTGTCTGGTTCGGTGTTAATGATTTATAATTGTGGTTAATTATTTGATGCTAATATTACCGTAATTTGGTTAATCTGGGTTTGATAATAGTGAATTAGATAACCAGCTAAATAAATATACTTAATATATATTATATACCTCATAAATAACTAAATTATCTTCCTTATAACAATACTTCCTTATACCTAACTCTAAATTTTTACCAAATATTTTACATATTTTCTAATTATAAAATCTATAAAATAATGTGCATATACACAAAAATCTAATTTTAAACAATGCAAAAACTTCTTATATTAATATCCTTACACTATCTAACCTACCAATTATTAATGTATCCACCACAATAATAATAATAATAATAATAATAATAATAATAATAATAATAATAATAATAATAATAATAATAATAATAATAATAATAATGATTTCTGATGAGAAAATATACATGCTGTAACATTTTTATGTAGTGAAGTTATGTATGATGATATTTGTAATGCATGATCATATATCCAGTATTAAAATTAAGGTTAAATTTCCTTTGGGAACTTTTCCGTGAAAAATAGGACAGTATAACTTAATTTAGTTGCAGAAACTTATTCAAAAATATTGTTGGCAACACTGATTTAAAGATGTTTTAGTTACGCTTTCAGCAGCTCACAGCTTTGAAATTACGCTTAAAACAAAATCTGTATTAGAACTTGTATTACTTCAGTATACTCATGAGCTTACCTTCAAGTTCATAAAACGACATGCAATATCACTGTCGTTACAAGACACACCTTTCGGTTTCTTTGAGGTACAATTATCAACAGGATTTCAAACAGAAAAAAAAAATGGGTAGTTAATTAAACATGTGTTTTGTAAGGTTATTTCTTCTTCTTCTTCTTCTGTTCATCTACCCACATAGCCGGCAGTAATACGAGTTAACTAGATACTTAATTAAAGTCTCAGGAAATGTCATTAACATAAAGGTTTATTTCTCCTCTGTTCAGTTTCATATCACGTATTACATCCTGTAACCAGCGATCTCATTAAATAATTTTCGGGTTGTAAAATATTTACTGATTGTTCCTGCTTATCGCTAACAATTTGTATAGTATATGTGTAAGTCTTACACGCACATACAACTTTGTGCAAAGCATAACAAAGGATCCCCACGTAACTTTCTCTTTCAGTTGTATTTCAGTATGTATTTTTTCTCGTATTTCAATATGGAGTTTTTATATAGTTACATTCTTCTTTTTTGGATCAAAAGATCCAATATATTTCAGGCATTTTTTTTTTGACTTTATATCTAGAAAACTGCATATAGTGTAACCAAACCCAAGCTATCACTTAACTCGGTATGATGTGCTTATTCCGTAGAAAATACAACAAATACGATTTAGGGGTCGTTCAAAAATTTTGTGGCCCCTGATCCAAAATGCATCAAAAGATCCAATATATTTCAATCAAAATTTTCCTGCACGCCTTTACTCAAGAAAACAAGTATAGTTAGAAAAGACAGAAAATGGGTGACAGTTACAATACTGCATGGTTAAAAAAGTGACGACCATGCTTCTAGGTTACTGATACCATAAAATATTGTTGAAATGATATAAATGATCTAGGAATAATCTGGATTTCCGTTAATGTGGGTGCTCCTATATGTAATTCTGTACCGACTGATGTTTCTTTTGAACTCTATTTTGAATTTTAGCGAAAATATCTACATTCTCTTTCGGTGTTTTGAAACACTTTTTTTAGTTCTTCCTTAAATGTTTCATATGACAGTACGTAACTGCTTTCTGTTTATGAAAACACGTTATCTTTCTTTTTCTTTTCCTGAAAAGCATGTTATTACTAGATCTTTAGCCTCCTCCGGGGACAATTTCTTTAACTTTATACTGTCATCAAACGCAGAAAACAACTGCTGAATAGTCATTTCTTTTGGGTCATATTTTGATAAAGGAAAGGCATTGATATACATTTACAATAGGTCATGAATTTTGGGTGGGTGCTTCTGACTGAGAACTAGAATGAGAGACATTTGTTTGGTTAAGATTTTCACCATGTCTATTATTTGGTTGGGAGGGAGATGAAGGGGTCGCCATGTCTGACCTTAACTTCACTCTACGTCTGCTGATAAGTTTTATAACAATAAATATTTAATTCTTTGAACGTGATTACTCCATTGAATTTCGTGTTTCAAGATAACCTTCGCACACGCTTACCTGTTTGAATGCACTGCAATGAGATCTCCTAAGAATCAGGCACGTAGCCAGGATTTCGTGAAGGGGGAGGATCCGTGACATGAAATACTGTGGTCATCACACCAGCGGCTCGATAATTCTAAACTTTTTACTGGAACATATATTGGTTCGTTTAGCAAGAATTTCGTAACGGGGGGGGGGGGGGGGAAGAAGCATGATATGAAATTCTGAAGGCCCAGGAGCTCGATCAATCTAAACTACTTTACTATCAACATATATTGGTTTGTTAGGACAATAAAATGAGGATATGTTGCTAAGTATTTTAATAACAAACTATCAAGAAATCTGGAGTAAAATAATAATAATAATAATAATAAAACGCATTGAAAAAGATTATAAACTATTTACTTCCTTCTTCTGTTTATTCAAATATAACAATTTTCCTTTCATTATGACCTCAACTATTATAAAAAGTACATATTCACTATTATAAACAGTAAATACTCAATAATGTCTTGTAAAGTATTTTATAATATCTGCGTTCCTTTCTCTGTTGAATCAAATGTTAACAGAACTTTCTTTCCATATAAATTTTTGTTTTTATTATTTCGTCACTGTCTGTTCCAAATGACAGGTCAAAAGAGCAGTAGAAAATTTTTTTTAAAATAACATGTTTGATACTGCAAGGATGCAATGAAAAATTATGATAGAAAAAAAAAAGTCCATGCTTTTACACAACGGCACTATCTTTTCGGAAGCTTGAAATCTCTCTGACTAGTGGCAGAAATTCTGACAATTCCGTAACTTTTCTAGAAATTGTAAATTCTTTGACTCTTCCAGGATATCTCGCTCTCCTCGCCACCGTGTATTGCTAGTAATACAAATCTCCTCATAAGAAAGAGTAACCAAAAGCTTCCTGTAGTTTATTTTTAACACTGATCCTTTTTTCTCATTTAATTTTGTTTCATCCTTCCTTATTTTTTTCATTTCTGGTCTCGAAGGGGAAGCCCGGACTCCCCGGACCCCCCCTCGGCTACGTGCCTGTAAGAATGCCTGACATGTGAAAAGCAACTCAATCATAAACGCAAAACACATCTATATGTATATAAACTATTTCTTTGTTGTAAGTTACTACATAATTTTTTTTATAGGAAATGGTATGTACATATTTAAACATATATACCAGCATCCACCCTGGATAATAACAAATCTGATATCCCATGTAATTTTACCATCTATTCTCTGCATGATTTAACTGCTTACTCATATATGAGTGGCTTCGGGATCGATATCTATATTTAAACAGAAAACTAACCATTTTTGTACCAAGGGCGTTAGCCACACATCCTGCGCTTATTCCACCATAACTATGCAAACTTATTGGATCGAATTCCGGACGTCGACATACACAATTTATATCCACACATAGTTAATGTAATAATAACCTTGTTAGCATAGGGGCAATTTTTAGAAGGCAATCTCATAACGAACTTAACCATTTAATGTTAAGTAGAGCAATAATTTGTTCAGATGGTAATGTCTTAATTGAATAAATAAAATTAGAGATATCAGATTAGATAAATACCCAAAACTGGTGCTGTGGCCTTATGGCAAAATCAATAATAACTGTCATATTAAATTAGAAGTTAGATTTTGATGTGAATGAAATTGGTAATGAAGTCGAATAATAGAAGTGTGTTATCGATTCGCAACCAGCATGTACTTACCAAGATTTTGATCGGTGAATATTTGAAAGGTCGAATCTTCTTCTATGATGGTCACTTCAAAACTTTCTCGAGTTCACTAATGCTTTTTGCCCACCTACCTTTTCTTCCTAGTTTTTGGTAGCGCCTTTTCTTCCTAGTTTTTGGTAGCGTTTGTTATTGACTTGACACATTGCTGCATAACATAAGTTATATTTCCTATTAAAAGAATGTTTTATCCAGACACAGTTTTAAGTTCTTACGAGACTTCCTTAATTGCTGTACACATGTGAACGACCTAACAGCACCAGATTGGGAATTGAGTTTTTATTTCTATTTAAAATATGAAAATTTACAAAATGTTAATATCAAAATTAATAAAATATCATTTACCCTTTACCAATTAGCTTCAGTCATATTACAATATTGTAAGACAAACAGTACTACATTGCTAGAAGTACGATATCTTTGGAGCGACGATTGTAGCGTCTACCATACTGTATTGTTGCTGACACAATATATTGCTGCTGCCTTGACCATAGAGTGTGGTACAACTGACTATATCTTCGCTGTTTAAATCGTTTCTGTAACCATACAGCATATTAACTGTAACAATACTACATTGTTGGCAATGCAATATCCTTGGTGTCTATACTATATTATATACTATAGTATATAATATATTGCTATATACTATATTGCTGTTGGAACGATGTTGGATTGCACTTCCAACTATATTTTATGGTTGTTCGTACGATCTTTCGAAAGTCTATATTGTACTAATTACTATAATACATGGTTGTTCTCACCATGCCTTGAAAGTCAATATTGTACCCTCTACTATACTTTGTGTTTGTTCGTACGATGTTTGTAGAGTCTATATTGTAGTTATTACTATGGTATGTGGCTGTTAGTACGATGTCTTAAAAGTCTATATAGCATTGATAGTGTATATGAGGCATTTTTCTAGCTTTTATAACGCAGTTTGGCCCTGAGAAATGGGCACATGTCTTGCAACAGAGATTACATCACGTATTATCTTGCCCTTGTGTAAGAACTTTTATGCTCTATTGTATTCTATTCTTGAATAACAACTTCGTTTCAATCTGTACCACAAAGTGCAATTTCGTTCATTTTTTTAAAATGAAACACTGCTGTTTGTAACCAAAAAGGCAAAAGTATACGTCCCAACTAAAATAATAATAATAATAATAATAATAATAATAATAATAATAATAATAATAATAATAATAATAATAATAATAATAATAATAATAATAATAATAATAATAATAACTGCGCTATGGAAGCCTGAAAAACCGTAATGTAAACTTTTATATATCGTACGAAAACATGGTATAGTAACTGGTACAATACACTCTCACATAAATTCACTATGGAAGCTTAAAAAATGCTTTGTACATACCAACAGTGCAATATAAACTTTTATTATATCGTCTGAGAACAATATAGTAACAAATAATATACATTCTCAGGACCTGCGTTCAATTAAAAATAAACTGTAGGTGGGGAAGCAGTGAATATGTTTCCTAATTCGAAGAATGTATTATCTTGCTGTAATCCCCTCCTCTCTTTGTGCTCAACTGCAAACTCGCTCCCTAGACGCTACTATATTTCTTGATCACTTCCTTATCCTACAGAAGCAAGAGTGAAGTGTACGGCTCATGGGTTAAAATTAAATGCAACAAAATCGCAGTGCATCTTAATTGCCTCTCCAAGAATCCTCTCTTCTATTAATATCTATCAACTCTTAAATATAAAATTGTCCAATACTGTTATTCCACTCTCTACAGCTGTCAAAAATTTGGGAGTCATACTAAATCAAAATCTCTCCTGGTCAGACCAAATAAATTGAGTTTGTAAGAAAGCATTTGGTGCCCTGCATCGTTAAATCGACTAAGAAATTGTTCTACCAATATTTCTGAAGATCAAACTTGTCAAGGTACTGGTGTTCCCACATCTTGACTATTGCGACTCAGTATATTCTGATCTAACAGAAAATCAATCAAAGCGCTTGCAAATAGTCCAAAATGCCTGCATTAGATTTCATTACAATATAACTTACACGGAACATCTCACAGGTTTTTATAAAAAACTGTCATGGCTGACGTTAGTTGTAAGAAGAAATTTATATAATCTTACCCTATTGTACAAAATAGTTACTACGTCAGAACCATCGTACCTAGCCTGTAGATTTTTATATTTATCAGACTTTCATACTAGAAGTACAAGATCACAAGATAATTTCTTGCTCTCCATACCCAGTCACAATTCTGATTCATGCTCAAAATCCTTCACAGTAAGTACTACACGCCTCTGGAACAGTTTACCTCAATTAATACACAACGTTTCCACAGTTGCCAAATTTAAAAAATCTGTAAATTCCCTTCTCTTGAGTAAAGATAAGGATACTGGTAGCACAAGAGACATCTTCGTTTTACCTGGTTATTAATAAGCCACATATGAACATACAACCAATAGGTAACCTATGTTAATTTGTACAGCTTATATATTCATACTTCTAGTAGCGCTATATGTAATATGCAATTTAGGTTTCTCCATGTTATTTTGTTTCCTCTATTGTATATTATTTTCAGTTTTTGTTTTTGAAGTGTTTATTTTTTTACTTAAGTAGTATATTCTTTCTATGTGGTTCAATACTTTTCTTTTGTAATTGTTAATATTTTCTAAGTATTGGTGTTTTTTTAAATGCATGCACGTGGTTAACTGCTCGGAGAAGGCTGCAGAGCCTTAACTTTCGCCACGTAAAATAAAATAAATACATAAATAAATAAAAGATAGGAGAACCATGATAAAGAAATGTGTACAGGTCGTCCCAAAATAATGGTAGAGACTCAAACTAGAGATTCCTCGCGTTAAACAGAAGCCTATCTGGCAAAAAGTCCAGAAGTGAGTAAGGGCATAGCTATACATATCCGAAAGTGTGGATCTGCCCACCAGATGTCGATAAGAGCTAGGAAGGTAGTTCACAGATACATAGAAAGAAACTATATCTGCCTAACCTGTTAAAACATGTTCAAATCTGTACCATAACTGTGACGCTGGATTCAAAAATATGGCTACATTGCTCTTTATTGAAGGAATTGAAAAGGGCTATTTTGGATTAATGTGTAATTTACAAGACAATTTTCTCTTTTAGCTTGTTACAAGCTAGTAACAGAGAAAGGAAATACGCAAAACCTCGAATGTGACTGTGGTCGCCTTACTACTCAAAAATTCGTAAGATGTTTACTTGTTGAAGGTTATGCTTGGTTACTAACAGGATAAACTATCACGATTTTGTCAACGTGACCCCGCATTTGCGGAAATTTTGGTTAATACTTAAGAATCTCTGGACAAGGCATAGATAGATGTGGATAATTCTAGAAATCCTGTTATTGAAATCTTCCGGCGGTAACAGTCACGCCATCCACGTGTGTACTGAATCACGCCACATAATTTGGGTGCGGTTCCTTGCTAATAGCCAATCAGAATGCAAAGAGCAACAAGTTTCCATATTTGTGAATCTGACGAATAGGATATGATGACTGATGTGAGGCCTGGGTGTGGCCCTCGTAAAATAATAAAAAGGGATCTCAAGGTCTAAATAATTAATTCGGACGACCAACGAAGTAGTGATTAGGAGTATCGTAACTCAGACATTCGGGACGCCAAATTGCAAGGCGTTAGAAGACTTCTATACAAGGTATGTACATGCACCAATGCAATATTAAGTTCAAGTAATGATATGTCTTACAGCACTATAAAATGATTCATCAGCCTATAGTAAAACTTTCAAGACTAAGAACTAATAGTTGCATACTCGTAATTCATCTTCTATCTTTGCTAATTTAAATATTTGAATGTCCAATCAGTTAATCAATCTATATTAATGTACTTAACTATCAATGAAGAAGCAGATATCAGATTACTTCTGTAGAATAATTCAACTAAATGTTGTTGTACATTCAAAATTAATTGTGTACCATAATAAACTAAATATCTTAAATTTTATGTTGTCATTTCCCTAGGTTAATCACTTTTCCCCATGAAGATCATGGTGTAATTTAATTATAATACTAACGTGACACCCGCTAACTTACAGCGCGAGCAGATCTCATCCTTATGGTAAAATAAAAGGAGCTAAATAATTAAGAGAGTGCACATCGTCACAAATGGGGGCTCGTCCAAAGCCTTTTCTTCCTTTTTCATTTTTTGGGACGAAAAATTTGTAGTGCTGCTATGACATCCTTCTTTTTCTGTTTTGTGTTTTATGTTCTGTTTTGGTATTATGTTCATAGTGCATTATAATTTAAGTAAATTATGTAAATTGTCGTAATTTTTCAAATGTGTTATTGTGGATTATAATGGCAAATAGTGATTGATTATATTACTCATAGTGAAATACCCCCTTATATTTTTTTCTTTCCTTCGATTAGAGAAAACGAAAATTTTAAGTAGTAATTCAAAATGTCCTTCCATTGGTTCTCTTTTTTCAAACCTAAGAAATCTCCGCCGAAGTTTCATGCTTGGTATATTACAAATTCGGGTGAGGCAAATTGCAAATATTGTAAGAAATCTCTTGCTGAGAAAACCGCGCTCACGAAGACCTTGCGTTCCGAGTTATGTCCCATGGCAAAGGAAGCAACCGATTTGCCAGTGCAGCAGGCCAGCTTGCCAGTAGCCAGTTCGCCTACTTCACTTGAACCGCGGATAAGTCATCCACAGCAGTATAGTTTACCGGATCCTGTGGATAGGCAACCGATAACGAAAACGCAGCGTTAGAAGGAAAATTTAACTATGTTTGAAGACACCTGTAATAAAATGTCATTCTCGACTCCTTTGGACAGTACACAATATAAACCAGTGGTCGCGAAACGGACAAGTTTTCTTAAGCCAGAACAACTGACTAACCCTTCTAATGAAGGTGCAGTTAGTTCTTCCGAAGAATCCCCTGGTATTGTGACGAGTGATTTTGAGTTCGATCCTAGGTTTGCGTCAACACCTTTAAAGAAAGAAGAACAGCAGCAAGTAGTTGCTTCAGAAGCGGTCGAGGATGTAGTTTATTTTTTATTTGATATACCACCTCATGCGGGCGAACCCTTGAAAGGTAAACTCCCAGAAACATCACCACCTGAATCAAGTAAATATGATTCCGATGACGAACTTAAAGAACTGGCAAAGAAGGAGCTCTATCCGGAGAGAACTGCACGTGAGGTACTAACACCAAGTCCTTTCTCATATGAATCAAGTGAAGAATTCAAAGATTTTGTAAATGACGAACCTTGTATTGAAAATTTAAGTTTTCCTAAATATCTGCAAATAGCTTCTCACCCTCCTCCAGTGAAATATTCCCCCATTGCCGATAACGCACTTGCACTATTATTATATAAGAATATTAGGCAAGAAATTTTAAATAATCACGACGTAAAGACTCCCTTAGAGAATTCATTACATTTGGACGAGAATAACTCAATACAAGTTAATTCACCCTCTCCGAAAGAACCCCAAATAGAAAATAGGCAAACTCGTGATGTAACAAGTGCACGGGAAGGAACTAACGGTCGAGTAGCCATTGTCCCGGTATTGAAATTGCCGAAATGTAAAGGAAACCCTAAAGAATCGGTTACTAAATTCCTCGATGAATATCAGACCATAGCCCGTGCCTTTAACTGGGATATCCGGGAGCAGCATATATATTTAGTGGCCTGTCTTGAAAACTCAGCTCTTGATTGGTTCTTATGTCATAAAGAAGCCATTCAACAGTTACAGTTTCGGGAATTAAAGCAAATGATTTCTCGAGCATTTCCTGATGATTTGTATAAAAGTCAGCTTGAACAAAAGTTGAAGAGAAAACGACTCCCTCCTCGTTTTCCACCTGATAACTTCGCGTATACCTTAATACGAGATTGGAAATTCGTAAGACCTGAAATTGGAGAAATAGTTGTTACGCCTACTATATAAGGCCTTGCCTTCTAACTATGTCCAAGCTTTAGTCTTAAAAGAAGTATCGACTATAGATCAAGCTATCCATGTGCTGCGGTTATTGTACTTAGCTGACATTTATACTGAATCTCATCGGGAAACGAAAAGAAAATGTAGAGAAGTAAAGAGAACTCATCATTTAAAACCTTATATGGGCGTAAGAAACGATTCATCTATTAAAAGAATGTGGACGTATAAACGCGAAATCGGGAGAGACGGTAGACCAATTGAAGTGAAAAGAACTCGAACGCAATTATGTGATCAAAGATTGCCCACGATTCCTATTCGAATTTTTAATAGAAAGGTAGATGGTTTGTTAGATACTGGTTCTCAGATTTCAGTGTTGGCCGAAGAAATGATTCCTCAGAACTTCCCCATAGCTAAGCGAATGCGTGCCACAATTCGTTTGCGCACATTAGGAGATAATTAACTCAACCACTTCCCGTGGTTCGGTTAAATTTCCAAATTGGAACCTATCATCGAAGATCGCGTCGTTTATGGTTAAATGTAGCATTAGTTAAACAATCTCAATTAGACGAGAAAATGGTTCTAGGAATAGATTTCATTCAGCGTTATACGTATGGCATTGGGTTACAGTCCATTTTCATTAAAGGTAATCAAAGGCATCCTAACATGAAGTTTTATGTTCAGTATTTGCCAAGTCGTAAGGAACAAACAGTACTGAATTTATCGCATGTTTAGTTCTACAACAAAAATGGTAACCCTAGGAAAAATAGAAACGTTAGCTCAACATCTGTATCGCATACGAACATTGACGTGACTCAAAGTAGTTTAGAACTCCATGATTCAATCTCTTTTTCTGAAGACGCACATTGTGATTCACAACCCGAGAACGAATGTCGTATAATGAAAATCAATTGTATTGAGCAGCAAACATTTCGTAACTTGATCACAACTGCCGAGCGCATGCAAATACTTGCTGGGAAAGTTGGTTTAGTGCAAGTTAAGCCAAGTTATTCTATAACTGGAGATCATTATGTTGAACCGAATGATGTTTTGCATCGAACTTACTCATGTTTAATACCACCTACAATGTATGTAGAAGAAAATGGGTATGCTAAACGGCCTGTGTTTAATTTGAGTAAGCGAGACGTGACTATTCCAGATGCTCAAATCATAGGATATTTAGAGGAATGTGTTCCTACCCCAGAGGCAAGAGTGAACATGGTTAAGTCCAGCTCACCTTCCACTGAGAAAACAAAGGAATCGAGTTCTAAATTACAACACGATATTGGTAAAGAAATTGATATTTCCTCAGACCTGTCCTTTGAAGATCGAAAGAGAGTAGTAGATCTATTAACTGAATTTCAAGATATTTTTGCGTGGACAATTGACGATATGACCGTAACGCATGAATATGAACACACCATTGAATTAATTTCCAACATTCCGGTATCTTCACCTCCTTATAGAGAGATCTTAGAGACTAAGAGAGCCATGCAGGAAGAAATAGACAGATTGCTCAAACAAAATATCATATTTCCTTGTAGATCCCCTTATGCGTCTCCGGTTTTATTGGTCAATAAGAAAGATAATTCTAAGAGATTGGTAGTGGACTTCAGAAAATTAAATTCTATAATATCTCCAGACTGTTACGCTCTTCCGTTAATCAACGATTTAATAGATCTATTTGCAAATATTCAGTTTGTAAGCTTTATGGATTTGAGATCAGGATTTTTTAAATCCCCTTAAAGGAAGAGGACAAATTGAAAACTGCCTTCATCTGTTCAGCAGGCCTGTTCGCTTTCCATGTTGTCCCACAGGGATTATCCACTTCCCCGCAGCATTTCAACGAATGATCGATAATGTATTTGCCGGTTTGAAATTTGACATTATGGCCTGTTATATGGACGACCTGATTGTGTTCGGAAAATCAATAGACGAAAAGTTAGATAGACTTAGAAAGGTACTCACTCGTTTGCGGGAAGCTAACTTAAAATTAATTCCATCAAAGTCCCACTTAATGTATTCCGAACTACCTATTTTAGGATTTGTCGTAGGACGCGACGGGGTAAAAATAGACCCTAAGTGAATCGAGGCTATCACTAACTTCCCCGAACCAGAAACAGTTCGTGATGTTCGCAGCTTCGTTGGAATGGCTAGCTATAATCGAAGGTTTATCAAGAACTTTTCTGTTATCGCGAAACCTTTAATAGATTTGACTAAGTCCGATGTACTCTTCCATTTTGGAGATAAAGAGCGTCAAGCCTTTAATACTTTAAAGGAAAAGTTAATTACTGCCCCTGTATTAGCCATCTTTGATCCGGAAGCTGATGCTACCGAGTTGTATGTAGATGCATGTGAATAAATCCGGCTATAGGTGCAGTATTAATGTAGATCAAAAACGGAGAAAAAAGGCCTATTGCTTATTATAGCCGGAAAATCTCAGACCATGAAGCTAAGTCCTTGACGATCCCAGAAAAGGAGACAATGGCTTTGGTACAAGCCGTGCTACACTTTCATGAATATCTAATAGGAGTGCCGCACTTCACTGCATTTACTGATAGTTGTTGTGTCTGCTATTTAAGGAACATGAAAAATCTAAAAGGCAAATATCTTCGTTGGTTAATCAGGTTACAATCTTACAACTTTTCGATTAAAGCGATAAGAGGTAACCCCTCTAATCGTCATTCCGATTGTATGTCAAGATATCCGACGCAAACCCTAAGTGAGGAAGAAAACGCCAATCGCGATGTAGGGCTGTGTATAAACATGATGAAAATTGATGCGAGTGATGTAATCAAGGCACAGAAAGAAGACGAATATTTTGGTAGAATTCGTGATTTAGTAAAGTCTGATCCTACTAATAATGAGGCTCGTCCTTATGCATTAGTAGATGAGGTGTTATATCGTAAGTCCAATAATGATTTAAAACAATGTGTTCCTCGAAGTCTGGTTCCTGAGGTGCTATATGCTACACATACTTCATGTCTAGAAGGCGGACATCTTGGAGAACGCAAATTATTTTCTCGTGTCAATGAGCGATTTTATTGGCCTCGAATGGGATTTGATATCAAACAGTATATTAAGTCATGTCGCGAATGTCAAGAACGTACAGACCCAACCACTAAACCATTAGGGTTGCATGAACCAATTAAACCAATAGCTACTTTTCATACTTTAAATTTGGATGGGTTTGGCCCACTGCCATCCTCAAATGGTTATAAGTATGTCATCACTGCTGTCGAATAGTTTTCAAACTATGTAGTAGCCCGACCGTTGAAAACCATAACAGCCAAGAATGTCGCAAAGTTTTTATTGGATGATATAATCTGTTTTTTGGACCACCGTGTTATCTATTAAGTGATCTTGGTTCAAATTTTGTCGCAGAATTGACGTGTGAGATTACTGGTGAATTGGGCATACATCAAAAGTTCAGTACTGCCTATCATCCTAGAATAAATTCACGAGTGGAAAGATATAATCATAAGTTAGCAAACTATTTGAGTAAATACGTCTCCACTTCTCAAAAGGATTGGTCGGTATTTATTAAAACTGCTTGTTATGCATACAATACGGCAAGACACGAACATCATCCTTATTCTCCATATGAATTGGTGTTCGGCAGAAAAGCTGTATTAGGTATCGAACTCGAAACACCATGTCGAACTCCATATGGAAAACTCGTGAAAAAGAATCTAAGTCGAATAAGAAAACTCGCTCAAAATGCCTTAATTAGGCAACAGGAAAAACAAAAAGTCAAAATTGACAAACATAGAAAGGCCCATGCGTTTAAAGAAAACGATTTAGTTCTCATTAGAAATTTGGCAACTAAGCCGGGATTATCTCCGAAACTATGTAGGCCCCTATAGAATTATACGTGTACATCCGAAAAACGTATGCGAAGTGATGCATGTGAATGGGAAAAGTCAGCCAAAGAAAGTTAATGTTGAACGAATGAAGTTGTATTATCCAAGTTCTCTGGTTCCGAACCGGATGGATTTTAATCGATCATCTTCTATTGCAAAGTCTAATTAAAACGTTTTATTTAATAAGTTATCGCGATAGGCGGAGAAACTTCTAACGTGAAATTCCATAATGAAGCAGGCTTTCTGAAAGAAATGATAGATTAATATAAAAAAAGAACAAAGGAAACATGAGTAATAAATAAATAATTGAGTCCATAAGAATATAAATGACTCATAGGCAACGTTGTCCTAATATGTAAAGTGTAACGTCTAAGTTAGGTTAAAAATCCATTAATGGTCGGAAACCCTGCAATTGAAATAAAGAAATATATTAAACAACATGAATACATTAAATACAACTAAGGAAGTTAGGCGCTTACCTTGGCAAGGTATTATATTCCTGGTGTTGACAATAAGACAGATGGCCAGACAGACTGACAGACAAACCCATAACACCAAGTGAAAAAAAGGGTTAAAGGTTAAAAAAACGAAGATTAAACTCCCTCCGTTAGAGAGAATAAATCGATAAAAAAATCAACGATAAAAGAATACCATGAAAGAATACATTTAAACTAGCATACGCCTTTCGTATTTTGTATGTCCAATTAAGGTCAATACTAACATCCGGCTACACCAATACGGATGTCAAAGGATTCTTCATTTTTCGAAGTCCAGTCAGGACAAGAAGTAAGTGTAATAACAAGTGTGTAGAAACTCAATTCCCTTCTAGTTCTCCCGAGAAGGAAAAAGTATTAAAAACAAGAGTGGAAACACAATCAGAAATGGCTGGTATAACTGTAAATAACAAACTGCCCTCCATCACAATTCCGCCCTTTTCTGGAAAATTAAATGAGAACATATCTCAATTTCTTGACGCGTATAAAACATGTTCAAATCTTTATTCGTGGAGTGATGCCGAGCAAAGAAAGTTTCTTCCCGCGTATTTGCAAGGAAGTGCCGCTGACTGGTATCATATGAAAAAAGATTCATTAGTGGCGTTGACAAAATTTGAAGATCTGGAGGTTCAGCTAAGAAAGGCCTTCGCAGCCTCAGCTGAGCTTGGTGAACCTTTTGCATTATTGGCAAGACGAAATAAAACTCCCCATGAAAGTTTTTCTGAATATATTTATGGAGTTTTAAGACTGTGTAACAAAGTAGATCCTAGTATGAGTGAGACTAAACGCAAACGACATATATTAAAAGGATTGGATCCACGTGAATTAGAATTCATTACTCGTGAGCCAGATAGTGTGGATGAAATTGATAGATTGCTTAAATTGTATGAATCTGCTAAAGTTCAAGCAGGCTTACGTGCCCTTACTGATGCACCCTTGGAACTCCCTAAGGTGGAAGTTAGTCGACCGGAGTTTGAAGTAAATCGACAGAGAGTACAAAATCGTGTAGGAAAAAGATTTTATAACAATAGAGGTCGTGGTACGCGAGGCCCTCGTCCTCATCTGATTCGGAGATTTCAGAATATAAATATTAATAATATACAATGTTACGCACGTGGTAAATATGGTCACTTTGCTCGCGAGTGCCGAAGTCGACAAAATCAAAATCAGTATTGGGCCCAATCTAATAGACCCCACCGGGGAAATCAATATTCAAACAGAGGTCAGCCGATTAAAAGAGGACAATCTTTTGGAAGACGCCCAAATAGAGGAAGACAAATTAACAATGATAGAACTCAAAATGTAGACAATTCAAATAACACTTCAAAAATAAGTATGTATTGAAGTTCACTTTAAGTATATTTTTTGACACGTAAATTGTATAATACACTAGTAATGGAAGGAGATAACTAAAGAGATAAAGTACAGTGACTAGAGATCGGCACAATAATTTATATACCCTTATATTGTAGGATAACCAACTATGAACTACTATACGATTCACCCTCGAATAGGAGAATTAGGTACATTTCCGAATTCCATAAGGTCGTTAGGAGAGCATTGGTTGAAGGATATCTTACGGCTATGTTTCGAAGGTATCCCCGAAAGGTATCTCAAGTTTATAATACCCCTTGAATTTTCGTCAATCTTAGCCACTGAAGCTTACTTAAGATATGCACATTTTCGTTCTGGATATCTATTTAGATTTTGGTTATATAAATCAAAAAGACGATTAGTTTCTATAATTCGTAAACTTCGGAAAAAGTATGGCATTGCCTTCAAATTAATATTCAGGATAGATAGGAGACTTCAGCAAGTAATATTGTTAGTAGTGTCTAGAAAAATAACATGGCATGAATTTTTAATTGGTAATTAACTCTGTTCTTCACACATGGGATTTCTTGTAATAGGGTCTATTCTGATCAACTTAGGGTTATTAATAGATGTATCATCACCGACTTCAGGTAACCAATTCACTGTTTCAATCACAACAGGTGCATTCTGGAATAAGATTTCAAAGGTAATTCCTTATGAGGCTACAATTCCATTAGTTTACCATCAATAGGTAACCACTATACCCCCTGATGAAGATCAATTGGCTTTAATTCATAAGATAACTCAGGAAGTATGTTCTCAGCCAGAAAACGTAACCTTTTCATATTGTTCAGTAGTCCAGTACATTAATGAGCTTCCTACGCTAATTAATGAACATGATATAACACATCTTGATTATACAATATTAGATCAAAGAGTGAAACGCGGTATAGATTTTCTCGGCTCTGCTTTTTCGTGGTGTTGTTCAGTAGCAACAGTGTCGTTGGTGGATAAAGTGGCTGTTCGAACCACGGAAATGGAACGAGTCATTGAAGGAATTAAGACTGAAATATATCAAGACCATAGAAACATAGTACAGTTTGTGAAGGCTGGTCAAAATTTCAATTCGCAGTGAAAAGCTACCATATCTAAACTAGAAACCCAAATTAAGCTGACTCAGAAAGCATTAAACCGCGAATTAGAGGAAGGCATTCCAGAAAAACAATTGTTGTTAACCCAACAAGTCGCTGGGTTACACCGCTTACTGATTCGGATTATCAAAAGTAACGAAGACCAGGCAATATTAGCTCATTGTATGTCACAGAGAATACCTCCTACTATGATAACCCCAGATCAGTTAAAAGCAAATTTGACAAAATTACAAGCTAAATTAAGACGTTATTCATACATATTAGCTGTACCATTAACGGATCTGATGAAATACTATACATTACCTATTGCGTCCTGCCACTATGAGAATAATGATTTAAATGTAATAATTAAGGTACCTATTACTCGAAATCCAGGCAATGTCGAAGTATACGAATTGATAACAGTACCATATAAGTTTGGGAATGCTACTTGCTTAATCTCACATCAACCATCTATCGTTGTGAAACGTGCTAACGATATTTCAGTATTGGCCACAGATCGTCTATCTGCATGCGATCCCAAGAGTAGTGAGTTATGTTACATTCCAAGTTATCCCGCGGATAATTTGCGTTCACCAGGTTGTTTATTTATTTATTTATTTATTTATTTAACAATCTAACTCCAACAGGGACGATCATCCCCAATTATAGGAGCTTTTACTACAATTGATTTGCAATTTAACTTATAGTTAAGCAAAAAGAAAAAAATACACATAATATACACAAAGAATTTTACAAAAGAATATAAAAAATAATAATCATAAAGATATAAATACAATTTTACATACGCACATTTATATATTGTTTGATAAATAGTTTATATATAAATACTTCACCTTCACACATATAAACATACGTTCTACACTGTTTACATATTTACCTTTCATATACATTCAAAATTTGCAGCTATGTATTAGAATTAATTGATATTTTTAATGCGTTTTGCATAATAATATTGTACTTGTTAACATTGAAAGTGAAATCCAAATCATGATTTCTTACCATGTCATTGTAGTTGCTTAATATTCTGAACAGTGGTGAATTTTTATAACGGTTCGTCTTAGGTATTTTATTTACGAAAAAGTTCCGTGTTCTTAAGTTACATTGACCTGCATTAAAGTAAATCTGTTTTAAAATGTCCCTACTTTCAATGTTTCCATTCATAAGTTTATAAAGAAACATTTGTTCATGTAATCTGCGCCTTTTATGTAACGGGATAAACTGAAATTCCTGTAATATTTCATTATAAGAAATTCCCATTCTATACGATGAAAAATTATATTTCTTATAAAAAAGGAAACGTAAAAATTTTTTCTGAATATTTTCTATTTGTCTCTGATAAGAAGTATAATTCGGTGACCAAATTATAGACCCATACTCCAGTTTAGTTCTAACAAGATTATAATACAACAGTTTAATAGCCTCTAAATTTGTAAAGTTTCTTGTGTTTCTAACAACGAAACCTAGTTTTTTATATGCTTCTGCCATAATAATTTGAATATGATCATTAAACGACATCTTACTATCAAAAACAATACCAAGGTCTTTAACTTGATGTTTCTTTTCGAGTTCAACATTATTCAAAAAATACTTGTAGTTCTGTATGTTTTTATAAGTTCCAAACCTTACATAATGACATTTCTTTACATTTAGTTCTAAATAATTATTTTTACTCCATTCAAATATGGCATTTATATCTTCTTGTAAATTTTTCATATCACTTTCTTTTGAAGCTATTTTATATAATTTTATATCATCAGCATACATTGTACATGTAGAATATTTTATTTTTGCTGGAAGATCATTTACATATATAATAAATAATAGTGGTCCTAAATTTGACCCTTGCGGTACACCTGAATTCATATTATAATAGAATGATGAAGCTTGTCTATATGCAACATATTGTTTCCTTTCTGAGAGATACGAGGCAATTAAACGTAGGAAAGGCCGATTAAGTCCAAAGCTAGATAATTTGTTTAATAAAACATCATGATTTATTTTATCAAATGCTTTGGTGAAATCAAAATATATGCTATCTATACATTTTTTGAGATCTAAAGCCTCATATATATCTTGAGTAAAATTTATAAGGTTGGTAATTGTCGACCTACCTGGTATAAAACCATGCTGATTTACACTTATATAACTTTGCACATGATTAAATATTCTTGCATATATTATATGTTCCAATATTTTAGCTGGGGCACAAATAATGGAAATAGGTCTATAATTTTCAATCATCGTATCATTTCCTTTTTTAAATATGGGTGTAACTCTTGATGTCTTCCATATATTCGGAAATGACTCTTTCTTAATAATCAAATTGTATATGTAACATAAGGGATATCCAAGAATATCCGCACATGCTTTAAGTATATAAGGAGGAATACCATCAACACCGCAGGATTTCCTTGGTTTCAATTTCTTTATTGCTGCTTGGTATTCATCTACTGTAATTAATTCTAAAGTAAGTACTTTATTTGCTTGCATATAATTACTATTGTCATCACAGTTATAGCTAGGCTTAACATTTGAAAACACAGACTTAAAATAATTGGCAAATTCGTTAGCTATTATCTTATTATCTGCTAATTCCTTTCCATTCACAGTCATAAGTTGCGGACATGATTTTTTATTTTTATTGCATTTAATAAAGTTCCAAAATGTGCTAACATCACCTTTGATATACATCTCTGAATTCTCTACAAATTTTTTATATGCTTTAGAGATCATATCTTTCAAATTTTTCCTAATTTCTTTAAATTTGCTTGAGTTATAGACCGAATTCTTTTTGTGTTTTCTGTGGTACTCCTTTAATTTTATCATCTTAATTATATCATTAGAAAACCAGCATGGATACAAATTTGAGGAACTACAATTCTTTTTTGGAACTTCTTTTTCGAAAATATTATATATGGTTGTATTGAAAAAATCTACTGCTTCGTTTACATCATCTATATTTTCTATCATTGACCAATTAATATCTTTTAATAATTTATAAATTTCATAAAAATTAGCTTTCTTAAAATTTAAAATTCTAGTTGTAGTTTTATTAACATTTTTTTTAACAATTGTATTCATAACTTTAATGTGAAGAACAGGGTGATGAACATCAGGATTAACAAGACAATTTTCTTCATTGGACACTTGTACACATTGTAAATTAGTTATTATTAAGTCAAGAGTCCGATTGTTACAATTCTGAATATTATTTATAGATTTTAAATTGTTTAAATTTATAAAGTGTTGAAGTGCTCTATAGCTTGGACCCCCTTTCATTAAGTCATAATTTGAATTAGTTATTAACGGCAAATTGAAGTCGCCTACAATAAATAAATTGCCATGGTACAAATTACCGAAATCTTCGAATATTCTGAAAAACTTGTTATAGGTATTAACACTAGACGAAGGAGTAAAATATACACAAATAAACCAATATACTTTCCCATTAATTATTAACTTTATCAATAAATGATCAAAGTCATTTGTTTCAACAAGTCTTTCCTCTTTTGACATTATATTTGCATTTATTGCAATGATAACTCCCCCTCCTCTTTTCATACCAGGTCTATCACATCGATACACATTATATTGCGCAGTAAATAGTTCAGAGTCAAATACACCATCCTTCAACCATGTTTCTGTTAATATAATTACATCATATTCATGTAAACTAGCTATAAGATTAACCCTAAATTCATCACATTTCGTATTTAGGCCCCTAACATTTTGATAATAAATAGATAAAATATGAGAACTATCCATTTTACATCAGAGTTGATATATCCTCATTTGTTTTAATTACAAAAATTTTTCTATCTTCTGCAAATTTTCTAAGTTTAATATTTCCCGAGTAATCTACCCATAAAAATGCATAATTTTTTTCTTTCTGTAGTTTCCTGGCTTGTCCAAATAAGCGCTTTCGATATGCTGTTAAACTATGATTAATATAGACTGGGAGATTATTTTGAAATCCTATGTCATTCGTGTTTAAATTTCTCTTAACTTTCCGTTTTTGCATAATTTTGTCTTTTATATCACGATTTACAAATTTTACAATAATACCCGGATATGTCTCGTTTGGATGTTTCTTTAATCTATGACACGCATCAATGTGTTCTAGTTTCACTTCAACGTCAAGCGCTTTTCCCACATTTTTTACAATTTCACGCGGATCTTCATTCAATTTGTCCGGAACACCATAAATTTCTAGTGTATTTCTTCGCCCATACTGATCGAGTTCGTCCAGTTGTAACTGAGTATCCTTTAGTTGTTTTTCCAATAATTGCACTTTTACATTCAAAGCTTCTACTTTATGAACACACTCATTCATTACATCAGCTTGTTGTTTTATTAATCTAGAATTCTCATCCAGTTTTTCGTGTGCAAGGTCTAGTGACTTTCCTAATTCACGCTCAGTCTCAAGACTTTTTTTCTTTATTTCCGAGATCTCAAATTTCAATTCTTGTAAGAGTTTATAAACATCTAATATAGTAGGACAATTTTCCCCATCCCCTAAACTACTTTCACCTGCCATACTGTTACGCCTTGATTTCGAACAGTTTTTACACCTCCATATCTGATTTTGGTCCTTCAGAAATTGTATATCTTCTTCCTTTAATTGTACACATTTTATATGCCAGAAATTATTACAGTCCTCGCATTTAACTTTAGTAGACACATCTTGCCTCGGAACACTTTTCATACACTCGCCACAGGTGCTCATTTTTATTTTTATATTTTGCACGAGTTTCAATGTTTTTTTTACTTGTATTCACTAAAAAAAATACACTTCACTCGAAAAAATTGTAACAAGAGATTAAGAAGAAAAAAAAGAAAAAATCGACTTCGGTATGCTCCTTACATATTTTCTGGCAACAGTTCTATTATCGAACGTCTTTTGTTTGTTTACATCGATAGCTCCTTATCTAACGAGATATTATGCAAAAATAATGTATTTCAGCATTTATATTACAGAAATATATAATGTTTTATATCACTGATCAAGTCTAGTACTTACTGTGTTTCCCGAGTCCACTTAATTTTCACTAGGAGCCTTAATTCCATTATGGTTAATAAATATTACGGAGCCGAAGTCGCTCACCACTTCACTCCATCAGGGTTTCCAACTTGTGCAAGAACACTATTTCATACTGCCTCAGTAACAGAGATCAGTAAATATTGTGTCTTTCGATGTGAAGAGACGAATGGATTATTGACCACTGAAGTAAGACCTGGACTATTTGCTTTAACCAACCCCCCCCCTCTGAAATTTATATAGAATGCCCCAAAGTCAAACGAACAATGCAACTCGATTCTACTATGCCTGGAGCTTATCAGTTATCATTGCCTTGTGAATGTAAAGCAATTATTACTGAGACTCATGTAATATCCCCTTCTTTTCCCTGCCCAGAAATTAATGATAAGGAATTGGAAATGAAAATCATAATTCCCGCTTTTTGGACTCAAGTTTCTACCTTAAAGTTGAAAGGATCAACTTTTGAAAATTCTGAATTCACACATCTCAGCCAGTGTCTAGATCAGAACTGGACTGCCCGCGTTCCCCATTTCAAAATCTCGACCACGTTATCTTCAGTTACGCCACTGACTACTCCAATCATACCCTTTGAAAAAAATTCAATCTACCCGACCATATTTAACAATTTTGTTCGTGTGGAATGTCACTATCTCCTTAATTATTTTATGGTTTGGGTATAAATTAAGAAGCCACTTGGGTATAGCCACCCTTATTTTAGTCTCAATCCCTGCAGAAGCAACACTATTGCACGATATAGCAGAAGTAGTTTCATATACTCTTTTATCAGTTGTCATATTTGCACTATGTCTTTACATATTGTATAATTGCTGTTGTAAACATCTGTGTCCCCTTGTCGCTCAAATGAAGTCGCACAATAGTATAGAAGCGGAAAATGTAGGAGACACAATATCAGTAAGAGCATTAGCTACCCCCGTAGCTACCCCTAGAACGGCGAGGCGAGGACTTAATCCATCAGACAATGTGGCTACCACAGCAATATGACTAGCAACGATGCTCAGTGTTATCAATCATCCTGTACAGTCATTATCAATTCCTACGTTAGCGCATGGCGGATTGTCTATGGTTCCATTTGATTCACCAATTCTCTATGAATCAGCAGTAGTAATTCTCACAAAATTCTCCTATCCACCAACTATTACGGAACAATATGAGTTTGAAAATTTTGATCAAAATATTTTATCCGAAACTATATCAGCTGATGACCCCTCAACAGGATCATTCTTTCATACAATTACTAGACTACATACTAAGCGACTGCTGTTGACTAAGGACAATTTGGATTATATTCATAATAGAATATTTCAATATTCGGATGAGCCTGGGTTTTTTCAATTATCTAATCGGCAATTAAAATCAGAAACTGAATTTGAAAAATTATTAATTGGCTGTCAGCGACGAATGGTTCATCCGCAATTGATAAAGGTAACTGAATTGTCTTATGTAATAGACGACATTCAATATCGGTTACAACAGAAAGGAAAAACACTGAAAATAATACAATCAGACCCCGCTTCTATATATAATCATCCATTGGCCGAATGTCTTATATATCCCCAGTATGCAATGCTAGGGATAAAACTTCCGGTCACTGACTTATCAGCTAACGACAGTGCATACATCATTTCTCCTCTTGCCTTTAGGCGACATCATCAAATTTGTCATTTGGATGTACCTCCTTTGTTTATAGTCTATCGTCAAATCACGAACCAAATTCTTTATACTACTTGCAACATCCACACTGATTTATTATGTCTCGTAACCACTCCACCTGTTCATATGTTACAGTATATGGAATGTATTAAGGCCCAATTAAGTGGAAAAACAAAGGATATTGATCAATATTGTAAATGGAATTGCTTTAATCATTCAAGGGATATGTCAATATCATATATGAACTTTACTACAATATCTTTATTGATAGCTGAAGAACAAGATTTTACTATTTCATGTCCAACCGTAGATATCCCATTGCATTCCACCCCTAAGGTAGGCTCTGTATTTGCACATCTAGGCTGCGATTGTAAACTAATGTTCGAAAATACGACTTTGACTTCTAAATTTCCGTGTCTTTCATTGCAAACATTAATGGCCGAGGTGTCACATATAGTTCCATCATCTTGGTTAAAGTATAAACCGGAAGAAGTCCCAACCCTTATAACAAATTACGAAGTATTAGACGAATCAGAAGGGATAGTGATTTATAATGAAACGCATAATCAAAGTTTAGGATGTATCATAACGTTAGTCGTGGGATTAATCATTAATATTATGCTAGGTTGTCTTTTAATTGTATCCGTCTTCTATTATAGAAAATTGAGAAAACTCCTTCGACCCCCTAAAACTCTCCCCCGACCTCAAAATGTACCCGATGGATATGAAATGCCTCGCACCTTTCATACGAGACCTGAATATTGCGAGATATTGCAATAGTAAAATAATAATAATAATAATAATAATAATAATAATAATAATAATAATAATAATAATAATAATAATAATTCGTAAGTATACGTCAGTACGAGTATAAGTATTTTAAGAATCCGAAAATCAACAATAATCAGATTATTACATAAATTACAGTAATAATTAAGAGACTACAGCAATAATTGTCACTATTAAGTAACAAGCAATATACTTATAACTACATTTCTTTTCTTTTACTACAGGAAAAAAAATAAAAAATATGGCTGGAAGGAAAAATTGTGTAATCTGTTCTGAAGGGTATATCAAAGACGGTTGCGTGTTCGACTCACTAATGAAATATCTTAATCAAGTTGGAATATACCCCCATATCACAATCGAACAACAACTACACGACGATTCGCAGAACGAGGAAATGTTCTCCAAATGGAAGGAAGTATTCTTGAATCAACATTTTCATGCTGTTTCTCCTTCCTTGTTAAATGCATTTCAAGGAATCTTGAGAGATCGCTCTTTACTTGCTTCTTTCCGTTATCTTCCTTCCCATTGAGAAATTCTCCTACTCAGCCAATCTTCATAGTGGATATACAAGGCTTTTTATTAGGAAAGTCTTATTATGAGCGTGAATTGGGAATCGCAACCCCAAATAACACATTCTTATTTCACTGCTTAATCAACTCACCTTATTCATTAGAATCCTTATTAGAAACTGATCAACGTCGAGTCCATTTTCAAACAACACGCATTCATGGTCTTGAGTGGTCTCAATCTGATGGGATTGCTATTTCTACAGTACAGGGTATGCTATCCACATTAATTCCATCCAACAGCAGAGTTTACTCTAAAGGTAGCAATAAAATTAAATGGCTCCAACAACTATTTGGTATAAAAGCCGAGGATTTAGAAACTTTGGGATGTTCTCGATTAGAACATCTCCCCCGCTCACGCGAATGTTGTAGCTCGCATGCACGAGTGAGCTCTGCGAGATGTGCCCTAAGCCAGAGCAAAGCGTTATGTGAATGGTTTACTCTTCACAAGGTCAAGGCTAAAACGGAAATTGAAAACCATCCCTCTGGGAGCGCACATAAAGAATGGCTTGTTTTAGAAATAAACCCCTCTCATTATGATTGGGAGTAGATAACCCAATATATGCTGACTAAGGGAATGAATGGTCAGTATACCTAGATTTATGTTCAAAAAAAACCCACAAAGGTACATCTACGACTTTATTATACAATGACTTACTTTTTTTTCAGACCTTTAAGGAAATCACACGCGGAACATTAAACCTTCTGTAAGTATGGCTGAAAAAGCAATATTTCCAATCTTCGGCTCGCTATACTTTATGCAAACTTCATTAAATCTCCGCAAGGAAGTGGATAGACGAAAAACATTTTGTAATTGGCCTCATGTTTTTCTAAATCCCAATTTTCTGGCAAAATACGGTTTTTACTTTTCCCACCCCCCTGATTTTGTAAAGTGCATATTCTGCCAAGTTACATTAGGTAACTTTCGTCCCGGAGAATTCTTACTACCAGTTATATTGCACGCCAACCCAAATTGCCCCTTAATACTACGCTGCGACACTCAAAATATTCCTATAGAGGAAGACTCTGGTTCGACCACTGCGCCATTTCAAGCCACTGCGCCGATAGGCCCCAAGCTTATTTCTCCAAAAACCCATTTGGATCCCTTGTATGTCATTGAATTGTATAATACACAGACTTATCTATGTAGCCCTCCCCTGCTTCCAAAATATGCAATCGCAGGATCGCGATTAGAAACGTTTACTACATGGCCTAAAGTAATTGGTCAAAATTCAAAAGAACTTGTTCGATCTGGATTTTATTATACCGGAAATCATGATTTGGTTCTATGTTATTACTGTGGATTGGGATTATTTAACTGGAAACCTATGGATAATCCCTGGGTCGAACATTCAAAATACTCTCCAACCTGTTATAATTTATTGTTGTTAAAAGGAGCCGAATTTGTTCGACGAGTTCATCAAGAGTTGGAATCTTGTCCAAGATCCAACTATTTTGGTTCACATACAGGCGCTATGCCATATCCTCCAGTTAAAACTGACCAAAAAGAATTAAATAATGAAGAAAATGAGTCACATATAAATAACACGAGTCACAATTCGCCTTATGATATATCAGACAAATTTAAATGCAAGGTGTGTTATCAAAACCATCTCAACATTCTAGCTTTGCCTTGTAACCATTTAGCCCTATGTACCGTATGTGCAGCTTCGGTGAATCATTGCGTAATATGTAGAACCCTTAATAGGAGTTAGAAGAATATATTGGAACTAAATTGTACTGTGTAAATTCAGACAATTAATTGTACTGTTTACCTATTCTTAGAGGTAAAATGAATGACAGGCATAATCAACGACGACACGAAGACGTACACCGAAGAAATCGAGCAGAAATTGATTCCTTTCAACACAAGGAAATGGCAAATTCAAGGGACAGTCACTTTAAGTACGTCTTCTATGCAGAGCATTGTAAGTTAATGCCAGAAATCCCTTGCTATAGCTTAGCAGATTTTTCAAAGACCAGAGAGATCACATCTTCTTCAAACCATTGCTACTTCTTTGAGCTTAAACCCTTGCAGGATGATAAATATGATCTCTTCCTTTTAGGAGTTAGGTAGGTTTCCTTATCACAAATGATACCCTCTTTAAATGTTCCTCCTTGTTCATGACTTTCATCGGTTATGTAATTGTAAATAAAAACTTTTCCTACAGACTAGCTTTTATTATTTTTACTGAATTGAATTATGACGATGTACTGTATCGACTTAATCGCCTTAAAAACAAATTTGCATTGAAACACTTTATTCCATTAGTCAGAACAGAAAGTGTGCTCCAAAGCCTTAAATTTTATGATAAGAAAGCTTTCTTAGTAGCCTCACCTAGAAGATCACTTTTGCGTACGAATGCATTTTCACAGACTGCTTTAAATTGGTTGAGACGCCAGGCCCATGAGTAAAAAAAATTCCCTACTCGCCAGCTTGACTATACTCGTACTGATTTTCTAAAACTTCAACCTTCAGTCTTTTATCTATGCTATGTGCCAGTCTTGCTTTTATATTTCTTGTAGAATAAAGATATTATGAAATAAATAGTAATAGATAAAATAGAGAATTTAGTATATAACTATATGTAATCATTTATATGTATGTAACTATATGCAGTAGTTATTAGGTTGTTTTTGATTTTCGATATTCTGTAGTTTTTTTGTTTGTTTGTTTTAATTTTCAGTATTCCATAATTATTAGTTGTTTACGTTTCCGTATTCAGTAGATATTTCAGATTTTTTTTTGTAAAATAGAGATATTATGAAATAAATAGTAACAGATAAATTTGAGAATTTAGTTTATAAATATATGTACTCATTTATAGGTATACAACTACATGCAGTAGTTATTAAGTTGTTTGATTTTCAATATTCCTTAGTTTTTCAGTTTATTTTTAATTTTCAATATTCCAGTTATTTAAATTGTTTTAAGTTCAGTATTCAGGAAATAGATTATTTACTATTCAGTATTCAGTATTTTAGATTATTATATTCTTGCTTTTAGTTTTCCGTATTTCATAGATATTTAGATGTTTTAATGTTCAGTATTCAATAATTACTCAGTTTGTTTTAACTTTCAGTATCTCGTAGTTAATAGTTGTTTAAGTTTCAGTATTTAGTAAATATTTAAGTAGTTTACTAGATTATTATATTCTTGGAATTATAATTATATTTAGCACAATTTTATTATTTTTAGATTACTACTATATATATATATATATATATATATATATATATATATTTGCACATTGGCATGATGTATCCTTGTAACATTTCATATAATTACATGATAAATCCTTATTAAAGTTAGTACATTATCTCGTATAGTCTAGAGAATTATATAAAAATACCATGGTATCATTCAATAGAAAATTGTTAATTAGTGTCATTATATATATATATCCTTAAATCTTGAAATACATCATTCAATATGTCTAGGTATCAACTAATTATAACTAACTAATTATGTGTAATTTCTATATGCGCTTTATCCTAGGTTACTAAATCTTTAACATAAGACAAAAACTCGATACGTACATGCATCATGCAAACACCCTTGTATAACATATTGTGAGAATAACTACACAAAACAAGAAAAAGTGACAATGCCTTAAAGTAAACGTTGTGTTATTATGCAATACTATATACTAATACTACATGCTACATTCCAAGGTTCATGCTACATTCCATTTAGTTACCAGAACACATATACCTCATCCCACCTTAGTGCATTTCCGACATGCTCCTATAATGTGTAGGTGTTAATTGGTGAAATTCTTCAATCCTCTCTACATCCACTTGCTAAGAGCATGCGAAGTGAATTAACAACATTCCCCCAGGGACACCCCTGCCTAACGGTTGCCCCTAACGGAAGTTATTAGTAAACAACATAGTGCCATCAACCCCATTGCAGACCTTCAGGGTCCATCCACACACCAGATAAACTTTTATCGCAGGTAGGCTAATCGAAGATCCTATTGCTTCTGCTATCCTGCGACTGGGATAGGTTTCTCATTCCAGGAAAGGTTTGAAAGGAAATAAAAAAAAGCATGAAGCCGATATAGGCAACACACATACACCACACACACTTAAAAACCAGAAATAAAAACTTTGTGGTAGAGTCTATTCTCATGCTTAATAAAATAAATTAATATGAACTCTAAAACGCATAACTCTACCACTATGTTACTATTTAGCTAACAAGTAACATTTATTCTCTCCAGCTTAAACCACATGTCACAGTGAATTATGTAATGGTAAAACAAAACAAAAAGAACCGGACGAAGTTATCATCTCAAGTTCAGCCAAAGCTGATAACAAAAGAACAAGGACATACAGACGAATGAACTTTATAGTTTTTAGATACATCACACCACTGTTTTATGTTCATAAAAAGACATAATACTAAAAAGAAGAAAATATCTAGTAATTTATATAGATTATTGAATATCGTTAATGGTGATTAATACTTATTAAAATATATTAATAATTAGGACTTGTTAATTAGAGCAGTTAATTAGAGTTAATTGAGTGATTATTATTTTTATTATATTTAATTACTAATATCGCTATTTATATTTTGTTTCATGAGTAACTTTTGACTACGGCATGTGAGTCGTATATGAGACTGCGCTGGGAGAAGATGCTTCTGAACAATTGGTAAAACCTTCAAACACATAGACAAATACATGGACGCCTGTTTCTTTACTGGATAAGTTCACCATTCACAGAACGCAATTTGATGTTTTGAAGAAAAAAAAGAAAGAAAAATAGGAATTAAAGAATAGAATAGAGATATACTTACCTAATTAGTGAAAGTCTCCTCACACCTGTGAATGTCCCACATCTTTCTAGTAGGTAAATCCTGTATATAACGCTACTCAAAAAAGTATCCGCGCACAAACTATTCGTGGCACATCTTTCGGCCCATGTCGACTAAATAAGTGAAGAACTATTATATTACTATACAGAGTTCTTCATTCCTTCGAATAACGCCCTTCCTGCTATTCACTAATAACTTGCAAGGTCCAATGAAATACCAGATTCCCCAATTTCAGACCATATTTGGTGATTGGATTCATTTCCTCCAATTCGTCAACCTTCAAATTATCCCAACTTCGCACCTATTCTCTAGAATATCGATAACACTATAAAGGATTAACTGAATATCAAAAGTAGAAATTCTTCACTGTCTTCCTTAGCTCAAAATTAACGATCAAAATGGAAACACTGTTCTTGTTTTTCGCAGTATTCATACAAGCTTCCTGTAATATTATTTTTAATATCATATCAGCATCAACAGGAAGTCAATATCAGCTTCTTGTGGTTTTGTCCACTGCGTGGCACATAATAATTGTCAACTAAATTTTCCTCTGTAAACCGTGTATGCATAAAATGCACAATTATCTTTGCATTTTTTAAATGTATTTAATTCTATGTACCTATTTAGTTGTCGTGATTTTTTTAGAGTAGCCCCCCCTTGGAAACGTTGCTTTCATGCTGAATCGGTGTTGATATTGTGCATACGGTTTAGTTCTTGAATACAAGTACGCTGAGGTTCGATTCCCCTTCGTCACAGATCGACAATCTAAAATCCTCTCTTCTCGCTCCATTGGCTACTTCAAGTACAGAATAGAAGAAAGGAGAGACGATTGCTCCTCAATCGGAAAGTTACAAACCCGACTATTGCCCCCTGCCCTAAAGGTTGTGGATATTCGCCTGTGGCAATACTCTTTGATGCCGGCAAGAAATAAATAATATGTAAATGATTCAACTTCTTTAATTGGCTAAAATCGGTATATCTGATACCTCACCCATGACCAGGCGGAAGTAAGAACCACTAGGTGTGGAGTTTCCAAATCTAAACAAGTATTGGTTCGATTCTCCGAAGTCCCCGAATAATAAACAACAAGGGATCTTTTTCCTTCCTCGCTCCTTTTGAATACACTTGTAACCTTTAAAACGCACAAAAGAGGAGAAAGGAAAGAGAGGAACTCACTCTTTATATTGGGTATAAAAAGAGAGCAATCATAACGGAACAGGGTCTCATGCCATGTAGACTCAAGTCGTACCTAAGGGCCAACTCCATATTAAGTCTCTTTGTGGTGGACAAACACCGTGTGCGTGGGTTTTCTCGGGGTTCTCCCGTTTCCTCCCACATTATTCATTCCACCATTTCATTCATCTCTCATTATCACCGTCTCCTTTAGCCTAACCGGCATAACCGTGGGACGTAAAACTCAAAAATTTCATTTCATTTTCCATATTAAGTCTCTTTTGTCTTGTCTATTTTGTTGATTTTTCAAAATTGCAGTGTAAATTACCTTTCAAAATCTACTGCCCATAGTCCCCCTTGATTCTACATGTTAAGTCAATAATATTAACTCCCTCACGTCCCTATTGGATAACTCAAGTCTGTAAATTTCTTATTGCAATCTACTTATGGAAATTGACTTCTAAATTATTATATTCCTAGTCATTCACCTTCAATTGGGGTGACTATATTGTAAATATTCACTCATCCTTGTAAGCAACTAAATAAGGTTGATTGCCATGTAAGGCAAAACAAAAATGTTATTTTTGTTCTACAAATTGTTAACGTCAATTAAATTGCTGATGTAATCGATCTCATAACCATCAATCTCTAATCAATTGTTAAATATTAGTCAATCACTTCATAAGCATGATGTTGATATTAACATCTATGAAAACAATGGAATAATATTAGAATAATATTAACTAACTGTGTTCTTGAGTAGACAATATTAATTCATCATTATTTGTGTTTCGTTCAACCCTAATGAGACCTATTTCGTTTAATTTGAACTAACATACATCTCACTAAGTTATACGCATTTAACGTACATAAAACCGTATAACAGTACTTATTTTTTTTTGCTAATTTTCAGACTCAACAGTCCTAACAGAACTGAGTTCGAATCTAAGATAGCGTTATAACTGTATCGTTAGGACGATAACCCTAACAGTTCTTTGTTATTACTAATTAGTCTAGTTTATTAATTGTCGTTACTTTTGCTCTATGCCCTCTCCATGCACAGAACAGTTCAAATAAAATGTTGATGTTTATCGATTCACTGATTTATGCTCAAATCAGTTGTAATGAATTTTGAAAGACATGGAACCTGTTAACTATACTGAACTTCCAGGGCATTAATAGATTATTGTACTATTAACTTTTGCTAATAACGCATGATTCAAAATATTATTGACTTTCAATATACTTAGTATTTCAGTTACGTAATTTCTTGCAAGGTTGCATATTCGAACTATTATTAACCTTTCGACTATAATGTGGTAATTCATTCAGTAACTTATACGAATGTAGCAAGCAAGTTATAACTGTTATTTTGTTTTACTAGGGAAGCAAGAAAGTTCGTGCGCTTTTTAACCACTCCTGCGTCCATTTGACTGCTGCGGCGACATCTGTCGCCGTAGCATCAAAGTTTTGACTGTTTGGGAAAGCTTATTCATTGACGCATCAGCCACGGTGAATACAACAACGCATTTGTAAGTGTGGTGTGTAAAAATCGCTCGTGATAATGTCAGTGTCAAATGAAGTTCTTGTTTGCTTGTTTGATCTGAACTTGTTTGCTTTACGAGTTTAAATTGGGGACAAATGGTGCAGAAGCAGCTAGGAAAATATGTGTTGCGTTCGGAGAGGGTGTAATAAGTAAACGTACAGCACAAAAATGGTTCCAGACCTTTTCAACTGCTGACGAGACCTTGCAAGATAAGCCTCGCTCTGGGAGGCCTAAATCAGTGGATATGGACCACCTGAAGGCCGCTATTGAAGATGATTCCAGTCAAACATGTGAGGAACTTGCTCACCGATTCGAGGTAAGCAGGGAAACCATTCGAGTAAGTCTGCATCAATTGGGGAAGACCTGGAAACTGGGTCAGTGGGTCCCTCACCAGCTGACCGCTACGAGCCAAGTTGTAAGACTGAATATCTGTTCATCTTTGTTGACGAGACACAAAATCTGTCCAATTTTGGACCGTATATTAACTTGTGACAAGAAGTGGGTCATGTATGACAATAAAAAACGGTCATACCATTGGCTATCACCGAATGATCCGAAGTCTTTGACTGAAAAATCGAACATCCATCAACGCAAGGTTTTGCTCTGTGTTTGGTGGATCACAAACGGTATCGTGCACTACGAATTCTTGGAACGTTGTAAGACAATTACCAAAGATGTGTACTCATCACAACTGAGAACGGTAGCCACCAAACTGACCCAGAAACAGCCAGCACTAGTGAACAGAAGAGGTGTGCTCTATCACCAGGACAACGCGCGCCCTTACACCGCAAAACAGACGCTGGAGGTAATCTCATAACTTGGTTGGGAGCTTCTACCTCACCCTCCCTACTCCCCAGATGTCGCCCCTTCGGATTACCATTTATTCTTGGCCATGGACAACTTTATGCGTGGCAGGCAGTTCAAGACTGAACAAGACGTCAAAAATGCAGTTGCTGAGTTTTTCGAGTCTCGGGAACAAATATTCTACAAAACGGGCATTTACAAGCTTGTTGAGCGCTGGGAGATGGTTGTAGAAGCAAATGGAGGCTATTTTGCCGAACAAATAAACCGTTAAAACCCTGTAATTGACAGTTTACTTTCATAGTATAAAAGCGCACGAACTTTCTTGCTTCCCTGGTATCTTTAACCTTAATGTAGTAAGTCAGTCACATTCAGTCACAGTAGCATGTTCAAATTATTATCAACTCTTCGTTATTTATGTAGCGTTCGTTATTTTGTTCAGGAAATTAATTGCAGTTGTAGCAATTCAAAATGTTTCAACACAATGTTCCGAAAGTTGTTGACCTTTATCTTTAATATCATGCTTCCTTAACTTACTTCCTTACCAGCACTATATTATATTAATATGTTAATACAATATGCTATATGTTATACCAATTTCTATGCTTGTTCACTTGATGTTTTTCATACTTAAGTGTCCGTCTATTTAGTTATTTTAATGAAGAGACGGAAAATATCATTTATATCGCAAATGTTCTTTATCTTATTGTATAGAAAAGGTGAATTACGATTATGTCGACAACAAACTCATCTTATGTGCATGACATACAATTTACTTCTCTATTTTGCAAAATCTTTATTCAAGTAAATGCGAGGGTCATTCGGAAAGTATGGTTACTTATGTGCCAGCTTCAGCGCTCGCTTCTTGATGATTTTCGAGGACGAAAATTATGAAGCAGTGGGAATGTGACGCTGGATTCAAAAACTTGGTTACATTGCTCTTTATTGAAGGAATTGAAAAGGGCTATTTTGGATTAATGTGTAATTTACAAGACAATTTTCTCTTTTAGCTTGTTACAAGCTAGTAACAGAGAAAGGAAATACGCAAAACCTCGAATGTGACTGTGGTCGCCTTACTACTCAAAAATTCGTAGGATGTTTACTTGTTGAAGGTTATGCTTGGTTACTAACAGGATAAACTATCACGATTTTTTCAACGTGACCCCGCATTTGCGGAAATTTTGGTTAATAGTTAAGAATCTCTGGACAAGGCATAGATAGATGTGGATAATTCTAGAAATCCTGTTATTGAAATCTTCCGGCGGTAACAGTCATGCCATCCACGTGTGTGCTGAATCACGCCACATAATTTGGGTGCGGTTCCTTGCTAATAGCCAATCAGAATGCAAAGAGCAACAAGTTTCCATATTTGTGAATCTGACGAATAGGATATGATGACTGATGTGAGGCCTGGGTGTGGCCCTCGTAAAATAATAAAAAGGGATCTCAAGGTCTAAATAATTAATTCGGACGACCAACGAAGTAGTGATTAGGAGTATCGTAACTCAAACATTCGGGACGCCAAGTTGCAAGGTGTTAGAAGACTTCTATACAAGGTATGTACATGCACCAATGCAATATTAAGTTCAAGTAATGATATGTCTTACAGCAATATAAAATGATTCATCAGTCAATAGTAAAACTTTCAAGACTAAGAACTAATAGTAGCATACTCGTAATTCATCTTCTATCTTTGCTAATTTAAATATTTGAATGTCCAATCAGTTAATCAATCTATATTAATGTACTTAACTATCAATGAAGAAGCAGATATCAGATTACTTCTGTAGAATAATTCAACTAAATGTTGTTGTACATTCAAAATTAATTGTGTACCATAATAAACTAAATATCTTAAATTTTATGTTGTCATTTCCCTAGGTTAATCACTTTTCCCCATGAAGATCATGGTGTAATTTAATTATAATACTAACGTGACACCCGCTAACTTACAGCGTGAGCAGATCTCATCCTTATGGTAAAATAAAAGGAGCTAAATAATTAAGAAGAGTCTGCACATTGTCACATAAGTGCGCAAGGAAGAGTTTTTGCATGCGTCGTCTCTGGATTCACTGAATGAATGTACGACGAAAGAAATGTAACAGTGAAGATGCAAGAAACTGAAAGACGTGATTCATGGATGACGACACAAATGAACTAACTAACTAACTCTATTGCCTATGGAACCCGGAGGTTCAATGCCGCGTTCACAAAAGCTCTCCACTGACTTCTATAATTAGCTAACTGCATCCAGTTTCTACTTTGTATTCCAATCTCTGCGAGGTCCATCTTAATATTGTCCTCCAATCTGCGCCTAGGTCTTCCTAATGGTCGTTTTCCGATTGGTCTTTCAGTCAAGACCTTGAAAGCGTTTCTACTTTCTTCCATTCTAGCTACATGACTTTCCCATCTAAGCCTCCTAGACTTGACGACCCTAACAATGTTGGGTAAACAGTATAAATTATGTAGTTCCTCGTTATGAAGTTTTCATTCCCTATTCCCGTTCCTCTTGGGTCCGAATATTCGTCTCAGGATCTTGTTTTCAAATACTTTCAGTCTATGTTCTTCCCTCAGAGTAAGCGACCATTCTTCGCAACTATACTGAACAACAGGCATGATTATCGTTTTATATATTTTAAGCTTCAAATTCCTCGACAGAATTCGCGACGACAAGAGATTTTGAACCGAATAGTAACACGAATTCCCTGCTTTCGGTCGACATTTAATTTCTTCGTGAATATGATTTTCATATGTTAACATTGATCTTAGATATTTGAAACTACCCGGAATTTCATGTTTCTTTAATTTCTTTATAGCGATTTCTACTTCTATTCGGTTGGATTCTGGAATATATGGTTCTGTGGTGTGTATCTCCTTTTCTCCACGCACACTAGTTTTTGGTTACGTGTTAAACAAATCGTCAAAGAAATCTTTCCATCTATTTATGATGCTATCCGTATCAGTGAGAACTGTACCGTTAGATTTCTTTAATATATAAGCACGAGGTTGATAGCCTTTCTTAAATTCACTGATCCCTTTATACATGTCCCGGATGTTTTTTTACTATTATCTTCAAGTTCCTTAAGTTTAGCTTTAAAAAATCGCGTTTCTTTGTCCTAAAAGTTTTGGAAGTTTCCCGCCTGATATCTGCGAAATTTTGTGTAGTTATTTCATTCGGATTTTGTAACCAGCGTAATTTTGCCTGTTTTCTCTTCTCTGCTAGTTTAATGTATTCCTGGTCGAAGCATGGTTTGTTCCTACGTATTTCCGTGTGTCCCAATTTTTCTTTTGTTGAAATTATGTGCGCTAACAACACAAATGAACGCACATTAAAACTGGCAGTCAATAAGCAAAAAGCACTGAGCGTGGTTTCATAACCTTGCATACAAGTTTCCATTCATAAAGGGTATTCAACCATACTTAATGAAGTTTGCTTTGATGGTTATTTTAAATGTGGGTTTCATCCATAGATCACAAGTTGATCTTCACTGAACCGTTTCATTCTCTCTGCTGTACATTCATTTGGGACACTGAGAATACCTTGCGCAGTTATGGTACAAATTTGAACAGGAATTTAACAGATTAAGGAGATAGTTTCTTTGTAAGTTTCTATGATATACCTTCCTAGCTCCTATCATAATCACATGGTAGGCAAGTGTGAAGTCCTTTTCGTCCACTTTCGAAGGCTACAACGGTATGTTGTATAGTGTTGTACTGTTGTACTATTATTTACCTGTACCGGTATTAGAAAGACGATCAGAGGTGCGACAACGGAGCATATTTTGTAAAGAAAAAGAAAAAGGAATTGTAAAGATTATCATTGCTCCTTAGTTACGGTGATTGAAATATAAATAAGAGAGGTTGTTGAGTAAAAGATTACGAAGTTCTCAGAAGGATTGATATCCAAGAAATTAATGGTTTGTAATAGGAATATTAAACGAAGGTGTAAATAAATAATATTTACGTTTCAATGTTCTGTTATAGATATTGTGGCTCAAGAGATATTTATTAAGAACCAGTGGTGTTACATAATTAAATGGTGCCTTCATACCGGGAGTTAGTGTATCGTTCTGAAGTACAGTAACAACGAGCACAATTGAGCCTAATATTTATGTTACTATACTAAGAAGTGGTAAGCGAATAAATGGAGGTATGTCGGAAACGGAAGGTATCCAAGACCGACCTATGCAAACTGGTAGTTGTGCTCCTGATACCGTGACTGATCCAGGGGCGGATCCAGGACCGACTTCTGGGGGGCGGTGGGTTGTAATACTGCTACTTTTAAGGGCTCCAAATTTTGGTATAGCTTTTATTTATATATATAAAATAAGAAAGTTTCCTCTTCTGGGGGGGGGGCGATCGCCCCGATCGCCCCCCCCCTGGATCCGCCCCTGGACTGATCTATTAAAGCAGATATCATGTCAAATGAACCAACTTCAACAGAATCAACAGGAGTTCCAACAGAATCAACAGGAGTTCCAACAAAAAATGGTTACTCAACAACAATTTGAGGAGTTCCAACAAAAATTGTTACTCAACAACAATTTGAGGAGTTCCAACAAAAAATGGTTACTCAACAACAATTTGAGGAGTTCCAACAAAAAATGGTTACTCAACAACAATTTGAGGAGTTCCAACAAAAAATGGTTACTCAACAACAATTTGAGGAATTCCAGAATGTAACCCATCAACAATTGGAGGACTCCTTAAAGCAATTGCAGCATAAAATTGACGAACAACTGGATGATAAAATGGATCAATTACAATGTAAAATAGAAGGTCAATTGGAAGAACAGATCTCCACGAGATTTAAGCAGTATGACCAAAAGATGGAACGAATATCCCAAAATTACACTGAGATGCAGGATGTGGTTAAAGCCATGGAATCGGTAATTAACGAACACACTTTTCACATCCGAGAACTCCGAGAGGATATGAATTGTTTCCAAGAGTGGTACCATGCTACTAAGGAAGAGCACGACGGTGGACATAGACATCAGTCCCACAATGGACATAGAAGTCAGGCTGCGTGTAATGGATTAGAACCAGTAATCTCTCATGATAGTGGTCATAGAAATCAGTCTCCTTTTAAGGAACCCGAACTAGTAACACCTCATCGAGTTTTGGAGGATAGTGAGTCTTCAGGATACAGTGAAGGAAGTACCGAAATTGGAAGAAGAAAGAGATATTCATCCTGTAGGAATTCAAAAGGTTACGGTAAATATTCAAAATCACATAATAATGACAAACCTTTGCAATTTAGCGAGGTAAAATCATTGACCAAATTTAGCGGTGGACATGATGATATTCCTGCACGGGTATTTATCGAGAAGTTTGAAGACGAATGCGACTTAATAGGAATTAAAGAGTCAAAATTTTTGAAGATACTTCTACACGTCCTACAACCCCCATGTTTAACGTGGTTCAAAGCGATTCGAGAAAATCTCCATGGTTATTCAGATTTTAAAGCTGCCCTACTATCCAATTATGAAAACGACTTTATGCTTGCTAACAGGGACGATTTATTGCGTACCAAAGTTTTCGAACCCCGAAGCCACAAGAATGTTACGGAATTTGTAGTATCGACATACAACGAATTAAAAGCTCTAAATCCTAATCATCCTGAATCACGTATAATTGCTTCAATTCGCATCCTATTGCCGTTTAGATTGCAACAAATATAAATGTCTGCACAATGTGTCAATTTCAGTCATATGGTCATGCTAGTGCAGAACTTCGAGAGTCAATATTTGATGCAGAAAAATAATAAAAATCCCAATAGAGGTCAGGGTAATGTTAGCCACAATCCTATTAATTATGCTCAGGTTCGCAATATAAGTGTACAGAATGGAAATAGATCCCACATACAAGGAAGTGGCAATCATCGTTTTAATGAAAGATCGTGTAATCTAAATAATGGCAATCGTCGTTTTAATGAACGAGCGTGTAATCCAAATAATACCGGTAGCTCAACTCAACCTAATGGTAGAAATAATAATAGGAGTTTCAGAAATAATCACCGAAATTATAATCGAAGTAACAACAATTATCGTGATTATGCACAAAATCGATTCATAGGTGGTAGCAATTATAATAACAGAAATCCAAATTCTGTGTATACATACAATCGATCCCATTCTACTCAAGAATGCGGAATACAATGTTCCTTAAATGCGCCCTTTGAACGAATAACTTGAACCATTAAAAAAGGCGTCCGACAGATTTGCTTACGTCGACTTTGCTTACGTCTATGGTTAATGAGTTCTTTATTCAATTTATTATTAAAATGTACGTTAAAAATATATGTAATTTATGAAATATTATGAAATGTCGATGAAATAAAATTATGGCAGCCTACCGAAAATACTCGAAAGAAATGGATGGACTTAGTCAAAAATGTAGTCCCTCCTGGGATCATAAGTAAAATTAATATAAATAATGTATAAAAGAGGGAACTTAATCTCAAACGAGGTAAACACAGTATTTTATAGTTATATAATTTAGTTATTGTATTCTTCCTCTTGTTATTTTATTTTCAACTATTTTTCTAGTGTTAACAATTATTTTCTTCAATGTTAATGTATGCTATATTGTTTTATTGCGTTCACAACTCCATAATCACTTTATGTGTTCTATATGTATATTTACGTAGAATGTTTATTCCGTGTTTACATCCTAATAACGTTCTAATGTTCTGTTATTTAAAAGAAAAAAAATAGATCAATTTTAATAGAGAACATATTTATATTTAATTCTGTGCAATTATGCTCAATTTCATGAATTAAACTATATACATTATAGTAAATACATCCCAATGAATCTAAAAATAATTGTGGACCGTATTATTATAGTTATTTTTCTGTTGATGTACCTTGTAATTTATATTATAATGACAGGCCAAAGAATATGCTTAATTATGTGATTAATATATGATACTGATATAAAATGTAATCCTATGTATATACAAGGGCTGATCAAAATGTGTATTCTTGTACGGTCCAGGATTCTTTTCATTTATTGTTAATAAATAAATGAAATTCATGTTCGTGGCGCCAGATACAACGGTATGTTGTATAGTGTTGTACTGTTGTACTATTATTTACCTGTACCTGTATTAGAAAGACGATCAGAGGTGCGACAACGGAGCATATTTTGTAAAGAAAAAGAAAAAGGAATTGTAAAGATTATCATTGCTCCTTAGTTACGGTGATTGAAATATAAATAAGAGAGGTTGTTGAGTAAAAGATTACGAAGTTCTCAGAAGGATTGATATTCAAGAAATTAATGGTTTGTAATAGGAATATTAAACGAAGGTGTAAATAAATAATATTTACGTTTCAATGTTCTGTTATAGATATTGTGGCTCAAGAGATATTTATTAAGAACCAGTGGTGTTACAAGGCATGTAGCAACACTTCTGTTTTGTGGGCGTTTTGTCAGACTTTTGTCTTGGTTTCGTGCAAGGAATTCAGTTTTTACCAATATTTTTGGGACACACTGCATTCTTGTAGAGAGTATCAAAATATTGATCTGCAGATATCACAGGTAGAGCCTTGACTATTTCTGATAACGTAGCAGCTAAACTTTCATTGTTCACTTTGCATGATTATTCTAATGCTTCTATTAGCTACCATAAACTTGAACAAAGCGTTTTTAAAGCAAAAGAACATAATGAAATTTTGTTTACATACTTATTTTTCACATATAAGAAAAGCTCTATTATCGACTGACATATCAACTGGGGCTCTTACTGGATTGCTTTTACAAAATTTGTCATCCGTAAACCATAGTTAACGATAATGAGGGAAGAGTGCAAAGCATTAAATAAGCTTATAGAGTTAAACTCCCAACATACTCCGAAAAATGAAAATTCCACGTACTCCGATAATACTGTGATCCATGACCACGTGAAGATAAATTATTACTGCACCCTATTGCATCGGATAGAAGTTAGTGTAAATAAAGTAACTCTTTGCAATAACATGTTTATATGAAAATATATATAGATATTTTTTACAACTTCTTTCAAAATAAAAGTAACAATTACATTACCTTTACAAGCACACATAATCGAAACAAAAACAGAGTATTTTTTCTAGATGCTAAAAATAAATACTAGATTTACATTTACCATATTAATATTTTTTTTTAAATGATGTTTTTTCATTGAATATATACTATACAAATATGAGCACTAGCAATCAGACTTTATTTTACAGTTATGTGTATTGAATAATATTGATTACAATCAATTAGAGACTGTTCCCTTTTGAAACATGTACTATTACCAGACAATTTATAGATTTCACTTGGTCAAAAACACATTCTTCGGAAAGAAAAGCAGTAAATTTTACCAGATGCTCAAAACGAATAATATATTTACATATACAATAAAAAGATTTGCATTAAAAAATAAGTTCTTACTTAGTATTTAATATACAAACATGGACGTGCTATTTATGTAATGTTGATTACAACCTACAGGAGACTTACAGTTATTAAAGAATATACTATCGACATACCTCATATACAATTTAATATATTTCATCACGAATACATCTATTGTATAAACATGTTTCACTATTTACTATTATCCAACAGTACGAAAGATCTTGACAATATATTATAGGTGCATAAAATCTCTACCATTATGGTCGTCCACTAGAATTCCACTTCACTTTGATAATTACCTTCTATCATTGAACTTTCAAATACCAACTAAATATTTAATTTAAACCAGTTATACGTAACTACCAATTTTGGGTAGCTTTTAACTTTGATTCCAAGTATGAAACAGTAGAGGACAGATTAAACGTTTAAGATTTCAGCGAGGATGATTATAAAGTCTTTTCGGGCGACATCCTGAGCTACAGAAACTTCAAGAGAAGCCCAGCTTCTCCCCACGATTTACTATTTGCATCGCTCTGAGGCAACCTTTGTTGGTCTTTCACTTAAAAGAATGATCGTGTACATCTTTTCGCTAAAACATCTTCTTTAAGCCATCCAAACGTAACTCACCGCCGCAAAATTACCTGTGTTGGATGGACAGAAGATGTCCGGGCAAAACGAGCCGTGTAACATGAATATTAATTACTTAACTGTTTTCACAAGAATTTTTGATAGACGAGACCGTACTAGGAACTTGAATGGTCTGTCACTAACGTTATCCTTTTAACTTATTACCAATTGTTCATTAAATTACGATGTTGTAACTTCAATGCAACCAACATTTTTATATAAAATCGTAATTGTAAGCCACTAAAGCTATTTATGTACGTTGAGAATTAACACTTTTTGGAGAATAGTCCATAGCCCTTGATGGGTAATAGTCAGTGTTTAAACAGCAACGTTTAAACAGCAACGTGGTAACGGGTATGTTTATTAGGCAGGAAAGTTAAATAAAGAACTGAGAAAGTATGGAATCCAGAGAGCCCTGCTTAATAATTATGCTAGATAATGGAAAAAATAGTTGAGTTTATTTTGAGCGTAACGACTCTTTCATCAGATAAGCTATATGAGACAGGACCTGTGAGTTAACGTGGAATCCAAACCACATGAGCTCCAGCCGGGAATCGAACCCATTCTACCATGTCGATAATGAAAAAGGACATGGAAACATTGCTACTTCTGAGAAGTATGTGTGTAGGGTTCTAATTTTTTCGCGATGGTAAATTCCCTGACTTTTCCAGGTTCACAATTACAAATTCCCAGGTTTATATTAGGGATGTCAAAATTTTTCGAAATCGGAAATTTTACTTTCCGGATTTGGAAAGAATCCGGAATTTAGAAAATTCGGCAATTTGTTCCGAATTCCGGAATTGACCATCATTAGTTCATATATAATAAAGAAAACAACTATAATTTTACCAACTAGAGTTTCGTAATCTGCACATGTTGACACGGCTCTAAAAGAGCATATCTACCTCCAATCAGATGTGCACAATCTTCCGGTTTCTTTTCATTAATAGGGGTACCCTTTAATAAAAAAATGTAAAATCGTCCACGTCTGATTTGTTGTCTAAGTGTGGAGAATGTGCCGAATAAGGGCGGGTTTTCTCTTTCCTAGCCGTGTATATATGTTTTGTGTGTGTGTTTGTGTGATTGAGGGTAGGAAAGACTTGCAAACCAAACTACTTTCTTTTGAAATATATCGCCTACCAAATTGCTAGCTAGGTGAGGTAAAAATAAACTCAGCAGACCTGTAAAATCCTCACACATTTAAAAAAAAGAAATAAAAAAGAATTACCTCACATTTCCAGTTGTTTCAAAGTTTCGTAAAATTCAATTTCAGAGCAGGGCGAAGCTGAGGGATCCGCGCGAGGGTGCGTCCGATGGGAGCAGGTGTGTCATCAATGGTGAGCATACATCTCTGATGGAAAATAACATCTAATAGAGTCATCTTTCGTACACCCTAACTTATTTTGTCCGTCGTAGCACGAAATTATTTTACATTAAGCCTATAATTGTAAGCCTAAAATACAAGTGAGCAAGATTTTCCTTTTCCCGGCGGGAGCTCATGTGGTTCGGATTCCACGTTAATCAGTAGGTCCACGTCTCATATAGCCTCGCTGCTGAAAGGGACGCTAAACTACAATCAACAACTCAAGATTCCTTTCGACAATTCATTCATTTTTTCGATTCTTTCGGTTCAGTGGTTAGGTACTGTTGGATCCTTTTTTTCGTAAACGAATCTATTCCAGTCCCTACACCAGATTGACTTATCTAACAGGGATAAAGAGGCTCATGTGGTTTTTCTGTATCTTGTACCTTTTAGTAATCGTTTTTGGGCGATGTGCAATTAAATTGAAATGTAGCGCTCACTTCAATGCCGTGTTTGAGATTAAAAGAGTTTTATGCTGTTAAATATAGTGTTATCGATACCAGAAAACATAAAAGAAACATGCGTGAACAGGCTCGTGCACGTTCACTAGAGAGTCTGAACTCATGTGATCATAATTGTTAGCATACTTTTACTGAGTTTTATGCTGTTAAATATAGTGTTATCGATACCAGAAAACATAAAACAAACATGCGTGACCAGGTTCGTGCACGTTCACTAGAGAGTCTGAACTCATGTGATCATAATTGTTAGCATACTTTTACTGAGTTTTATGCTGTTAAATATAGTGTTATCGATACCAGAAAACATAAAACAAACATGCATGACCAGGCTCGTGCACGTTCACTAGAGAGTCTGAACTCATGCGATCATAATTGTTATCATACTTTTACTGAGTTTTATGCTCTTAAGTATAGTGTTATCGATACCAGAAAACATAAAACAAACATGCGTGACCAGGTTCGTGCACGTTCACTAGAGAGTCTGAACTCATGTGATCATAATTGTTAGCATACTTTTACTGAGTTTTATGCTGTTAAATATAGTGTTATCGATACCAGAAAACATAAAAGAAACATGCGTGACCAGGCTCGTGCACGTTCACTAGAGAGTCTGAACTCATGTGATCATAATTGTTAGCATACTTTTACTGAGTTTTATGCTGTTAAATATAGTGTTATCGATACCAGAAAACATAAAACAAACATGCGTGACCAGGCTCGTGCACGTTCACTAGAGAGTCTGAACTCATGTGATCATAATTGTTAGCATACTTTTACTGAGTTTTATGCTGTTAAATATAGTGTTATCGATACCAGAAAACATAAAAGAAACATGCGTGACCAGGCTCGTGCACGTTCACTAGAGAGTCTGAACTCATGTGATCATAATTGTTAGCATACTTTTACTGAGTTTTATGCTGTTAAATATAGTGTTATCGATACCAGAAAACATAAAAAAACATGCGTGACCAGACTCGTGCACGTTCACTAGAGAGTCTGAACTCATGTGATCATAATTGTTAGCATACTTTTACTGAGTTTTATGCTGTTAAATATAGTGTTATCGATACCAGAAAACATAAAAAAAACATGCGTGACCAGGCTCGTGCACATCCATTAAAGATGTTCAAGAAGATAAAAAAAAAATGTTGCTAACACTGCTGAAACTATTTTTTCAAATTGTAGAATTTCTCAATCGATTCTGTAAAAATCATTCGATTACATACTCACTAATAATACGTACTTATTGCACCGAGATATTGACGTACTGTTTAATGTGTAATCTGTATCACAGTGTTCTTACCCTGGTATTCCATCCGCAAGAGCGACCATATATTCACCAAGAAGCATCAAAATATACGTAGAATTCGACAGAGCTAGCGAGAATCTTATTTATGAATCTCCAATGAGTATCTCTTGCTCTGAATCTAGATTTATTACTTGTCCATTCTCCACTTTTTTTGTATTTTATATTTCTTTTTCTATGGACAACGAGTGTAATACCATGTACGTATTTGTGTGTAGTTTGCATACTTGATTTCAATTGTTTATATATATTACTTTGTACTAATTGGGAAGCGACTTGACTTTATGACTTTATTATAGAATCATCCCTATTTTGATGGTAGTGAACAGCGTATCGGCATATATTCGCAATTTATTTCATTCTCCCTAGACCAAAGGAAACCATCTCTCTAGTGCTGGAATAACATTAAAAGTAATGTACGTTCAAGGTGAATAGAAACCCGGACCAAACTCACCAAGTGCTTGGACATTAGCAATTCAGTTGCAATGGGATACGAGCGATGTTTCCAAAGTTATAGAAATGATGATTTTTTTAAATTTGATTTTTAGTTTAGCGTCCCTTTCAGCAGCGAGGCTGTATGAGATCTTAACATGGGTTCCAAACCACATGAACTCCCACTCGGTATCGAACCCAGGTCTCCCATGTCAAAGGCGCGTACGCTAACCGCTCAGTTACAAGGTAACTCTACAGTTGCCGTAATATAGAGCTGATGGCTAACATTTCCACATTAGAACAAGTCAAACATAACTGTCTTACAAGGCTGTTTATATTCTTTATTATAAATTAACGAGAAATGTTACAGTTTCGGAAGTATATCACTTCCTTCTTCAGACTACTATTCCAACTGAAATCGTAGATAACATAACATAATTTGTTATCTCTACCAATCCTTATGTTTATTATTGTATTGTACCTTATATTGTAAGAAAGTTATGTTTAATTTGTGGTTAAGATGGACACAAGGCCTTTGTATAAAAATAGAACAAGTCATGAAAAGTTTCACAACGATGTTTGTCAACGTCCGCTATTATCATTTAACAGCATTTTTTCGAGTATAAATATGCATTTCAGGTATTATTTTTGAAAACATGAAAGACTCGGTTAATTCTCAAAGAACTATTATTTTAGTTCTAAGAAGAATTCTATTGAAGCAACTGAAATGGTTCAACGATCACCAGGAGTGTTATTAATGCTCACATAATCGAAAATTTCAGGTTAAATGCCATGTTGATCGGTTTCAAGATGTCAGAACATACCTAGAAAACGACCTATAATGTGTGTCGAAACATCCGCGTATGTAATTTCAGACAAACGTTTCTTATTCCTACAAGAGTTTGTGTATTAGCAATATTAATGTCGTTTACGGGTATGGAATCCGGAGTGTTGCAACTAGGGTTTGAAGCCAAGTATCCATCAGCGATTGTGCTCTATGTCGCCGACCTTGTCTGTTGACAACAGCTGACACGATGTTTCTATTGGAGAAGCTTGATCGGTGTAAAGTGATCAAGTTTCTCCCACTCATCTGGACTCACTTTCTGTAAACACATATTGTGTCTAGATGATGTATGCAATGCGTTATTCAAACATCCAAATGTACAAAAATCCATTCACACAGCATCCAGAAATTTCACATGTATATGAGATTGATATTTTGTGTATTGCGTCGTTATAGAACATCGAAGTTGTAATGATTGTGACCTACTATTAACATTGGCCTACTATTAACACGACTGATGCTTGAACCCAGTACTGTCCACGAGTCCCTATTCCATAGGCAATTATGGAAGATCAACTCTCATAGAATAGCTCGGCCACTACCGTATAGTCGTCTGTGTGCCAGTTTGACATACCGTACGGTCATATTGTGTGGAACAGTTGAGCGTGCCATTTTATTCTCAAAACAATTATGTCAGCTCGAAATAGTATGGTGCGTTAACACTAGCCGGTACTCTGTAAGGCAAAAGTTTGCCTTTATGTCAAATATTTGCCACTACCATAAACCACAGCAAAGAATGTTACGGTATATATGGACATCGACATTAATGCCTTTGAGTTCATTAAAAACTTCAGAAACATAAAATACATACTTTGTACTTTTAAGTGGTACGTATTCACTTTTCTCCTTTCAGTATTAGTGGATATTAGTGGAGAACTAAAAACGCGATCAATAATGTTTTTTACGTCCCGAAAAAATAAGAGTAAATACAAAATAAGAATATAAATTTATTTTCCAAACATTATTCATATATAAAATATTGGAGCAAATTCGTATAGTATTTATTCATATAAAATCTTTCTTTTAAGCTTCATCGTGAAATGTACGGACCGGAGTATAGAATCAAATAAGAAAGTAAACAAAACTGAGTTTGGTGTAAAACTAGGATGGGAGAAGCGTCATTTATATATCAATAGTACTGTGATATGCTGATGAAAAAGGGAAGCACTACTTATGTCAGTGAAGAGTGTCGCCCTCACCCCTAAGCAATGACCGAAATGATGCACCTGTAACTTGCACTTTCTAGCAATGTGTGTCCAACATTGCAGCCGATAATGGTTACTATTTCAATAAAGGAATAATGATAGGACAGAATATACCATCTATCATTGAAACGCTGGATCCATATAACAAAAGACACTTTTCGTTTTTCTTTAACTAGTTTTACTCTCCTTACTGTGGGCAGACAAATGGACGGATAGAGAATTTAGGGAAGTCATTGTAGAATATATCCTGTTCCTACTATGTATATGTACAGGGGCTGATTAATGCTTTTGGGGCCCTGGAGCCGACTATTTCAAGAGGGCTCTATGTTATGAATAATTCCAGAGCATATTTTTTTTGCTGACTTCCACAGCCTCATAGGCTTATTGAAACACCGAGAACTATGTTGTAAAATTTTAGTGTGTATTATATTAATATTTTAATGTTTACAATAATTAGTTTAATTACACTCGTTATTAACAGTTAAATGTTCATATACTGCAGTGTAACACACAAATCGCAAATACAAGCCAAATGATCATTAGTCCCTATAAAAACACTAAAAGAGTAAAGAAGATTTGGAAAACCTCCTAGACTAAGAATGACTAAAATATTTCAAAGTAACTGTCAGAAGCTAATAATTTGGTTTGTAATAGAGGAACAAATTAGCTCACTTCCTCAAAAAATACGTATCATGAAGACACTGGTGGAAGAAGACTCAACTCTAGCGATAGCGAACGTGAAAAAAATAGCATGGGACTGAAGTATATAATGTAATAAGTCGATTGCTATATTTTAATATTAAAGAGAGGGATTTTAGGGGGCCTCCTGAGCCTACGGGCCCTGGATCATGGGCTCCATTGGCTCCTCCCTTAATCCGCTCCTGTATATGTATATTATCTGTATGATCTATCTAGGAATATAATTACCAACATTACACTGTATGCTGGCGATACAGAAAATGATACGAAATCTCTTCTTAATAATGTACAAGACATAACAAAAAACTTCGATTCTGGTTTGATAGTAATCGCTTAGTCTTAAACAATCCGAAAACATATTATAAACTTTTTTACTCATCATATGCTAAAACTATTAATAAATCTAAAGGATCCATCCATACAGTTAGTCAACCAAACAAAATTTTTTGGCATTGTAGTAGATAAGCACTTCAAATAGAAAAGTCATATCGAAGCTACTATGCATAAATTGAACTCGAGGCTATATGGTCTGAGTGCTAAGAGCACTGGCGTATTTACGATTTTGTTTCGGGAGGGGCTTTGCTAACTTTCGGGGGGGGGGGGGGCTTTGCCTGGAAATGTGAAAATTCTGCAAGATATTTCATTTACTTTACTATACTACGTAAGATTTCGGGGGGGGGGGTCAAGCCCGGAAGCCACCCCCCTAAATACGCCACTGGCTAAGAAATACATTAACTTCAAAAGGCTTAATATAAATCTATTATGGGTTCATATATCCTATCGTAAAGTATGGCATTCTGTTTTGGAATAATGCAGTTGAATGCAGATCTATATTTATTAAACAAAAACAGACCATCCGTATCATTGCAAACTTACATTACACAACAAGCTACAAATTGTATTGTAAAAAGTGAAGGATATTAACAGTTCCATCTGTTTTCATCTATGAAGCATCCGTTTTCGGTCTAACGTAAATTGAAGATGGGATGAAAAATCATCATTACAACACTAGAGAGCACGAAAAAAAGTCTTACTTTACTAGATTATCACTGGCACAAGAGGGCCCCAGATACATTGCAAATAAAATATTCAATGCCGTACCCGATCGTATAAAAACGAAAACAAGCTCAAACAAAACTTAAAACCATAACTAATAGAGAAAAGAATTTTATAGTCTAAAAGAACACCTAGAAATATCTACATGGTTTTCATAAAGTATGGACGGATTTAATTCGCTTATAATTTACATAAAAATGCTCATATTGAAATCAAATAAAGTGCAAACGGTAGCGGAAGGATTAAATTTTTACCTGTAATCTGCACCAGCTCAGTTCATTCACCGCCACACCTCCAATTAGGCGCCATTTACGTCCACACATTCGCGTAGGCGTGGGCTGTTGATGATGCTTTCCCTTACCCTGCTCACTGTTGCAGGCGATGTTGGCGGCCTCCCACTTCGAGGACGGCCCAGGACGCTTCCTGTCTCCAAGAACTTAGCATGCCACTTTCAGCTTACAACTTACTTTTAACAGTCAACATTGAAACAACAATGAAAACAACAATGGATGGAATTTTATAATAAACTGACCCTTGCCCTCTCTCTCCCTCTCTCAACGTGTTCAGAGTTGCCTCTTATCTAACAGTGTTGCCAACTAAAAATTTAATCCTTCAGCTACCGTTTGCACTTTATTTGATTTCATTATGAGCATTTTTGTGAAAATTATAAGCAAATTAAATCCGTCCAGACTTTATGAAAACCCTGTATGTAACAGTGTAAAATATTTTACCTACCTTTATAATCACTTCTGTAAAAATATAATTTGATAATGATTTTGCAGGCCACTTTTAATACTGATACTATGTGTATAATCGGAAAATGTATCTTTGTTGTAAATTTCATAGGAAAAGAATTTTAAATATGAAAATTATAATGAGTAAAACAGTAAAACAAAATGTTGCTAAATGAACAAGAAAGATTTGTTTTCGTTTTATTGTTCTTATTTACTGCTCTTTTGACATGAAATTTGCCACATACATGTCTTTGCCGATTATACACATACTAACATTATAAGAAATACCAGGCGAATTCGTTATCAAATTATGTTCCTAGAAAAACATATTTATAGACATGCGACAATAATTTGAGACATGAGTGTCCTTGTCAATTGAACCCTCCAAACCTAATGTATTGTTTAGATGGAGTAAATAAATGAAATGAAATGAAATATCCCTAACATAGGTTGGAAGTCTTAAAAGTATAACGCTAGATTATCTGTACATTTGAACATACCTGTATATTGATAATGTGTCATACAAAATTTACCTTGTGTATCATGGTTGACATTAAACATATCCAGTAATGAAGTTCATAAATCACTGGTGTCCAATAGACGCTAGCACCTAAACCAAATCTTTAGTAAAGTTATATTGCTTTATGTTCTCTAAGGAACCGTAACTTCTGCCGGGAAATGTTTGAGTTTGGTCTTTGGAAGTTTCCGGGAAGAACAAGACTCTTTTATGATCTCCGTTGGAGACTTCTACTTGTGGTTTATCTTAGCAACAATTGACAAAGCTGCTGACGCACGGGGCGGTGACTGACCTCCTCGGAACTTCCTAGCATCGTGTTAAGTAACTTCTCCAGCAAGTTTCTGATATCCCTCTGACACTATATTCCCTATTTCGTTTCCTTTCACGAGCACTACGAAAAGCTGATACTGCAAATAATTTTGAGAAAATTGCCATGGAGGAAAATCTTGTACAGTGTGTTCATAAAAGTATCTTAATGTTTTCCATATTAATAACTTTTAATGAAAAAAAAATAAATCCAAAGATGAGACATATACCACTCAATAGAACAAAATGAGATGCATGAATGTGGAACCTCATGCGTAGTTTTTGAGAAACTGGCGAGAAACTAATTTGTTTGTGAGCCTAAGGGCGGATTTTTATGCAAACGTCCGTTACTTGCGATTCCTATGTGTAGCGAACAGAAAGTTATGTTACACGTAGAACCATACATAAACAACTTCCTTAACTGGCTATTCAGTCACATCGCAAGCAAAGAACACAACGGACGCTTGCATGAAAATTCTTTTTAAAGCTGATGTTGTACGGGGACCTTGTCGCTTTCTGAGGTGACGCTGAATGCTAAATTATAACTTGATTAAACTCTTCGTTGTGATACTAATACGATAACAATACGATAACAACCATAAAAGGTAAGCTGTTTGTATCTGAATACTAAAAACTAGTTAACTGCCAATCTCGGTCGTCGAGAAGTCTTCAGGAGGCAAGCACATTGTTGACGATGTTCTGCGTTTGAGTTCTGAAAAAGCAAGTTATTGGGTTATTTTTTACGTGTGTGTAGGTTCGTTTCTTTATTATATTCTGATTTCATCAATCAAATACTATTCTTTACTCTTACTCGTAATCTTTCTTAAAATGACCCTTGTAATATCTATCGTGCTTCTACTATAAGCTACTCCAAAATCACTACTTCGCAAATCTTCTCCAGTTGCTTTATTATCAATTAGAACCTATCTGATTATCTTCTTTACATCTTATTAGCATCATACATTTTTTTACTCATATTTATCATCCGTTTAAACTCTTACCACAATTATCTTAAAGGCCTCTTAGCTATGTCTTCCTAATATCTTCCTTAAAATCTTCCATGAATTTAATCTCCATAATCTCTATAATATCTATGTTTGCACATACTCATAACTATCTTCCTTAGAAACGGCTAGTGTCACACAAGTATTCAAGCTAAAGCCAAAAATTGTTACAAGTTATACGGCGCCGGCCAAACATGTTCAAACTGGTCGGCTCGGGTTTAGGGTTTTCAACGGCTTAAGCGGCTCGGCTCAAAGCTCATACACTATCGAGGTCAATCGAGAAGTAAGCCGAGCCAACAGCTCACCCAACCAAGCCAGCTAGAGCCGTTGAGTCACCCGAACCGATCTGATGCTCATCCCAACCGAGCCGTTTCGAACCTAGTGTTGCCAGAAGACGAGACACAGTGCCCTTTGATACGAGACTCGAGACGAGACGAGACGTCTCGTGAAGTGTCTTGTCTCGCCTCGTGTCTCGGAAATACAAACACATTTTTTGAATTTGTTTAAACATGTATTAACTCGGAGATCGAGATTTACCTGTATTTTCAAACTCAAACACTATATATTCAGATCAAGTCATGCGACTTCTAAAGGATGGCGGGAAAGACCAAGATTGAAACTGCCAGTCGTCATATAGATTGCAAAAGGAAAACCCTCTTTGTGAGCAAAGATGTTGAGAAACCTTCATAGAAAAGTGTTCTCTGTCTATTAAATGAAACAATCGTGATGAATGAGCTTCCAGGAATATCATCCTTTATCTCTTGTCCCAAATTCCCCTTACAGTAAACTGAGGAATTGTCTTTTTTTTAAAATTTCTGGTTGAAATGATAAACAAAACAAAGACAGGGAAGATTTTTACAAGGTCAGTACCGAACTACCACCACCCATTCAATTTGAAAACTGGGTACAGTCTGCATTTGTCACAGTTGCATTTCAACTGAGCAACTAACCCCGAGTCAAGCAGACCAGTCAATGCTATCAGTTAGCGGCTCGCCAAACAGAATGTTGAAAGTTCTAGCTGAGAGAGCGGAAGAGAACAGACTACACGATATCTTTATTATCTCGTGCAGGCACGTAGCCAAGGGGGGTCCGGAGCTCTCCTTTGAGACCAGAAATGAAAAAATTAAGGAAGGATGAAACACAAGTGCTGTTAAAATCCATACACATGCCCCTTCCGAGACTCGAACTCTGAACCTTCCAGTCGATAGTCGATCGTCGCAGACCGGTCGGCTTGCTATGAAGATGTACGGTCTACGATCACGAATAGATCATGACAATATAAAAAAATGTTTTAAAAAGTCGCCATCTTTAATCCAAAATGGCCAGCCGAAAAAGCAAACTTTTATACTAGTATCTAATCTGGTTGTATCGTCATGAATGTGTTACATAAACGAGTCAAACGCCATATCGGGGCGCAAATATGGGGAAAATTTGCACCATGGGGGTGTAGACCGTCCTCATACATTTTTCATCCGATGTGTCGTTCAGTTTCCATTACTATGGCACTTTAAGTAAAGTTTCTTGTGCAGTAACCTATAAAATTTTAATCAAATACTTTCTAAATAAATTATTTTTTTTCATGCCATTGTTTTTTCTTTCTTTTTAATAATTGCAACAGATCTAAACATGCTAAAACGAAAAGTATTTTTTAGATTGATCTGGGTTAACACTGTAAAACCTAAAGGCTGGATTATATGAAATCAAAGTGTGTGTGTTTATGGCAAGTGGACTGATAGTATACGGTAGTGTCGGGGATGGTGACCCCTAGCTGCGGCATTGTGGCCAATGCAGTTACATCGAACTTTGTTTATTGTGTAAACATTACTTGACATCAGTGTCTTCGTTTTCGACGTACCAATGAGCAATTTATATTCGAGTATTGAAACTGGTAAAACAAATTTCAGTGTTTCAGAATGGAAAGAAAAGTCAGGGTCGAGAAGCCTCAGACAAATAACAGCAGAGAAATATTATCTTGTAAACTATTTGTCCTTGCCTTGTGAGCTTATTTAAATTTATTTTTAACCCCCCGTGGTTACTCTGGGGTCTGACAGACCCGAGATAAATTAATTTTTGATCTGATGTTTTTCTGTTCTTTTTTAAAAACTTTTTCATCCATGTAAATTCAATTGGTAACATTGTATGTTGTTATGACTGGTAAACTGCGTCAATTGCGAGCTGTGTGGTATACAAGATGGTTGTGAAGTGTGTTTAGGGTCCAACAGACCCCAGTGTGACCGGCACGTAAGCGTTTGTTTCTTTCGTTCGCTTTCTAATTCCACCTATTTTCTTTTATTTCTGACATTTCTATACATGAAATATGGCTCAGAGTAAGTTGAAAGAAGATAAAATACTTGAGCATTTGCTTGCCAATAATGATGGTGACAGTGGTATAGAAGATTTTAGTATTTTGTTGAATTACAATTACCAAAGCGTTAACCTTTTCAGGACCAATGGCTCAAGTGCTGAGCTAGTAGTTTAAACCTCCGTAGTTCGGCTCCTAATTAAGGTAGAGAGATGATTTAGGTGTCTATCTCTTCAGGAGGGATAAAACGTTCTAATGGTGTGCATTTCATCCACATCAAGGGTCTCGCAACGGAAAGGTAGGGGGGAAAATTGGATGTTTTAGTTCCCCTCTCCCTCAGCATTTAGGGGAGAAACTCTCTCCCCAAAAGAGATACAAGCATAAAAAGTGTCACCAATAAAGATAAATGAACATAATAACTAGTGATACCCTGTGTATGGCAATTTTGCTTGAAAGGGATGAATCAGGGGTATATTGAATTTACCCTTTTTCAGTGTTTATCTTTTTACACCTGAAAATTGTGGGATGCTGCCAACACTGTTATTTATCGTACGCATGGGGACACAAGAATTACCTCGTTGCAATCTGCGTTCCATGAGCTTTCCAATCAGGTATGGTTTATTCTCTGTGACAATTAGGAGCCTACCTAGGGCAACCAAGCCAGGGTAGACCAAAATATTTCATAAAATATATACAGGATGATTCTCTTAGGAAACACGTTCGGAATTTTTCTCACTTGGTATTGAATTTTCGCCCTTCATTTTTTTACGTGATTGTACCCAATGTCTGGCGTACGACAAGTAACAGTGTTGCCAGCCTTTCACAAATTTCCAAAAGCAAATAAATCCTCGTTTTTAAAAATATTCTTCTTCTTCTTCTTCTTCTAAGGGTTTGGCACGGGTGGTATAACTGTTAGCTGATTGAAGTCTGTGGTACATAAGCTTTACAACGAGGCATAGTTCATATCTCTATGACAATTAGAAGGGGTACTAGGGCCACCAACGTAAAAGTCTATGATTATTTTGAAATCCCTGTCGGTCCTGAATAGGTTAATTTTACCGTTCTTTGCAAGATAGTGTATGGGAGTTTCTCTTTCATATTTTGTATAACACGTGTTTGTTATGTTGGTATATAATATGCATATATTTTATTACAAATGATGCCTAAAGTGTTGAGATTTTTAGCTTTTTTTTTTGATAAAGTGTAAAAAAAACGTATTTTTCCTTGTGACTGTTAATAAAAACTGTAATAAAAGTAACCAAATCGCTTATAAGTGCAAATTTATTGCTTACGGTAAATAGAACATATTACAGAACAGTAAAAAGAAAAAAATATTGCAAAAATATATTTCAAAAACTAAATAAGATAAAAATGGTGGTGGGGTCCTGTGGATCCCAGTGTGACCTCCGTGCCACAAAAAAATAAGCGTGAGCACAAAGGGTTAACACTGTAAGGCAACTTTGGTTCACACCGAATGGATAATGATGCGGAAATTAATGGAATGAAGAAAGACAACTCCGAGAAAACACACACACACTTCATGTTTGTCCACCACGAAGCTCACATGGCACTAACCAAACTTCACAGTGAAGCTACCGTGACAATTCCTGTCTTGTGTGTTCTGAATAATAAGTTTGTTGTATCTTGATCAGCAAGGTGCAGTTTGCTGCTACATTTTACTTTCGTTCGCATGATATATTACAATATTTTACGAAACAAGACGAGAGAAAACGAGACAAACGAGACGAGACTTGACAGAAAACTTCGAGATGAGACACAAGACAAGACGAGGACATCTTTGCGACACGAGACATGCTTTGCACGAGACGAGACAGCCTCAAGTATCGTTTCTTCTCGTCTTGTGGCGACACTATTCGAACCATCGGCTCAGTCGAGCCGAGTCGAACCAAGCTGCTGGAGTCGTTAGAACGGAGCTGGCTCAAGCAGATGGCTCACCTGAGACGAGTTGGTGGCTCATCCGAACCGAGCTGACTCAAGCCATTGGCTCCCCAACTGAGCTATCCCGAGCTGTTTACTCAGTTGAACCGAGCCGAGCAGGTTGGCATCACTATCCGGTTTGGATTTCTGCTTGGGCTAAAAAAATTCGACCGTGCAGGCCTCACCTTTCATGCTAAGAACTACATTATTTACTTATATTGGTCCTCAGAATCACTCCACACTTCAGTTATACAAAATAATCCTAAAACTTAGAATTATTTTGAATTAACTATATTTAACTTTATATACACTCGTACACCCCTAAACACACCACTTCACTCGTATACTGCATTTCTTATTATTAGAAAGACGAAAAAAATATTTTAGGAACTGTCAACTTTTATGCAATTAAAGAATAACTTGGGAAAGACCTTTTTCTTTCTATCTTTCTTTTTTCTTTTTTTGCGAAATGTTATCTTAATTACTTTGAAAGTGGATGACTAACATATCGATCTCTTCTAAGAAGAAATGAAAGTACGCTGGAATTGGTGAGCTCCAATTGGTTAATTTTGGGGCCATTTTTCGTGTAATTAAAATGTAATTCCTGCAGCTTTCTTAACTCCACGGGAAAACAACCTAATACGTACTCACATAACGGCAAATATTATATGGCAGTATTTTTTCTATAAAACAGTAATATATACAAGAACTTTATATTTTCAAATTATACATATTAATGGGTCACTTCAAAAAAGTAAAGGTGCAACTGCCCCCTTTGCTTCCCCCTAATCGCCGCCCATGGTCGCGTGTATTGTTTTTTTCTAACACACCATTTTATCTTTAATGCAAACAAGAAATCCATGCAGGTATAGCTATCCCAGCCCTACCGATTGTACCGATACAACAATGAAGGAGTAAGGGAAGCATTTTAAAAATAACGTCAGTGAAGAAAAGAGAAGAAAAATCGTTATAGCTAAAAATGTATTATTGTTAGATTTTTCTAACGGCTGGTTAATGAATCTGACGTTCTAACAACCTTTGCTTTGTTCACTAGTTAACGAAAACTGATTAATAATGTTCTAAAACGATACTTGGTTTAACATTTCCGTCTCGCTACTTAAAATTAGTAAGTTATTTAACCAAGTGTTCCACTTGCTTGTTCTGATGCTTTTTTTTTTTTTTTTTTTCAATTATGATCCGACTTATAGATCTCTCAGTTGAGCAGCTTGTTACAGAGAGTGGAAGCAGAAATCTGTAGAGCCCATTTAATTTTGGGAATTCCGAGAGTAGCTGTAAACACCTGAATGGCTTAATAAAACCTCGTTTAATCCACAGCTTTACAGTTGCTTCTATACCGTTTTCCTTTTCAACATCAATTTCATCAGCTAAAGTTTGTTTTTGAGCATCTTCTGAATCTCAAGAAGTGCTCAAGAACGGTGAACATTAATATTCTAGCTTCAGATATTCCAGCACAAAGTTAAATACTAGCTGAGATTCTTGAGCAAATACAGTTATTGAGCACTTCTTGAGCACTTCTTGAATTCTAGCTTCAGATGCTCAAGAAGCTCAGCTAGTATTTAACTTTGTGAGTGGTAGCCAAAGCTTTTTTCCTATGATGAAATAGAATATTAATATTCTAGCTTCAGATATTCCAGCACAAACAAACACTAGCTGTGCTTCAGATCTCAAGAAGTACTCAAGAAGTGCTTTACAACGGTGAACATCTTACACAAACCAAAAAAGTGTAAAATGTTCAAGCAAGACAAGAGCAATAGTAGCCGTCTTCCTTTTCAACAGCTAAAGTTTGTTCTTCAGCATCTTCTGAATCTAATTTACTACTATTGTTCTTGCCTTGCTTGAAAATCTTACACTTTTTTGGTTTGGGTAACAAATAAAAAATGTTTATGTTGTGGTGTGAGGCCTTGTATACGAATGGAAAATTTTTTAGCTCAGCTAGTGTTTCCTCATTATCAAAATGGTAGAAGTCATACAATTTTTGTATCATATTTGACCGGAGACGTTCATTCAGTTTGTTAAGTCCATCATAGGAAAAAAGCCATCTGGATCATTAAGATCTAGTATTGGTTTGAAAAACGATTTAGTAATTGAGGACTTTAATGTAATAAGGGCATAAGCGATGTTTCGCCCTTTTTATATCAAACGCATAAGTGGCTTTTACCATGCTTGTTTAGGCTTCTGTCAAAATTTCAACTCAATATCGGAATAAAATGCTGTATATTACATTGTTTTATGTAAGAAAAAAAAACACTACTTAAATTTTCAACATCGTTTTTCTGCATATTTCAGACTTGGCCTTTATCGCATCAAACTCCTCAATTGAGCAATCAATAAGTCAAGGATCTTAAAGTAAACATCAACTTTAATGTTTCTTAAAGGTTCAGTTATTGCTTCAACTGCCAGCTCGCCTATAAACTTTTTCCTCTTCTTTGAAAAATCCCACCCCACAAAAAATTTTAATGACGCCATTGGCGTCATGTGTCCTTGTAGGCACCCCTGGTGGTGGCGCAAGGAATTCTAGCACAAGAAGTGAGAGGTTTCCAGATATTCCGTTAACAATAGTTAGTCCAATCCATAACGCACGGAACGACTTCCCAGCAAATAACAAAAATTAATTGACAGAACATTGCTACTTTGAACAAATTCAAGATGGTGAAGGATTTTTGGTGTGTCACGCATGGTTGCATAACTAACTACAGCAGTGAATGAGTGAAGTCGATAAGATGAAATTAAATAACATTTTCAGCTTTATGACCCACAATGATTCTCTATGGACTAAAGGAGACAGGTGGTTAATGATATTTAATGATTTATTTTTCAAAAATTGGTGCAATTAGAATGGAAGAAAATTGGAATTGCTTAGAGATAGTAGACACGTGTTCTCCACCACAAACTTGTCTTAAGATCCCTACGATAGAACTGAACTCTAAATCACCAAGAACCCCTTTCGTAGCGAACAAAAAATTGTTGATAAGCATGGGAGTTGATGACACATGGAAACAACAAAACTGTTTACGTAACAAAAAGTAGAAAAGCGCTGTGTTAAAGAGGCAAACATCTCGAAAAGCGTAGGTAATGAACCCTCGGATAATGGCAAAGACTGTAATCACTCAGGATTGCGGCGACAGGCGGGAAACAATGGAACGCATGTACTATCTATATATTCAAAAATCCCTGTACCACCGTCGGATCCCTTGGGACTTTCCTCTGTTTAAGCTCCTGTTATCTATGTCATAGAGGCGAAATAAGGAACACCTCAAAGACATTTGAAACTGTAAATCATTCATCTCATTACGCAAATGACATCGACGAATCTGGTGTTGTTTTGTGTGACAGGACACAACACCTCATCAGCCTGTCATTTCGTTAAAATGATCAAAGCAGTCACAGCGTGGAAACGAAAGGTGAAATGATCAAATGAAACGGACACATCGTCAAAATGTCACCTCGTCAAAGATGTAACATGATTACATCGTTAAAAAAAAAACTGCTAGTTCGTCAAACAACCACTTCATCAAATAATCACATCATCCAAAGGAACGGTCACTTTCTCGAATAGACACTTCGTCAATAAAAATGAATCATGACCAAAAACATGAAATGGTCACTTTCTCAAAAATGCAAAACGGTCATTCAAAACATCTGTCACATCGTCACAACAACAACAACAACAACAAAAAAGTCACTTTCTCAAACAGACACTGTCAAATGGTCACTCCATCAAACAAACACATATCAAAGAAACAGTCATTTACTCCAATGGACTTTATCATAAACACGAAACTGTTATTCCGAAAAGGGCAATAGTTCGAAAAGAGTACAACTTTGATAGTACTGAATTACTTTTATTTGAACGCTGAGTTTCCATAATATTGGAGTCAGAAATTGATATATATATGTTGTGCGGCGAAGATGTGATATCATAGCAATCGATAAACTTGTTGCTGTATGATGGAAATATAGATGCTGCTAGAAAATCAAATAAAAATCAAATCAGAAAGCTAGAATGTACCACGATCTTTGACTTCTAAGAAATATGTTTTTTCTTCTTTTCTGCAGTATATTTGAATAAAGATAGCATCATATTTTCAAAGCTATTGTGTATTATTTCTTGAAAAATACAAGATTCAAAAGTGTGAACATTTTTAGAAAACTATGGCCTGTTCTTTACTAAGAAACATTATAAATGACCTTGCAATAATCATCATATTCTGATGATTTTCAAAATAATTAATTGGTTTAGATTTTACATTTATGATTGTGAGTTTTTGTCTAAAGAATATAGTGAGAGTATTTGACAATGAAGTCTGTTCGAGAATGTTATACAAACTTGGAGAACATGCTCTTTGACCTAGTGCCCTGTGCGCAACTACAGTTCTCCTGCTCCCAAGGACGCCGATCCTGGGATGGCGGGGAGCGGTCCTTCCAAAGCTCATGCGGGCCTTCCCGAATTGTATTTATGAATATACAATATTAGCCATAATTTGAATGTAATTTGTCTAAAAATCCTTATATATGCCTTCTACATCTGAATGGGCCCCCCAAATTTACAGAGAAATCGGCGCTCTTGCCTGTTTTCGGTTTCAATTATCGCAGTAGCAGGATTGAACATATTACATTGTTTCGGACTCCATACATTAAACTGTAAATCTACGTCGAGTGGACTTTGTGGTGGACAAACACCGTGCTCGTGGGTTTTCTCCGGGTTCTCCCGTTTCCTCCCACTATCTTCATTCCACCATTTCACTTATTTCTCATTATCACCGTTTCCTTTAGCCTAACCGGCATAACCGTGGGACGTTAAACTTAAAGATTTCATTTCATTTGTAAATCTACGTCTCATATATGCAGTGGCGTATTTAGGGGGGAGATTCCGGGCTTAAGCCCACCCCCCAAATCTTACTTACTATAGTAAAGTATATGAAATATCTTGCAGAATTTTCACATTTTCAGGCAAAACCTCCCCGAAAGTTAGCAAAGCCCCCCCCGAAACAAAATTGTAAATACGCCACTGCATATATGTAATATCGATCTGCTAGAACGTTGCAAATCGTTTCATATAGAGCTTGATTGCTTCCAGCGTCTATTGGTTCCTATGCTGTTTTTTCTGAATTTATATAGTTTTCTTGAAATTTCTCGCACATCATATTTATGTCCTACTATTTACTCCATAAATGACTTTTTCAGCTATTCAAAGTATTCCTTGGGGGCCGCGGTGGCTCAGTGGTAGAGCGTTCACCTCTGGTGCTTGGGGTCTCGGGTTCGATCCCAACCCCAGCCAAGTGAACTTTGTGGTGGACAAACACCGTGTGCGTGGGTTTTCTCGGGGTTCTCCCGTTTCCTCCCACTTTATTCATTCCACCATTTCATTCATTACTCATCATCACCGTCTCCTTTAGCCTAACCGGCTTAACCGTGGGACGTAAAACTCAAAGATTTCATTTCATTTCAAAGTATTCCTTCAAATCATGCGCAGTAACGATTTTTCTATGTTACTTTATTTGCCGGCGTAAAATAAACAATCAAAGCATAATTTGTTCCGGAAACTTCTTCAAAATACAACTTGAAATGTTTTTTCTTGCTATTATAATGTCCTTTGAGTTTCCGCTGAAGACACAAAACTATGATACTCATATACTAAGCGTTATTAAGTTCAACGAAATATTTCCCATTCATTTTTGACCAATAATCTTTCAAATGTAATATTGATATAACAGAGTGATAATAAGTAGAAATGATGTCATAATTCCGTTTATGTTCTATCAATTATTCGAAGAAAGAAGCTCTAAGTCAGGTTTCTCGATGAAAGAAAGAAAATAAGAGTAGAGAGAAAAAAGAGGAGGGTTTTTGAAGAAAAAGAAACAGATTGGAGCAACAGTAAATACATATAGACACTAGGGATGGCCAAATATTTTCGGATCCGGATATCCCGGATCCAGTGAGATCCGGATCTGGATCTTGCCGGATCCGAACCTCAGATCCGGATCTCGGATCTGGATCCGAAATTCGAATCTCCGATCTTGATTCGTATCCAAACCTACATCTGAAATTGTGATGATATAATTGAATATCTAAAATTTGTTAAAACTTTTTTCGGATTCACTACTATAATAGGTTGCTGTGCTTTTAAATGTTTCCATAACACGTTTGTGCTACCTTTGTTCTTTATTTTATTTTAACCTTGCAATATTTACATGTTGCACTTTCTGTCGACGTCTCTTTAGTAAAATGTTTCCCAGTTTGATTTCTTCCCATTTCAGAGTATCGTGAACTGTCTGAAAACTGATGTAAATGGTAGCAAATTCTTCTGTTTAGCTCCTCTTCGAAACTTAATGTTAGCTTCACATTGAAAATATTTATTTTATTCTTAGAAAATAAACTTTTTTTCTCATATACAAATGAAATATCTTTTATATAAGGTCCTTCTAATCGCAGGAATACTAGACAAAACAAACTCTTTATTAATAGTAGTTTCTGACTCACTAGAGTCCAACCATCAACAAATGTAATAATGAATATCTTTCACTTCGAAGGTATAAACAACAACTGGTTGGCGTGGAACAGCAGTAAATTTTTAAACATACACACGAGAATTTCAGGAGAGTGATATGGTTGTGTTCGTTGTATGTCTTTATTACCTAACTTATGGCTTGCCCTTCTGAGGTCGGGAGTTTGTTGAAGGAGTAAATATGAAAGAGATTTCTGTTATTTTTTCTTCACCCTACTGGCTTCTTTAATCATACATTGCAGGACGTAACCAAAACATATCCATGCATCGTATCATTGAAGTGTTTTGTGTTTTGTATATTAAAGTGTTCAAAAATATTTAACATATTCGCATTTGTTCATGTGATCTCAGGTTCAATTCTCGGTGGGAACATACATGAGAAAATTGAAAGCTGAAATTATATGAAAATAGTATTTAAAAGTCAGGAAATTGATATTAAAACTTTAGCTATCTATTGGGACTGTAAGGCTGTAGTTAAATTAACCTACACGTTTCGTGAAGATATATTACGTCGTTATTGTTTATTTACTATAAGCTACCAGATACATCCTCAGAGGCCACTTTACACTGTAGTAATCAACAGATGAAAACATTGGAAAAGGAATGGAAGGAAGGTCTCCAGAGCCTTAGATCAAAGTACTAACCTAGCATTTGCCCAGTATAACTGAGGAATAACCCTGGAAAATCCTCAGTCAGGATAGCTGGTCTCCGAATTCGAACCCGGTGTTATCCAATTGCGAAGAAAGAATCCTGACAAGTAGCCTGAGCTCGCTCCGTATTATTATTATTATTATTTAATTAACGTAACGTTTTAAAATTAGTGCAAATTAAACCGTACTTTCTTTATTGCTGATGTTATAGTTAATAAGCCTACATGAGACATCAGTCCCCCATTACGAAAGAATACTAGAACTAGAATTCAGGAAGCGGGGGTGAAGAGATTAATAAGGATGAGGAAACTATGTACGATGCAAAAACTGAGCAATTATGACTTCGTCACAGATATATTCACTTACATACGTCAATTAAGATTTCTAGTGCACTCTTACTTTCTATAGTGGCAGGAAAATGGCCCGCTTTTGTAAACGAACACACTAAGCACGTGCGTATAGGCGCAATGTCCGTGCAAAGAAACATAGGTAAAACTAGAAAAAAATAGGGAAAGCGAGGGGAAAATGATAAACCGCCCTTCAACTTAAAAAAAAAAAAATAACTAAACTTAGAGCTACGAAAGACGTGAGGCGAATTTTATTGAAAAGATCGTTTTTCCTTAGTGATTAGTTGTGCTATGAACATGATTTAAAAAGAAAACAAGTAGCTATCTCTGAGTTTCGCAAACTAGTTGAAAAGAAAATATTGGATAAAATTTAATAATAAAGAAGGCATTTATGATAATTAAAAGAAACTATATTCTTGGCACGACAGTCGTTCGGTTCCTACGAGCGTGCTTACGTTCAAAATTGGGATGTGTAGTCAACGCATCGACACCTGAAGTCCCTAATGCCGGCTTTCTAGACTGGAGCCCGTTACCTCTTACTTCAGATAACTCCCCAATTGTCCTCACGATGCTGGGTCAACATCGAAATTGTTGAGTTCCTCTCCGAAAATTGAGCCCATGACCACGGGCACCGAAAGCACGCTCTCCGTCTTCTATAGACGAAAAGCTATAGTTACTCACATTATCTAATACAGAAATACGTTCTGATTCTCTAATAGCTGTTGATGGTGATAGTCAAGGTTCACCGAAGCATGATCCCAACCCCAAACTGAGATATTGATGTCACTGGAACGCCTGAAAACTCATTGTGGGTAAGTGAATTGCTCACTTGTCAGGATGAAGGGCGATGGTGATGTGAAATGCGGGGCTGTCAGAGGTACTACTTACGATAATTGGATTTATAATATTCTATGTTGCCATAAACCCTCTTCAAGAACATAACTGTTAATCTTAGCTTTGAAAATGTTACATAAGGAGTTTTATTGCTATCATTAGGTTGCATTAGGAATTATCGGGTTTATTTTAACGCTTAACTTTTACATCTCTTCTGATTTACGAATATTTAAATCGCGATTATCCCCTTAAGGTCAATTAGTGATACGTATTTTAAATCATTTCGAACCAACTTTATATATAGTTAGCCTTGTTATATGGGAATAATTGAGACCAGATGCAGTCTACAGGCTAAGTCCAAAAGAATCTTGGCCGACCTCCTGATAAACCACGTCTTTCAGCAAGCCGATACGCACATAAGGAAATCTTCGGTTCAGTGTGAAAGCTTCCATAAGAACCAGCACTCTAATCAGTGAAATGTGCTTTGCTAATTTTTATTCAATGTGAAAGTACCTAACTTTATTGCTAAAAAAGAAAAGGCATTTATTTCAAACAAGTCGCCATTACAGTTTTCGTATTTGAACACAACACTCATGAAAAGTCATGTTAAAGCGCGACTTGCCCCTGAAAAAGAATATTTATCTGTTTTTAGTTTCTCGTGTTCCCCAAACTACATGCGGAATTAGTGCAAGTGCCTTCCGCTCGCATTACCTAGGTACAAACGGCTACGATCTTGGTACTAGCACTTGTTTTGGTTTCCAGATTTCAAATATTTATCTTTCAGCCTGATTCTATATTTGAATCCGAAATTTCAAATCTAGATAAGGGGAACCAAAATTCATAGTTTATTCTCGGTGCTCATATTGTGATTTACTAAACAATTATTAAATCTAATTGTAAGGTATACATTTGATATTTTGAGCAGACTGAGCAAGATAAATATACGTAAAAACTAGTCAATACTTGTCTTAACTGTTTATGTTTTCTTAACTGTCAATGACATAGGTGTATTGAGGAATTTTAAATATTCGAGTTTTGTATTCCGGTTTCAAATATAAATATGTGTGTATTTCATCTCGGTCCTGCAACCGGGTGGACCTAGATTCGACATTTGAACTCTCATCCGGATCAAATCAGATTATTTTTTAGTAAGGCAAGCATTTGATCTTTAGTGGAATGAAGGACACAAATAGACTTGTCAATATTCGTCTTAATTTTCTGTTTTCTTCTTCATTGTCAGGACTTCGTGAAATTGCTTTCGGCGAATTTTTGATATTCAAGTTTATCACAATTTGGGTGAGATGTGGGTTTGGATAAGAATCAAGATCTGAGATCCGGATTTCGGATCCAGATTCGAATTTCGAACCCAGATCCGAGATCCGAATCCAGATCCGAAATCCGAGAACCGGACCCAGATCCGAGATCCGGATCCAGATCCGAGATTCGAGATCCGGATCCAGGTCCGAAATCCGGATCCAAAGGATCCGGACCCAATCAGATCCGGATCCGGCCATCCCTAATAGACACACCAACCTTGTTCTTGCTATTAGTCTAGGAACACCTTCTGTTTTGCAGTTACAAACGCCTACAGGAATGCAGTTTAATAAGTTGCGTGAACACCCAATAGCTCGTCACCTCTTTTCTTGTACGTGAGGGAAGAAAAGGAAGGAACTTCGTTACCTCGTTGTAAGAACATCTGTTTGGAACAAGGATGTTGTAAAATAGAGGATCTGCCCATACAACAAAATCGTGAAGGCATACGTCACAGCTTCGCCACACCTGCTCTGCCCGCTCCGCACCACTAAGGTCGCAATGTTTCGAGCCAACAAACATGGCGGAAACGAGAGTAGCCAATCAGACGTGCCGGCTAAGACGATGCTCAGTTGTTTTCTTTGGTTTCACTGAGTTCATAGGATGAAGATACGTATGGGCAGATCCTCTATCTTACAATATCCTTGGTTTGGAACATGGTTTTGAGGTACAGAACAGTGATTTTTTCCTTTGAAATCTGTAACATTTTCTGTTGTATTTCTGCCTTTTGAACGAATGATAGATAAATTGCCTTTATGTAATGGTAATAATGAAAGGGTGTTGATTGAATCGTTATTGGGCATTCGTAGAATAATTAATACTGGTCTCGATTCATCTGATTACGTATTTATGGCAGCTCTTTCTCGAACCGAGGGTTCATTACGTCAACTATTGTCACATATCATTCCCGTAAATTCTGGCTGGAAACGTGTCTTGACTCATATATGTGAACAGTCATTAACAGCACGGGTTTGCGAGTGATAAAAAGAGAGAGCTAATTTTTAACGGCTCCGGGATAAACATGACAATATTACGGACAATTTCTATAATGTGTTTGATACCCATTTTTTTGTTCCTTGGATCTAATGATCCAAACTCGCTTTTACATCATGTTATGAATGGTATGAATCCAAAGTTAAGATACAAAATATTTCCGGTATCATTATCCCGGTAGGTTAGATGAACTAATACAGTAGTTGTTAGAGTATGCTAACTATCAACGTGCTATATTAACATACAATCACATCATGATCCGCTACCTAAACTTAAGTCTCATTTCTCTTCTGGTAAGCATAAGGTAATAAACTATCCAAATAAAAGGTACGTGGAAAGAGCTAATAAAGAAAAATCCGTATAAACATCAAATTAATGATAGGTCTAATGAACAGTGGAATGAAAATCTGCGTTGTGGTGAAAAGAGGGTCCCAGACCAAAGACCTCTTGCAATTTTCTTGGAAGTTTGTATCTTGGGAAGGGTGAATGAAGGTGTAATCGATACTTGCTCAACTGTATCATTAATTGATGATGGATTAGTGATACAATTTGGACGATTTCATAATGGAGCGTAAGAAAGAGATATTTTCGAGAATGGGGATAGATGGCGTGACTATTACTATGACTGAATATCTTAAACTGACGTTAGTATTGGAGACGAGAGAAGTGAGTGTTAAATTTTCTGTTGGGACCTGGATTGAATCCTAAATTTATTTTGGGTGTACACACTATATCGAAATATTGCATTATCATTGATTCATGTAATGATCATATAACGTAATAGCGTACTTAAAGCCCCGTTGAACAAGATATAATGAAAATATTCAAAATTTACCATATTATGTTATGCAATATTCCTGAAATGGTATGTATACTTAGGAGCTTGAATCCTTGCGCTTTGCTAAATTTTTTTGTCTGTTACTAGTGAACACGACATGTATGAGTTTTCTCAGAGAATTTCTTCTTTCCGATCACACTTTTCATTTCACTAATTACTTTTGTATTACTCCATTTAATTTTCCATATGTTCTAAGAGCATTCGCAACATTGAAATTGCAACTTTTCTTTTTAATAAAATGTTATGTGAACTAGTAATATGATATTTTCACACTTGGCAATAGTGGAAATATTATTTACTGCTTCTTACTTCCTCCAGTACGCTAAGAGCAAGGGGGAGTACCGTACTCTCCACAATCTGGGTGCAAACCAGGGTTGTTTGATTTAAATCGTGATTTAAATCGCGATTTAATCACATGATTTTTTTTAAATCAATGATTTAAATCAAATTTATTTTTCTTTAAACTGAAACAAAATGCAGTACTTTTGAGCATTCTGAAACTCTAATCTAATTTAAATCTGAAATTCGTATCTTAATCCGTACTGTGTAGCGGCAGTGATGCAGTGATGCCAGTTAATAGGATAATCAGAAGGAATGTTCTTAATAGATCACTTGGTTTATGTGTAGTGATGAAAGTTAGTTTTTGATTCAAAAGAGATACATACTGAACTATTAAGATCAGATTTCCGTACTTCTTGGAGTGGCATATTATTGATCATTAAATAATGTGACGAATAATATAATCACTAATCGTATTTGTTTCCTTAGTAGATAGCTGTCAGATGATACGATATAAATAATCTAAAATTAACATTCAGCCAACCTCGTTCATTCCTGTTCCGTTTATTAGTTCGTAGCTCACATATTTTAAGATAAGGTAGGATGCAAGTTTAAACCAATTTTTATTTTTAAGATTAAAATTCCTGGGTCAAGAATTTTGACAATGCATAATTCAATATTCACGATTTTCAGTTCAGAATTTTACATACCATGGTTACTAATATATATATATATATATATATATATATATATATATATATATATATATATATATATATATATATATATATATATATATATATATATATATATATAGTCTAACCAAAAAAACTGGGAAACCTCCGTAACTTATCGAAAACAAAATAACAAAAATGAACATTTAAATTTTACGGTTTAAAAAAACAAGTACTAGTGATTTAAATAAAAAAATCAATTTAAATTCAAAAAATCAACAAAAATGTTTTTTTTTAAAGATCATGATTTTTTTCAACCCCGGTGCAAACGTAGATTTCTAACTTGTCAACCTACACCAGCTCTTCTTCAACGTGAATTTCTAACGGAGTAACTTCTTAAGTTACATACGAAAAATGTGCCATGCATGAGAAGGGATATGATATATTAATTTTCCTTTGATTTAGCACTTTCCACTTTTGAACTATCTATCCACTTTTGAACTATAGTTTGCATAAAGTCCCATTTTCAAGACTTTTGTACTGGTATTCCGCTGGTTTTAAGTTTTTTTCCTGTTCTCAGCGTGACCGTCTATTTTCCCCTGTTTGCGCTGCCTTTTGTTATTGCAATTTTCTAAAATATTACTTTTGGTATTACATACGCACCACTAACAACGTTTTTCTTTTCTTTTAATTTAGATTTGAGCCTGGTTTCTTTCACCTTTCTAGATCTTCAGCTTTCTCTTTCAACTCTATTCTATTTTTATTTTTTCTATTTTTTAAATCATCGATCAGCTCTGTTTGTCTTCTTCATATTTCTCGCTTTCCTTCCACATTTACATATTTCCTCCACGTCACGATATAGCTACAGTACATACATATGGACTCTTTGAATCTGAGATGAGAGTTACTTCTAACCATCATTATTACTGTTATTTACAACATGTATTCAATCAAATTGAATCTTTGGCTGGTTGGGAACTTTGTACTAATGGAAGGGTTGAAACGGTAAACCTCTCACTAATGAGTGCTGGGTTTAGAAGACTTAACCCATACCTTAATGTTGCGGTTCAGAATAACAGAAATATAAAAATTTTACCAATGTTCTAAATCGATGATTTCCAATCGGCCACTACATGACGTAGAAGGATGTTTTCACGATCTGGGAAAGGACAGTGAGGAACAGGCTTGGCAAATGAGGATAGGGCTTCGGGAGGGGTGAATGAAATAGACAAATGTTTGCAGTGCTCGAGTAGCCATGGATTCATGAGCAGCATATTTGTGGAATCATCGACTACGTCATTAATTTGCTTGTTTCCTTGTAGCCAGTGTTCTTTCCTAATACCACGTCTTTGCTCCTTGTTTTCTCCTTGTGCTTTTCTGAAAATCAAAGAAAAGAATGTAACGTCACATAGTATACAACTGTCAGTTGGAATACTGGTGTTTATTTTTCTCATATGTGTAAAAATAATCTCATTTGGCCATCACGGAGATTAGGTTCATCTTATACATTTAATTGGAGTAACACAATTCTCCTGACACTTCGCTGGCTAAAATGAAGGCGCAATCTTTAATACTGCACCATTCTTCTAAGTTTAGTTACGTCTGGGCAAAGTAGCTCAAGTGGTAAAGTGTTGGCTTCGCATTCGGGAGGTCATGGGTTCGATTCCCACTGCCGTCCATCTTGAATGAGGTTCTCCAGGGTTTTCCTTAGTTCTACCAGTCAAATGCCGGGATGGTACCTATTGAACAGCCCCTGACCGATACCTTCCCAAATCCTTTTCATTGTTATTGTTGTTGTTAGATATCCAGTATAAAATGGACTCGGAGCTGTATCTGGTGATTGTTAAATAAATAAATGTCTTGAAGGGTTGCAGTTTTATTTTGAAAAGCGTTCCCTTAACGAATTCATACAAATTGCTGGAAATTTGTTTCTTGGTCCGAAAAAAAAAACCTACTTAATCAAGCTTGAATTTGTGAACAACTTATTTGATGGGCTCCTAAAACAATTCATGGAGAAGTCTGAGTTTTATCTTAGAAACAACTCTAACAGTCTTAACGAAGTTAAATGAAAATTAATTTCGTGAACAGTACAAGAGAGCGATTTAGGTTTTGATTTTCTGTCCAGGTCATGAGTGACATTGTCACTGACTATCATTAATCATTTAAGTCCACAGCATTTAATTTCAGAACATTATTTTTTTTATTTGATTTCGGAAAACAACAGAAATTACTCCTTCAAGAATGTTTAGTTTTCAAGTTTCCACAAGGGATAGAACCAGTGATATAATATTGCTTAAGTTTCTCAAAGAACGTCATTTTGACAGCAAGGATATGATCATTTTTGAAGTAGAAATGTGCTTTGAAGCCCACGGTGTAAACTTCTAGCAAAATGGCTTACGAATGACTGTTGGCAAAAATGTATCACAAAAGCATGCGACTACATAGAAAAGAACTAATGGCATCATAGCTTCAAAGCTATGTACAGTTGGTTTCTTCTAGTGATAGCCCCAACTTTATGATAATACCTCGTATATTACAAATCTAATATCTGTGTCAACAGCAGCGTACATGTTACATTCAGGTATTGTTAATACAAAAAGAAAATCCAGCTAGCACAACCACTCTATTCTACACGAAGTATTTACATGAAAACAGGTCATTGAGGGCGAATATTACGTATGTTGTTCTCAGATGCTGTTAGAGAGCTATCATTACAATACTTACAGGTTACTTCTGCAATATAATACGGCATCTCTAATAATATTACACGTACAGTGCTGAAAAGAAATAACCGAATAAATTATGAACGAGGGAATTATTCATAATAATTTTGAAATTTACATCTATTACCTCCCTTTTACATGTTGTGTCTAAACATAACATGCATTAAAAGAAAGTCCACTTAAGTGCAATTTTAACAAAGTATATAATCTGCACCTACACTCATAACAGAACATGTATGAATGGACATTATCCTCTCTACTTTTGCTGAATTCATTTTTTTTACTTTTTGTTATAAGTGAAAATACACTATAATTTTCTCAAGAATTATTGAACCAATCAACACTACGTTCACAGACTTTCTTCGAAATGTAATTCACTTCACTTTACTGCTGTTGCGTCAGATACAACGAAGAAAATGTTGCCACCGTCTTGAATAAGACCTATCGACAATTTACAGAGGTAAATGTAATTGAGCATGTCTCAATAGCTTTCTGTTTCTTTTGGTGGCAGTGTTTGCCAATATATAAGCGAATAAAGTAAGGAAATTAAATTTTTTTATCACAAGATTTTCAGAACTTTCCTTAGTTGTTTCAATGATTTCGAAAGTATTGAAACCAGGCTTTCGCTGAAGGTAAAGGTCACTCAGTAGCAATTCAAATGAGGAATAAGTCATTTTTCTACTTTAATTACGAATTGAACTCTGTGCCTTATTCTGAAAGTTTAAAAGTTTTCAAATGATGAAACTCATTAAAGGACGGAGGTTTTAAATACTTTGAAGGTAGTGACAATCGAGTTGCGAAAATTTGAATGATGAGATGATGAATACCGTCAAAGAACAATTTGTTTTGGTTTTCCGGAGACGGAGGGGGCGAAGGAGACTACAAATTAATGGATGCTATCAAAACATAAAAATCCTATATGAAGACGAAGAGGCTAGCAGAAGACTGTGGAGAAATGAGGCTTCTCAGTGGCGGCAATTGACCTGTCAGTAATGGCAGAATACCTATGATGAAGATGATGATGCAATAATGAGCTTATGAAAAAATAGTAACACAACTCTCATGTTGGAAGGTGCAGTGTGAAGACAGCCTATTGGTAACGAAAAGCACGCGACATGTAAAAGGGAATACGCATATTTGATATGTATATTGTTTACTGTGCATCGACCTGCATAACATTAATCCATCTAAATGATAATGGTATTAGTATATTGACTGTTGAGTTGTAAGGGCGCAAACGTGTGTGCACAATGTGTATTACCTATAATTATGGACAGGTCATGTATTCACTGCAGTGGATACTATCAGGCGAGAATAATTATGCTAATACAAAGGCAAAATTAATAATGATTGATTGATTGGCCAATGTTTGAATATTATAGATTGAGTTGGTAGATCCAATCATACTTGGTAATCAGAATACGGAAAATTAGATCTGCAGAATTATGTGAAGCCGAGCGAAATAATACTCAATATGTTACAAGGAAATATAGCATACAATTTTATACAAGGATGGTAAAACATATGTGTGCATTCATTCTAGAGGAGAGAAAATTAAAAGAATTTCAATGAAATTAAAAATACTTTCAGGTTAATCGTAAAACCGAAATACATATATTACTAAACTAGTTGAATATACCCATACTTCGCACGGGGGCTGTATTTGGAAGTCAACGCCTGTGGGAGTATCATCATTGATCTCAGCGACCACGAAAACTATGGATTTGATACTAATATAGGTCATTTTGGGCTATTTTTTTTACATGTCTCAGATTCCTCCCCCCCCCCGCTGACTCCCGGCCCGCATGCAATTGTACCTAAATTTGTAAGTCATCGCTAATGAAAGTGTCACCATTGATCTCAGTGACCGCGAAAACTATAGATTTGACACTAATATCGTTCATTTTGGATTACTTTTATATGTCTCGGTATCTCATCCCCCCTCCGGTGACACCCGGCCCCGGGCCGAATAGGCGTGAATTTGGAAGTTAATGCGATTGGAGTTTCACCATTGATTTCAGCGACCGCGAGAACTATGAATTCGACACTAATATTGGTCATTTTCTACTACTTTTACATGTCCCGGTAACCCCGCCTGAGACCCCCGTGGTTGGAATTTTGGCAAAAACTTTTAAGTCTGGTCTTTAGCCTGGACCAAGGTATTCGTGACTAAAATTTCGTAACTCTCGGTCAATTTGTCTGGTTCCCAAGCCGGTTCCGGTAAACGCCTCCCTGAGACCCCCATGGTTCGAAATTTGAAAAAAAGGGCTTTGTTCTGATCTGGGGCCTGGGCCAAGGTACATCTGACCAAAATTTGGTAACTCTCGGTCCGCTCGTCTGGTCCTCAGGCCGCACAGAGACAGACAGACAGAGAAATACACAAACAAACTTTTTATTTTATTTATATTAGATAAGGAATTTATAACTAAGGCATTATCGACTTTTGCCGATATATCTGTCTGTGTTACTCTGCTGGTTAGTACGAATATCTTTGGTGTATGTGGCCCTGAGTTGGATCCCAGGCGGGAAAGCACCAAAAAAAGTCACACTCATTCACTTTAATCAATTATCAGTCTCCTTTAGCGTGAAAGCATAACTGTGGGACGTTAAAGTAAAAAATGTGTCTGATTTCATTTTCTTACCAGTAAATATATCTCAATGTAACCAACTACTGGAGCGAGAAATCGGAAAATGCTGAGAAAGTGGCACGTGACGTGTTGTCATCCTCCAACAGAATTTTCGTTATTAAGTAGCTATATTAAGTTCCTGTGGCATTTTTTAGCTGATTGATTTATATGTGAGATCCTTTTTCTTTCAAATGAAGTTGAATTGTTATTGATTTAATTTTTATTGTTTTTTTCTCTTCAAGTCAAAATAAACGTTCACTGGTATTTCATAAGAATTCATTATACATTGATTAATTTTATATTTACATACATTACCTTTACTTAATAAACGTTATAATTGTTTATAACAAAATTTAATCTTCATGAAGTAAGAGGCATTTAAATAATTAGGTTTGAAGAAAAGCGGGTGTTGCACATTGCAAAGAAAACAGAAAAATATAGTTCACTTTGAAATCAATGCGAAAAAGAAACAAAGATGGCGCCAGTATTCAAATTACATAACTCGACACCTCTCTGATTAACAGATTTCCTCATTCTATATTCGGCTAAATGATGTCTGATTTCTTCAGAAGTCACAAGATAAGAAATAATGTGTAGATTACATTTGATGAAAAAAAAAAAAAAAAGAATTAAGTGAACGTAAGTACACCGCCGGAACTCTTAGATCAGCCATTTTTAATTTGGTAATGTATGACGTAAGAGCTAGCTTTTCTTAGTAGCATAAAGAGAGAAGAAGAAGAGATTGAGTTATAAAGGGAGGGAACAATGTAAGTGGAATAAAATCAGACAAGTGTTGGTGTGTTCGATTAGTCAAGAATTCACAAAAGTGTATCTACAAAACAATCAGCTTCACCGTGTTTGTCTGTCATCACTAACTTTTCCTGCTTGAACAAGAAATTTGCTGGGAATTCAAGGACGAAATTGTGCCGTTACGTAGCATCTAGTTGGAAAAGACTATTATAGTGGAAAAGGCAACAGAGGATGACCCTTTTCAGCACAGACACTATACGAGATGTGGACCTACTGTTTCTGATGGAATCCCAACTGCCTTTATGCGTTCAAAGTTTCCCATATTGGGAATCAACTCGGAAGCGCATGAAGGACGAGAGCACTAACCACTAAACCAGTGAGTAAGGCGTGACTTTTGATGATGATGATGATTATTATTATTATTATTATTATTATTATTATTATTATTATTATTATTATTATAGTTGTAGATTGATTAGGAGTTGAGCATCCCGTTCAGTTGAGACGGGGACCTGCTTCTTAACTTGGGATCCGAACCACATAAGCAATTACCAGGAATCGCAAATGGGTCCCTAACAACGAAGGGACGTACGCTAACTATGTGATCACTAGGGAATTTTATTGCAATAATAAATATTATTTATAATAATAGTAGTAGGTATTTTCTTATCACCTCACAAAGACTTTGCGATACAAGTGCGCCTACTACATAATATTTACACTTAACGTGTGTTATTTCGTTTATAAGACAAAATAAAATATGTCTATGTTTATCTGTGTACGTAATAATTCAACGTGTTAAGCTAAGACATTTGAATTTTTATTTTCATTTATAATCTTTTATAGGTCAACACAATTTTATTTAATTACATTTCCCACCTGTAAGTTTCATGTAATACATTTTTAGACAAAAAAAGGTTTCAAATAGTAACTCCATTAAGAAAGTATAATTGTAAAGTTCAACATTAGAAAGTAAAATTATTGTTAAAAAATAATTTCTTTCCGTATGAGATGCACGTACTCTTAACTATTGAGCATGTTTGCCATTCGACAGTTATCAACTCATCGTACGTGTTCCAAGGGCGCCAATTCTGGGGGGACCAGAAGAGCCCGGGCCCCCTCATTGTATTTTTAATATATAATATTTGTCATAATTTGAATGCAATATTTCTTAAAATTCTCATCTATATACCGTCTGCATCTGAATCCCCCCCAATTTACAGAGAAATCGGCGCCCTTGGCGTGTTCTGCAGTCTTCCTTGCGGCCTGTCCTAAATAGATTTGTCAGTTTATTTCAATAGTTCTGGGATACAGTGTGATCATCTCTTTCATATTGAAATGTTTCTTTATTTATTAGTTTTAGGTTAGAGAGAGACAGAGAATCAGTTCTTTTCCTAAAATCAGAGTCAAATTTAAAGTTAGATCTTTAAATATTTATATTTTGCTTTAAAGCTTATACAGCTGGAGTATTGTTAACGAATTTGATAGAGTTAATGCAGCTGTATGTTGGACGCAAGACTGGAATTGAACAGATGTCGTAGAAGATTTTATGTTGAAGGTTTATTAATATTTTTTACTGTTTTTTATAATGGTGGATTTAGAACTATTTTATTTTGTTTATGAAAATGAAATTATATTTTTTATTTAACGTTCTACATTTATGATTCTTATTCTAAAACATACGAATGATTAAAAAGTCAATGAATGTCATGGTAATTTTTTTTTGCTCTCACACAGGAATCGAACACGGAACACGTAATTCTAAGCGCACACGCTGGCCACCAATTGAACATTTTTATTGTCATTTACAAAGAACAGTGAAAAAGTAAAATGTAATCTTTAAGTTAAATCTCCCCACCCATGGCTAAGCCGGCTACGCTAAAGGATATGGAGGTGATGAGAAATGGTGGAATGAAGAAAATGGAGGAAAACGGGAGAACTCCGAGAAAACTGGCTCTCCGAGGGTGTTTGTCCACAACAAAGTTCACTTGTCCGAGCTGGGATCGAACCAAACACCTCATGCACCAGAGGTGAACGCTCTACCACTGAGCCACCTCGGCCCCAGCCCTATCCAACACAGCTAAGAATAGTGTGGAGGGTAATCTCATATATATATGTTTTGTTTTTAACGACTGTGATCACATTCACACACATAACTTGTAAATGTTAGTTTTGCGATTTGTAACACAAAACAATTTATTTTGCTTTCGTAGTGTTTCGTCCCAGTAGAATTTCGTCTTAAGGCAAATTCCGTAGCATTTCGTCCTGGTGTAGTAATGTTTTGTGCCAATGCAAATCCGTGGCAGTTCGTCTCGAAATATTTTTTATTGATTAAGGGTAATGAGCAGAGATGGTCATCCTCCCTCATTTTGCCCTCATGAGGGCCGCCCTCACCCTCACCTCACCCTCATTGTAGTAGTTGAGGGTGAGGGCGTTGGAGGGTGAGGGCGATAAATTAATTGAGGGTGAGTGTGAGGGAGGGTGAGTGTGAGGGAGGGTGAGTGTGAGGGAGGGTGAATGTGAGGGTGTTAATGGAGGGTGAGTGTGAGGGAGGGCGAGTGTGAGGGCGTCAATGGAGGGTGAGTGTGAGGGAGGGTGAGGGGAGGGCGTGAATGGAGGGTGAGTGTGATCGAGGGTGAGTGTGAGGGGCGTCAATTGAGGGTGAGGGTGAGGGAGGGTTAGGAAAAATGACCATCTCTGGGTAGTGTTTCGTCCATATGGCGACACACAAGTAATGAATGACTCACACGTCGATCAACCGGTAGTTCGTGAAACTTAAACTACTGGCAACACAGCCGGATAGGCCTACCAGACGGTGGAATATTTGAATATTCGAGTGGCAAAACACAGGTTGCATTTTTTATATTGGGACTAGGTCTTAAGTTTTAAGGCTGAGTGCGGTAATTCTGTGGATTTTTTAGTTTATAAAAATTTTAAAAAATAATCCGTGAATTAACGGCGCGGGTCCATGGCATCCGTGGATTACTTACTCCCCCCTTTGCGTATGTGCTAAGTGAGAAGCTTATACGGGAGGCCCAGCTCCGTCAGAGAGGTGCCAATAAAAGAGGGCATGCAGTATTAGCTGGTGCTAACAATGGACCTTATTACACTGTAAACATAATAAATGTTGTGAGTGTGAATGTCAGTGTGAGTGTTTGTAACTAAACTAACTAACTAACTAACTCTATGGCCTATGGAACTCGGAGGTTCAATGCCGCTTTCACAAAAGCTCTCCACTGATTTCTATCCTTAGCTAACTGCATCCAGTTTCTACTTTGTATTCCAATCCCTGCGAGATCCATCTTAATATTGACCTCCCATCTGCACCTAGGTCTTCCTAATGGTCGTTTTCCGATTGGTCTTCCCGTCAAGACTTTGAAAGCGTTTCTACTTTCTTCCATTCTAGCTACATGACCCGCTCACCTAAGCTTCCTAGACTTGACGACCCTAACAATGTTGGGTAGACCGTATAACTTACGTAGTTTCTCGTTATGAAGTTTCCACCATTCCCCATTTCCGTTCCTCTTGGGTCCGAATATTCGTCTCAGGATCTTGTTCTCAAATACTTTTAGTCTATGTTCTTCCCTCAGAGTAAGTGACCATGTTTCGCAGTCATACAGAACTACAGGCATGATTATCGTTTTATATATTTTAAGCTTCAAATTCTTCGACAGAATTCGCGACTACAAGAGATTCTGAACCGAATAGTAACACGAATTCCCTGCTTTTAGTCGACCTTTAATTTCCCCGTGAATATTATTTTCCTCTGTTAATACTGATCCTAGCTGATCCTAACATACTGAGTGTTTGTAACTACTGGACGAAACGCTGCTCGATCAGGTGGCGGGAAAAAACCAGAGCTTTGTGTTCGTGGAACTGGGACGAAATGTTTCTGAGACGAAATGCTACTTGGAAGGAAACGATACGACACGTGGTGGGAATGGGACGAAACGCTACTGGGACAAGACTCTACTTGGGACGAAACGACACGAAATGTTTGTTTTAGTTTCATAATTGTGCCAAAATGAATAAAATTAGTAAAAAAGCTATATTTTTCTTCGAATATGTTTGTTTTATTAGCCTTCCAAACTATACTCTGCATAAATATGGGATGTTATGTAAGGGCTATGTCTATCTGTTTTTCTTTGTCGATAGGTATCGAAACAAAGACGGTAAGAAATAACTAGAAGAGCTTTTTTTTGGGGGGGGAGACATATTTAGGGTTCAAGAATGTACTGCATCTTCTGTCTTTATTCACTATTAAAGCTGAAAGTGAAACAAATCATTTCTTGTTGAACAATCATTATTCATAGACAAGAAAAATGATTTTGTGAAATTAAAAATCTTAAGCCTTATTAATTTACTAAGACAGGGAGCAATAGACATTTCGTACTATTTCTGCTGTCAATATTGATCTGCATAGACGAAATACGATAAGAAATAGCAGCAAATAGTTTCCTGATATGCATTCAGCACCACAGGAACAAATTACATCTCGACCTCGATTTCTTCATTCAGACCAGAAGAGATGCTACAATATCCGGATTCAATGCTTATTGGTATCGTGAAAACTGATAATAGATAGCTAGAACCAGTTTCTGACATGGTTTCAGTACGGTAAGAAGAGGTTTCATTTCTTACTTTATTCCTCTATATCAACCAGAAGTACTACTGTACTTCAGAAACCAAGCTTATAAGGTTGATGTTTCTGGAGTTTCGTCTGTGGTAGATGTTTGAAGAGTGTACAGTAATTGTAATACATGGAGTTGGCAACTGTGCAGAGTTTCAAGTACCCGCCACCTGTGGCGCTAGTTGTAGGTAAACGTAAATGGCGACTCGTTTGGAAAACTGATCTCACGAAGAAGTCCGCTTAGTTATTCGATTTCTGTGGGCGAAACATGTACTCGTAACCGCGGCTGAAATTCACCTGCAGCTTGTAGAGGTTTACGGAGAGACTGTAATGTCTCGTCAGCATGTCACAGAATGGTGTCTATAGTTTCCGGCTGGTAGAGAAAACGTCACCGACAGGGAGAACAGTAGCCGACCCAGCACGGCATCAACAGATTTAAAAGACAGCTCGTATGGAGGAACTGATTCAGGACAACAGGAAGATCACGTTACGGTATCTGATCCTGCACTTGAAGGATCACTTAGGAGGCCGTCTCTTCGCTTCAGACGAGTTCGAACACTTCGTCACAACATGACGGAACACGCAAGAACATGATTTTTTACCAGGAGGGAATCTTCAAACAAATCCCACAACGCGACAAGTTTCTCAACCAATATGGAAACTATGTCGAAAAATAACCTAATGTATGTGCAGAGGTTGGACAAAGAAAATCTAAAACGTATGCAAAAGTGTGAAAATCATACCTAGTACGGTGCGGGGCCTCCTTTTGCGTCCAAAACAGCTTGGAGCCGACGTGGAATGGACGAATACAGCTCCTGAATCGTGGTGTGTGGAATTTTGTACCATTGTTCCTCCAAAATATGCTCTAGTTCCTTAAGGGTAATGAGACCGAAGACGCCTTTCTAACTCAGACCACAATGGCTCAATGATGTTTAGATCTGGTGATTGTAGGACCGAAGGGAGGTGTGATAGCTCCTGGTCATGCTTTGCAGACGTCGTTTGCCCATGAATTGTGTATGCCCTCGTGACATTGGACACAGTGTATTTCGATACGTCCACAATGTACGCCACTGTTGCCACTGAAGCTCCAACCGGACGGAAACTATCGATCATGCCTCTTTGGAAGTCTGTCAGGTCGCCCATTTTACCGCACCACTTTCACACCACGACACTCACAGGTGAACTGGTTACTGCTGACGGAAGAGGAAGGTCCACATGATACATTGAAAAGAAAAAAAATGATCGGCAACCACAACATGTGTTGTACAGTGGAGGGTCAAAGTTACGTGTTCTGTATGAAGTGTTTTTAGATTTTTTTTGTCTAGCCCCTGTACTGTCTGTTGGCTGTGTTGGTTGTATGAATAATGTATACGTTTCACTGCAGATTTTGTAACCTTACTTTCTGATTACTCTTTGTATAAGCAACCTACTATTGGTTAGTGTTAAATATTGCTTCCCCTGTACGTGTTCGTGGGCTTTCTTGGGGTTCTCCTGTTTCATCCCACTTTCTTTATTACACCATTTCATTCATCTCTCATCATCACCGTCTCCTTTATCCCAGCCAGTATGACCATGGAATATGAAACTTAAAGATTTCGTTTTTAATTCCTCTGTAGTAATAATTGGTAAAATAAGAATGGAATGATATGAATTCAGTGCTTGGAAATAAATATCCTCATGGCAACCGGAAGTTACCATAAATCCATTACTTATGGTTCCAGCATTGAATTCGCATACTTCGGAAGTCTACTGTATAGTTTCCATAATGTAAATACTGTAGCATAAGGCAAAATTGAACTTATTTATTTTTGCTTTTCAGATGTTGAGGAAGAATAATTCTGTTAGGCAGCGCTCAGTGTTAATAAACATATACAACTACATACTTCTATGTTTAGGTGTATTCTTTCGTTTGCGGCTTAACTTTGCTGTTAGTCAGGGTTGCCAAACGTCCCGATTCTGTCGGGACTGTACCGGTTTTTGACTTTTGTCCCGCGTCCCAACTGGACACTCATCGGGACGCATTTGTCCCGATTTATCGATGTTCAAAGGTAATTAATATTTTACTTGGTCATTTTTTCCAAAGGAATAACTTACTATTTTACATGCACAGTTTTATGTATAGAATCAATTTTACAAATTTGTTTTTTGACTCTTGAAAAAATAGTTCGCATTCATTTAGGTTCGTGTTATTCAGCTGATTATTTAGACTGTTTTCAACGACTCGCCGTAGGTGTATTAACCTCCGGGGGGAAGGGGGCTCGAACACCGACTTTCGCATCCCATTTTTTTCTTGATAAAAGTTGCCAACCTTGCTCTTACTGTACCTCAACAAATGGATAGCTTTAATGAGCTTATTAGAATAAAGAGCAACTGCTGGCATAGTTTAGTCAAATCATTATTCCGCGCTTGTTTCCTGAATTCCAAGTTACAGTGAGATGTTACGTTTTGGCTAGGAGAAAAAACACTATGGAACTTCTGCCTGAGTACGTAGCTTCTCTCTTACCTAACTTATACTAAAGAAATGAAGCCTTTGATGTGGATGAGCTAGCTATTCTAGGGAATCCCTTTGCTCTTTAATGATGCGGCTGTGATTGCAGAACAAGAAATAGCTGGAGAATCAACCTATTCCACCTAAAGTCAACAAACTATTCTCTCTCTCTCTCTTTCTCTCCCTCTCTCTCTCTCTCTCTCTCTGTGTGTGTGTGTGTGTGTGTAAGTCAGAATATTTGTATATACATCTGTATACATCCATTTGTATACATGCAATAGAGGATTATATGTAAGTTTTGTGTGTATACGTACAAGTCATTTTTAGTAATAACAACGAATTTAAGACCCTTACTATGTTAAAAATAACACGACGCCACCAATGCACAGTGGGGCAGAATTGGAAATTCCTGGCCAAAAATCGTTTACACAGGAAAATATGTAAATATACTGCTTATATTGTACAAAATTATTTTCCTCTCATAAAAGAATAGTAATACAGTATTGTAGAAACTTTGCAAAAACAAACACACCAGTAGTATACCGAGCTGGGACGGGGGGAGGGGGAGCATGACTCCCAATTTTCAAAGATGAAAACTGAATTCATACTTCATCCTGTTGCCCAATAAATATTGTACTTTACAATAAAAAGAAATATTGTGTCCGGGATCGATACCCGGCGCCTCCACCATGTAATGATCTTGGTAGAGTCAATAATGGTCCGAGATTTATCCCTTCACCAATTTTATTATAAAATTTGATAAATACAAAACGTCTTTGATTACAAAGAGAATAATGCTGTTTCCTCGTTAATGTCCAAGTAGAGGAGCATAGGTGTTTTGCACGGTGGCCCTTCTCTCAAAGCAGTCTCCAAGGCACCTGCCGGTTCGGTGAGTTTGGAAGGATAGCCCCCTCAGCTCAAGGCAGCTTTGCAAGGCTTTGTTGTTGAGAGGATGCCTAGTCCAGTGCGACCTCGGGAAGGATGAGTGTACCCCTAGTCCAGTGCGACCTCAGGACGGTGTAGGTGATTTGATCAGTTGGACGACTGATGCTGGTTCCCTCGGTGTTCCTCCTTTTATTTGTCCTCCTCGGGTCCTTTCGTGATGTCCGTCTGCTTTCGGCGTTCCTCGGTGTCCTTCCGCGTTGGCTTGCTGTCTGCTATGCTGTTTATAAATAATAGCACGTGTTGAGTTGACACGTGCGTCTGTTGTGATGTGGGGATCCTTGCAATATGTAGGTCTTCATTGTATGTTACATGAAGATATTAAAAATACCGCCTTTCCAAATACGTGAAATCGTCAAACGAAAAATGTACAACAAAATATTGTTAATTGAGATGAGTATTGTTCAAAGCAAAGGATCTACGTACCATGCAATACTTGACTTGTGGAATGGTGTGCGTGTGGTGTATCACACATCGAACTCGCTGTCACTACTGTTGTCGATAGCGCGAGCATCTAGCTGCCCAGGCGCAGTGAGCACTCCCAACACCACCTGTGACAGACATCACACTAAAGTCGCTCTTCCTGGGCAGTTTTCGCATGGACGAGATGATAGGACCCGATGTGAGAAGCAGCCTTAGAAACAGGTCTTCCATGGTGGCTACTCGAGACACTTTTCGCAATATTCACGAAACGACTTGATCTTTATATCTCTACTCCTGAGCCTTCTCACAGATCTGGTCGATTGGGAGCAGAGCAGCAGATATGATAGAAGGGCTGTCGATCAGAATTTTATGTACAGCGATGGACGTAATTCCAGGGGTTCAGAGAAACATTTTATTTAGCTGTTTCGACAGCGTAAGTGTGGAACAAATTGTCCATTTCATACCCACTAGAAAGAGATTGCAAAATAATCCCAAACAGTGTGATAAGCCTCTCATTTACTTCTGTTATCCGCGCTGTCTTTGCTGGATCCTTGGAAAAACGACGTGCTGTATTTCCGTCATTCATATTTCCTTAGCCGTTTGCTTTTGGTGTGTCCACCCACAAGCCCAGTTCTTCCCAGAAGCACTTCTGAATTGTCATCTTTATTTTGTTCATTTTGGTCTCGTCAGATTTCGTGATATTCCACTTCTTCACCTCCAACTTGTACGCCAGCTTTAAAATAAACTTCATGAAACTGACGCGTGCGTGGATAATAGATAGTCCAAATTCAAATGTCCTTTGATTCACAGCCCTCTTCAGACAAGTATAAATATCGTTAAGAAAACTGGATGTTGCCGAGCACAGGTAACACCTCAAAAGTGGACGTTGTTTCTGTCACAGCGATATAAGTCTTCCCGTCCATCATAGTTATTACTAATTTGTGCTCTTTGTACTCCTTACCCTGATGATGTGGCGACTTTTGAGTGTTGTACTTCAAAAAAAATTTAAATATCAAATTCAGAGAATATTACATCATATAATTAGGCGGTTCCCTACACTTTGTCCGCATCTCTTTATATTTGTTTCTTATTGTCGAATGGCTTCCAAGAGGAAAAGCAATGCATAAAATACATTCTGTAGGCCTGTGGTTTCCGATTATAATTGTTTGACAGTCAATTATTGCAATGTAAATGCAAAAAGTGCTGACCTGCAGCGCGGTAGAAGGCCACAAAACAGAGCGACTTTCAAGACGTTTTATCTCGTAACTTGCAAACCGGTATGTATCGGCATTTTATCTTTATATGCCATATCAAACATACCCTGTTGTGTCTTCCAGAGTAATTTCCGCCGTGGAACTAAGTAGTACTTTCTTTTTAAATAATCCTCCAAATGTCATTTGTGCTAAGGGAAATTTAGCTATTTCTTTAAGGTCATAGTTCCACATGCAATATGCACAAAGATGTAAAAAATGTATATTGTAACAAACTACATTCTGTGCTGTACTTACGCTTTCAAATTAAAACTTTGTGATCAAAATTACGAAAAATATGTTCTAAAATGGCCGAACTTGGAACCTATAGAAAAATAGTAGCACTTTATATAATGGCAAATTGTTGCAATATATAATGCACTGACTATTTACGTTTCACGTAACAGTGAAAGCACATATGTCCTTGGATTTCCGTTTTTGGCCACGAATTTTCAATTCTACCCCACTGTGCAATGATTGTGATCAATGTGCAAGCCTTCTTTGTTACCCATAGCCCTGCATCTCAGTTTCCACTGAAGGTCGTCACTTCTTTGAAGCAGAGACTGATCAAGTCTGCGCCATTCCTATTTACAAGCTTTCCAACGAACCTCGAATTCGTGCGGCTGTCAAAGGCCCAGCGTTCGCCTCAACAACAAGGAAAACATAAAAATCCATAGTGAATCGATCACTGAATTTCATAGGGATGTTTATAAGAAAAAAGGGTCAACATCACTTCTCGTTTCACGTGCCATCCGTTACATATAAGTCACCACTGACATTAATGTATGATTTGATGCTATGCACCCGTGAATGATAATTTGAAATATATCGGCGTCATATAGGGATAGAACATCCGGCGGTATAGTTGCCACAAAATATTCGTCTTTTAATTGTATTGATTTTAGTCCCTTTTTTGTCCATTCTCCGTATCCTAAGTTGGTCACTATAGCAGTAACTACCAAAAAGCATAAAACTTCATGGAAAACCTTCCATATATTTATGTTCCCGGCCAGAAAGGCCTCTGTTATCGCGGGGATGACAGAAGATAATTCTCTTTTAATCCCATTTCGACAAACACACTCATGCTGCGAGAAGAGTAACTACAAATTTCCAATTGTTTTCTCCAAGATGGCCTCGCACTGCTTTCGACTGTGCGCCTTTTCTGAGTGAAAAAATGAAATGAAATCTTTAAGTTTAACATCCCACTATTATGCCGGTTAGGCTAAAGGAGACGGTGATAATGAGAAATGAGTGAAATGAAGAAAGTGGGAGGAAACGGAAGAACCCCGAGAAAACCCACGAGCACGGTGTTTGTGCACCACAAAGTCCACACGGCGCGAGCTGGGATCGAACCAGGGACCCCAAGCACAGGAGGTGAATGCTCTACCACTTTTCTTTTTAATTGTATTTATTTAGAGTAATATAGAATACATTCTGTGCTACAGTTGCGTGAGAGACATATATAGAGACATATTTATATGGATAGGCTTAAATCTAAAGACTAATATAAACACCTAAAATATATGTGCAAGGAGAATATACAAAAACAAACAACATTGCAGCTTAAGAATAAACATCAAGAGTCACCTGGAGAAATCGAGCGAACAATCTTTGCTCGTCTAGGTGAGTAAACTGTTTTTTCCAAGCTCGGTTCAAGTATGTCAGGTATAGATGTCGGTCACAGAAAGGTCGGTAGTTGTCTATAAATAAAATTGTAGAGCAGATGAGCCAGGTAACTGCTCGTTGTTTGGTAGGCGGGAACCACTGAAATTCCGGAAATAAAAGGAGATCAAAGGTGAAATATCTCCCTGAACCGCGACAAATCAGCCCAAGAAAGGAACACAGAGTTTGCCACGCAGGTCGCGTAGCCGTGCACTGTGTATATCGGTGTTCTAAAGTGTCCACCTGCGGACAAAAGTCACATATGTCGGACGTACTCCTACCAATCTCTAACAGTCTGGTTTTTGTGACAGTCAAGTTATTTACTAAACGATACCAGGCTTCTCTCATTGGGGATGTAAGATACGGCGCTTCAATGGTACGCCAAATAGCAGGCCAATTGTGGTGCGATTCTCTGACTTCACATAGGGGGGTGACATTTATCAATTCAGATTGCAACAGTGTGATATAGAGAGATTTAGGAGTCCAAGCCTGGGAAGGGTTCTCACTCGGAACCATCGACCAGGCCAGGATGACCTGTAAGATGTATGTTGGACACGATTCAGGAAAACGAACATGGGCAGGATTGTTCCCTGGCCAAAGGCGATCTACCCAGCATTGGAACCATTGCGCAGTGTGAGAGGAGGCATGTTCCAAATGATGTAGGGTGGTGTGCATGTAAAGAGCTCGACATTTGTGACGCACACTGATGAGATTTAAACCGCCTCGCGCAGTCGGAAGATATAAAACGCGTCGTTGCACGCGGAACATGTAGCCTTTCCATATGAACCACCAAATAATGACTCAATTTGGCGCGCATATTTATCGGGCAGTGGATTAAGACGCGCTAGGAACCAGAGTTTGGAACTAATGTAAATATGTAGTGAATGCGTTGAGATAGAGTGAAAGTTCTTGAGCGGCACAATAATAAATTCATACGCAGCACCTGGAGTAATGGCTGCCAAATATGGTCGTGAGACGAGCGGCATACGGCTTGAAATTGGACGCCTAAAATGAGGGATTCTGTCGTGCAGATCAGAGAGGTTAAGACGTCTCTGGGAAGCAAGGTCTGAAAGTTATTGACCGTCAGAAGAGTTGTTTTGTGTAGGTTAAGTTGCAAACCGCTCGCTAGAGAAAAGTCTTCGACTTTTCGTAACGCTGAGACAAGTTGAGCAGTGGTAGCACAGAGGAACATTAGATCATCCATATACGAAATGGCTGTCAATTGCTTGAAGCTTAGAAGAGCCGATGTAGAGGGGTGCTGGAAATTATGAAGGAGAGGATCAAGTGCAAGGCAGAACAATATTCCCGAGAGCGCGCAACCTTGCCTGACACCTTTATGAATCCCAAAAGGGGAAAGAAGATGGCCATTAATTTGTAACTGGGAAGTAGCATTGTGATAAAGCTGGTGCAGAACGGTAAGTATCTGAGGAGGGAAGTGATACTGTTGTAAGACTTCAAACAAATAACAGTGGTTTAGGGTGTCAAAGGCTTTCCGAAAATCGCATGCAAGAACTCCTACGGGAAGAGATTGAAATTGGGCATAAGCAAGGAAGTCGCGAATGGTCGCAAGTGCGGTATGAATATTGTGGGAGGGGTGTAAAGAAGTTTGAGCGGGGCAGATGTACGGAAGGATAACTTGCTTAATACGATTGGCTAAAAGCTTAGTAAAAAGTTTGTAATTTGTGTTTAGAAGTGTGATCGGACGATAGTCCGCCACGCTTGTCGGATTGCCGCCTTTGGGTAGTAGAATGATAACGCCTGCATGTTGATAGACCTGTCCACCTTGCAACAGAAAATTAAATAATTCACAGAGTATTGGACCGACTAGTGGAAAGAAGCTGGAGTAAAAGCGGTACCCGATCCCGTCTCTGCCCGGAGATGTACTCCGTTTAACTTGGGAGAGGGTTGTCTCGATTTCGGAAAGAGTGATGGGCGCAAGTAAGGAAGTGCATTCTTGTTCGGATAGGCACGATGGGATCTTGGTAAGGAAAAGAAGAGGTACTGTGTTAACGTCGGGTAATGCGTACAATGACGTGTAATATTCCTGAAAATGCTCGTACAAGGCGTCTTTGATAGTGAGCTGTTGCCCATCCGAAGTGGACACATGAGAGATAAACTGATGTTGTAGGCGATTTAGGCGTTTAACATAATGATACAAAGACGAAGGTTCAGAAACAAGTCTATCTGCCGTCCCGTCGTCAATGTGAACGCTCAGCGATTGAGTATGTTGCAGCTGTTTCAATTGGTTCTTAACACGCATGATCGCCGCCATATTGAAAACGCTACTTGGTTGGTTCCACAGTTCGCATAGGACACTGTATAAGAATTCGTGCATCTCGCGATAGTTTTGGCGATGTAATTTCCCCATGCCTTGAAAGAAAGTTCGAATTTGGGGTTTAATGTAGCGACACCACCACATGTTAATATTAGGATAGATCGTACGAGCTCGTAGCCATCGTGTCCAACTAGCATGAAATAAACACCGGACATGGTCGATGGTTAAAAGTTGATTGTTTAATTTCCAATAACCACGACCGTACAATTTGGGAAGTTGCGTCGGAAAGCGTAAGACCAGCTTAATACATGTATGGTCTGTAAAGCAAGCCGCATATTGCTGTATATCAAACACTCTGCTTAGGAGGCTTGCCGGGAGATAGCGGCGCTCCAAGCGTGAGCCTACTTGGGCTGATTTGAAAGTAAAAGTATGATTCTTATGAAAATGAAGCCAAATGTCTTTTAAGCCCAAATGTGCAATAAAACGATGAAAAGCTGGAGATGGGTGATATTCACCGCTCGTATCTTGAGGAAACATGTGACAATTCATGTCTCCAAGAAACAAAATTGGATATCGTGTAATAGGTAGCAGGTCAACAACTTCTTCGTGATAAAAACGTTCGCGGGCCATACGCTGATTTGTCCCTGAGGGGCCGTAGACAGCCAAAATACATATACCATCAATAACACATCGAATGGCCCGCCCTGACGAGGATAGTTGGATATGCGTAGCGTGGAGGCCTCGTTTCACAAGTAAAGCAGTGCCCAATGATGGGGGCGCAATATTGACAATAGCAGTATAATTAGACACAAAGGATAGATCGGGATCCTTGACCTCCTGCAAACAATAAATATCAGCATCGTGAAGCGCTATGAAGTGCGCTAATAGCTGTTTATTCGATATGCTGCTTATAGAATTAATGTTTAAAGTTAAATACGAACGGGAGTTGACCCAGCGTTCATTAGGTAAAACACAAAAAGCGTACCCACAAGATAAATGTGTACTTTACAAGGCTGTAAAAATCTCCAGGACACATACCTGTAAGTGTACCTCGCCCGCAGAACAGCACACACACTGAGTAACTCTGCGAAACACCATACATATTGTTGACCACACACATATACACACACAAAAATCACTGGATTGTAAACACAAAACCAAGAACTTCTCGAAAATAAGTTAATATCTTTGCTATGCACAAGCAGGAAAACAAATTGACATAGCTTTCCCACATAACGCAAGTAACACAAGCAAGAAGCAAAACACCAGAACAGCATACAACTCGTGATGACGAGACGAAACAAGGAAACCAGTGAAGTCTTACCACAGTTGTTATTCCACAAGGTCAGGCGTTTGGAGGTCACTCTCACTTTCTCGTATATTCGGTTTACGTTTTTTCACGTGTTTTACTGATAATATAGGCGAAAAACAGGTTGTATCATCATTAAAGACGTCAGCGGGCAAAGGCACAGCTGGACGAAGAACTATATCCTGGGTCGTGCCATGCTTAGCAGAAGGAAGACCTGTCGCTGGATCATGAAGTACTACTGTCGCATATGAAGCGAGAGATGAGGGTGGTGTGCCTGGGGGGGCCTCGGGGGGGCATGGTACCCCATCATCCAAATCAGTGGGCACTGAAGGTTGCTTAGCTGGTACTATGGTAGCGGATGAGTCATTTGATGGCAATTGGGGGAAATCAGTTTCTGAAGAAGACAGCGGTGTTGACACTTGTTGGGACGTAGCGTCGGAATTTGTAGCACTAACAGAGGATGTCAAGGGCACAGGTCGTTCGGGTACATGACGTGTAGTTTTTGTAACATGACGTAGATCTGTCATTACAGGGGTGTCCCCTTCCAGCCGCGTGGACCGGGCAGGACGTCGCCGCTGTTTATACGTGGAAATCAGGTGATCGAGTGATCCACAAGCGTGGCAAGTTTGTAACTGTCCTGGATAGGAGACATTGCCTTTAATAGTGTCAAAATGTAATCGAGTAGGGATATGCTTTTTTTAAAAAAAAAAAATCCTGTTACCATTATAAAGGCGTGTAGGAAACACAGTTTTCCAGACTTCATACTCCACACTTTTAATTTCACCATAATTACATAATACCTGAGACACTTGTTCATTAGGAAAATTGAATGGCAAGTCCATAATTTTAACTCTCGTGAGATTAACTTGTGCGTCCATAATATACACATCGCTGACAGATTGATCAAAATGGGTAAAAGATAATTTGTCTGGAGCTTTAGACATAAACTTGTCGTAACTATCACTATTTTTGAATTGAACAAACATGCAATACTCTTCGTTATGGAGCTGTAAAGCTTGGATATCCTCAAATATGTTGGGAAAATGTACACATAACCAGGCATGTAATTCAGCCGGGCTAGGGCGTATCGTGCGTGTGGTTTTGTCAAAACCAAATTTTACACTATTCTTACGAAGTTCTTGCATGGTACCACTAACACTGGAGCCACAAAACACTACCAAAACTTGCAAACCCTGTTCAGTTATAGTAATGTCGAAAGAAAGGCGAAGCTCGCAAATACAATCACTATTCCCGGAGCTTAACTGTCAACGTCTACTCCCGGCAACAGCTAGTCAGCGAATCCAACCACTGAGCCACCGCGCCCCCACTTTTATGAGTGATATGAACTCAAGCCTTATGGCCGAGCTTTGTGGTGTCTACGATACCCAACTTTTTGTAACGCACACATAAGCAACCATTTTGGGATAATCTTAAAAGTGACAGTGGTAAAGCGAGATTGGTTCTTGTTTTTAAGTTAGAGGGGGTAAACAAGGAAACAGAAACCCGACTACATTAAAATGTGAATTTCAATGTACTACGTACTTTGTAATTTTGCGATTTTCATTAAGGAACTTCCAATATAGTAACAAATTCTATGTATTTTTCATAGTCAAATATACCTGGATGTAAGCACTGTTTTTATGCACAAAGTTTAAGCCACTTGAAGGGAAGTGTGAACATTTAGCTACGAAAATAGAGGCGCGGGACAAAGTAGTAGGTACACAATTGAGGGTCCAGCAATTACAGGAGTGCCCGTTTTCCTACAATTTAACACATCGTTGATCCTTTATTCTAACTTTTTTGGCTATAACCATGAGGTCCGCATGGGATGGAGAGGTCAAGAGGGCAATTGTCCTCTAGTATTTTGGAAAGAGCAATTTACTTGCTCACCCACCAGTTGTGGAATGCTTTCCTCTGGTACGCGGGGTCCTTGGTTCCATCCCCGGCCAAATAAAATTATGATGAACATGATTGTGTCCGTGGGTTTTCTCGGGGTATTGCCGTTTTCTTTTACATCTCATTCTACTGATTATTTCATTATCAATCACTTGTGTTAATGATCCGTCTCTCTTAGCCTAAAGGGAATAATCGTGGGACATTAAATGGAGAACGTTTATTTCGTGGGAAACGTTTATCTCACTTCATTTCACATTTCATTTTCGTTACATGCTTCTCAATTAATATAAACTTAATATATTTACTGTAGTTAATACAGTTATGCAACATATCTCATTAATAAGCGCTTTACATAAAATGTTGTGTACATCAAGATGTGTCTTTACTTGTGTGTCAGCGTTCTGGTCTCACCTAGGAAAAATCCTGCATTTGTGCTTATAACTGCAACCACTGTGAGAAAAACGCAAATTTTTCTTTCTCAATAGGCTGTAATCTTTGGAGAATTATGAAGAGTCACATACGTAACAGGTATGATGGTTGTAAATAAAGAAACAGTGCCTTCGAACTACCCTCCATATCTTGTCATCGGACGTGTTCACGCGTGTTGTTATCTAACAGTCGAATTCGTTACCGTAAACCTGAAACAATCTTTTGTAATCGTACAAGTTATACAGTGATATTGTATACGTTGGGTATTAGGGGAGGAAATCGAGAATGTTTCTTACACCAAAGTGGATATTCATTACATTTCTGTTGAGAAATGCATAGTTCCGGAGCTAGGGACAAGGTAAGTTATATCAGATAATCGTGTTTTCAAAACATACCCACATGGAAATCATGCAAAAACTCTTCCTGTTTTCTGACAATGAGGTAAAAAGAAATCTTATTTTGTACTTTGCTGAAAAACGACTCGTTAGAGGTAAATGAGGTCACAAATGTTATGCTGAATAAACAGGGCAGTATCTTGGAATCTGATGAACGCAACGTAGATATGTCCATGGCTGCGTAACTATGTATTTCTATTGAAACTATACATTTATATTCCTATTTCTGCGAGGTCCATCTTAATATTGTCCTTCCATCTACACCTAGGTCTTCTTAACAGTCTTTTGTCAATTGGGTTTCCAGTTAATTTTCTGAAAGCATATCTACTTTCTTCTATTCTGGCTACATGCCCTGCCAACCTGAGCCTCCCAGACTGAAATACCCTAACAATGTTAGATTAACCGTATAAATGATATATAGTTCCTGGATTTGAAGTTTGAAGGTTCTCATTGAATGGCCCTAATAGGATTTTCATATAGTACCACGGCAGTTGATGAAATACTCATTTTATTTCTTTGTAAAAACTGTCTATTATATCGTTACCTTTATCTTCGGCTGTGTCATACACTTTTAGAACAATAATATCGCCCTGAAAGGTAATGAAAGAAAACCATTCTTAACGAATTCAACACGTTTAATTGCTGATACTTTTCGTTTGTGAGCGAAACATTTTGTTCCTAGTCAGTAATTTTTATTTGCTTCCCCATTAAAAATAAAATGTACAGTTCTCGGGATTCCAGTGTTTCCATTCCTTTCTGTCTAACTTCCTAAGCATCTGCCACGTATATCTCATGTATCTCTAGCTCCATTTTACGGATTTTAATTCACCTTCCCTATGAAGACTTTCCATATTCCATGTTCCAAATTCCATGTTCTTTTTTTTTTCAAGTTATCAATCGTGGTTCGAGGCTTCTGTACTGCTAAATCAGTACTCGTGCCAGGGATTGAATCCAGGTCTCTCATTTTCTTGAAGAGAGGCAAGTTTTTAATGACTCATTAAAATCACTTCAAATTTTAATCGGAAATTGATCTGGTTCTTCTACAGCAAAAGTACTGACATTATTATTTGACCATAAGAAAACATCAAAACTAATCGAGTGCTGGCATTTTCGTTGAAAGAACTTTGCATATTATAATACTCGATTAAATCAGTGCTTGAAATTTGTAAAAGTGTTATATTAAATTGACCTAATAGTGGATGACATCTTAACAAACCAATAGTTAGTATAAGATTGCTTTAGTAAAGCAAAATGCTGTGTCTGATAAAGAAATTGTTGTAGTACCAAAACGTTACATTGTACACTTAATTTTGAAAGACTTTGGTTTACCAAATCTTTTCATGACAACTCTGTCCTTGTGTTCATCCGTGTGGGAGAGAAAAATAACCTCAAGCACGCCTTGATAGGTCACCATCAATTTTGTCCAGGATCCAGATGGTCAAAAGTAAAGAATTGTGTTCATTAACTAACTACCTCTATGGTCTATGAATTCCGGAAGTTAAATGCCAAGTTCACAAAAGCTTTCCATTGACTTCTAATTTTAGTTAACTGGATCCAGTTTCTACTTTATATTCCTATTTCTGCGAGATCTATCTTAATGTTCTCCTCCCATCGGCGCCTAGGTCTTCCTAATGGTCGTTCTCCAATTCTAGTTGCAGTTAAAACTTTGAAAGCGTTCCTATTTTCTTCCATTCTGGCTACACGACCTACCTACCTGAGTCTCCTAGACTTGACGACCCTAAGCATGTTAGATAAACGGTATAAATTATGCATTTCCTCATTATGAAGTTTCCCTTACTCACCATTCCCGTTCATTCCGAATATTCGTCTCGAAATCCTGTTCTCAAATACCCTCAGTCTACGTTCTTCCCTCAGTGTAGCCGACTATGTTTCCAACCTTACAAAACAACAAGCATGATTATCGTTTTGTATATTTTAAGCTTCAAATTCCACGACAGAATTCGCGACGACATAAGTTTTTGAACTGGATAATGACACGAATTTTCTGCTTGTGATCGACATTTAATTTCTTCGTGAATATAGTTTTCGTCTGTTAATATTCATCCTACTGAAAGTATCCACTTTATCAAAAGTATTATTTGATACTTTAACTCATCCATGATTTCACATATTGCAATCCCGACAAACATCCATGTATTTCCTTTTCTCTATGTCCCTTCAAACATTTAAGAAGACCCCTGCATTTCTTTTGTTATTATCCTATCATTTCCTATTAAATTTAAATCATCAACTTACTCCACAACCTGGTGAATACCATTCAGATCTAGGCCTTGGTTGCTATCCTTGATTTTCCTTATAGCGTACTTCAGGACAAAGTTGAATAATAATGGCGACAACACATCTCCTTGTTTGTTTCAGGTCACATTCGACGTTAAAGCTCGTCCACAAGAATTTCCCTATCCAGACTTTACTTTGGAATACATTTAAACATATCTTAATTAACCTAACTAGCTTTCTCGTAACTAGGCTATTACTAACCTAACTAGGCTATGTGATAAAAATATATAAAAACACGAACACTAAACTGTTTCAACATGGCTCAGTGGTAGAGCGTTCACCTCTGGTGCTTGGGGTTTCGGGTTCAAACCCTGCTCCTACCAAGTGAACTTTGTGCTGGACAAGCACCGTGTGCGTGGGTTTTTCTGGGTTCTCCCGTTTCCCCCACTTTCTCCATTCCACCATTTCATTCATCTCTCATCATCGCCGTCTCCTTTAGCCTAACCGGCATAACCGTGGGACTTAAAAATTTCATTTCACACTAACTGTATCTATGAAACTTAAACCCATTCTCTGATAGAGAATTCCACTCCATTCCATTCCACTTCTTCAGAGAATGGTTGGAAGTCTGAAGAAGACACAGTTAGTGTGTTGAAACTGTTACGCGTTTTATATATGTATATATTTTTAGAACATAAGTTTGCTCTGTGTGTTGTTGAGTTAGTTTGACAATGTAGAAACAAGATCTGATAGAATAACTAATTGTATGTACCCTTTTCTAACCTGTATCAATTAAGTATAGTTCTCTGTTTACCACACAAGAGTGCACTGAATCATGAAATAAAATTATTACAACTCACTCAAGCAACCTAGTAATTTCTCTCCGTTCTTTTCAAAGTCTAGTAAAACGGTTATACTTAATTTCAGGTAATATGCTAAAGAAATGAGATCCCATCTTACAGTTAGTGATGTGTATCTAAAGAACAGAACTGAAAATTATTTGTTTCCACGCAAGACTCATCTCATTTTATGATTAGGATCGCTTCATTTCAATTCTCCATTTGCTTTTTTCACTTAGCAATTGGGAGAAAAAAAAAGACGGGACGCGTAAGTATTAGAGGGAAGAAGAAGAAGCAGAAGAAGTGTTAATTATTGCTAATGGACTCCTCCTGTGTGCACTGGACTTAACTAAACAGTTGAGCGGAATGACAAGGCAAATATCTCGTTATTTGCAAATGCTCGAACAAGCAATTTAGGGAAGTAGAAGAGGTTGCAGCCAATGATTGTTTCATTGATCCTCTTTCAAAACATTTGTAGGCGTTTCCTTTCTCTATTTGCTTCTTCATAAATGCTTATATTTCGTAACAAACCGTCTGTTTTCATTCTGTTGCAAGATTTCGCTGCTTGTAATAAGCTTCTCAGAAATTCTTTCATTTATTTATTTATTTATTTATTTTACGTTACTTACATTGTCGGTTTTCTTCATCGGTCTTCGAAAGACTATAACTCATTAAATGAAAGAATGAAAGATTAGCTGCTGAATTATGTTGAAACAATGTCTTTAATTTTTTATACATACGATCTCAACTAACGATGTTTAGATAATTACTGAAAAAAGTAACTGTACAAGCTCGACTAGAAATATTTAGCAAATTACTTGAAATAGTAACTCTATTATGTGCTCGATTAGAAATATGAAAAAAATTACTGTAAATAACTGGATGCGCCTACCCCATGTCGTAAACATCTTCAACACCTACCTAGTGGCCCACTTGCCGTTAAATGTCGATCGTCGATATAGTGACGCGTCGAAGGATATCCGCTAGAGTGCCACTGCCGGCAGGGTTTCGTTGAGTCGAAACAGATATCTATATTCGGGTTATTGAAGTTACCACCGCATATCAGCGAGAGCTTCATTTTAATCTAGCAGCTAGGATAGATCTGTTGCAAGTTTGAGAGCCAGAAGGTTTGTTTGTTTTATTGAGTTTTTCTATCTTTAGTGTTTAAAAGAAATTGGTCAGATGTTCTGAATCATGGTCATTATTGCGCAATGGCCGCCATCTTCAGTAGTCCTTTCGTATTCCTACAGTTTTGTTAAATACATCTAGCTCAAGCTGTAATTGTCGCAAAGTTACCAATTATACCTTGTTCGATTTGCAATAGTATAGACTTTTAGCTGAGGTATTTCACTTGTCAGTAGTACACAATAGAGAGAAGTAAAGAAGGGAAATATTGGGAATTTCTCTTAAAACTTTCCCTTTTACCGACGTTTTGCCATTGTTATATGCCATCGATGGATTCCAGGCGAGAAAGAAAAATTAGGTCCATTTTCTGTAATGTGATGAATATATATATATATATATATATATATATATATATATATATATATATATATAGAAAGTTTTGACTTGATTGACTCACTAGCAGAGCAGTAAGTAATACAATATTTTGTATTTTATAATTTTCGTCACTTTAATGGAAGTAGTTTTGTCACATAGAAGGACCTCCAGTTCAGAGTGTAGCAGCACTCGATTTTCGAGTAAATCGATTTGTATATTTTTGATTCTGTTTTAATGTTTATGTCATAAAAATCATTTATTAAGGTTACGGGAATTAAATGTTGAGTATGAGAGTATAATGCAAGCTGCACAATGTTGCTAATGTTTGTGTCAGCAGTTTGTTGTAAATAAATGTGAATAAGAATGTCTTCGTTGAGAGTCTGGCAATGTAGGAAGGAAATGTTGACAATGTGTCTATCCTCACATTAGCCAGATTCTATACATTGTATAAAGTGAATCTGTAAGATTTCACGAATTTCACGAAATTACGGATATGCGGAGGATTGCTTAGAATCGGGAAATCAGAGCGTGTCGAGGGTTGCAATTTTGAGTCTTGACACATGGAAGGAATTTGTCTCTCCATGTGAAAACGGTGTCGCACGTGCTGCAAGCAGACGACAAGCAGACGACGGAGGTTGGACAAAGCTCAACAAAACCAGAGGACGAGAGAGGTTTTGGATCAAGTCCTGGAAGTCCATAGAGGAGTCCTCAGGGTGCAGTTGATCGAGTCTATGATCAAGTCTTAGTGATCAGTCTTTGGTTCGAGTTCTTGGAGAACCAAGCTTTAGCCACGAGTCAGCCTGATGACAGGAGAAGGATATACTTCATATGCCACATCATTCTAACAACGTAGAACATCACGCCAAGAGTAGCAGTTGAGAGGAGCCATATTTCAATGCTCGTTATCGTCTTTCAACAGTAAGGAGATTCAGCGTAAAGGAGCCGAGTTCAACGCCAGAGCAACGTGGGAATTACACCAGAGTATCCAGGTATGTGTTGCACCGACTCAGGGCTCAAAAGGTCAATACTTGACCGTTTCTATACCCGTCTGGCAAATTATTCTTAATATCCGTCATTACTAGCGTTCTGAAATCTTACAGTAAACTCATAAGTCAAAGAAATACAGTGATATTAAATTTATGAAGTGGACGTATCTTTATTTGATTTATCCCCAATGAGAAACCTCTCGCAATTGAATATCAAAGTTTATCCCACTCATTCTAGATGGTGAGTGGAAGGCATCCAGTTGCACTCAACTTTGCATCCCCAATTAGGCTCTGAGTGGCTGGGTTGTCATGGTGTAGAGCTGGGTAAAGATCCTAAGTAAATTGATTCCCACCCTTCCCTCCCGTTCATGATGGAGATACTGTAAGACGTAATGTCATGGTAGCGATTCCAGTGCGATATTGAATTATGCGATTTCAGAAAATTAAAATTCCCTCCCTTCCCACCCATATTTTAGATGATATTACATTGTTAGTAAATAAAACCCACCCACCCCACCCTCGCTTCGATCAAGTATAACAGTAAGAACTAGTGACTGTTACGACCGAGTTCGATTCTCGGCTGTATTATAGTAATGTGTTTCAGTAGTATTTTTAAATGGAATAACGTATAACGTTCACGAAACGTAGTAATTTCATGGTGGTGTTTTTATTCAAGTATATAATAGTAGTGATAATTTATTATAAGTTTAGAGCGGTAATCATGAAAGAAAAGAAAAGTAGTGAAATAATTTTGTTGTTAAGTTTTGAATGCACAGAGCGAGATGCATGATTCACTCAGGATGTGCAGAGCGAACGACGATGGTGGCGCAAGCGCTTAAACACGAGTGTTGCCGATCAGAGACGACGGCACACGAACGTTCATTCTACGTCAAGATCCGCTCTAATTATTTGCTCCGTTTCAAGGTTACAAGCAGAGCAGGAAAAATAATAATAACAAAGCAGTTACAGTGCAATAGATGAAATAAAACCTATATTAGTCTTAGAAGTAAGCAATATAGTATTCAATTAGTAGATAATAACACTAAGAACTTACAATGTTGTCTTTAAAGAATAATCACAGGGTTCATTATCCTGTTCTTAAGGATAATGGGAAGCCCGCGACTATGTTCAGCAAGTCAAGGTATTATTCCTTAGATTTAGGTGTTTTAAAGTATTTTGCTGAATATAATCCGACCTACGACGATACGAAGGAACAGACGTTCAGAGATAACGTTCTGGGACGTAGATACAAGAATTATTACCTAATTGAATTTTCAGAAAAGAATGTTAGCGTAGACGATCTTGTAGAGTTAGGATTTAGGAGACACTTTTTGTCGATACTAACTGGTATATCGGAAACGAATACGTTGATACGCAATGCCGTATTTTTTGCGATTAAAGAAGATCAATTAAAATATAAGGTATGTGCTTTATTTACTAGTGGAGCCAGTCAGGAATTGGTAAATCAATGGCTAGATCGATTCAGAAATAAATTCATGTGTACTCAGGCAGTGAAAATCTCAGATTTTATTACTACCGTAGGTCAGTATGAAAGGCAAGCGAAAATTATAGTAGCTAGTGATAAATCATTACTAGATTTAGTGGCTTTTGCCTTATTCTTTAAAAAGCGAACACCATGGTTATCGGCTTAAAGATCAGGAAGAAGTAAAATAAGAGAATTGTATAGATATTATTATTATTATTAGATATATATAGGGTAAGGATAGATATATTCGTAATTATCAATGTTTTAAATATTTATTTAGGTTAATGATTTAATTTTAAGGATTTCATTTTAGTAATAGAGGAAATAAGTATATATGGAATTTATAGTAGCATTATTATTAATATTGAAAAAGTAAAAATCTGACTATCAATTTATTTTAGCGAATTATGTCTTTATGGCATATAATTTTAATGTAGTGACGTAAGAAATAGAATAAAAATAGGAAAAGACTATGAAGAAAGAGAGAAAAAGAGAACACGAAAACATGAATGATTTTGTTATTAGTTTTGGTATTAGGAAATTAGACGTAAGAAGAGGCAAGAATGAAAAAAAAAAACAAGAAATGAATGATGCAATTGAAGTAGATTTAATCTAGACATAAGTTTAAAAATTAAGAAACCCTGTAAATTAGGCGAAACCTTTCATTAGGGGAAACTCTAATCAGGAAGGAAATCCCATTCTCTTCGAGTTGAATTGGGCGATTACCAAACGTCGATGAGAATATTTTATTTATTGAGCCACATAAGTCTTCCGTGATTGTTGAAAAGAGACACAGGAGTTGACTTGTACATCACGTGTAAAGCGGTGAAAATTTTTTTGGTGGAGATATCCTTCATTTTTAGCCAGTCCCTTAGCGTAAGATTAAAATTAAGATAGTAATAGTTAGCGAGTAATTCATTCGATATCCTAGGAAAAGTAGGATAGTCAGAAGAGAAATAGATGTAGGTAGTGCATCTAAAAGATAGTAGAATCAGAATATAGTTATATTCTTCTAGTTATAATGTAAGAATTGTCTAGATTAATCTTTTCATTTGTGTTAGTTAGAAAGAAAGAGGAAAAGAGTTGGTTTTAGGAATGTGAGTATTGAGAAGAAGGAAATTTTAGTAGAAGATAGATTTAAAAAGTAGATAATTAAAGACGTTAGACGTAAAGGAATAAGCAGTTGTAGATTTATAACATAGACTAAAATTAATAATAAATGTGGATAGAAAGAAGAAGAGTGAAATAATAAATAATGAATAGTGTTTAATAAGTAAATAAGAGTAAGAAAATAGAAGTAAATAATGAATTTATAGAATAATGCATGCATCATTGAAGAATTATAGATGAATATTTATGCATATGTAGCGCTAAGAGTACTCTAAGAGAACATAAGTAGATGAATATATATGAATAAAGCGCAAGAATAGAGAGAAAAGAGAAATAGTATCGGGGATATGCAGAGGTTTTTCCTGCACAAGAGTAGCCCTGAACAGATGTAGTACGTATTTGAGTTGGAAATATGAAGCAGTTTTGAACTTTCTTCGAAAGAAATCCTTCTCACAAGCTATAGGCCCTGTTGGCATTGTTAAAATAATTTAATAATTTAATATTTTAATGTAGTAATAACTATGAAGAGTAATAAGTTAATAAATATATGATAAGAAGATTAATAGTAATTAATAATAAAATGAATTGTTGACCTAGTGAAATTGTTGTGGAAATGGCCATCCTAGACAACGGAATTAGGCAAATAAATAAGTAAATAATATAATAAATAAGTAGTCTATTGTTATGATCTAGGAAAATAAATAGTCACGTCTTCAATATTGAAAAAAAAAAGAATTACGTCACGATAGTCATATTAAATTCAAGTATGAAGAAAAATCAAGTTTTTAAAATTTGAAAACCTGTCAGATTTTTATAAAAACCATGTATATAGATAGTAATAAATGTGCTAGCTGTAGCCAAATTTTGATTGTGATGATACGGCAAGTCAGGCTGCCGTATGTAACAACCAAAGCCTTCAGGATTTTAAGGAAATGTAAAATCCATTATTTTCTCTGAATCGCAATCAATTTTTGTATGCAGTTAACAAGTGTTAGGGATAATAGGTTAGAATAGAATTTGTAGGTTAAGAATAAGTAAATATTCATAGTATTTAAATAAATATATTCGCGTGTAAATTTTATTTTGTACTTACCCATATAGATGATTAATCCAGTAAATAGTCCATTGTGTAATCCTTTGTAGTGTCCATAAAGTGAATTATATCCATTTAAGTATATATCACGTATTAACCAATAACATTTTATCACTTTTAAATATTTTTTCACTTTTAAGATTTAATCACATTTTAAATATTTTGATCGCAAACGGAAATGCCAGATTGGTGAAGTAAAGGTTGAGTACTAGCATGAGCTTTGAATATTGGTAACACTACTGCAGTGCATGAGATCCCGCACGAAATGCCGCAAGTAAATGTCAAGAATTGAAACAATTTTGGTGAATCCAATAAACATTCGGCACGGATAAGAATATTCACATACATCGTGCGACGTGGTGGTATTATAAAATATAGTGTTTTAAAACTAATAACGAAATAATTGCTAGTGAATATTAACACCCAGTGTTATCCGTACAAGAGTGACGCGCAAACAGAAAGGCAGGAAAAGGAAGTCAAGTTAACCTTGGTTGAAAAGTGTTGATCTTGCAGTTACCAAGCTGGAAGTATCTGCAGCATATCCAACGCCCTGCAGCAAGATTTTATTTCCGTTCATGCTAAAATGTCAGTGATTAAAATGTTAATGAAAATAAAACAATTATATTTTCAAGTTTTTACAGTGCTAATGTAAAATATTAACTAACTATGTTTTAACACTATGTTACAAGTTTTTGTTTTTAGATTTCCAATCATATAGCGGTGGAAATAAATGAAGTTGAACCAGTACTGATACGGCCAATAAATTCATTGGTTGGCACGTATGGACAGACAGAGTAGTGGAAACTTTTGGTAACATGAAACTCTAAAAGCGTTGCTGCGAAGAGAAGATTATTCAAGAGTACTTGTAAATGAGCATATATAATGTAGCAGCACTCGATTTTCGAGTAAATCGATTTGTATATTTTGATTCTATTTTAATGTTTATGTCATAAAAATTATTTATTAAGGTTACGGGAATTAAATGTTGAGTATGAGAGTATAATGCAAGCTGCACAATGTTGCTAATGTTTGTGTCAGCAGTTTGTTGTAAATAAATGTGAATAAGAATGTCTTCGTTGAGAGTCTGGCAATGTAGAAAGGAAATGTTGACAATGTGTCTATCCTCACATTAGCCAGATTCTATACATTGTATAAAGTGAATCTGTAAGATTTCACGAATTTCACGAAATTACGGATATGCGGAGGATTGCTTAGAATCGGGAAATCAGAGCGTGTCGAGGGTTGCAATTTTGAGTCTTGACACATGGAAGGAATTTGTCTCTCCATGTGAAAACGGTGTCGCACGTGCTGCAAGCAGACGACAAGCAGACGACGGAGGTTGGACAAAGCTCAACAAAACCAGAGGACGAGAGAGGTTTTGGATCAAGTCCTGGAAGTCCATAGAGGAGTCCTCAGGGTGCAGTTGATCGAGTCTATGATCAAGTCTTAGTGATCAGTCTTTGGTTCGAGTTCTTGGAGAACCAAGCTTTAGCCACGAGTCAGCCTGATGACAGGAGAAGGATATACTTCACATACCACATCATTCTAACAACGTAGAACATCACGCCAAGAGTAGCAATTAAGAGGAGCCATATTTCAATGCTCGTTATCGTCTGTCAACAGTAAGGAGATTCAGCGTAAAGGAGCCGAGTTCAACGCCAGAGCAACGAGGGAATTACACCAAAGTATCCAGGTATGTGTTGCACCGACTCAGGGCTCAAAGGCTCGATACTTGACCGTTCTATACCCGTCTGGCAAATTATTCTTAATATCCGTCATTACTAGCGTTCTGAAATCTTACAGTAAACTCATAAGTCAAAGAAATTCGGTGATATTAAATTAATGAAGTGGACGTATCTTTATTTGATTTATCCCCAATGAGAAACCTCTCGCAATTGAATATCAAAGTTCATCCCACTCATTCTAGATGGTGAGTGGAAGGCATCCAGTTACACTCAATTTTGCATCCCCAATTAGGCACTGAGTGGCTGGGTTGTCATGTTGGAGACGCTGGTGGCTTACGCCTTTCTATCGGTCTCAGTAAATGTGTAATTTAACTGGTAGTAAAATTAAAGCCCTCCCTTCCCTCCCATGGTAGGAGAAGCTTTGGGTTTCAGGCTCAGTAGATTTATATAATTAAAACCTCCCTTCCCACCCATATTTTAGATGATAGTTTATAACGTAACTAAAACCCAACCTTCCCACCCTTTCTTCGATGAAGTGTAATTTTAGGTATTGTGATCGTATTTTCTCGAATTAGGTTTAGGTATTAAGTTATAATGTGTTAATGGATATAGTGTGAATTTAAGGTTTTGCAATAAGAAAATTTATCTGACTCTCCCGACCAGTTAATTAAAGTAGCTCGAATATACGTGTTATAAGAATAAATAATTTTAAATAATTAATAAGTAAATGAGTAACGAAAGTATTCGTACTAGAGCACAAAAAGCGGCAAAAGAGTACAGGTCGGAAGCTTGTTTAATATTGCGACCTCGAGTAAGAAAAAGCAAGAAAGTGTAAAACCTAATTTGAAATTAGGACCAGTCGAGAATTTTCCGTCTAGTCCTATAGCAAAATCTTATACGGAAGATTTTACATCAATCTTTCCATTTGAAAGTAGCGTAATAGGTAATAAGCAGTCGAGTAGTTCAAAAGAAGATAAAATGGCGACAGGTGTAACATTTTATTCTGATGTAAACAAACTTCCGAAGTTTGACTTAAAGACAGATAATGATATAATTGGCTTCTTTGATGAGTTTGACGACGCGTGTCAAATGGCAGGCGTGAGTGAGGACAAAAGAAAAGAGCTGTTACCTAGTGTATTTAAAGGGAATGGTAGACAATGGATGAAAGTATTTTTAAAGAGAAGGAATGTTAGCGAAATTAGTTATAAGCAATTACAGAAAAGTATAATAGAGGAATTTACACGTACAAATGTAACATTAGGTATAGAGGAACGTATAAGAGAAAGGTTACATCTCGAGGATGAACCTATAATAAATTATGTGTACGATATGCTCGTTTTGTGCGAAAGATTAGACGCTAGCATGGATGACAAAAAGAAAATAGGGATAATCGTAGGTGGCCTTCAGCCATATTTCATGGAACGAGTAGGAACTAACTCGTATTCGACAATTGACAAATTTGTAGAAGATCTTCAGAAAGTAGAGAAGAATAAGTGCAAAGTAGAGAAACGCGTTAAACGGGAAAACGGAAAGGTTACTGTTAAGGACCTTCTCAAGAAAATGAGAGAACAAGTAGAAGAGGAGGATAGCGATGTGGAAATTGATAAGTTGCTGTTAAAGAAAGGGATTAAAAATAGGTAAGACGTAAAAATTAAGCAAGAACTACCAAGTATCACTCAGTTGGGTGAGCTAGAGAAGAAAATAGAGAAATTACAGTTAACATTAACGACTAAGTTTCAAGACCGGAATAGTAGAGAAGATAAAAACGATAGTGATTCGAAGCAACAGAAGAATAATAGTAGTAATTTTAGAGGAAATAGAAATTTTCGTAATGGAGGACGAAATTTTTACAAAAACAATGGAAATAGGAATTGGAATCGGGATAATAATAATAGTTATAATAGGAATAGAGGTTCTAGCGGATACAATAACAGAAGAGGATTTAGAAATAATTGGCGTGGTAAACGAGGTGGAAGGAAGACAAATTTTTGGCAACAACGAGGGAATAGTTGTTGTGCTAACGGTGTTAATGGTCCATCATGGTGCCAAAATCATAGTCAAGTAAATGGTCCAGTACAGTATGTTCCAGTGGAACCGAACCAGATAAATGGTACAACTTACTATCAGGCTACAAGTTCAAATAATTTAAACTAAGTCAAACTGTAAATGACAGAGGCGCATTTACAGGCGGTAAATCAAAAGTTAGAGAAATAGTAGCCTCTACGTTAACAGATAATAATATGCTCTATGTTCCGATAGAAGTAGATGGGAGAAGTCATAAGGCGTTGATTGATACAGGATCGCAGATATCCATTGTAAATGAAAAGCTAGTCCCACCTAGTGCGAAGGTAATCCCTAGACCAACACGTATTCGTGGAATAACACAGAATGTGTTAGTAGTAAATAAGATCGCTGTGATTAGATTTAAAATGGCCGGACAGACATTTCATTTGGAATTTCGCGTAGTGAAGGATTTTCCGTATCAAGTTTTGATCGGGAATGATTTTCTACAGAGTCAGAGTTGCCAAATAAATTACGGTCAGAATAAATTGACATTGCAGAGATTTGGAAAGCCAAGATTAAGGAAAGGGGAAGAACAGGAATCAGTGACTGTGTCTGATAATGCAGCTTTAGGAATAAAACATTGTATTAGACCAAGATGGGTACTAGGTCATAAGGTACGATTGTTACCTAGGACTAAGACTACTGTGGAAGTAAATTTGGTTAATTCTTGGAATAACAGGGAATACTTGTTAGAGCCGGACAGAAAGATAGAAGCCCAATACAATGTGTTGATCCCGCGAGCACTTTTATCGGCTGAGAATAATAAGATCGAAATTATTAATCCATCCAATAGAGCAATTTTATTAAGACCAAATGTAACGCTAGGAAAAGCTGAAGAATGTGTAGATGAAGAACAATTGAAGAACGAAGGATTATCAAACGAGGATATAGATAGTATTTTAACATCCCGTAGGAATTTTGATAAATCTCGATTGAAATTTGGGACCGAAACGAAACCGGAAATTAGGAAGCGAATTGAGAGTTTATGCTATGATTTTGCGGATGTTTTTGCATGGCAGGATGACGAATTAGGCCAAGTAAAACATTTTGAGCACCACATCGAGTTAGAAACGAAAGTACCATTTAGACGACACCAATATCGTATTCCTATAGCGTTAAGAGATAAAGTTAAGGAACAAATTAACATTTTGTTAAGACAAGGAATAATTGAAGAAAGTGCAAGCGCTTATAACTCTCCGATGTTGTTTATACAAAAGCCGTCAGGGGGTATTCGAGCAGTTCTCGACTGTCGATTTTTGAACAAATGCGTAAAATTGCACAGCATTGCGCTGCCTCCGATCCATCAAATTTTAACTTGCATGGGAGGACATAAGTATTTTAGTATTTTGGATGTAAAATCAGCTTACCATCAAGTGCCTATTTCTGAGGAGTCACGGGAGTATACCGCATTCAATATACCAGGCGTAGGAGCCTATCAGTATCGAGTTCTTCCGATGGGATACTTACAATCAGCCGCGAAATATACAAAAATAATGGCGATGACCTTGGCAAATGTGAATCCAGAGTCAGTTTCCTATTATATGGATGATGTATTTTTATATACGAATAATCAGGAGAAAATGGTAGACGTACTACAATCAGTTTTTAAAAGATTGAGACATTACGGACTCAAACTATCTGTAGAGAAATGTCAGTTCATAGAAAGGAAAATTTTGGCTCTCGGACACATTGTCAGTGACGCAGGATATGAGGTTAGCCCGAAGATAATTCAGGCAATAAAAGCATGTAAGGCCCCGAATAATGTAAAGCAGTTAAAATCTTTTCTTGGTCTAACGAATTACGTTAGAAAATTCTGTAAGGACTATGCCAAAATCACATCAGCGTTTCAACCAATTTTGAAAAAGGGTCACAAGTTCGAGTGGAATGTATCACACCAGCAGGCATTCGATCAATTAAAATCAGCGTTAATGAATGCACCATTATTAGCTCCGTTTAGGGAAGATTTGGACACAAGAGTGTACACTGACGCATCGACTAGTTCGATTGGTGGAGTTTTAATGCAAAAACAGGCTAATGGTGAATGGACACCAGTAGCGTATTACAGTCGCGTGTTACGTCCACAAGAGAAGACCAGACACATAGTGGAGTTAGAAATATTGGCAGTGATAAGTTCATTAAGAGCATTTAATTATTACTTGTTCAATAAAGAATTTGAGCTGTACACGGATTGTAAGGCATTAAAGTATTTGCAAACGTCACCTAAATTAGCTCCGAAACTGGTGAGATGGAGTTTAGACTTAGCTCAGTATAAGTACACACCGGTGCATTGTCCTGGAGAAAAGAATCCTAGTGATATTTTGTCCAGGAATACCGACATTGAACCAACAGTGGAGGATGTTGAGTTAGAAACGTTGAAAGTGAATTCCGAAGATCTTCAAGTTAATTTGACCTTTGACAAGGACATTGATGTTGGCGAGTTACAGAGAAAAGATTCATTTTTCGGACCGATTATGCATGCAATTGAACACCCAGAGGATGCTGATGTAAAGGCCGAAAAACAAGCTCGATGGTATACGGTAAAGGACAATAGGCTTTATAGAACACAACGAATGGCAGGCGGTACAAAGTTATTATTATGTATTCCTTATGCATTAAGAGAACAGGTATTCAAGAACCTACATTGTTCGGTGTATGGTGGCGGACATTTTTCTTACACGAAATGTTATAAACGTGCACTAAAGTTAATATATTTTCCGAACATGAAGAAATTCTTCATGGAGAAGATAGGTGAATGCATAAGTTGCCAGATACAGAAAAGAAAGACAGGAAGAGTACCATTTCACGCGCAGACGTACCCCTCTTATGCTCCATTCCAGTCAGTTGTGATGGATGAGGTTGGTCCTTTCAAATTGTCTCGTAACAATAGAAATAAATACATTATAGTATTTGTAGATAATGCAACTAGATTTGTTATCGCTAGAGCGGTACCCGCAGTAACGGCAGAGATCGTTGCGCAGGTAATATTCGAAGATCTGATTACGAAACATGGGGTTCCATCTCAGATCCATCTGGATAGGCTATCATCTCATCGTAGCAAAATCTTGGAGGAAATGTCAGAGAAATTTGGAATGCAATTGCATTTTGCGAATACAAGCGCCCATTATTCGATAGGAAGTGCAGAGAGGGCCATTGGCTCATTACAGCAAGTAATGAAGCATTACATTGACAAGGATTTTTCAAACTGGGACGAGATCTTGCCAAGTTTGATATTTACTATTAATACGCAAGTGCATGATGGTACTGGTTTTTAGCCATACTATCTATTGCATGGAGTCGAACCAAGAACGTTTCTTGAGTAGGACCTAGACATTCCTTGCGAATACGTCGACAATGAGGTGAGACTTCAGAGCATAAAAGAGGCACGACAACTAGCGTATAAAAATTTGCAGAGAAGATTTAGATCTGAGAAGAAGCAAATAGAGAAAAAGTTTGATCAACCGAGTTTTGAAATTGGTCAAAAAGTGTTAATTAGGGAAATGCCAAGAGCAGGTTTGCCCGCATGTTTTGGTAACCGTTACAATACAAAAGGGGTAATTGTGGACAAGATAAACAATAATTCATACAAAGTACAGTATGAAACAAAAAATGGTGAAAAGAAGAGTGACACTATAGACTTAAGACGATTAAAATTATTTGTAGAAAGTAAAAATGGTGAAAAGTTGGGTGACACAGATCAAACATCAGATGGTGATGAATAAAGTTGGATTTGGTGAAAAAAAATTTTCAACATAGGGTCTAATGTAACTATGGTACAAATTGGGTCTACCGATGAAGTGTCAGAAAGGGGGCACTTTCTCAACCAAACCCTAAACCCGAGATTGGAGGAAATGCTAATCTCCATCAGGAAATTTCCCGAATCGATAGACACTTTTTGGATTATAGTTACTAGAGTTGTGAATAAATAATAAATGTATGGAATGTAAAATTAAATTAAATAATTAAAATCAGTTGACACCTAGAAAGTAAAATAAAATATAAAATACATAGGAATAAATAAATTGTTGACAGTAGGCTAAAACACAAATAAATAAATAAATGAATAGTAACAGGAAATTAATATTAGGTTTTACTAATTCCAGAATTTTATTCGAGACTGAAAAGGAAACATTAGAATATGGAAACAACAATGTGGGTGATCTATATAAAGTTGATAGTTATGGTTCATTTTGGAAAATCAGACGATCATCATCAAGTAACTATGAAGGACGTAGGGATAGCCCTAACGCAAGATTCGTTGGCAGTTCATGCGTCAAATATGGTTTATACAACTATTCGATTACATGTTAATTTTCACGAAGCTGTGCTGATGCACAAAGTGTGTAGTGAATCATATGATATTTTAGAAGAGTACGCAGAAAGGGAAAGACAATTTAGAATTAATATAATAAATTCAATACCATGTCAATTTGTATTCAAAATGGTAGTTCTAAATGTATGGAGTCAACAAGGACTAAACGTTCAATTTGGTCTATGCTATTAGGATTTGGGTCTATAGGTTTGTCAACCTATAACCTAATACACACACAACAGTTGTCGACATCGATTCAAAAATTATCTGAACACGAAAATGTATTGGCTGAAGAAATTCACAAGTTAAAAATATCGCATAATGAGGAAATTTCAATAATGCATGGCTTGGTAGTTAAGGTACATCATGTTCTTCAGAATGTAAGGAGTAAACTGCAAGAGATGTATTGCTACTTGCAGCAAGCTCAAAGGAAAATTTTGACTAATCTATTTTCGCATTTAGCTAGAGAAAGAGTGAATAAAATATTCAATGACATACTTAGCAACCAATTATCCTATCATATTTTGTCGAATTTAGATGTGAACAAATTTATAAATAGTCATGATATTTTGAAGCATTCAATTTATCGTTCTGATATAGGAATGTTCTATCAAGTATCATCGATTTACTTAATGAAATATGACTATAATGAAAACAACATCGACTTATTACTAAAAACGCCTATTGTTTATGAAAATACTGTATCAAAAATGTTTAATGTAATTTCAATGGGTTATTTGACGAGCAATTTTCGAACGTATTACAAGTTACCGGAAGTGGTATACTTAGCTAATGGAATATATCACACACTAGATCGATCGAAATGTGAATTCAAGAGTTTCTTGTATTTTTGCGAGCAGATATCACTAGATGATGCAGCTAAATGTTTGAACAACATTGTGTTCAATGGATCGCTAAGTGGTTGTGAACAACAAACAGAGAAATACCTAGGCAAGGTAGTGTACAAATATACTCATGCTGCAGTATTATACTCATCATTGGTAGAAGGATATGTGACTAAGCTAAGTAAACATCACGAAGTTACATCGACGAAGGTAAATTTTGGGAATAATTGTTCGTACTTCATTGATTACAGTTTATTTGATAACCTAATTTTTGGAGAATTGGCGATTCCAACAAGAAAAGTAATAAGCGTAAATAATAAGCATCTAAGGTTGATAGGGAATTGGACGCTAAAGGAATTAAATTTTAGTATACACCATGAGGAACTCAACAATCTAGCAGAAAATTTATTAAAACTGAAAGTGGATACCACTGTACCACTACTAATAATTAGAACGAATTACATAATGTATGTAATAGCAGCCATCATATTAGTATTAATTGGTTCAGTCATTGCATTAATAACGTTGTACTGCAGACTGTCTAAATCGATAAGAAAATATAAAGTAGAAAACAATGAACCATAATAATCATAATAATAATAATAATAATAATAACAACAATAATAATAATAACATTTTTTAGTATAATATTGTATATAAATTGTTTGAATATTCCGTGAACTAGAACGAGAAAAGTCTAGAAAAGTTTGTAAACAATAGAATTAAGTATCGGTAATTTTGAAAAAAAATGAAGTCGAGTGTAAACAAACATGTAAATGTGTCAAAAGTGTTCAAATCATGCATTCCATACTCACCAAACAGCCATCACCAATAGTAAACACCATCACCACATGAAGGTATGAAGTCAAGTAAACAAAGTCTATAGTCTATGATAGTCTATAATAGGTCATACTACCCAAACCGGATAGGTTGTATTGTAATACGGTGTACCAAATGATGTCCCATTTCCGTATAAAGTATGAACGAAATGAAGAAAATAGTGAAATAAGGATAGAAATAGATGAGAATAGATAACCTAGATGAATCTAGGATAGTAACATCAATCAAGGATAGATAAAGTCAAAAACATTTAAATATTCAAGAAGGGATAAGGAAAATAAATGTAGAAAGTAATAATATTAGTAATAATAACAATAGAAATAGTTAATAATAGATAAGAATAGACGAAATAGTAATAGGTTACTATTATGGTAATAGTACATAGTGTATATGCATAATTACTACAAGTATTTCTATAAATAGCGAATAATGAATTTTATATTGTATGTACATGGTGAATTAAAGGGTTAAAAGATGCAAATAAGCATAGATAAAGCTAGAAATAATTCACAAATAGTGTTAAAGAATGTTTAGTGTATGTAGTAATAACGTATTTACTCATTATTTTTAAAGTCCGAAAATTTTTGTAAGTTTTAGAAAAGAAAAGAAAAGAAAATAATATATTTTATTATAATTAGTAATAATCAATCAATATTGATTGAAAAGAATCATTAGAATTATTAATTTTATTGTGGAATGTAATTTGGAAACGATACGAGCAATGCTCACATATTATTCAGTATGGATTTGCGTCAAACAGCTTTTTGCTCTGAGCAGCAAGAGGTAAGAATGAGAAGTGAGACCCCGCGAGAGAGTATCTCCGCGAGAGGCTACGTTAGTCTCCACTCCAGGTCTCAAGCAGATGGAAATGCGAATGATCCCGAGTGAATTCGAACGAACACGAACGAGTCACTCTATCCCGCCTCACTGTAGTCCCCGTAAGCTTGAGGTAGCATCCCAGTCCGAGCGTAAATCTATGTAATATGTTTTTAGAAATTCTAGAAAAATTAGTATTTAATAAAATTAACAATATTTAACCACGTAGATGATTAAAATAAAGTTTAAATTACATAAATACGTATGAAATAAGTACTAAAAGCTTAAATATAGAGAGATATAGCGAGTATAATTTAATGCTATATTTATGGTAGAAAAAGAGTGAAAACACGAGTTTTTAAGTGTGAAACATAGTCTCCAAGTTATGGTTAGAAGGACTTCACACATAGCTAAAGTTTTAACGGTCATGCACAAGAATTACTAGGAAAGTAACAAGGGTGCTCGACACAGAAAGAACAAAATAAGACTGCTTCAAAAAGATGCGACGTTTTAGGACGCAAAAAGTGTAGGCAGACACAAGATAGGAGTTTTAATTATTTAATTAACTATAATAAATGTAATTTTCTACGAGTTTTAAGTAGGCCTATCCCGACTTTATCTATTTCTCGTCTATTTCAGATAATATCCAAAAACGAAGGAAATGGACATCAATACAATATTGTTATTAATATCGGCGTTAATTTTAGGAAGTGTATTAGTTGTAATAGTAGTTATCACATGTTATATTTTGTTAAGATTAAATAGGATAGAGAGAAAATATGAAAATAGTGTAAGAAATAGTAAAAATAATGTAAGATCAAACATAGATTTAGAAGTAAATGGTAGAGATGAGTCTGAGACTTACGCACTTTCCCAAGTATCACCAATTTACGCCACAATTTTAAATAAGAGCAAATCTACACTAAAAACTATCCCACAAAGCACTGATATCACTATTTTTAAGAATTTGCCAGATTGTAGTATAGCGGATTGTAGTAAGAGCACTGAAACTGAGCGGGAAAACACACACTTGTACCACATCACTACAGAAGGTGAGAAACACACTAATACATCAATGGGACACTATGAATCCACGAAAACCGACGTTTTCATCGAAAATTCCGACAAACACGGGAAAACTGAGTGCCCGAAAAACATGAAAAGTGAATATTTTTATCCGTGCGACGTGGTGGTATTATAAAATACAGTGTTTTAAAACTAATAACGAAATAATTGCTAGTGAATATTAACACCCAGTGTTATCCGTACAAGAGTGACGCGTAAACAGAAGGGCAGGAAAAGGAAGTCAAGTTAACCTTGGTTGAAAAGTGTTGATCTTGCAGTTACCAAGCTGGAAGTATCCGCAGCATATCCAACGCCCTGCAGCAAAATTTTATTTCCGTTCATGCTAAAATGTCAGTGATTAAAATTTTTGATGAAAATAAAACAATTATATTTTCAAGTTTTTACAGTGCTAATGTAAAAATATTAACTAACTATGTTTTAACACTATGTTACCAGTTTTTGTTTTTAGATTTCCAATCACATAGCGGTGGAAATAAATGAAGTTGAACCAGTACTGATACGGCCAATAAATTCATTGGTTGGCACGTATGGACAGACAGAGTAGTGGAAACTTTTGGTAACATGAAACTCTAAAAGCGTTGTTGCGAAGAGAAGATTATTCAAGAGTACTTGTAAACGAGCATATATAATTATGCACAACCATTTTTGAGCAAATGTGATGAGCAAGTATTTCATCGAAAACTCACTAGATGTCGTGAGCATATACTTTGCCAAATTACATTTGAAGTTTTTGTATTTTATAATTATAGGAATTAAGAAAATATTAAAGATTCAAATATATATATATATATATATATATATATATATATATATATATATATATATATATATATTAATAATTTTAGGTGAAGGAATATTAATTACTGTTTATATAACTATTTTGCACAATTATACATATGTTATTTAATTTCAAATTTATATTTATCCTTCAATATTGATTCAGTTTATATGATGTACAGGGTGTTTATGGAAAATCGCCCTCTTACGAGGTCTATCTTGGATTGCGAGGCAACCAAGTTTTTAAGGGGGGCCATGTAGCAGCACTCGATTTTCGAGTAAATCGGTTTGTATATTTTGATTCTATTTTAATGTTTATGTCATAAAAATCATTTATTAAGGTTACGGGAATTAAATGTTGAGTATGAGAGTATAATACAAGCTGCACAATGTTGCTAATGTTTGTGTCAGCAGTTTGTTGTAAATAAATGTGAATAAGAATGTCTTCGTTGAGAGTCTGGCAATGTAGGAAGGAAATGTTGACAATGTGTCTATCCTCACATTAGCCAGATTCTATACATTGTATAAAGTGAATCTGTAAGATTTCACGAATTTCACGAAATTACGGATATGCGGAGAATTGCTTAGAATCGGGAAATCAGAGCGTGTCGAGGGTTGCAATTTTGAGTCTTGACACATGGAAGGAATTTGTCTCTCCATGTGAAAACGGTGTCGCACGTGCTGCAAGCAGACGACAAGCAGACGACGGAGGTTGGACAAAGCTCAACAAAACCAGAGGACGAGAGAGGTTTTGGATCAAGTCCTGGAAGTCCATAGAAGAGTCCTCAGGGTGCAGTTGATCGGGTCTATGATCAAGTCTTAGTGATCAGTCTTTGGTTCGAGTTCTTGGAGAACCAAGCTTTAGCCACGAGTCAGCCTGATGACAGGAGAAGGATATACTTCATATGCCACATCATTCTAACAACGTAGAACATCACGCCAAGAGTAGCAGTTGAGAGGAGCCATATTTCAATGCTCGTTATCGTCTTTCAACAGTAAGGAGATTCAGCGTAAAGGAGCCGAGTTCAACGCCAGAGCAACGTGGGAATTACACCAGAGTATCCAGGTATGTGTTGCACCGACTCAGGGCTCAAAGGCTCAATACTTGACCGTTTCTATACCCGTCTGGCAAATTATTCTTAATATCCGTCATTACTAGCGTTCTGAAATCTTACAGTAAACTCATAAGTCAAAGAAATACAGTGATATTAAATTTATGAAGTGGACGTATCTTTATTTGATTTATCCCCAATGAGAAACCTCTCGCAATTGAATATCAAAGTTTATCCCACTCATTCTAGATGGTGAGTGGAAGGCATCCAGTTACACTCAATTTTGCATCCCCAATTAGGCACTGAGTGGCTGGGTTGTCAATAATTATGCACAACCACTCTTGAGCAAATGTGATGAGCAAGTATTTCATCGAAAACTCACTAGATGTCGTGAGCATATACTTTGCCAAATTACATTTGAAGTTTTTGTATTTTATAATTATAGGAATTAAGAAAAATATTAAAGATTCAAATATATATATATTTTAATAAGGTTAGGAGAAGGAATATTAATTACTGTTTATATAACTATTCTGCACAATTATACATATGTTATTTAATTTCAAATTTATATTTATCTTTCAATATTGATTCAGTTATATGAGGTACAGGGTGTTTATGGAAAATCGCCCTCTTACGAGGTCTATCTTGGATTGCGAGGCAACCAAGTTTTTAAGGGGGGCCATGTAGCAGCACTCGATTTTCGAGTAAATCGATTTGTATATTTTTGATTCTGTTTTAATGTTTATGTCATAAAAATCATTTATTAAGGTTACGGGAATTAAATGTTGAGTATGAGAGTATAATGCAAGCTGCACAATGTTGCTAATGTTTGTGTCAGCAGTTTGTTGTAAATAAATGTGAATAAGAATGTCTTCGTTGAGAGTCTGGCAATGTAGGAAGGAAATGTTGACAATGTGTCTATCCTCACATTAGCCAGATTCTATACATTGTATAAAGTGAATCTGTAAGATTTCACGAATTTCACGAAATTACGGATATGCGGAGGATTGCTTAGAATCGGGAAATCAGAGCGTGTCGTGGATTGCAATTTTGAGTCTTGACACATGGAAGGAATTTGTCTCTCCATGTGAAAACGGTGTCGCACGTGCTGCAAGCAGACGACAAGCAGACGACGGAGGTTGGACAAAGCTCAACAAAACCAGAGGACGAGAGAGGTTTTGGATCAAGTCCTGGAAGTCCATAGAGGAGTTCTCAGGGTGCAGTTGATCGAGTCTATGATCAAGTCTTAGTGATCAGTCTTTGGTTCGAGTTCTTGGAGAACCAAGCTTTAGCCACGAGTCAGCCTAATGACAGGAGAAGGATATACTTCATATACCACATCATTCTAACAACGTAGAACATCACGCCAAGAGTAGCAGTTGAGAGGAGCCATATTTCAATGCTCGTTATCGTCTTTCAACAGTAAGGAGATTCAGCATAAAGGAGCCGAATTCAACGCCAGAGCAACGTGGGAATTACACCAGAGTATCCAGGTATGTGTTGCACCGACTCAGGGCTCAAAAGGTCAATACTTGACCGTTTCTATACCCGTCTGGCAAATTATTCTTAATATCCGTCATTACTAGCGTTCTGAAATCTTACAGTAAACTCATAAGTCAAAGAAATACAGTGATATTAAATTCATGAAGTGGACGTATCTTTATTTGATTTATCCCCAATGAGAAACCTCTCGCAATTGAATATCAAAGTTTATCCCACTCATTCTAGATGGTGAGTGGAAGGCATCCAGTTGCACTTAACTTTGCATCCCCAATTAGGCACTGAGTGGCTGGGTTGTCAAGAGTGTAACTCCCGCAGATATACAAGTAATATTTCGTTTTATAATTAGTTTGATTAGATGTAATCTATGTTAAATAAATATAAAATAGGTATAAAGGAAATAAATATAAAATTCACACGAAATATTTTCCTGGATATTTTCCCTTAATGAGATGAAACATTAAAAAGAAGCAGTGGAACTACATGCCACTTTGATCTTAGAAATTCCCTAAACATTAATACTCAATGTTTAATTCATAAATGAAAGCTTAAAAAAATTCGTTAATATTTCATATTATATATTAATAACTAAGAAATGTGCTCCAAATTTGATATCAAGTGATATTTTCAAACAACAATGTGTTATTCTCCTTATAAATAACAGTGCACAATTGTCTGATAAACTGAAATTTTCATCCCACATTTACACACACATATTCTTTACCTTACATTTACAGGATGGGCAATACGGTATTTGTTTCATGTCTTGGACATCCAAGAAGAAACAAATTGAGGAGGTCTCAAATATCCAGTTGTTATTATTGGCGTAAGGGATCCTGCTTCTTTTGTGTAACCATGCTCTAGTGAACTCAGTGGTTCTGTTTCATCCAGTAGTCATCCATATGTAGCACTGAAGATATGCACGCTATATATGAAAGATTATCGTTGATGATGTCAAACATAGTTGAGGAAAGTGGATAGCTTTTGCTTTGTTTTATTGTTGAAATCATACCATCTCACACTTTGTTTTCGATGAACAAAGTACCTTTTTGATAAAAAGCTCAGCATTTTGAAACATCCCTTCATCCAAGGGAGCAACCCTAAAATTGATCAATAGTGTTCCTGATGTCGTTGCCATTTTAAGTGCCATAAGTTTTGTTTCAACCTTACTTATGGCAACCAGTTAGACTGTGAACAGCAGGAAGAATATATCAAAGTGTGTCGTCCACTTTATCCATCATTTTGTGAAGTAGTATGTACCTCATAGATGGCCGTGTGTCTTTGACAATCCACAGTTCTTTCAGGCAACATTTTTGATAACTCTTTTTGAAATGGTATAGTCGCGAAATAATAACCTCTGTATCTACTGAGGCAATCATAACTCTTTCAATAGAATCAGTTTCGACCATGTGTTGGATGTGTTTCATGATTCTATTATCAGCTTCGCCAAATTCACAGTAAAGATCTGGTACTAAACTAACAGATCCTTCCGTTAATTCCGACATAGCTTTGGTTTATGTTTCTGACCTCCTCCCAAATACAAAGATTTTGCGCAATTTACTTGATCAACGATCTATTCAATGAAGAGTTCCTGTAAACGTGCTTTGTTCTGGCTTGAACCCAAAAGAGTGTCCATGTTGACAGGAAGGGGTACATTTGGGTTACTAGAAATTACATCAATACGATCAACATTTTTTGTCACTTCAGCCGCTCTCAGTCTTTGATACTTTTATCTTGATACATATCAAACACGATGTCAGTGCGCAACAACATTCGGAGAGTTTTAAAATCATCTTCCACACGTAGCCAAAGTTGTCTCCAAACGTTTCACACATAAGCCTTTTGACATAGACTTCTCGCGTATACATCATAAAGACAATCACCATTGTTAGTCTCGTTCCCTGCGTTAGTAGGTGAGTAACTATATCATTCTTATTTCCAAAGTGTTTTCCAAGTTCTTTGCTGAGTTGTGCTTGATCTGTTTCCTTTAAGAACCCATCATCTGTTAGCTAATACGATGTAGATATAAGCTCGTATTTTAGTACTATCTCAATATATTGAAATTTCTTGAACATGCTATTTCTATGAACCGAATACCATTGTTTGTTTCTTGGAGCGCCGTCTCAGTTGCAGATGCGCCTTTCTTTGTCTTTGGAAATTTTTTTATGTATGGGATTTAGAATATCTTTGGATTTTTCAACCAGCCTTTCTTGAACGAAGTTTTTATAGTTAGTATCTTTCTCTTGCATACAGAGTAAATATTTAACTATTATTTGATCAATTTTTGTTCCGGTTATAATGTTAGACATTCCACAACTATAAACTTTCTAGAAGGGATTTCTCTCTCAACTACTGGAGTTAACATCTCTGAAATATTCTGCTACTCGTGAATTGTTAAAAAAAATTCGAAAACTCGTGATGAAGACTATATTCATCGTCTCCATTAAGGCCACAAAACTGTCTCAAAAATTGTGTTATTATTCCTCATGCTTGACAAAATGCTGTTTTGTCACGGCTCCTTTTCCTCTTGTTACTCCGATCATACCTCCAAATCCCTTGACTGGTTTATTGTAGTGTTGCTCTAGTGCTTGATCCAATGCAATGCTGCTAAATCTATTGTTAGTATGTGGAACTGTGAAATGACCGTTCTCAAACTCATCATGTATCAGGGGATGTTCTTGTTCTAGTTTTAAGCAATCATGGTAATATAGAGTACAGCACCGTGTATAATTTGTTCTGTCAAATGAGAAGAAAAGTGACAAAAGCTCTCTTATGCTGCACACGTGCAAGTCCCACTTATTTTCTCTGTCCGCTCGAATTAAATCTCGGAGAAGAGGAGCCAGTGCTGTGTCCACTTTCCTTCAGACAATTTTTACACGTTTACAGACAATATTATACTGTCCTTATAAGTGACTCTAGGCATAAGACAAAATCAAAATGTTAAAAGAAATGTTTTAACCTAACATACTGTTCTGTGTGTACTAGCTCAACAGAAATTTCAATTTATGTTTACTTGGTATATTTCTGCTCTCTTTAGAAATGACAGCTTTTATTTTGGTCCGTATAAAGAAATTAATTTGTTCCATTACTGTTTTTATAACGTCCAATATCCTTGACAAAAAAAAATCAGTAAATCTAAACAATCATCAGCTTCACAGAAAATCGATATGTACAATTTTACTTTCCTGTTTAAAATTTAATCCTTTTCTAATGCTAAATGTGCTAATCAGTGCTTTATTTGTAGAGGGGAAGAGGATTTTACGTAATTACTGCTTTCCCAGGGTGGAAAGAGTAAAAGAGATTTTTATATGAAACATTCATGAAAAAAGGCAGTACTTGTTACCTCCTCAGTTGGTCTTCCATTTCCGGCGGGAGCTCATGTGATTCGGATTCCACGTTAATCAGTATGTTATGTCTCATATAGCCTCACTGCTGAAAGGGACATTAAACGGTACAATGAAACGAAATCTTTAAGTTTTACGTCTCACGGTTATTTCGGCTAAGCTAAACAAGACAGTGGTGATGAAAAATGAATGAAAGAATGGAATGAAGAAACTGGGAGAACCCCGAGAAAACCCACGCACATGGTGTTGGTCAACTACAAAGTTTCCTTGGCGCAAGCTGAGATCGAATGCACCAGAGGTGAACGCTCTACCGAGACATTGCGGCATGGTTTAAACTCTATAAGTCTAACATGCAACACTTCCTAAGTATAACACTCCGATTTTGATAAAATTTAGCAGGTAAATACTACACATAAACGAATGCGTGTTTTTCATTTTCTGCGGAAAAACGGTTTTATGCCCAAAATCACCCACTCAAATGTTTGATTTTTGACACCCGAAAGGCAAAAGTGGGCCAAAAGTGAAGGAAATTGTGTATAGATATTCTAGACGTAAGATGAGGGAATACGTGATTTGAAAATAATACTAGTAATAATAATAATAATAATAATAATACTAATACTACTACTACTACTACTACTACTACTACTACTACTACTACTACTACTACTACTACTAATAATAATAATAATAATAATAATAATAATAATAATAATAATAATAATAATAATAATAATAAAACTGTTGGGTGGACCGAAGCGTTGGGTGGCGGAAAGTGTGGGCCGAAGCGAATGGAATTGTGTGTAGATATTATATATGTAAAACATGTAAAAATGTGTCCTCATCCGATTTCTTCAAATTTGTCACATCAACAGTAAGCGCAAACATTTTTTCGTATTTTAGAGTATTTCGGGAGACGCCTTTAACCCTTACAATGTTTTTCCGCATAAACAGAAATACGTATCGATTTATTTCCTATTTGCTGTTGATGTGCTAAATTAGAAGCAAATCGGATGCGGACAATTCGGAAACACGAGAGGCCTTATCTAACATATGCAATACCTACACAATTTCATTTGCTTCGGTCCACTTCTTCCTGCACTACTACGGTAAAAGTTATTTTTTTCGGAGGGCGCCTTGACCCCCAATACACTATTTGGGCCAAGGCCTCCTCCGAATTGCAGTTTTAATATTTCATAATCAACGGTTTAGAAGGTCTGTGCTCTGCCCAACTTTTTGAAAAGGAAAATACGAAACAGTATTCCCTCATTTTACGTCTACAATATCAGTGCACAGTTTCATTGATTTGGGTCCATTTCTTGCCTTTCAGCCGTCAACTTCCAAAATTTTGGGTGGGGGCTTTTTCTCCCTAAAATCGTTTTCAGGCAGTAAAAAAAACACATATTCATTTTTTGCGCTATTGTCACTACACAAAATTTCGTTGCAATTCTTCATGTCCTTTAGGGATTCTGACATACTATTATCAGCACTTTCGATATTTCGTAATAAAGGTTTGGGGTGGTCCATGCTCCACCCAACCGTTTTTTACAGGAAAATACGAAATACGTATTCCCTCATTTTACGTCTACAATTTCTGTGCACAATTTCATTCACTTCTGTCCACATCTTCTTGCCTTTCGGACGTCAACTTACAAACTTTTAGGCGAGGGTGGGGCTTTTGCCCCCTAAAACCGTCGTTCTGCAGAAAGTAAAAAAACACGTATTCGTTTATGTATAGTATCTACCTCCTAAATTTTATAAAAATCGGAGTGTTATACTTGGGATGTATTACATGTAAGTCAACTGGTCTTCCTCTTGAAAATTTCCAGTAAAATATCTTCCTCTATAATAAACCATATGCGCTTTCATATTCAGAAACCGGATTTACATTCAAATTCAAACCGAGATGTCTCGCACCAAAGACGAGGTTGTTATATATTTAAAAAAAAATCATTCGACATATTTGCTCCTTGGCTTTATATTTGGTTTGAAACTTCTACACCTGTATATCCTTTTATTACAACAGATTAGAAAAACATAATTTTAAAGATCCACTTCCAAAGCCCGATTCAAACCAAGAACAGTCATAGACTGTGTTCTTTATCCAAAATCTTCTATTGGTACATTTATGTCCGGAAATGAGTTGAGTTGATTTTGAGTTTAACGCCCCTTTCAGCAGGGAGGCTATTCATAAGAAATAGAAAAATTAGAAAACCTAACTATCACTGACTGTTAGTGTTGCGATTTAAATCCATATTGGAAAGTAGGAATGTTGTATTTGGAAACATTTTGTAAATTGACAAAATTATGAATTACACTTGCAACATTTTATGAGGAACACAAGCATTCTATATGTGTGTATGTCTTTATAGTCCCGGAACGATCAATTATCTCGCGAAATATACAGATCAGGGAAACAAAAACAATATGTGTTCAATAGTTTTAAAAAGGCTATCCAATGATACCAAACGCAACCCCTAAGCCTACCCCTTTCGGAGGTACGGGGAGTAACTTTAAAAATTTAAATATTAACCCACATTTCTTATTGCGTATTTGGATTCTCTAGAAAAAAAATGATCAATGATTTGACCCAGAATTAAAGACGAATAGTGCTTGAATCAACACACAAAAAAGTAAGCAAGAAAAAGTTATGAAAATATCGGTTATCATTTCCGTGGTTTCTGGTAAGATGGTTAGCGTACTATAGTTCGGCCTCAGATGTTTTGAGTTCGATTTCCGCGCAAGGCTACGTATTTATTTGTTTTCCCAAACAATCATTTTGTACATTTTAGCTTCAATAAGTACTTTATTCAAGTTACGCACAATACAAATTTCGATAATTGTTTTGCAAAGTAGCTTTACGAAGTGGTAATTAGTAATTGGGTTATTATGATTAGAGGTCATAGGGTTATTTACAACAAAAACAAACCATTTATGTTGCAGTTTGTTTTTTCTTAGAAATTAATAAGTTATTCATAAATACATTATTTTTTATTAAAGATAAAATTATGAACTTATTATTTGAGCAGAAAAAAGTACACATAAAATTGTTACTTGGTGCGGGAATTGAAATTAGGATCTCTGATCCGCAGGTCAATACTCTAACTATATGACCACACAACACGGGGCTACTAACCTACATTTTCATAACGTTTTGATTCCCCTTTTTTGCTTATGTAAGTGCTTATTCATGTGTTGTGCATACCCCTCCCCAAAACAAAACCGTAAATACGCCACTGTATATTGATTTCACTAGATATATTATGGTTACCGCTGTCGTGTAAAAAATGTTCTTTGCGCTTCGTGTATTTATCAGTGGCGAGCGTGACCTTTTGTGCGTAAGGTGTAGCTACTCGTCACTCTGCCACTTGATAACGCGTGCTATCATATATGCGGAGAGTCAGAAAATTTAATACAGGTTTTCTGACTATTGCCGTTTGTAATATTGACACTTTAAATAGGGCACTCTTACCTCGTAAAAGGTATCCTCGAAATTCATTTACCACAGTCTGCTTTCCCCTTGTCAGTAACTTCTGTTCCTATTCGGTTATACACGTTTTACAGTTATTTCCATTAACCTTGAACGACAGGGACACGAACACAGACACACTAAGAACGTATAAATTCCAAACTTTCTGACCCTGGAAATTGAACCCGAGACCAGGTCCACCAGAGACACACGTGCTAGCCACTAGACCACACAGGCAGATTGTGAAGTCAGCGTGTTTTAATAGTTCTACGGGAAATGCTCTAGATATGCACTTGTAATACATTGAGTGAATTATTCGAGAGACAAAGCATTTTACATTGAATCCTTTTCTTGTTTCGTTTTTATTGTATTTATTCTTTGTATTTTTCGTACAGCGCATGAGAAATGAAATACATTTTTTTACTACGATTTCCAGAAATACTATTTTAACTGATCATAAAACAGAAATCTGTCGGTGAAGTAATATGGGGTAATGTGTGGTATTCTATTTTTATACCGAGTTCCTTCGTGGCTAAGCGTTTAGTGTACGCACCTTTGACGTAATAGACCCAGTTTGATTCCCAGTATGAGCTCATGTGGTTCGTATTCCACGCTAATCCGTAGGTAAACGTCTCATACAGCCTCGCTGCTTAAAGGCACGTTAAACTCAACATTATTTTTATACCAGCAATAGGAGCAATTGGTAGACGATACCATCCTGCTGAAAACATTCATTAATTTCTTTGGCACATATTAGAAAGCATCGGACATTTTGCGACATTAATTATAAAAGCTTCGAGAAAAAGAAGCTTTATGAATATTAAGTCGCTTCAAGCGTTCAAATCGCTTTATAAAGATCCAGATTATGAATTACAATATATTTTTACGTCGTAAGTAAAAATACAAGTACATATTGTTTTTTATCTCTCTCATATACTCTCTCTCTCTCCCCCCCCTCTCTCTCTCTCACGCTTTTTCTCTACACATACACCTGTATATTCCAATAGGTATCAGGAACATGAATAATTTTCATTTTAGATGTGTGGTTTAAGATTGGTATTTAAATCAGAAATCTGTTCCCATTATAACAATGTAAACGTTCCTCATTTTAGCGTCTTCGTATGCAAATGATGGATATTGTGAATAAACGTGACTGACAAGGAGAAAGCAGACTTTGGTAAATGAACTTCGGGTCCATTTTTTGCAAAATGATAGTGCACATTTAAAATATTCGAATTGAAAATTGGGAGAGCACAATGCCCTTATATAGCAGAGAAAAAGCATCGTAAAGTTTTTGCCTCGTTGCATATAAATATTTTGTACGTTGCGCAAGATTATGAAGCGACTGCGTGGCAGAATCAGTTGCATCTGTGACTTACGTGCTAAGGGTATTGGGTTCGATTAACGCTAGAGTCAACCTTTGATTTTTTGCTTCAATCAATAAAGTAGTCACTTGTAGCTACAAGTAAAATGTTAATTCACCACATGTATATAATGAATTAAAGCAATAGAAATATTAAAATCAGTTGTTAAATCTTTCAATGTTCCATGTTAACTACTATCCATTTCATAAAGATAGGCCCCTGACTTCGTGGTGCTGCCATGACGTTCAGTCAAAACTTATATTGCATTGTAGTACCTCGTTGGAATTGCTGGAATGTTGTCTTTTCAATACTTAAGACATAAAAATTTTCTTTGTACTATGTAGTGAGAAAAAAAATAAAAATTAATGAGAAAGTGCGTATTTTTTCGTACTTTTTTGGAAGATCAATGTTTATAGGACTATATCTTAGAAAAGAGATCACGTGAAATAATTTCCTGTGTACAATATGTAGAGGAATCCATTAACTGTAAGTTGTGAGAAGTTCAATTTTCATCACTTGATACTTTTTGTGTAATTAAAACAAATGTAGGACGCTCTGATCTCCTTTACCATGGCAGGTAGAGAAACGTACATAACACTGTTCGAAAATTTGGAAGTCTAGTGTTTCAAATATTTGAAACTATTAACAAAAAAGGTTTAGTTGGTAGAGTATTTACTTTTTAAAAAAAATTTTTACTTTAACATATTCTCTGCGTTAAGCTGTGAGCCATTTTGCAGCCCAATCTTTAAATTCCCCGCGCTTATATGAAGATACAGCATACAGTAAGTGGAAGTGCGGCACCGCTGTCGTACAGTGTTGTCGCGTTCAGGAAGCCTGTAGCGCCCCACAGAGCACATCACAGCCAGTGGACGTACATATTAAATCCAGAACGTCCAGTTTTAGTACATTGACTTATGCGTAACATCCAGTGGTTGTCCATATTACGTTCGGCAATGGATATCCATATTCTGAACTTGAGTGGACGGTCCATTGGATGTCCATATGACGTTCAGAAGTGAATATCCATTTTCTGGACCTCAGTGGATGGTCCATTGGATGTCAATATTTAATTCACAAATGAAACGTCCACGGACCTACATTATTTGGATAAAAAAGGGACGAACGGAAAACAACATTCAATTGTTAGTGACGGCGCATGCGCAGATCCTTGTACAGTGCACTCTCAGCGGGTTTGAATTAAATGGTTGATTAAGGTTGTTGAATTTAAGTAATTTATTTACGAAGACCTTTTTGTGTTGGAGTGAAACAGAAAGATAGAATAGGAACTGCGAAAAAGGTAAGATATGATGAGTGATTTGTTTATATAGATTTATTCCGGTGCACCATTTATTATACAACTGAAAGTTTTGTGTATGTGTACAAAAGTAAGTCATTATCAATTATAAAGCAATTTTTAATTAAGAAGGAACAATTCAGGACGTGGATAACTTCGCTATTACGTCGACATGCCATTTCAAATCTTATATTCGGGTGTATTATAATAGGCTGGGGTAACGTAGATGGGCACATGGGAATTGGTAATGTATATATATATCTGTGAATTCGGATGGTGAAGGGTGTAATCACACCCTCATATAAGATACTAGTGAGATTCATTCCTTGTGTACCAAAGCTCAGGAGTCAATTCGACATTACTCGAGAAGACGGTTCAACCAAATTTTGACAGATTTCTTACATTCCCAGGTTACATTAGAGTTTTGTATTTATTTTAGCCCACCATGCACAAAATGAGGAGCTCCATTACTACTTGCAGATTGACTTCAGGAGCGCTCAGTATGGGTTACTACTGTATCGCAGGACCAATTTTAGAAAATTTACCAGATAAATTGAAGGGTTTCTTTTGGTTCGTGAGTAAAAGTAAGTTGAGGGTGATAGTTACCAAAATACTTGTCGTTAGTTATTTTTGATATTGTAAGCTACACTATATATATGGGGGGCGGAAGGGAAAGGTTCTAGATTACTGGTCCACCATGCAGATATGTTTCTTTCTGTACTAAAGAGTATACATTTAACTTATACAGTATTGCCGAGCGAGCGTTAGCGAGTGAAGGCGGGTCAGAGCCCCGCAGGGCACGTTGTTTTCTGTCTATTACTGCTCAATGGGAAGAGGGGCCAGTAATCTAGAACCTTGCCGGGCGGAAGGGGCTATTTGGCGGTATATTTGTTATGAATTTTGGGAAAGGCAGTGCGTAAATGACAAGGTTGTGTCATATCGTGATTGAGTTTTATGAAGTTATACAAAAATGAGTGTCAGTTGTCGAAATTGTGTGAAAGGCATGGTCTACTAAACAGGCAAAAAGTTTATTGTGACTAGTGTAAACAAATTGAAGCTACAGAAAAGAAGAGGAACATTTAACCAAACCTAATCGAGTATAATCTAATTTAGTACATTTTGGTACTTTTTTGGATTGCATGTAGTACCTCCCCCAAAGCTGTGCAACACATAAGGCGTGCATTTTATGAAATGAACTGTTAGATGAAATTGTTTTCCCACCATCCTCGATTATGCGTATACTCATCGCCGCTGACGCGTCGCTCCCTACGGACGCTGTTTCTGCTCTCCTCTTTTGACTCGGTTAGATGGCATTCGTGCTTTTTACTGGCCACGTAGCACAAATTAGTCAGTGTTTTATGGACTAGCTTTTATGCCATACGTTCACATCGTATTTCGAACATTAATCATTATCAAGTGAGCCAGGGCCAATATCTAGTATTTTGGGTGAGAAACTAAATAATATTCCTTTCTTATTTTCGTATTCTGGCAATACAGCAGTAATACCATAAGTATAAATACATTGCGGATGTGAGCTTCTCCGTGGCTAAGCAGTTGGCGTGCGAGACCCGAGTTCGATTACCGGCGAGAGCTCAGGTGCTTCGGATTCCACGTTAATCAGTAAGTTTACGTCTTATATAGCCTTACTGATGAACGGGACGTTAAACTCAACAACAACGACATTGCGGATACCGGTTCTGAAAAACTGGCCTGAGCCTAATAAAAAAAAATTACGTGTGTGTGGCATAAAGCCTACAATGCATGATGATGTACCAACTTGTGCTAGGTGACCAATAAAAAGCAAGAATGCTATATTCCCTAGGTTAGGCCTAGTTTGTTTCAGAGTATAATGAGAGTTCTTGGACATTTTACACTTCTAGTTATCGCTTAAAAGCTCTTCTCGCATCATTTCTCGTCTGCTCAGAGGAATAGGGTGAACATGTATTCGCCAAGAGGTGCTTAGTCTCTACCGAAGTTGCATACAGCACAAGCCAGTAATGTGTATCGTTAGATTTAAATAAGGAGAAGAAAAGTAAAAAAGAAATAATTTAAAGATGAACCCTCCCTCTGGCCACAATCGACAATAGCACAAGTTCCTTGAGTCCACCTCTTTTCCTTCTTTTACCTTTCTTCTCTTCACCTGCTTCCCCTTCCCCCTTCTAATCACTTATACTCCGTCGTTTCGTAAATGAATGAAAATAATATTTTTGAGTTTTACGTCCCACGATTATACCTTTTACGCTAAATGAGACGGTGGTGATGATAAGAAATGAATTAAATGGTGGAATGAAGAAAGTGGGAGGAAATGGGAGAGACCCCGAGGAAACCCACGCACATGGTGTTTGTCCACCACAAAGTTCACTTGGCGGGAACAGTGTTTGAACCCGGGGCCATATGCACCAGAGGTGAACGCTCTACCACTGAGCCATCGTTTCGTAAAGTGAGAATTCTTCAAGTCAACTGAAGGCATTATTTTATAGTGAAGATACGCTTTCACAATACGATATACTAAAAACTTTTAGATGCAGTGTTTATTTACTTAAACATATCTGCAGATATTGTAATATAAGTACTGAAAATACTGCACAATAAAAACTGAAGATGCTGGATCATAGACACTCAGATGAAAGTAGTCGCCAAATTGTGTATTTCTATGTACTTGTTTTTTATTTTATTTTAATTTTTTTATTTTTATTTATTTTTTCCCCCGGAGTTATTCTCCGTTCTGCCTGAAACGCTCCCGCATTTCAATACTTCAGTGTGTAACTTATCGTTACAATGATTAGAGAGAGAGAGAGAGAGAGAGAGAGAGAGAGAAACTCTTTTCGTAACCTCTCCCTTTTCCGTATAGATTATTTTTATCGTGTATTTAAGTATCAGCGCTTTGCCAAGAAACAGAAATGTCAGTTAATAAATAAACGTAAAAGGTCTATAGCATCAATTTTTTTTGGGGGGATCATAATAGTAAAGTTTATTATTTACAGTATCATTTATATTTATTAATTTGAAATACTTACTAGCAAATGCTAGCAGTGATATTTTTTTCTTCGTCACATCTGCCACAGGTGGATAGAAGAAATGTCATTGGTTAAAGATTTTAGCTCTCAGATTTCTAGAAGCTGGGAGTAGGAGATGTAGAAGCGTCTTTTCTTCGAATATCGGGGTTGGATTAACACGTACAATGTAACTATAGATTTTCAGTTTTAAAGATTCGGCGTAAAAAGTATATCAACCAGATGAGATTGAGTGGAAATTAGTCGCAATTCGGCGTGTAAGTGAAGACGAATAGCGTAATGACATCTATGCGTATTGATATCTTGCGAAACTTCATAAATACGTCCATATATTATTTAGTAACGTTATTATATTATATATTTACAATATTCCCAATAACGAGGAAGATTTAGTAAGGAAAAAGTAATACAGGTTAACACATTGTAGCATTTAGTACATTAGTGAAACATTAATAAATATCTCGACTGATCCAATTTATAATACCATATACCCGCTGGTTCGGAATTGAAATAGCATCTCAATTTAAAAAAAATCTCCTAGGTAATCAACCTGAACTTCATCAAAAGAATTTAAAAAATATATATTGACTTGGTTTATTCGAAGCGTAACTTTTCGGTATCGCAATTACTATATGGCTTGAGGAAAATAATTAAAAAAAAAACAAAAAGTAATCGCGAGTGACTCTGAACCAGTGAAAACTTTACAGCAGCAGCGTACCTGAAAACCTCCCAAAAATAAAAAAAGGAAGCCAAATAGTTAATATTATAGCACTTCACTCTTTCTCGTTCATACAATAAAAAAACTGGTTGGTGAATGCAAGAACATAGGAATTAAACAGATAAATTAATTTTTAGGAACAGTTTTAATTAGCATCAAAAAATTTTTAGATTTGAGTTACAATATACGATTAAATATATACTAACAATAACAATAGCTAACAATTACTAATCTTTCAACGATATATATAGTATCAGGAGTGAAAATCATTGTATTTAAATCAGTTTAATTTGGACTATAAAACCAAACATTTAATGACCAATAGAGAAATTATAAGCTTGAATTGCGAACACCTTTTCTTTGTTACAAATTTATTAAATTTAAATGTAATCGATGTGGAGAAATTTGGCTCAGAAGATTCAGTGTATACTTTAAGATTTTTTTTAACGTGTGCATTCAACACCCAGTGACTATTTCTACTGTTTCTAAGTAATAAAAAAAATAAATTAAGTACTTACCACTTCACATTTGGAAAATTAGAAACAGAAAAGGAGAGATTATTTTTTTTACCCCAAAGGCTCCAATCATCTGCTGGTTCCACAGTCTAAGACCTTGTCTTTCTTCTACTATAGTGCAACACGATTTAGCAATAAATTAATTATTTCAGTGCTTATTAATTTTTAAATGCCCTGTATAATCTTATTGCGTTAATTTTTCAGTTAAATAATTTCCTGTAATGTCTAAATTTAACGTAATTTCTGCCTCAATTCGATCAAACTGGTACTGTAATTTATTTCCCTACTCCTCTTGAAGCACCCTATGTAGTCTCGTTAAATTTATTCAATTAGAATTTACCATTTATTAAATTAGTTTTGACCTCTTTAACCACTACTCCTAGCGAAAACTACCTAATTCAATTTACACCCACTAACGTGTTTAGGCACTCTTCTACGTACTAGCACTACCATTCCACTACGTAGTTTAATTCCAATTTTTAAAAACTTAGAAGTAGAAAAGTCATTTAGAGATTACTTAATCTTTACAAGCTCACTTTTTTAAAAAAAATCTATTTTTTTTCTTTCTTTTTAATCTCACCTTTAGAAATTAATCTCACTATTAATTGTTAACTTTGTTAATTTCTAGCAACAAGACGGTATAAGAGGAGTCCTAACTTAACTTTGATTAAATTGAGACAGCCTACATAGCCTAACAATTTTGCAGTATCAAACTGAAGCAAACTGACGTTAAGTTACTTCTTCATACATTTTTTAAAAAGAAAAAAACACTCCACAATCACTACATTAGTTCACGGTATTTTATATTTTTGCACTGACAAGGAAAGAGAAAATGTAATACGAATTTCCCGACTGTAACCAAACACTGCTGCATGTACGTAATCTTCCACTTGTTCCCCGTATCGCCTTCAAACCAAGTGACGAGGCATAGCTAGCACGAGGCAACCGAAGCCACAAAAAGGGTGCGTGTCACTCACTATCTCGTCTTCCCGTGCTACGTCATTCAAACACACAGCTAACGAAAAGAAAAGGTGTTTCGCTTACAACTTCAAGCTTTTACAGAAATAAGAGCGAAAGAAAGAAAAACAAAACGAATCCCTTCCTACGTATTACAATTCTTTTTTTTAAAAAAATACTTTAATCAATTTCTTTCTCTGCCCTTTTTAAACAGTAAATTTACTTCACAACACCACAATTTAATATATATATATATATATATGTATATATATATGTATATATATATATATATATATATATATATATGTATATATATCATAAAAATAATGTAGCGTATTGGAAATCGCTACAAACACCACTGCCCCGAAAAATATAAAAAATACTACACGGAATTTTTTATATTTCAAATTTGCATATTGGAACAATTGAAAAGTCTTTCATTCGTTAGAAACTTTTCTTAAATTCATTATATAACATTTTATATCAATTGTCTTTTCGGCCGTTAAGTCTTCCTCGAGAAACATTTCACAATTATATAACAAACCATTTAATATTATTCCACTTTTAGATCTTCAGGCGAATTAGTAGTATTCTTCGTTCATCCTCCATGGATATGAATCAATGCCAAGCAAAGTAACATGTCTGAGTTTTTTGGAATTCCATTGGTAGAAGTCAATATCTGGTCAAGATTTCTAATCTTCATAGCATAAGTAGAAAAACAGCTGTTTACATCAATTTTAGTACATCAACAGATTTTCCTATAATTATACAAAAAAAGAATTTATAATACAAATAATTTCAAACAACTAATGAATAGCACCAATGAAAATGATTTATGAAAGATGAGATGATTATGGATATGAATGAATTGAAAAATTTAACATTTCTAACAATTCTATGTACTAATTCTAAATCTAATATCTAACCTAACAATCTAAATTAATCTAAATTAATCTCTATTCTATAGTTATCACTAATTACGTTGATGTTGTTTTGAAGGTTGAACCGCAATGAGTAAAATATTGAATCAGTTGTTCAGGCTTAACCTAGAATTCAATTTCTACGTGGAAAAAATTTCTTAACATCGGTAACATGACTACGTTTAACCTTTGATGGATCGCTTACATCTTCTAACAACAAAGAATTTGGAGTCAGAAACTTGACTATTTTAAACGGACCAACCCATTGGTACATTAACGATTTGGTAACTTTATCTTTCAACGAAGGCTTCTCATGATTTTTCTCTAATACACGGTTCCCAACGTCCAAATTTACTTCTCTTCTAGTTTGTTCAAACAATTTCCTCCTTTTCTCCCAGCTTTTTACCATATTTTCAAAGGCATTTTTCCACACGTCCTCTGAAGTTTCTCCACAAATATCAATCTCCATAACTTTCCATTTAATCTCCAAGGGGCTATTAACAATTCTTCCCAAAAATAATTCTGAAGGTACTGCACGCATACCTTCATGTTCACACATATTAAGGTTAAATTGAAGATCTCGTATTACACCACTCCACTGGTTTTGCCGTTCAGCGAAATACGATTTCATGGAGAATTTTAGCGTTTTGATGTAACGTTCCGCCACATTCGCCTCTGGGTGGTAAGGGCTAAGTTTAATGTGACGAATTCCCAAACTATACAAAAATTTTTGAAAGTAATTTTTTGGACGTAAAAACGGATGCATTATCACTTGACAGGGATTCAATGAATCCATAACGTGTGAATAAATCATATAATTTATCACTAATTATCTTAGATGACAATTTTCTCAGCCTTTCGAGCATACAAAACCTACTACAATTGTCGATCACTATTAACAAATAAGAAAATCCGTTGGAAGCCGGAAGAGGTCCTAAGCAGTCCGCCATCCAGTTCGAATTAATCCTAGTAACGACACTTGAACCAAGACGACCCATTTTCTTGGAATTCGATGGTTTAGATTTCTGACACTCTGGACAAGATTTCACGTACTCCTTGACATAATCTACTATCCCAGTCCATGTAAATCGTTTCATAATCTTCTGTATCGTCTTGTATATCCCAGAATGCCCTCCTGTGAGATACTGAAGGTGATAGTACTCCACTAGGTTCCTTTGAAGGTCCTTTGGAACAATGATCTTCCACTCATTCCTTTTGGCTTTAGTTTTCTTCAACAAGAATCCACTTCTAATTTGCATATCCACAATATTCTCACCTCCTTCGATCCTATTAATGTAATCGCTTAGCTCGGGGTCCTTACGCTGCAACTCAGTCAAAGGTTCACTCAAGAATGGTAGTTTCCAAAGGTTAACTAGAACGAAATCTTTCCTCTCGGATTTTTCTTCAAGTTTTGGTTCAACTTCAAAATTGAAACTATCATATTGTCTAGACAGAAAGTCAGCGACCTTATTTTCGTTTGTTTTTAGATGGTGGATCTTAAAAGAAAATTGAGACAACTGTTCTATTAAAGACCCATATTTTAACAACCTTTCTGAATTATTGATTATCCAACTCAAGGCTTTATTGTCTGTATAAAGGTCAAACTCTTTAAACAGATAATGTTTAAATCGGACAATGGTTTTTACTAAGCTTAAAAACTCAAGCTCATATATAGAACGATGTCTATCAGCTTCACTTAATCTCTTAGAAAAAAATCCAACTGGACGAAGTTCATTGCTATCATCTCTTTGAGAAATTACCCCTCCTAATCCTCGACTTGAGGCATCAACATGGATCACGAACCGTTTATTAAGATCTGGAACCTTTAGAACTAACTCTTCTGCAAAAAGTCTTTTAATTTCTTCGAAGGCAAACTGCTGGGCTTCACCCCACACACACTTCTTTTTAGTTGACCTCAATTCTGAAATAGGAGCAGCTACTTCCTGAAACCCAGGAACGAAACGAGAGTAGAGAGTTAAAATTCCACAAAAACGCTGAACTCCTCTACGAGTCTTCGGTACAGGTAAATTTAGAATGGCTTCAATCCTTTTGGGGTCCATAATAATGTTCTCACCATCTACAATAAATCCAAGATATTTAATTCTTTTTCGAAAAAAGAAGGATTTCTCTGGCGAGAGCGTGAGACCATTTTCCCTAAGGCGATCAAGCACCAAAGTTATGGCTTTCATATGCTCTTCTTTCGTGCGATTTGCTATTAAAATGTCATCAAAATAAATAAATATACCATGGTCTTCTAAATCTCCAAGGACATCTTTCATACAACGAGCCAGAATACTTGACCCAAGCTTTATACCTGCAGGCAATTTCTTATATTGATAAGTTCCAATGGGTGTGACAATAGTAGTCAAGTCCCTGCTCTGTTTTTCAACCTCAATTTGGAAATAAGCATTCCGTAAATAACAGATTGACATATAAGAACATCCCGCAAGGTTTCCCAAGCATTCTTCCATGTTTCGAGTGGGATACACATAGTCAGATAACATACTGTTAAGTTTAACGTAATTGGCAACTAATCTGTGCGAACCATCACGATTCCTAACCAAGAAACACGAGCTACCAAAATTAGAATGATCTACTTCTTCTAAAACATCTTGAGCAACAAGTTCTTTTATTACATTTTCAAATATCTGACGCCTTTCCCTGGGAATGGGAAAAGGCTTATCCTTAAAGTAACCAGATTCTCGAAGATAAAGCTTACACTGAAATTTTTTTATAACAGCCCACTCTCTCAGTCACAACATCCGGGTAGGAACGTTTTAACGATTGAACAAATTCCAAAATATCCGAATCAGTCCAAAATTCACTTTCGTCCATTGAAGTTTTAACATCACTGGATTCAACCATATTCGATCTTTCGTTTTTGTCCCTCGGCAATTCTTCCTCAGTGTGCTCTTCAATTACAATGTCACTGGAACTACTCATTCCTAACTGCCTTTTAAGTTCCGCAAAACGATGAGAAAACTCTTCTTCTAAGGACACAGACCACTGGTCTTCACTCCCATTAACTGAATCTATACGGTCGACACCCTTATTTCCTTGATTTACAAAGCTCTCCGTCATCCAACAAGTCTCATCTAATCTAGCTGTCCCACGTGACTTCACATTCTCAAACGCTGAAGAAGAGTCCAATTCACACTGAACAGAAACATCTACTTTCTTCATACATCTATGTGAAATCCGGTTCTTATTTTCAGTTAGATAAATACACACAGGTTTTCCGTCAGCACGATCTGGTTTCTCTCCCGGTAAGTCTTTTTCTCTTCGATTAGGTTTCTCTCCTGGTATATGCTGCCTATCATTTTCAAAAAAGTCAGTCAATGATGACATTTTACGTAATATTAGATATCTATTACTGTCTCTAAAACAAATTCTATTCCTAGACACATCCAGGATAGCCCTCGTTGATTTTAAAAAAGGCGTTCCCAAAATAACATCACACGGAATCTCAGCAATTTCGAAGAGGCTTATGTCGAATCGCAGTACACCAAAATTTACTTCCACAGTCACCATGCGGGGTTCAGTTCTACTAGAACACATCATGGAGTTAATCGCAATTGAGTCTGTTTTCCTACAACTATATTTAGATTCATCCAACAATGAAACTAAACGAGAACTAATAAGATTTATAGTGCTTCCAGAATCTATACAACACGGTACAGTAACTCCTGCTATTGTTGCTAGGACAAAGGTAGCCGAACTGTCATCCATACTTGCCGGAACCTCTAGTTTCTTATCAGACATAGGTTTATTCACTCTTAAACACCTTCCGTTTCCTCCCGAATTGCCATGAGTGAGAGAAGTAGGGTTTCCTTTATTAGTAAATCTCCCATCGTTCGTCGAATATTTCTTATTTTTTCCAGAAAAGGTAGAAGTTACAATTTGTTTCGGATTAAAATGTTTATTATCATTTGATTTACCATAATTAACTTTTTGCTTACCAAGTTGTACATCTTTCAATTTCCCACAAATTTCCTCAACACGCGAAGTTTCAGTAGAATTTTCTGAAAGTCTGCCTTTTTTAAATAATGAACCCATATAATTATAATCTCCCTTAGTAACAAGGCAAGACCTAACATTTTTTCCTTTAAACGAAGTTAAGTTTTCATACTCTCTTTTAGAATGCTTATATCTATCGAAGTTTTCTACCATACCCTTCATTTGCTGAACATTTTCTGGTATTTGATAAGAAAAACACTGAAACCTATATTCTGGGTTCATCCCATGCAAAAACAGATTTACAATATCCTTTTCACTATCACTAAACCCAAGAACTTTAGCTGAGTTATAAACAGAATCAATATATTCAATTACATTCTCCGTCTGTTTCATATGACGAAATACTCTGGTAGCAATAAGGTGACCACGCACTGTCATCGATATGAATCTACCCCTAATCGTTTGCCTAAGATCTTCCCAAGACTTATTATGTGCTAATCCATCCATAATTTCAGCATATAACATTCCCGAAGTCTTGACCGACACTCGCAGGGGATATTTGTAATTCACAACTAACTCATTCAATATTACCATCATGTCAAAAACCCTATAACTATCAGTTCCATCAGTTGGTTGTACCTTACTAAGTTTCGAATCAACAATAGAACTTATTTTCCCAAAGACATATTTATTAATCAAAGGATCTAGTGAATTTTCTGAAATTCCACAACAAGGTTGAGTACAAGTTATATTTTTACCCTCTCTGGCATTAAATAACAGATCACTGAATTTTTAGAGTCTGGGATAGTTTCACCCTGAATATTCGATAAATCCTCACATTTACTTTCCTTTTTTATTTTTTCATTTATGGAACTTGTTCGCCCAACTTTCCTAACCGTATTTTCCGATTCAATATTACGACTCAATCTTTTATCCAACCCATAATATAGATGACTAGAAACTCCCTTAACTTCAGTTTCTAAGTCCGAAATTCCCTTGTGGAAACCATACATTTCTGAGAAATTTGGCTGAGAGGTTGATCTTGGATTTACATATTTAACCGAATCGCAAAATTCATTAATAGTTTCCCTGAAATATTTTGATTGGGCTTTACGATCATTATTACTATCAGAATCCGAATCACTTTCTTCTTTCTTATTCAAAATTGTGATCTCAACTCACCACTGCGTAAATGAGGAGACTGTGCCTCCAAACTACTAGGCAACAAATTATCAAACTGTACAAAGTCTGTAGAAAAACGCGTTTGATCCCTATTTTCAAGTATATCATTAGCATTATGCTCAACCACTTCAACATTCCTCCGCCCAGGACTACGTTCACCACTAAGAAATTGTATTTCCGAAAACGGGTCCAATTCTAAACTCAAATAATTTGTTTCGCCAGAGTGGTCGGAAAATGCCATCTCTAATATTTTCACAATTTAAAAAAAAAAATTCAACGAAATGCAACACATAGTAATTTTAAGAATTATTTCTACTACTACCAATACAAATATTTCCAAATACTATCAAGCTACCCAACTTTCATTCACTCGCACAACCACTCAAAATATTCACAAAATATAATAAATATATCATACAAATCAAGTCGTAACAAATTTGGGTTTTATTTTCTTTATTGAATTACAATTTAGCAATCGGCCCCAATTTTCACTGATAAGGTCACTCACTTATGGAGGTTTCTTCAATTTTTAATCTTCCACGGACTACCTTAAAGGGATACTTATTCAAATAAATTTCATAATACTGAATATAACACTATGATCAAATCCTGAACAACTAACATCTATTCCATTTCCATATTTATCCGAAAGCAAGTTTAAAAAAAATAAAAAATAATTTTAATTTCTCGTTCAATATTCTACTCATCCAGTCTATCCTTACACTAATTAACAGTAATTTTATCCATTTTGAAAATTTTAAATCAGTAATGCTTATTATTACGTTGCAACAAGGGGGCCTATTATTATTACTAATTACAATAGCCCAACCTCCAAAACGTCAACAACGGACTTGGTTTGAATTTAATGTTGTAGCATTTAGTACATTAGTGAAACATTAATAAATATCTCGACTGATCCAATTTATAATACCATATACCCGCTGGTTCGGAATTGAAATAGCATCTCAATTTAAAAAAAAAATCTCCTAGGTAATCAACCTGAACTTCATCAAAAGAATTTAAAAAATATATATTGAATTGGTTTATTCGAAGCGTCACTTTTCGGTATCGCAATTACTATATGGCTTGAGGAAAATAATTAAAAAAAAAACAAAAAGTAATCGGGAGTGACTCTGAACCAGTGAAAACTTTACAGCAGCAGCGTACCTGAAAACCTCCCAAAAATAAAAAAAGGAAGCCAAATAGTTAATATTATAGCACTTCACTCTTTCTCGTTCATATAATAAAAAAAACTGGTTGGTGAATGCAAGAACATAGGAATTAAACAGATAAATTAATTTTTAGGAACAGTTTTAATTAGCATCAAAAAATTTTTAGATTTGAGTTACAATATACGATTAAATATATACTAACAATAACAATAGCTAACAATTACTAATCTTTCAACGATATATATAGTATCAGGAGTGAAAATCATTGTATTTAAATCAGTTTAATTTGGACTATAAAACCAAACATTTAATGACCAATAGAGAAATTATAAGCTTGAATTGCGAACACCTTTTCTTTGTTACAAATTTATTAAATTTAAATGTAATCGATGTGGAGAAATTTGGCTCAGAAGATTCAGTGTATACTTTAAGATTTTTTTTAACGTGTGCATTCAACACCCAGTGACTATTTCTACTGTTTCTAAGTAATAAAAAAAAATAAATTAAGTACTTACCACTTCACATTTGGAAAATTAGAAACAGAAAAGGAGAGATTATTTTTTTTACCCCAAAGGCTCCAATCATCTGCTGGTTCCACAGTCTAAGACCTTGTCTTTCTTCTACTATAGTGCAACACGATTTAGCAATAAATTAATTATTTCAGTGCTTATTAATTTTTAAATGCCCTGTATAATCTTATTGCGTTAATTTTTCAGTTAAATAATTTCCTGTAATGTCTAAATTTAACGTAATTTCTGCCTCAATTCGATCAAACTGGTACTGTAATTTATTTCCCTACTCCTCTTGAAGCACCCTATGTAGTCTCGTTAAATTTATTCAATTAGAATTTACCATTTATTAAATTAGTTTTGACCTCTTTAACCACTACTCCTAGCGAAAACTACCTAATTCAATTTACACCCACTAACGTGTTTAGGCACTCTTCTACGTACTAGCACTACCATTCCACTACGTAGTTTAATTCCAATTTTTAAAAACTTAGAAGTAGAAAAGTCATTTAGAGATTACTTAATCTTTACAAGCTCACTTTTTTTAAAAAAAAATCTATTTTTTTTCTTTCTTTTTAATCTCACCTTTAGAAATTAATCTCACTATTAATTGTTAACTTTCTTAATTTCTAGCAACAAGACGGTATAAGAGGAGTCCTAACTTAACTTTGATTAAATTGAGACAGCCTACATAGCCTAACAATTTTGCAGTATCAAACTGAAGCAAACTGACGTTAAGTTACTTCTTCATACATTTTTTAAAAAGAAAAAACACTCCACAATCACTACATTAGTTCACGGTATTTTATATTTTTGCACTGACAAGGAAAGAGAAAATATAATACGAATTTCCCGACTGTAACCAAACACTGCTGCATGTACGTAATCTTCCACTTGTTCCCCGTATCGCCTTCAAACCAAGTGACGAGGCATAGCTAGCACGAGGCAACCGAAGCCACAAAAAGGGTGCGTGTCACTCACTATCTCGTCTTCCCGTGCTACGTCATTCAAACACACAGCTAACGAAAAGAAAAGGTGTTTCGCTTACAACTTCAAGCTTTTACAGAAATAAGAGCGAAAGAAAGAAAAACAAAACGAATCCCTTCCTACGTATTACAATTCTTTTTTTTTTTTAAAAATTCTTTAATCAATTTCTTTCTCTGCCCTTTTTAAACAGTAAATTTACTTCACAACACCACAATTTAATATATATATATATATATATATATATATATATCATAAAAATAATGTAGCGTATTGGAAATCGCTACAAGATCCTATGGTTTTTTTCATTATTTCGGTATTTTCCAGTTTTTTTGTTGTACTTTATTTTCATTTGAATTAAGTGCTTTCTTCCTACTTTGTTTTCGTGTGAGTGGAAATTTTCATCTCCTTGTATACTTCATGGCGTTTATCATGGTTTCTTCGGGGCAGAGCGGTGTGATGTGGAGGGACATGTTTGTGAGCTCACAGTAAGAATGTTTAACGTTATTTTCCATCACCGATGGACTTGTACTAATAACTATCCGATTTAATTTTAAGCTTTCTTCCGGACATGTAATTTATTCCTATTTACTTAGTTCACCTTTTGATTAGAGTAATTTCTATTATTTAAATTTTCTTAAACTGGATTTTTTAAAATTTTCCTTTTTATTATCTTTGCTTTTTAACCAACTTTTGGTGGTAACGAAGTTTGTTATATAGAATTTAACGGTGGTCCTCCTTCGTATCTCTGCTTGGTCACAGACTTATAGCTGGTTTGAGGTAGTATAATCGGTCTGTATTGAGAGGACCATACGTTTTTGGGGTCTATGGCTAATTGTTTCGGTTTAAGTCAACAAATGGTTGTAAGTTTTGTAAGTCCATAGCACCCATCTCCAGAATTAAATGGCATTTGCAGTACTGTCCTAGTAGAAATGCAGTGTTAGGTTAATACGTGTAGCATGTTTCCAGAGACACAAGTCTGAAATATAAAAAAAATGTCAAAAATATTGCATAATCAATTTGGTTTTAGTCTTAATATTTAAAGGTTTGGTTTTAGTCTTAATATTTAAAGGCTAAATTGTAGGCTATAATGGACGTAGATAAAATTGTAATTGATTTCATAATTTCTTCTAAGACAGTTAATGAATTTTTTATCCAGGATAACACGGAAATAAAATTTACTTGAAAGAAAAGGGTCGGGTTGAAAATGGGCTGTAGTGTAATAATTTGACGTGCAATGACTCGCAAATATGTTTATCTCCTTTTTTTTAAAAAAAAATAGTACAATTTTTATGTTGTACATTTAATGTGCGATAAATATATTTTCGTAGTAAATGGGCTCAATGTTAGATAGATAATATTTTTGAAGTCGATTACAAATATCTACCTTGTAACATTTTTCGTTTCAATTACACATAATATATCATGTCTTGCTCTAAATTAAAGTTAGAGGCAGCGCAGTAACTTAGATTTTTTTTGGGGGGGAAAGCATTAATATTTGAGCCCCCTCCAAAAGATTGTTTTGGATTCCCCACAAAATTCGAAAATAGATCTCGTCTTTCCATCTTTCTCTTACTCTTTGTGGGCCCTCCAGCTCTCTGCAGGGCCCATTCCGTACATGACAAATTAACTAAAGGGACAATATTTACAAATGTCAAAGCCATAAGAATAAAGATTTCTGGGGCACTTAATAATATAGACATTTTTTACTGAAGTGGGTCCATGACACATTTTTGTTTTATCTACCTGTTGTGTGCTGTTTCGTGTATGTAATGTAGTGAACCTGTTTGATGTTTCATTTATAATTACATGTATTACAGTATATGGAATAAAAAATTGTCTTAAAGTAGGCCCCCTCGAACGGCGGGAAGCTTCCCTGGAGGGGCAGTTGCCCTCCCTGCCCCCACAAGTTACCTCCCTGGTTAGAGGCAAACAGGCATGATTACGTTAATTGCTAAAAAATTCTTTAGTTGCTGTTTTTACATTTTCTGGTTATAACTAGTTTAGATCTCATAGATTAGCAGATGTTAGAATGTCAAAATAATACACACAGACTCAAGTATAACACATTCTTCTTTCCACAGAATCCATAGAAAAAGCTTGCGGGACAGTTACAGAGAAATCATTCGCTTGTCCGTATTATACACTAGAAACGAAAAAAAAAAAAAAAAACTGGGAGATTTTTTGGAAAAAAGAAATCGAAATTTTTGCGCCCTTCTGGCCCGGGCCTGGGTACAGTCATGGTTCAAACGTCATTTTCTTCAGTATAACGAGCTCTTTCTAACAGTACCACTACATGTCCGTATCGTACACATCAACCGGAACAATCGAGACAATCGGAAATTTTTCAGAAAAACTCACCGCTTCGGACCCCTCCGAAAAACTCTTGAGCCCCTCGTACCCAACCCTGGTTTCACATAGGGATCTCAAAAAGAATGAGAAATACCGGTACCTAATGGTGCACGCAATCAGTATGCAAAGTTTCAATCTGATATCTTGAAAATTAAAGGCGTGAAAAATTTCTGAAATTTGTTTTATGAAAATTTTCACGCCCCTCCGCCCCCACTTGGCGTCGCCAAGTTCACCATCCGGTTTCAAAACGCATCTGGAGTGTTCTTTGGTCCATCCTAGACTTGACCAATAAAAAAAAACCGGCTTAAATATTTGTTATAGAACCTAAATAAGCGATCAAATACGATACTACGCCGTGGTAACATAAGTTACTATAAAGCCTAAAAGGGTTAAGCTTTGGAAACGGAACGCCACTGTTGAGCTTCGCACTGCCGCTACCTGTATATATATTATTTCGGAAAGGTGGGGATATATTCGTACTTACAGTATATATTTTTTTTCGATATTTTAGAAAATCGGAAAACCTTTAACATTCTTCGATCTTACAATGGAATAAGAAAGCCTGTTTCTTAGATGGAACGACATTTGGGAGTTAAACTTGAAATTTGAGATTCATTGTATTGTGCTTGAACAGAATAAAGTATGAAAAGGAAATACATTTTGTGGCCCAAGGCTGCAAGAAAAAAAAAGTAGATTTTCAGAAACTTAAAACTGCCGCTAATAATACGTTTTGTAATTTGTATTGATTAATTTATTTATTAGTTTAACGTCCGTTTCAGCAGCGAGGCTATATGAGACGTGGACTTACTGATTAACGTGGAATCCGAACCACGTGGGCTCCCGCCGGGAATCGAACCCGGGTTTCCCACGCCAAAGGCGCGTATGCTAACCGCTTAGCCACGGAGGAGCTCATTTTTGTAATTTGTAGTTCAATTTGGAATTTGTAATTGTAACTTTGTATACCTTTGAGTCCCGTTTGTATAGTTTAAAGCCAAAAGGTCCCAAGTTGAATCCGTCATGCAATTTTTACTCTTTAAAGTTAAACATAAAGAACCTTACTTAACATCAACCTCATAATCTGATTTTAATTTTGATCGTTGTGATGTTGATTATACCTAGAATTAATTTTCCCATTTTCTTAATTTCAGAAAATAGAAAAATGGAGCGCACGAAGAAAGAATCTTATGATATATCAGTGAGAAGGTTAAAATTCCCTTGCTTAACAATATTATGCGCTTATAATACATTTCATAATCAAGAATAAAACATGTATACGAAACTTTTAATATCATTGAGATGCGAAAGAAAATCGTATTACAATCTTATTCAATATATTAAAAAGACAAATATTGTGGAGCAGTATATGTAATTAGAGGTAATCCAATAAAGTATATTGTTATGTTATTCGTTTCTTTCTATGTTACGCCTTTCTTATTCTTTAATGTATATAAGTTCAATAATTTGTAACGTTCTCGGCCATTAATGGATGGCATGTTTTGATTGAAGTTAATGTTTCTCCTATGAGTATGATAATATGAAAAAAAAGGGGGGATAGTGTTAAAAAGTTTTGGTCATCATTTGTTTCAATATGAGAAGTGAAGCGTAGCTGTCTTGTCTGTTCTCAATACTAAGGATTAGGGAGAACTGATATTTCCAAATGAATTTGAAACTTCAGAGTGAATCGAGCGAGGTTTCGGTTTGTGATATCTTTCTATGCATCTACAAAGAGTGGAAGAGGATGCAGGTTTGAAGCTTTTTTAATCAACAAATTGTATTAACTAAAGCGTATGGGCAGAGTACTTTACATTGTTAATTATATTTGGAGTTCTCATTTTCGGGAGATAAGGATGCATTATTGCAAGGAAGGATTAATTCATGTAAAATTGGAACTAGATTTGCTATTGATACCGAATCTTCAAATAGTTTGACCTTTCAGTAGATACAAATCGAAAAAAAAATTATTTTCGTGGAACACAGAACAAGAATTTTGACTGGAAAGGTACGAAATATTAAACGTATTAAAAATATTTCTCATTGTTTTTTTGTTTGCTCATAAAACTATAGTATAAATGTTGACGTGTGTATTTGTTGACTGATAGTAAAAATTGATGGAAGATGGCTTATTTAAATGTCACTTTGATATGGTAAAATTTAACCTATGTTAAAAATAAATTGATTCCAGATAGTATGGCTTCTGTATCGGGCTTTAAGTGAATAATCCTTCTGTGGCAGTCCTTTAGAACATTCAGTGAAAGGCCATAATTGGTAGGTGTAGGAACCAAAAATAGTCACAATTTGTACGTTCAGGTTCCCATGATATCCACATATGGACATCCTCTACATCAGTTTGAAGTCCATAATAGGTCCATTTTAGTTCCCAATGGACGTCCAGGAGATGCATGGCAACTGTCCCAAAGTAACATCTTGTGTATATCGAGCAGACGTCGTATGGACCAAAAGAACACGTCCTCTGAACGTCCATTGGGCGTCTGTACGTCCATAATTAGTTCGTTTTGGTACCAGAAATGGATATAATATGTACGTTCTGGACGTCCAGTAGATGCACGGCAACTGTGCCACCTGTACTCTCCCGTGTACATCCACTAGACGTTGTATGGACCAAGACCACACGTCCACTGGACATCCCGTAAATCCATGCCCGGACGTTAAATGGATGTACATTGGAAGTCGGTGTGCTGTGTGGGGCGAAGCCTACTTCATAAAGAATGTAATAGGAAAAAGTATTTATTATAATCTTTCACAACATCATAAAAATAATAATAATGCATTACACATCTCAATGTAATCAAAATAAAACGTTGAAGTAAAACATCCAAAAACTCATCTCTTAATCTATTTACTTCATTCACTTTCGTAATGGGTTTGTTGACTCATCGCTGCTCCTGCTATCTTCCTGAACACTTATTAACAATGGCTCCATTTCTACCTCAAGATCTATCAGTATACACACTTCCCAGCTTAGGAACATGTTAAAGGTTAAAAAGAAATGTAGCCTTGGCAATCACGTGTTCACCCAAGTTCTGCGATTAATTCCCCTGCCGAATGTACAGTAACACAGAATGGGTGTTTTGCTTTCTTTCAACGAAAGAAAACAATGCAATGAGTACCTGACGAGGGCACAAAAAGAAGAGGCAAAATTTTTAGCGATAATGAAATTGCAGAACTGATGAATGACTGCGACTCAGACGGTTATGAGTTAGTAATGAATAGTAATGACATTGATTATTCTGTGCTCAGTGGCGTATTTGGGAGTGAAGAAGGTATTTACTCGGTTTCAAGTGAACCTGAGGCTGCGCCGGGAAAGAGAGAAAAAAACGTGTCGTTCCTATTCAAAGACAGATTCTGATGTAGCTTGGAGCGATAAAATTCAAGTAAACGCAAAACCCCTGTTTAGTGGTGTCCCGGGAATTGATCAAAATGCTGGGCCATCTACAGAGTATTCCGCATATAAACTGTTTCAGCTGTTTTTACCGATAAAGTTTTATAGTAAAAAGAAAGTTGAGTTGATTTTAATTTGAACGTCCTGTTCAGCAGTGAAGCTATATGAGACATGGACCTACTGATAAACGTGGAATCCAAACTACAAGTATGTAGCATCCACAAGGTGAAAGGAAGTTTTTAATAAATATTAGCGTTTATTGCAGGAATGCAAATAACCACTCGCCCGGGGCGTGTGGTTCATCGGTGTGGGCGAGTATTTAATATCATATGGAAGTTAAGTAAATTATTTTATTATGTGATTGTGGGCTAGTAACTTTTTCTTGGGCGAGTAAACTTTCGTTGCTTATTTGCATCCCTGGTTTATTGCCTGATATATAAAGTTGGACTTTGCGTAGGAAAGTGCTTCGAAATGTACAACACTAAAGAGAAGTACTGGGACTCCTAGATCTGAAAACAGATTTTCTGTGAATTGTAAACTCAATATTATATATCAACTAAGGTTATGTCGTATAATAAAGTTTGTGCTTGTATTTGTTTCTGTGCAAGTGTATTTTGTACTGCGTGCAGTAAGTGAAAAACTGACAAAAAGCAGCACATTTTCGAGGACAATCACATGCAAATCCAAACAAAATAAGAGTTCGCTTTTCTAATTTTGAACACTTGGCACATTTACTGTATATCCTGTTAATTTCTAAGAAATTGATTCAAAATCTGTTGAGAAATAAAATTTTTAAAATATCTAGAAAGTGCCGGACAGTGTGCATGACAAGTTTAAATACCCGTCCGGCTGAGAGTGTATAGGGCCAGGAAAATGTGGCAACGTAGCACTCCGTATAAACTGCGATAGGAAAGGGCGCAAAGCTGAGAAAATCATATTTGTGATTGTTTATCCTTTAAAACAAGTCAAAACAGTTTGGTTGAAAAAGCTACTTTAAGATCTTTCTAAAAGTTTTTTCAGATTGTAAATACACCGCAGCAATTCAGAGATAATGATGTCTCACTTTTTACTGAATAACAAGAAAATTACTACGTGTTGAGTAATGAAATTTTCAGAACTTACAGGTAATATATGCATCTACATATCGTGCACTGGAAATTATTTCATGTTATCTCCTTTCCGAGATATAGTCCTATAAACATTGATTTACCAAAAAAGTACGAAAAAATACGCACTTTTTCATTAATTTCTAGTTTTTTTCTCACTATACAGTACAAAGAAAATGTGTATGTCTTAAGTATTGAAAATACATTTCAACAATTCCAACGAGGTACGACAATGTAATATAAGTTTTGACTGGACGTCACGGCAGCACCGCCAAGTCAGGGGCCTATCCAGTGTTGCCAATTTGGGGGAAAAGTCGCTAAATCTAGGGGATTTGACCACCAAGATAGCGACAAAAAATCATTTTTCCGATTGGCGACTCTTTTGGTGATTTTTAAATAACGATTTAGCGACTTAGTTACAAATCTAGCGACTTTTGCGCAACGAACAATCTGTTCATCTGTAGTCAAGCACTATTAGTTCACATCAAATTGTATATTTCTTTTCTTCCTTTTTGTTTGTTTAAATCACCACAAGCGGTGTCGAGTTTCAGAGTGCAGCCTAGCACGCCTCCGCATCTCTGCATTGTTTTCTGTTACCCTTGCTCTCTAACGGAGAACAATTCCAACCTTCATGTCCTTTAGTTTGCTGAGCTTTCGTTGAGAGGCACAAGTAATGCAGCATTACCGATAGCAACGAGATTAGTTGAAGAGTGAATATAAGCGAAGTGGGTGTGTTTGTTGTATTCGTACTTGACCTGTGCGACCTTTTAATTATTGTGCACATTTCCAAACGTGTGTAACGTAAGTACTGTATTTTTAACTATTTTGCAGCTATCATGGCTCCAAAATATAAACAGAAATACCGGAAACAATGGGAAACAATCCCTGAATTTAAAGATTGGTTGCCTCCTGTTGACAAAGACGTGACTAGAGCATATTGTTTATTTTGCAAGTGTGAGGTGTACCTAAAGTTAACAGACTTAAGAAAGCATGCTGCTACACAAAAGCATAAAAAATTTGCGGATCCTTTTTGCAGCAGTCGTCAACTGAAATTGGATTTTAAAGTTGAAGAACCAAGGCGCCATTCAAGCGCAGTAGAAGCCAGTACAGCTATGTTTGTTGCGGAACATTGTTCATTGTTGTCTTCCGACCATTTATCTCAGTTGTGTCAGAAACATTTTCCTGATAGCAAAGCTGCTTCAGAACTACGAATGCATCGTACAAAGTGTACAGAAATTATAAATAATGTTCTTTTTCCTCATTTCTGTGATGTCTTGCGTAAAGATATTGGTGATAACTGTTATAGTTTGATTATTGATGAGTGTACAGACATATCCGTAACGAAGATGCTCGGTGTTTGTGTACGATATATTAGTATGACGTCACAAAAAATAATTTCTACCCATTTAGGGCTACTTGAAATTGAATCCGGTACTGCTATTGCTATTGTGTCCGCAATAACGAGTTTGTTAAAGTGTATAAATCTGAAACCTGAGAACCTGACAGGGTTAGGGGTTGACAACGCATCAGTAAATACAGGTGTAAATAAAGGGGTTTATGAACTACTAAAACAAGAACTTAACATCCCACATTTAATCATGGTACGATGCACGTGTCATTCGTTGCAGCTTGCAGTTTCCCATGCAAGTGAAGAAACTGTTCCAAGAAACATTGAATTCCTAATCCGCGAAACGTATAATTGGTTTCAACATTCATCCAAACGTCAGTTGCAATATAAGAACTTATATAATACAATCAACGATGGAGAGGAGCCATTGAAAATTACGAGGGTATGTGATACTCGATGGCTTTCAATCGAACCCGCAGTGACCAGAATTCTCGCTCAATGGGATGAATTAAAGCTCCATTTTGAAATTGCAAGATCAAAAGAGAATTGTTACACGGCAGAAGTGCTCTATAACATGTATTCTGATGTTACAAATAGGTTATTTATTCAATTTTTGAAACCAATTGTTAGTGATGTTTAAAAAGTGACAAAGGCTTTGGAAAGCGAAAATTGTGATCCAACGAAACTGTTAAACGATCTGATCAATCTCGTAGTTTCAGTGTGTAGGAGTGTGATGATTCCAACAGCTAAAATAAATCCTTTAACAGACGATATTGATTCACATCTTGACCCAAAACCTTATTTAGGATACGAATTTGAAAATATGTTGAGTAAATCAAATCTGAATATCGACTGTGAGAACAACTTGCGACGCCGTTGTATTTCCTTCGTTGTAAAATTATCGAAAGAACTAAAGAACCGTTTACCTTATAATCTAGACATACTACAAAAAATGTCAATGCTTTCTGTAAGTGAATGCCTTAAAGCTGTCAGGCCTTCGATTGTGGAACTTGCTGAACTTATGTCATATGAGGCAGCGGTAATTGATGCTATAGTTAATCAGTGGCGAAATATTAACTTCGTCAAGTGGAGTAACACTGCAAATACAATCGAATTTTGGGTTGAAGTTGGAAATTATCGTGATTCAACAGGTGAAAATCCATTTTACGAATTGTGGTGCCTTGCAATTAAAGTTCTCAGTCTTCCATATTCAAACGCTGAAGTAGAGAGGCTGTTTAGCCAAGTGCACATTGTAAAATCCAAGCTGCGTAACAGAATGCATATTCGTACATTAAATGCCATCCTTACTGTTAGGAGTGGTCTAAGACATCTAGGTACCAATTGCTTCTCATACGAACTGCCTAAATCTGTTTTGAATGTTATTGGTACAACCAGTTGTTACACTAAAAGTGCAACTATCCAAGGGGAAGCAGGCTGCAGTGCTAGTGCTGACACAGAAACTGAGATGTTTGAATTTTTAGATGACGATTGACTGGTAAGTAAAAACTACTTATTGTTATATCTTTTGAACTTATTTTTATCTCATTAAAATGAAATTGATCGCTAAGTGAAAATCTATATTGTACTAAAAAGGAAAATATAATTATTGTATCTAAGTGCAATATTAATGTTAATTACATGTGATTCTTTCGATTACGATTTTACTTATGCTTCTGTAGTGTATGTAGGGCTATGACTTAAAACTGATCGCAGAACTGTTATAGACAAACACGCACACACACACACACTATATATATATGGGAACCTTGTTGAAAACATGATAAATTATATCTGAAATTTTAAATTAATGTATACAGACAACGGATTTCACTAATAATTTTTTTAGCGACTTTTCATCCAAAATTGGAGTCATTTTATATCTCATTTAGCGACTTTTTGTGTCCAACTTTTGGCAACACTGGGCCTATCTTTATGAAATGGATAGTAGGAACGAAATATAATCTGTTTCGTAAATATATTAATATCGTTAGTTATATTATTGTTACTACAGTTGTTGTGTAAAAATGTACTTATGCTTTGTGTCTACATCTGTTGATAGTGTGAGAATTACAAGGGGATGAGAAAGAAATCCTCTTTGGTAATACTAAATGTTACTATAACAAAAGGAGATTTCCCACTTATTCCTCTTGTAACAAGCTGCGAAAATCTGCCTTCAACATTGGGGGGGGGGGGGAGGTAGAACGGGTAAGACCATTTTTTTAAAGCGATGTTCAAAATATTCATGAAGATGAAAAACAATACTGTGGAGAATCAGGGGAGCAGACTTGTCTTTAACATTGAGAGGCGGGGAGATTTGAAGCTTATATCCCCTATTCTGGGGGATATCAGTTTCATCTCATTTTCCTTTGTGGCAATCGGACAGAAATCATCCCATTTCTCCCCCCCCCCAAAAAAAACACATTTCATATCGGGTTATTGGGGGGGATCCCTCAGTTCTAAGATTGGAAGGGACTTGTCCCCCTAATCTCCTGTCCCATTTGCGTCAGTGTTTGTAATGCACACACTGTCAACAGATGTAGACATGAAGCATAAGAACCTTTTTTTTTTTTTTTTTTTTTTTACACAACGACTGTGGTATGCATAATATAACTCGTGGTATCAATATATTTACGAAATAGATTATATTTCGTTGTTAGTTAACATGGAACATTGAAAGATTTTACAACTGATTGAATATTTCTGCTGTTTTAATTCATTATAATCATAAATGAATTAAACAAATTCCTTGTTGTTGCAAGTGCCTACTTCATTTGTTGAGGCAAATGAAAAGATAAGTTGACTCCATCGGGAACCAAACACACGTCCCCTCGCACGTGAGTCACAGATGCTACTAATTCTGCCACGCCTTCACTTAAAGAACTTGCGCATCGTACGATGTGTGCGGCGAGTCGAAAACTTTAAGACACTCTTTCTCCGCTTAATTAGGCTATTGCGCTCTCCCAGTTTTTAATATGAACACTTTAAATGTGCACTTTTCACCTTGCAAAAAATGTCCCCGAAATTCATTTACCAAAGTCTTCTTTCTCCTTGTGAACTTTGAAACGTAACAAAATGAGTTGATTTGATTTTTTTCAAGCACTTCGAAACAGAACTTTATATTTAAGGAAATGTTTCCATATATTGAAAAAAAAAAAAAAAAAAAAAAACTTCCCGGATCTTCAGATTAGTGGTTGAGAGCCTTGACCACTGAACCACTATTACTACGCGTTAACTGTTTCGTCTTCAATTTGTTTACGTGTATAATATACGCGCCGTATTTGATTCAAAATAAAGGAGTTTTGTGTTTTGTTTTTTGAAAATCTATAATCTTAATAATTTAGTGAATACAATGATATAATGCGCTCGGCGTCCTCAATTACATGTTCCTGTGTTTTGCTAATCAATTTGACTATAAACAAGATACTGTTTTGAGCGAACAGAAAGGGCTCTTTGTTTAGGCGAGACAGTATAAGTAACGCTTTAGGTAAATGGTTAGCGTTGTAGTTTTTCTAATTTCGCAGTCCGATTTCGATTCTGGCCATTTCCCTATTCACTTTTTAAAATATTTCATTTACAGGGCTGAGCTCCAGTTGCAAGCTGCTAAACGAAGATAATCTCCAGTGAAGGAATTCAGTGATGATGTAATCCTAAAAATAAAGGAAGGAAAATGAATCGAGAAGACGAGTTACAGAGTTAATTCTGTTAGTGGTTTTATATTTGATATTATACGTTAATTTCGTACGTTTTTAAATTGTTAATTGACACTATATTCTCCCCTTTTCTCCTTGTGTCTTAATGTGTAAATTTTCACAAATATGATACAAAACAGGAACCTTCAGTTATATTTGCAACCTAAGGGGAAATACGCTTAGTATGAATAAGTTCTCCAGCTCGTTTGAGTGCTATTAAATTTTGCATTTTTAATATTTACAAATAAATTACTGCATACCAATATTTAGCAGTTTCAAAAGTTATTTAACGCATAATGAAATCGGACAAGTTCTTCTTTCGAAGTAGTATTACGTATCAATCAGTGGCGCCGGAACGAAGGAGCTCAAGCCCTGTTAGACCCCCAAATTTTCATTGGAGGCTGGGCTGTTCCCCCCGAATGATCGATCCATATTTTAATTGATGTACAAAAACACATTTTACGATTTGCTCTTTTAATAGGTTGGGACAACTTCCTGCTGCCGTTCTACCTACTCTACCAGACGTAATTAACCTTGGAACGGGCGTTAGTTGGGTTGCCTATCTCACGGATTTTGTATCTCAAGAATTTATGTGGCCGACTGTACAAGTATAATGGCACACATCGACTGCAGGAACACATATGATGTCGAATAAAATTGCATTATTTATTACTTTTTAAAGAGAATTCGAACGGTGTTTCTTTTCGTGATATCTCCAACTATTGAGAAGTTTCTGAACAAGTACTTTAAAGGGCACTTTATATCAATATTTTACAATTATTTTTGAATTCAAATATTAAAACTTCATTTCAGTGGAATACTCCAATGAGACTCACCGAAGACGTACACGTAAAGCAACACTTTTTTTCGACTTCGACACATAAGTAAGATACATAGTGAGTGTATAACGCTCTCGCTGCCTTTAACCCCAGGTGTCCTCAGATACCCAAGTTACAGATATTTGGTGAAATTCCGTGCAGCTCTAAATGAGGACAGATTGGAAAATAGATCACGTCTCCATTTTCTATCGAACCAAGTAAGGGCAGCGTTAGTGAGTACATCAATATGGGTCTAGTTGAAAACTTATGGATTTAGATTGTTGTGTGACAAAAGGAAAGTGACATTTTCAAATACAGCCAAAAATTCAACATATCTTCTAAGTACTCTCATGTCCAAAATTATTGCCGCATATCTATAACTGTCTTCTTGTAAGAATATAATTTGATAATGATTTTGCAGGGTACTTTTAATACTGATACTACGTGTACAATTGGGAAATCTATATTTGTGGTAAATTTCATAGGAAAAGAATTATAAATACCAAAATTAGAATGAGAAAGATAAAATTTTGCTAAATAGATAAGAAAATTTTATTTTCGTTTTGTTGTTCTTATTTAGTGCTCTTTTGACATGAAATTTTCTACATACATTTCTGCCGATTATACACATATTAACATTATAAGAAATACCGGGCGATTTCGTTATCAAATTATATTCCTCGAACAACATATTTATAGACATGCGACAATAATTGTCGATATGAGTGTATATGTTTGTTTTAAAAATTATTATCTTGTGATAAATTACACTAGTTAACAAAGGTTTTGTTACATAAAAGGAAATACCTGTTCTTAAAGGAACTTTTTGCGCTGAATTCAAATATGCACTCGGTTTTTCTCCATCACGTACGATTTTCCCGTAACAGAGGGATTTTCGGGAAAATCCCTAAAAAATTTCCCCTTTCGTTTATTTTACACCCCAAGATCTTGTCCCCTTGCATATACTAACATAGAAATTATACCTAAGTATACTTTGATTCATATTTAACAAACCCTCCAAGTTTCGTAATAATCGCTTTATTCTTTCTAGAGAAATAAATATGTTTGTATGTATACTGTGTATACTGTTTATTGCACCTTATAGTAATGCTTTCAGATCTCTTAAGTTGAGGTAAAACGTTTTGCTTTATTACCACAAACACATATATAAAATATAATACAATATAATTTACAAGTGTGACAATTTACAATAAACAATAATACAAATGTACCAAAAGGTCATGAAAAGACAATCAAAACTATCACAATATGTGAAACTTCCATTGGGTTACAAAAACGTACACTACTTCCTTCTTTTATAAGAAATGTTGCATTCTCTAACAAGACCCCAACAATAGTCCCCCATCATTGAAGGATCCCATCGTCCCTGGTACCTTTTCTCCATTGCCATTATATCTTGGTGGAATCTTTCCCCCTGTTCGTCGCTGAGAGCACCTAGGTTAGCAGGAAAGAAGCTGAGGTGGGAGTGCAAAAAGTGGATTTTTAAAGACATCCTACAACCCAACTCTTTGTATTTCTGTATCATGTCCTGTACGATTTCTGTGTAACTCTCAGCTTTGTTATTGCCCAGAAAGTTGCGCACAACACACTTAAATGCTGTCCAGGCAGCTAGCTCAGCACTGTTTAACTTGCTGTCAAAGCTATCATCAAGCATTAATTTCCTAATTTGGGGACCAATAAACACTCCCGCTGAAATCTTAGCATCACTCAGGTTAGGGAACCTATCTCGCAAATACTTGAAACTTTCACCAGATGTGTCCATGGCTTTGACAAAGTTTTTCATAAGTCCTAACTTGATATGAAGTGGCGGTAGTGATATCTTATTAGGATCTACCAAAGGAGCGTATTTGACGTTGCATTCTCCAGGTACGTAATTCACTCTAGGTTCCCATTCCTTCACTTCATAATGTTTGTCATCAGCTCGGCTATCCCATAAACATAAAAAACATTGGTACTTCGTGTAACCGCACTGCAGTCCTAATAAAATACCAACTACCTTGAGATCACAACATATTTACCAACAATGGTCCTTGTAATTTATAAGATTTAGCAAAGTTGACATGGTGTCATAAGATTCCTTAATCTTCACTGAGTGCGCAAGTGGTATAGAAGGTTTTTTTATTTCCATTATGTAAAAGGACAGCTTTAAGGCTGACCTTTGACGTGTCGATAAATAATCTCCATTCTTCTGGAACGTAAGGAATTCCTAGCTCCGCCATCAACCCATTTATATCCGTACATACGCACACATTATCTTGCATTGAGAAATAGCTTGAAAATTGAACATGCCTTTTCCTGTACACTGATATGTTCGTTTCTGCATCCAATAAGTTCCACTGCTGGAGCCTTGATCCCAGAAGTTCCGCCTCTTGTTTTGTCAGGTGCAAATCACGGACTACGTCATTAAGTTCACATTGCCGGATGAAATGTGGCTCGCGAACACAGTCAGGGATGAACGTTGGATCCTTGGATGTACATGTTGATGTCGATGGTTCATCAAGGTCATGATCATCATCAGAGTCTTTTGGCCATATCTCTTCCCAGTTGGTAGGGGGCTCGGGAAGTGGAAGTTCTTTTGCATTCTGTTACATTTGATAACAAATATTGATAACCATTTCATGAACAAAACGAAAAAACTTGGAGAATTGTATATATATGTATTAAGATATACATATACTGTACGTTTAAAAAAAGTATACGTTGGAAGTACATTCTATTTTTATACACGTTTCTAATTTACAGAGAGCAATACAAGTGTGTTGTTGACTATTGTAAATATTCATTTTTATGTCTGTGTTTGTAGTAATAAAGCAAATCGTTTTTACCCCAACTCAGGAGATCTGAAAGCATTACTATCAGGTGCAATAAACAGTGCACACAGTATACATACAAATATATTTATTTCTCTAGAAAGAACAAAGCGATTTTTACGAAACTTTTAGGGTTTATTAAATATAAATCAACGTATACTTAGGTATAATTTCTATGTTACTATATGTAAGGGGACAGGAGCTAGGGGAATAAAATATCTGAAAAAGGGCAATTTTTGAGGGAATTTCCCGAAAATCCCTCTGTTACGGGAAAACTGTACGTGATGGAGAGAAACTGAGTGCATATTCGAATTTAGCGCAAAAAGTTCCTTTAAGATCAGGTGATTTTTCTCATGTAACAAACAAAAAGTTTAAATTTGTTAACTAGTGTTATTATTGGCTGAGCTGAGCATAATCTGGGACGCCCAATCATATAATGGAACAACGTATCTGAAATTAGAAAAGCTAACTCCTTACCTTTCTTTCATACTCAAACGAAACTTTGGTATTTGATGTGAGATAGCAACTGAGAAATTATGGTGATTGTGTGTGGCGGAAAGAAATCTAAATCATCTCCAACTATACAATTCAATTTTCTAGGAGAAAGTTGATGATCTTGAAATTCATAGCAATTAACAAGATATAGTATTTTACAGTACTGAAGAAGCTAATAAAGCCAGGAATGACATGGAGAATGAAATGCATACCTAAAGTAAACAATAGATCTTTATTCTATGATTAAATTGGAAACACCTGTTACTACAGTATGCGGCAAAACAAACAGTACTGAAATCATATCGTTAACATTTATTTATTTATTGTATAACATAATGAAACATAAGAAATGTCAAAAGGATGTCAACTAATTGTTACTTAACACAAATTGTAAATTTAAGAGGAATCGAACCTGTACATCACATGTTCAAAATGTTGACCATTACGTCTAACATTCTTGATAGCCGTTCTGTAGATCGATGAACATGTTTTTTTATTTTTTTATTTATTTATTTATTTCAGACTCCAGGCCCCAACGAGTCTTGGACTCACTTTAAGGGGCAATACAGTTACATTGCTTATACATATTGATATACAAAATTAAATGGCTGATACATAATATACATAAACAAGAATAAAAGTAATGCAATATCTGTTGAGTTTATCCTTCCATTTACTTGCTACTTTTTTTAAATGCTGTTCCTTATATAATTATACTTCATATTCTTAGTTTCTGCCATAATAGCTCTCTTATCCGTTTTTTGAATAAAGATTTTGATTTCAACTGTTTGTATTCCGTTGGAATTTCATTGAAAAATTTTATGAGATAGTTCTTAATCCCTCCTGTTCCGTATGTTTTTGAAGAATAAGATTCCGCATGTATTTGTTCTTTATGTCTTGTCTCATAATTATGAAAGTGACTATTTCTATTTACTATTATATTATGATGTATATTATTATTCATAACATTAAACATATAATACATAGTTGATTCTTTAGCTAAATAATCTATTGGTAATACTTCAGACGTGCTATAGGTATTTACATTTGGGTTTAAGCGTGGTAGATTGTAGAGGGTACATAATGCCCTATTCTGCAAAATTTGTAGTGGATGCAGTGCACTTTTGTTCGAACGTCCCCATAATATGTTCATGTAAGTTAGATGAGAGTGTACATAAGCATAGTAGATATTTTTTTTAAGGTTCGGCGATAATATATTTCTAAATCTATTAAGCACTCCTATTATTGGTAAGATTTTTTTACACAAAAATTTTATGTGTGGTCCCCATTCAAGATGCTGATTAATTATTATTCCTAGATATTTAGTTTCAGTTACTCTTCTTATTTGTTGACCTTGCAAATAAATGTTTATATTATGGTCTACATGTATATCTGTTTTCTTGTGGAAACTTATATATACGGTTTTTTCTACATTTAGTGAAAGTTTATTGCAATTCAACCAATCCTGCAGTTGTTTTAGATCCTGCTGTATTATATTTTCTAGTGTATTTTTATTTTCCGCTGTGTATGATACATACATATCGTCAGCGAATAATACTAACGTACCATTTAATTTGATATTTGCCACATCATTTATATATATTAAAAATAGGAGAGGCCCCAAACAGAAACCTTGTGGTACCCCACATGTAATTGTCTGTTCTGCACTTGTGAAACCGTTTACCTCAACATATTGTTTTCGTCCATTTAAATAACTTTTAAACCATTGCAATGCAAGTCCTCTAATTCCTAAATTACTAAGTTTGTTAAGCAGAATGTCATGTTTCACTGTATCAAAGGCTTTGCGAAGGTCAATAAACAAACCTGCTGATGCCTGTCCTTTATCTAAAGCCTCTTCTATCTTAACACTAATGTCTAAAACTGCTGATTGTGTTGAGGAAGCTTCCCTGAACCCATACTGGTGTTCGTAAAAGAAATTGACAGATTTTAAGTAATTTTCTAATCTAAATTTTACGCATTTTTCAATTATTTTTGACAGCACAGGCAAAATTGATATAGGTCTATAGTTATTTAGGTCTTCAACGTTTCCGTTTTTATGAACTGGAATTACTTTAGCTATTTTACAATTAGTGGGCATTGTTCCCGATGTGAATAAATGATTTACAAGATAAGCAATGTATGTGCTTAATTGATCCTTGTAATTAATCATAAATTTATTGTTTATTTTGTCTTTAGCTGCACTATATTTCGGTTTCAACATTCCTATTATCTTCCGAATTTCGTAGGCTGTGACTGGGGTTAGGAAAAACGAATTGTTATTTATTGGCTCTTTCATATATTTGATAGGACTTGTATCTTTAATACTTTTAGCAAGATTTGAACCAACAGTGACAAAGAAATCATTAAAAATGTCTGGTACATGTTCCGGAGTAACTATTTTACCTTCGATTTTTATTGTGAAATGTTGTTTGTTAGGGAAATCGTTTGTATTTCTTATTACTTCATTCACGGTTTTCCAAAACTTTTTAGGATTATCTAACGAACTATTAAATTTATTTTGGTAATATATGTTTTTGAGTTTTCTCTTTTCTTCTGTTACTTTATTTCTATAAAAGATATATTCTTCTTTTAATATTTCATTACTAGGATTTCTCCTGGTTTTTGAGAAAAGGATATCTCGTCTACTGATTAATTCAAGTAATTCTTTATTGACCCAAGGTGCTACTGGTGTATAGTGTTTAGTGTTTGAGATTGTTTTCTTTTTAACCGAAGTGGAAGTTTCTATTCCATTATTTAAGAATGAAATAAAATTGCTGTAATGCTTATTTACATCATTATCATCATTATTAAAGTTTTGCGTTTCAAAATATTTTTTAGTTTTATTATGGTCAATCTGGTGAGAAACCCGCTCTTCTGAATTTTCATGTTTTCCTCTATGCTCAGTTTTCCATCCTTTAATAATTGTTACTAATACCCTATGATCACTAATATCATTTTCAATGGTACATACAACATGCTGTATTTCATAATTGTTAGAATACATATGATCTAAAAGTGACTCATTTGTGTTACCAGATCTAGTAGGGTACTTTGTGTTACATAGTAACAAACCATAGGACATCATTAACTCAAGTAAAGGTACTCTATAAGTATCTACATAATTAATTATATTAACGTTTAAATCTCCGGTTAATATTATTTTTCAATTAGAATATAGTGACAATATTTTTTCAAGATCTTCCATCATTAGTGGACTACTTTTGTTACTGGGATTATATATACATATTACAATCATACTAATGTTATCTTTTTTTACTTCAATCCCTAAAATGCTGTGTTCTTTTTCAATTTTATTTAATATATTATATTGCCAAGAGTTATGGATATATATTGCTACACCTCCTCCAGTCCTATCTCTATTCACATGTACTGATACATATTCTCTGTTAGTGAACACGGCTTGCTGGAACAACAAAACAAATGATCGAATCATCTCTTTTAACTCCAGTACAGTGGTAGGGTACTATCTATTCGGAAAATTGCTTCCTTCAGCATACCCCACATGGAGGCATCTGCACTCATCTTGTGCAGTTAGATGATGGCCCACACCGTATGAGCGGAAATAGTGCTCTAAAATAAACACCTCCTCTGTTGTGAGTAACATTATTTTCGCTCCAAGTGCATACTCCGCTAGTCCACACACAGTTAAGCATACAATGTGGCGCTCACAGCTCATACCACATTGCACCCGCGCGCCATTTGCAAGCGAATTCCAGTACTGTTTATTTTGCCGCATACTGTATTTAGTGCAACCACGTAAATAGGAAAAGCTTCGATCGATTAGTTTCTCTACTTATATACTGATGGAAGCAGATATAATCTACAGGAACTATTTGCAAGACGACAGAGAAAACAAGTAAACCCTGAAATTTCAAATGAGACGGGAACACCTGTACTGAGCGAGGCAACTCTGTATGGCGAATACCTGAGTTTGTTAAGTTTTTTGTCAAGCAACGCAGAAACAAGAGAATATCAGAAAATGAGGGGAATCTATTTGTTTTACGCTGAACAGGAAAGTAAAGCGAACGAAGTCAACCACGAATGATGCATAAGAAATTTGTCTAGATGAATCTAAGAGACGAGGATGAAAAATTACGGAAACTTCATAACGTTATCATTATAATCATAGGCATTAAGTCATTATTGGCAGGTCACTTGCTGTAACTGAGAAGCTTTAATACCCATGGTCTTCTGCTAACCTCTTCTTCTTCTTCACGTGCGGGTTTTATTTTTGATATCGTTCATTAATCTCCTTAGCCCCCTTCCTCTCTTTTCTGCCAGCACGCCCCTCACGATACAGTTCCTTCTTAACCAATCTCCCAACCAGTTTCCCTTCCTCTTCTTAATGATATCTAAAAGTTTTCTTTCCTCCCCACAATTTTTAACACTCTTTCATTCGTTTTCCGCTCGACCCATGTAAGTCCCTCTTTTCTTCTCCACATCCACATTTTGAAAGCTTTCATTACGTTTTTTTATCACTTTTTTTGTAATGTCCATGTTTCTGCCCCCATTCAGCACAATTATCCACACGAAGCATTCTATAAGTCTTTTTCTTAACTCTTTATTCAAGGTCTCACAAAATAGACTACTCTTCCTCCTAAAGGCTCTTCGCCATTCCTTTCCTTGTTTTTATTTCACGTTCGCACTTTATAACGAGCAACAGCATAATTAACATAGTTAGTAATGTTATAGGGGTCATTATAATTGTACGAGGCTCAGGTTAGTAGGTCATGTAGCCAGAATGGAACGCTTTTAAAATATCAGGCGGAAACCCAATCGGATAAAATATCATTAAGAAGACTTAGGCGTAAATGGCAGAACAATATTAGTGTAGAAATCAATGGAGATCTCTTGTGAATGCGAATTGAACTTCCGGGTTCCAAAGACCATAGATTTAGTTAGTTAATTCAATTTGTAGACAATGCAAACTCCATTACTAATTATATAGATAATGATCGCTTTGTTTTAGCAAGGCACTGTGAATATTCAAAGGACAAATGTACATAGATTGAAGCTAGTAATTCTGATCTCAAAATAACATCCCTTTGTCCGTATTAGGACGTCATTACACATTTGGATTAAACCGACACGACCTACTAAGAAACTTTGCCTAAGTCCATCTAAATTGATCCACTTTCTAATACTACCATGACATATTTCACAATTTAACGACACCCGTATGAGTGTGTAATTTGGCACAAGGTAAAACACCTTTCAACATTCCTGTTCTCTCAGACTTTTAGGAGTGTGAAACAGTGGCAAAACCGCACGAAAACACGAGGATAATGAGAGTGCCCTCTCACGATTTGGATATCCACGAAGAGTTTCGTAAAGTTTTTAACAGCTTTGGCGAACCACATTTCATTCTAAGCAAACGAACAACGACCCTGAAACTAAAGGCTTTCAGACACAATTTCATCTCCTGTAAGTTGTAACGATGGAGGACAATTGCTTAAGCTAAGTTACAATATTTATGAACTCTGCTGAAAATACGTATTGTAAGGAAGGTGGATAAAGATAGGCCTTTTTCGGCCTGTGATAGACAAACAGTAAAAGTGATCATACAAGCTAGTATAACATATGAATATGAGGATCAACCATTAAACATTACATCTCTGTAACAAGTATATGAAAAATGTTGTAGCAATTCACTAAAAGAACCGCCGACACTAAGCATGTTTATTGCTATTCTGCAAGTTTAGATTTTCTTCTCGAACTTGCAATGGCCTCACGTATTCGCTAACCTTATTGTCTTTGGTGCGAGCGGTCCCGGGTTTGATTCTCGGTGGAGACACTAGGTCGATGAACTGTAAATGCTTCTTCAGGCCAGGGGCCGCGGTGGCTCAGTGGTAGAGCGTTCACCTCTGGTGCTTGGGGTCCCGGGTTCGATCCCAGCCCCCGCCAAGTGAACTTTGTGGTGGACAAACACTGTGTGCGTGGGTTTTCTCGGGATTCTCCCGTTTCCTCCCACTTTCATCATTCCACCATTTCATTCATTACTCATCGTCACCGTCTTCTTTAGTCTAACCGGCATAATCGTGCGACGTAAAACTCAAAGATTTCATTTCATTTCATTTGCTTTTTCAGGACAGCCATTCCAGTGAAGTTCTCCTCACTCATACCAGGCAAATGCCGGGATGGTACTTAATATATAGGTCCGAGCTCGTTTCCTCCTTATTCAATCCTTTCTTCCTTCTCTTTGCTTAGATAGTGTGACCGCTAAGGGACGTTATATCTCATACGTGACGAGATACAATTGCCATAGATGCAGAAAGCCCAGACATCTAATTCCTAATCTTAATCTTGAAATTGCTACAATAATTTTAGTATGAAGTGCTAACAACAGTACACGAATGCATGTTCATAAGTTTATTAAGTCTAGCCTTTACAAGAAGGGCAATGGTTCTTGAAGTGCCTCAAAATAAAATGCTATTGCTAGTTCGAAAAACAACGTCTAAACTAGTAGAATATCATCAACTATGTCTTTATGCGACTTACTACAATATATATCATATGCACCTTACATAGATGTATGTTTAATGCTTCAACTTCATATTCATACCAATTACCAACTTTTGTGATCCCTTTTACTTTCTATGATTATCATAGGCGATAAAACGCCAATCTTTAGCCCTACTTTAAAATAAACGATCTCCAGGATGCTCAATCGAACAAACCGTGTACCATTCTTGCAACAGCACTTTTCCTTAGTAATCAGTAAATCAACTCCATTGTTACAAAACTCAACATTCATCTCCACAGAAAGAGAAATTCATAATTGGTGGAAACCAATTATATTGCTAACGAGAGAGCAAGGGGGCGGGCGCCCTCCTGGTGACGTCACCTGCCACCCAGATTTTTCCTAGTCATGTTGTTATATAATGTAGGTCAAGTAAGTATTGTTTTCAGTACACAAAAAAATATGCTGCCTGCCCACACAATGCCTCTGATTTTCCGCTTGCCCTCCAAGAATTTAAAGCTAGTTTCCATAGTAGATTAATCTACTTAGCGTTAGGACTGTTGCGATAATCGAGTAATCGATAACAATTCGATAAAATTTCAAAACCGCAGGGCGTCCATGTTATATCTATCCATTATCCTGAGTATCCCAGGAACTATATGGGATAATTGGGATCAAAATGGGACGTCCTAGGGACGTAGTGTGCTATATGGGCAATATCGCTTTTATGTTGATAGGTGTCGTAGTTATTGTACAGCATCAATTGTTAAGAATTTTGGTTTACCACACTTCCTCTGTCCGTCTGTGCTTATTTGAGAGACTAAAGCAAACGCCAAAAATATAGGCGGGTTGCACGCGCAACAAAAAGTGGGTGGAGAGAGCAACAGCCAACTAGCAACCTACGCACTTGCCACATTTACATTTGTCTTGCTCAGTCACTGTCAAGGTTTCATGTTTCGCGCGCGTGTTGAAGATTGGTTACGGCAGAACGTAGGCTTTGAGCTGTGGCTAGGTAAACGGCTGTCGTCTGCTTACTCCTACAACAGGATGGGAAGAAGGTGGCACATGACAAGGGAGAGTTGACAACAGCGAGCTGTAAGGTGCGCGCGCAACCCGCCTATATATTTGGCGTTTGCTTTAATAAATCTGAAGAGCTACTTTGATAGATCACCATTAATTTTACCCAGAATGTAGAGCGTAAAAGTTCAGGATTCGAGTTCCTTGATGGAAATAATATTCAGACCAGAAGTGGTAGAAACCAATCATTTTCGGCTTTAACGTTGATCACTATAAACCAAAAACGGTAATAGATAGCGAGAAAAGATTTTCTGCAATCGATTAACCGTCCACAAAATATATTTCATTATTATGTTTAACTCTCAGCTAACACAGAAAGTGATAGAAATTTACTAAGCCTCGGTATCAATACTGATCTACATAAAACAAAAACGATACGAAATTGCGAGAAGTATATCTTTTTGGAATAGATTTAGTGTCTTTAAACTAAGTATAATCTCTCTTAACACTGGTCAAAACGAAAATAGCAGAAACAAACTATTCTTGCCTTTGAGTTATTCACTAGAATAGAATTAGTAATAGAAATAAAATGAAATCTTTAAGTTTTACGTCCCACGACTGTGCCATCTAGGCTAAAAGAGATTGCGATTATGAGAAACGAATCAAATGGTTGAATGAAGAAAGTGGGAGGAAACGGGATAACCTTGAGAAAACCGACACCCACGGTGTTTGTCCAACACAAAGCTCATTTGGCGCGAGCTGGAATCGAACGAAGGACCCCATGCACCAGAAGTAAGCGCTTTACCACTGAGGCACCGCAACCCCTTCATCAGTAACTGAGAGCGGGAAGCGGTTTTCTGTAATCAGTTAAGCCTGTCGAAAGTATACGTATTCCGACTTCAGTCTAATCTCTCAACTGAAACCGGAAGTGGTAGAGATCTACTACCACATCAGGATTTAATACTAATTTGTAAATGACACGCAATTCGAAACAAACCTCTGCATGTAACGGCATACACGACACTGCTACTTGTTAGATTTAGAAAGCATTCGTTTTTCTTACTTTGCTCGAAAATTATGCATTCGGATTTATAGGACTAACCCACATTCTTTTGTTTCGCTTACTGAGATTCATCAATTTGTGTATATATCTTATTTTTTGGACAGATTTTCAGTCAAGCACCAGTAATACTCTAGAAATAACCATCCACATGAAGGAATATTGCAATATTTACGGTAGAGTAATAAACGGGCCCTTTATCTATTTATTTAAGAAACGATACATCTCTATAATAATTTACAAAGTTCCTTTGTAATACAATAAAATGTTTTTCAGTGTTTAAATAATCCTCAGCACACCGTAGTGGCTTTAGAGATATAGATACAATCGTCTTAAGGTATGAACCGCTTCGTTCATTACAACTTCGGGGGTACGTGATTACAAGGAACCTCCTTTCTTCAATGCGACCTCGGAAGATAGGGACCCTTCGTAGCTCAATGGAGCACCAGAAGGAAGGTAGTTGTAGGATATGAAGTTTGCCTAATGCAGCTTCCAGACTTAAGGTTTAGAACAATATCTCGATAACCCAATGCTATCCCCGGAAAGAGGTGTTGGTAGGTTATTAATCAGGTATAGACTGACGCTCCTCTCAACTTGTTGTCTTCTTTTATGTGTGTTCTCTGAAGGTGTGGTACGTGATTAGAAGGTCATCCATCTTCGGTTTTCTTCCGAACCAACTTCGTGATTTCCAAGTGTTTTCCTTTCATCGTCTGCTAGTAACAATGTTTACACACAATAACACGTGGTAATGAATGAAAAGTATGTTTATGGAGGTTGTTTATACGTGAGTGAGTGCAGGAAACCTTACAATATGAACGTTATCAAACATTTGGCCACAAGAGTCATTCCGTTTCACCCTTTGCAAAATCTACGGTGTGTAGGGCAACGCAATGCAAAACTAATAATAATAATAATAATAATAATAATAATAATAATAATAATAATAATAATAATAATAATAATAATAATAATAATAATAATAATAACCTTTATGCATCTTATCGCAAGCTAAATCTCAAATTTTGCGTTTCATTGATGCAAACCATTACGAACTGTAGCACCAAAACTGCTGAACTTTTCATCAAAATTGTAATTACAAATTGAAAACCCTTGTATGTTTCTTTTCCTATACCTGAGTAATGTTGGAAATTCTGGAAAGCACTTTATATGGAAATCAAATATTGTATGAATAAGAAGTTTTTTTTTTTTCATCGTGTAGTTATGTTTACTTCATATGACGACTCTAGAAGAGAATGAAACGCATTTCTTCCATTTGAGAATATATATTTTTTCCCTTATGTAGAAGTTGAACGTATGCACTTGACAGATGGGAAGTTTCCCATAGAAAAAGAACTAACATTTTCTTTACTGAAACTCTTATTTTTCTTTCTGTCGTTTTTTGGAAAGATCAGAGAAGCATTTTAGATAGTGAACCAAAAAGGATTGACAATTCAGTTGGAAAGAGTTCAAAGAATGTGCGAAAAAGAAATATTATTGAGGAGAGAGAAATGTAGTATCCAAGACTTGGAGATTTCTACTATTAGTTTTCTTACAGAGAAAACAGAAACAGCTTCGTTCTGAAACGATCTCAATCATATCTCAGAGGACAGTGGTCCAGACACCCTACAAACTGGCCAAAACCTCAAAACTTGAAATTATAGAAATATGAGAGACTTTACAGATTTAATGAGGAAAGACGTAAAGTATGCAGAAATAGGTAGGTTTTCGTGCAGCTCCTAAGGCCTAAGTCTACAGTTACTACCAATGCGAAAGATTGAAGCCGTAGAACTAGACCATGTATCCACCCCGGAAGCGGAAGCAAAGTTCATGATGTGAAAATAAAATAATGTTTCGTTATTAGGCGTCAATAATGATTGTGCAGAACGTTGTTATACATTCGTCGTTCGTACCAAATAAGCAGATCTCTAATATGCTTTCATGTATCAGTCTTTATGTGGGTAAATAAAATGAGATCGAAAACCAAAATTGGTATACTTGATATTGATTTTCATGTAAGAGTTTTATTTTGAGTCCAGCTCAATCCAGTTCTATTGTGTGTTGGATGTGAAGTAGGGGATGTTACCTGTTAGAGAAAAAGACCGAGTTTTGCCCGTTTTTACCCGATCGTATATGTATATGAGTAGGGGCGTGTGTAATATTGTTTGAGATAGTCTGATGACTGTTTTTCCTTGTCATTCCATAAATGTCATACGAAACAACAGGAAGAAGGCTTCTACAAATCCTGCGGAATGTAGAAAGAAACAAAGATATCTAGAGACAACACATGATTAGTTTCTTTGAGAAAGAAACGTCCACCGAATTTACTAGTCCATTTGCTAGTACTGTACTCGTACAATTTCGAATTGACTCAAAATAAAACTCTACATGAAATTCAATATCAAGTATACCAATTTTGGTTTTCTATATCATTTTATTTATCCACATATTGACTGGTACATAAAAGCATATAAGAGTTCAAAATATGTGTCACGAACAACAAATATATAACAATGTTCTGCTGACGTTTAACAACGAAACATTATTTTGTTTTCACATCATAAACTTCGTGTCCGCTACCGGGGTTTATGCATGGCCTTCTTCCACGACTTTAATCTTTCACATTGGTAATAACTGTAGGCCTAACACTTACGACTGCATGAAAACGTACCTATTTCTGCACACTTTACGCCTTTCCTCATTAAATCTGTAAGGTACTTCATATTTCTATAATTTCGAATTTTATGTTTTGGCCAGGTTTGCAGGGTGTCTGGATGTATATCTTATTAATTAAAGAGTTTGCTTTACCAACTAACACAACACGGCCAGACTTTCGTTTCCTATACGGACAGGGTATATATATATATATATATATATATATATATATATATATATATATATATATATATATATATATATATCCAGTATTATAAAAATGGTGCACAGGGCAACAATGTCCTATTCTTTGGATCAAAATGAAGCGAAATGCTATATAATGGTATACCTTCTGGGGCTACTTTTAGGTCCTATGCGGAATCAAAAGTTTCACTATATAGCAACGTGGAATATTAACTTGGAACTATTAGTATTGCTTTATGAATTCATCATTAAGTTATATCGGTTGTTGCGTTAACAAGTGGTGCCAGTGTCAACGTTATTGATTTTAACTAACATCTGAAAAGAATCGATGTAACTATTTGATGAATTGTTCGATTTATTTTATTGTTCTTTATCTTAGACGTTGGCACATAGTGCAATTCGCATTTCCAGATGACGACCCGAGGTTTTCGCTTTATTTATCCCGGTTTGAATTATCACCCGGATTAACGATCTCAATTGCCAAAATTTGACATCTAGAAGTCATATGTAGGCTACGATCTGTTCAATACAGTCATTTAGAAGTATGCCAAAGAAACAGGTTAAATTTGTATACCGGACATACGAATGAATAAATATTTACTTTCATATAAAATAAAAAAAAAAAATCTTCCTCTTTGAGTCCCCTTTCTCTCCGTTTAGAATACTTATCAAAATAATTTAAACAGACTACGGTCTCTTCCAATCTATGGTACCTTTGATAAATGTACTTACAGTTATGCCAAGCAAACAGTGTGGGTCTGTGTACCTGTGAAGCAAACAAGCAAACAATCATTTATAAGATAAACCACCTCTTTCTCTTTGAGTCCCCTCCTGCCACCTTATGATATGCACCAAGAAATGTAAATAGCCCATGGCGTATTCCAGTCTATGGTATCATCGATAAAGTTAGTTAGAGGTAAGCCACGGGACGACATTCCGTGGCTTGGGTTTGTATACGAAACAAACATTCATTCATTTTTATATATAAGATGACAGTAGTGTGTTTTATTTCTGTTCATTCATTTTTATATATAAAATGACAGTGGTGTGTTTTATTTCTGTTCATTCATTTTTATATATAAGATGACAGTGGTGTGTTTTATTTCTGTTCATTCATTTTTATATATAAAATGACAGTGGTGTGTTTTATTTCTGTTCATTCATTTTTATATATAAGATGACAGTAGTGTGTTTTATTTCTGTTCATTCATTTTTATATATAAAATGACAGTGGTGTGTTTTATTTCTGCTCATTCATTTTTATATATAAGATGACAGTAGTGTGTTTTATTTCTGTTCATTCATTTTTATATATAAAATGACAGTGGTGTGTTTTATTTCTGTTCATTCATTTTTATATATAAGATGACAGTAGTGTGTTTTATTTCTGTTCATTCATTTTTATATATAAAATGACAGTGGTGTGTTTTATTTCTATTCATTCATTTTTATATATAAAGTGACAGTAGTGTGTTTTATTTCTGTTCATTCATTTTTTTTGAGATGTCAGTGGTGTGTTTTATTTTGTTCAGAGATAACTCAGTCTATATCTTTAGAACGATTGATGTTACGTGAAAAAGTGAAAGAACCTTAAATTCTTCCTACTTCTTCTTTTAAAAATATTATATTTTTCCCTCTTTCAACCTCAAAACAAACATCGTACAGCTCAAATTAAGGGTACTTTATTTGTTCGGTTTCTTCTCAAAGTTAATTTTCTGGGCTATATAGTATACTGGCTGCAATTCCCGGATTTGCACGGGAAGAATACAGTTTGTGCACAATATTTAAAAATGAAGAACTGAGTAGAAAAAGTAACAAAAAACAATATCTCAACGCTAATACCCGTTTGGCCTGTTCGAGGGTCAGTCAGTTACGCTCTCTCTCTCTCGATTTCTGTTTTCATATACGTATAACGGTTGTCTGTAGAGCTCTGAAAAATTACTTTTTTTGCCTTAATATTTCACATAAGAACAGCTAATGACAGTAAAAAAGATTACGTGAAACATACCTTTATGAATGAATGGTCGCGTTTATAATAAGAAATAAGAGAATCTAAATATTTTCACCTAGATGTTTATGTAACTCGTAACTCTTAAATCTTTTGAAAGTTGCATATCAGCGTCACTCGAAACGTATATTTGTGAATGAATGAATGATATATTACGAATGATTCACCGTTAAAGTCGCCGTTATCAGTAAAGATGTTAACATATTCACTCCATTAACGATGCCGGATAAGGTAGTCGCTCTTATATTACAATCTATTACAAAAAAAAGTACAATTCAAACTTACGCTTTAATTGAGAAGTTTCGTGTGGAGTAACGAGGTGACGTCCAAATATTACAATCTTATCAGAACATTACAAACGCTTAAGAAATATTAGCGTGATTGTAACACAACTCTTAAGCATTATCCACAATCCACAAATAAGAAGTACAAACTTTTCTGTTTACTATCGTTGTGTTGGAGCTCGACATGTTGTTATCGAAAAAGCGGTATATTAGCCAAGACAGAGGACGAAACCCTCTAGAGTCAGATTATATCCAATTTTTGCTTTAACAAGGTATCCAGAAATACATAACGTTATTTCAACAGATTATGGCATTGAATTTACTACTAAAAAAATGATGCATTATTCAAACACATCCTATTAAAAATAAGTAAACAGAGATATAATTAAAATGAGAACTAAACTTGTTACATTTTCTCTCTGAATGGTAAGCTACATCATTGAAAAAAAAAACGAAAAATGACATCTTTGAGTTTTACATTCCATTATGCCGGCTAGGCTAAAAGAGACGGCGATGATGAGAAATGAATAAAATGGCGTAATGAAGAAAGTGGGAGAACCCCGAAAAAATTCACGCACACGATGTTTGTCCACCCAAAGTTCAATTGGCACGAGCTGATATCGAACAAGAGACTCCCTGCACCAGAAGTGAACACTCTACCACAAAGCCACCGCTACCCCGCTTCATCGTTGGATTACATTGTTAATAGCCTAAGAAATAAATTTCTCTAATCCTTTTTGGGTTCACGGTCGCTCAGTGGTGGAACACATACATCTGGTGCATTGGGTTCTTGGTTCGATCCCCGACCCAATAAATTTGTGGTTCACAACATCGTGTCCGTGGGTTTTCTCGGTGTACTCCCATTTCCTCTAATTTTCTCATTTCATCAATTCTTCCATTATTATTCATTTGCTTCATCTATCTTCTCCCTTAGCCTAAAGGGCTTAATCGTTTGACGTTAAATTGAAATAATTCATTTCTAATCTTTGTCTTCGTATTAAGTCATTGGAAAGATTCTAGAACAATCAGTTCTTTTATTTACGTGTATTATAAGAAATCGTTTACGGAATATTTCTTGCAACAAAAGTTACAAGAAATACGAAAGATATGACAACACTAGGGATAGCTCTTAATTTATGCAATAATGTAATGCACGTATCACATTAAGCTGTGCGTTCGCCTGCGGTGCGAGCTCTCAAAATTACTGAAAAACATTGGTATATCGATATAATTGAATAGAATCCAAGCGATAATTACCAAAGAAACTGGGTTAATACCCACATCAGTTATCTTTGACAAAATATGCGTCATTGATACTTGAAATAAGTGTAATGTTAAAGGTAAAAACTTGCAGATAACGGAACTTTCGTAGACGGATATTCTAGAGAGAGAGAGAGAGAGAGAGAGAGAGAGAGAGAGAGAGGTTACTTGAGTTTTGCATGAAACCGAAACCTGTTCTTTTCTATTAATAATTAATCTTGTTTAATGGAAGAAGATCTTGAGAGCTTTTACTGACAGCGAGGAAAAAAGTAATTCCCGACAGCACCTCTTGTGAAGGCTCTTCTTCGAGGTGAAAGTTCTTGCATTGTGTTTAAGGTTAGTAGAGTCCACTCGCCTACTAGAAGTAATACAAATATCAGCAACTCGGACTATTAACGATAGAATGATTAATCATGTTCGAGGAAACCACCTTTAGAGAAGTTATCTGTTCGAAGGACTCCTTAATTGGTTGAGAATTCTCAAGGATAGGTCGTCCCACGCTCACTTCTGATACAGAATTCCACTTTCACTTCTGACCATAGAGTGGAAGTGTTCGTGGGTATTCTTGAGTTTTATCCTCATTTTCTTTTGGTCTTATTATCCCAGAAAATCATTCATAGTTCCTCGCTTACATTTAATCATATATATCTCATAACTTCGAGATTATAACAACATATTAACCTAAAACTATATTAATATATTTTCTCACTACAGCCCGGTTCGCAAGCTTGTGTGAGCACAATTTCTATAAATGAGTAGCGAACCAGAGCAAGTGCGAACGCTATTGAGGATTCTGCGCTCAACCAGTAAGTTAGAGCCGAATCAGAATAGTTAAGCAACGCTCCAGCAGGTGTGAGCCTTAGGTAATGTGAGCAGCTTTGAGGTTAATAACGCGAGCTTTATTAACCCTGACAATAACACGTTTCTAAATATCGATTTAGGTACACCACAGGATTTCACGATGTGTTACCCAAATTCCTCTCCATAAATGTTGCATTTCGGTCAGAACTAGTTCGTGCTAGTTCTCTAGAGTCTCCGAGCAGACTGAACCAGTAGAGGGAAGGACTCTCTTCCTTCCCCTTTTGACTTCTGAAAGGAGTTGATTGACGCAACACTTCAGAATAGCGTAGAATGTAATTGTCAGGGTTCAGGATAATGAGTCTGAGCCCTGCAAGCTTCTATTGAAAACTTACTATCTCTGGCTATGACTAAGTCAATCTAAAGCCTACCCAAGTTTCTTTAATTCTTACTGTAACACATACATAATTTTCAGGGTTTTACGAAATGTTTCCAGGTTTACTTGTTGTTATCATAAAATGCTGGGAAACTATACCCATGATGATTAAGGCATTCCTTGTTTGAAATATAGTCTGTGCGACTCAAAAAAAAAAAAAAAAAAAAAAAAAAAAAAAACAGGATACTAACATTATACTTTCTGGAGATCCTCTACTGCATTTGGGATAGTAGAAGATAAAGAGAATTGATCACAATACTGCATACATCGATAAGTGATAACTAGACACTAAGGGCACAATGGGACTCAGCTAAATCTACGCTCTCAGTTAAGTGGAAAGAAATACAAAAATAGATAGAAATATGAGAAGATGAATAACAACTGAATTCCAGCAACGAGACAAAGAAATAACATGAGTGAAGAAGAAAATGGAATAGCTTAAAACCATAACTGCTATACAAACACTCAGATGCAAACGTTGCTCGTGAAAGTAATTATCCGACTGCAACAATATCAAGTACTTTTGAACTGTCCAAGTTTACTTAAAAGATCCCAACGTCATCACAGAGACATTGTCCAGCTCAATCTAAACGATGTTTTCGATGTCTTTTCTTGAGACACTGTGCTAGGGTATGTTTCTCTACGAAGACAAATCCCAGATTTATGTGGAAATCCCCAATTAACAACCTTGAAGTTCTCCAAATATTTGCGAGTAAACATGAAAAACAGGAAAGTATCATAATAACTCCTAAGTAGCTGCAGTTATAAACTAGCTGCAGTTATAGGACAATCTGGCAAATCACACATTTCTCATAGACAAACGAATGAACAACATTTGTCATCTTGTATTGGATAAGACCAGAAAAGTAATCGCACCTTTTTTGTTGTTCCAATTACACAGAACAAATTATATTTGAGACCTGACTTAATGGATACAGACATTACATTCTGAGTAATATTATATCACTCGAATATCTTTAAATTTTACAACAAATTTCTTTATAATCAGAGAGCAGTGGACCTAGTTTTAAATTAACTAAGGGAATAGCTTTTTAAATATTCATTAATTATCCTGAAATTATTTGGAGTGCTATTAAATTATTCCCATTCCTCACATAGAAATTAGAAAACCATCTTAACATGAGCCTGTGAGGAAAAGTGTAGTTCTAGAACTAAGATCGAGAGAAAAAATCGTAGAAAAAATACGTGTCAGCACGCATTTTGAACGCGAGGAACCTGGAGTGGTGGTCCATAATTGGCGTTAAGAAAGTCATATATAAGTCATCCAACAATGTGCAATGGATTCACGATCGATTGTCCAAAGCACCTGCGCAGCATCGAGTTTACGTTATCATTATGACTACTTTCTCTCTCTCTCTCTCTCTCTCGCTCTCTCTCTCTCTCTCTCTCTCTCTCTCTCTCTCTATATATATATATATATATATATATATATATATATATATATATATATATATATATATATATATATATGTGTGTGTGTGTGTGTGTGTGCACGCGCGCATATGTATGGGTGTATATGTAGGTAATATGACGAATCAACAACAGTCTTAATGCTGAACGGCTCGTAACATGTAGTCGGTTGTCAAGAATATGCAGCCACAACCACGTCTTGGGTTCTTTCATGAAATGGGTGGTATTTTTTTAAAAGTATTTACCTTGTACTTACCTGAACGATGAGTTTTTTTTATATATAGGAGGTTTACTGTACAAACAAGTGACCACAGGGCATAGTTCCCAGATATAGTCCTAATAGCATTCCCAGGAATTAAACTAAGCATAAAAGTAAGCCTTTATAGTACTAATACAGAATGTGTCTGCAGGAATTGGGAAGAATTAATAACCGCAAGTTCTGGGATTTCTTGTGTCCGGATTAATGCGTATGGTCATGTAATTCTTCACGCTTCGGACGGCCTTAGCTACGAATCTACGCACTTTTCCTCACATACTACATGAACTTGCTTTCTTAGTTGAAGTGAGGATTCACCACTTACAATTTGTCATTATCGTTCATCAACATATATATCATCTATATGTTGTAGTAGATAAACCATCTATTGGTATTTCTTGCATCTTCGAAGGTCTGAATATCTGCATCATTCTTGCCTCCTAGTCTATTGATTTCTATGAGGAATTATTCTTCTCTTTTTTGAAATAAAACTTGCATTTTAATAGTTAGGTTTTACTGATTTCGTCTTCCTTTATACAGTATTTTAATGCCTCTTACTTCTTAAATAATTTCATTGCAAGACAGGAGAATCACAAGTCTTCCTGTATTTCGATGATCCAAACAGCACTCGCGTGTATAAACCGTGATCGACCTTAAGCACAAAGTTAAATAAGTGCATAAGAAAGTGTTGCAAGCGTACTATTTTATATGGAGGCTGTTATTCTGTCAGTATTCACTAGAAGTAGCGATGAGTGCTCAGCAATGTCTGATGCGTGAACTGTTACTGTAAAAGTTTGAACTTGGGTATAACTCTGCTGTTAGCAACCCAAATGTTTGTCATGTAAAAGAGAAACATGTAAGAAATCACAGCATAACAACTTGTTGCTTCCAGAAATTGTATGCAAATTGAACCAAGGTCTGGCCTTTCGAGGGTAACAGATTTTGGATTCATAAGACAAGAGAACGCTGAAAATCTATCTACAGCCCACGACGATTTTGAAAGCAACTCCACGTCTCCCAGTTCACTGTAATGTGTCACTTTCATCACATAGTTGGGTTACATAGTAATTTTTCTGTAGGGAACACCATCTGTAGCTGCCGCATTGTACCACATGGATTGACTCCAGCTTAGACACAGAGGAAAGTACGGTAAACGTTTGTTGAATACTACGACGAAATCCGCGTAATGTAACTTTCCTAAAACGGATTGGTGATTTTATTGGTGTTTTTATGAAATCCAAAATGTGCAAAAATGGCGGTTCAAGAAGGGGCAACTTCCAGAACTGGTCATAGAACAAATCCGTTTCGAGTACGAAGTCTCGATGATGTGATGGTACTAGGAGCAGGTAATCCACTTTGAATTCATTCCTAACGCATGTGCTACCAGTATCGATCTTTAGTCCAAACAATTGGAACGGAGATACACTATGACAAAAACATCATTCACTAAAGACCGAAAGAGCACCCTGTTGAAACAGAACAACGCAAAACCACACTCACCTCGAAACACGCTACATAAATTCGGGAACTTGATTTGCTCTTTCGTGTTACTACCTTTTCTGGTCTATTGAGGACTTTCTGCAATTACAAAGCTTCACCAACCAGCAGAAGGTGCAGATAGCAGTGACTGACTCTTTTGTCTCTAAGGACAAGACATCGCATCAAAGAACTGACAGGAAGATAATCGCAGATATTCCAAAACAAGTTTCAATATTAACCTGCTTTCATAATAAATACAGGTATACTATGTTCGAGAATTTTGCGAGACTAATGCAAGTTCATTTTCTAAAAGCAACATCATTTAACTAGAATTAAAAAAAAATCAGCAACATAATCCCACACATAAATCAGTGTGATAAAAGAAAAGATGCTGAAGTTATTCAAACATTTTAAAATAATTTTCACTTTGGTTTTAAAATATATCCTTTAAATGACATGTTTATCGCAGCATATCCAATACTACTACGTTTGTGGTTAACACTAACTTTTATTGTACAAATATAGTCTATGCAGGCTGCAGTAAGTGTTTTGATTCTCCGTTATTACTAATTTAACTATTTTTCCTCTCTACTAAACCAGATGCAGTCTTTGTAAAGGAAATGATATCAAGTGTCTCTTAATGGAAAACCAAACATTCCTATCAATTATTCGAAACGGCGCAATAATGACAACTGATATATGCAACTCTGACGCCATACATCAAGATCCGAACATCAAAGCGTGCATCTGTGTGGCTAAAAGCACATCAAAGTAAATATAGGGGAAAGAAGAAAACAGTTCCCATCATTGGGTTCTCTCATCAACACACGCACAATTGCATATCTATCTATCTGTGTATACGGTTTATTCCTAAAAGGAAATGTAACCGTACTTTAGTACTCAAGTGCCAATACACGATAGCTTTTCATGATTATTCTTCAACTGGATTACTAATGTACAGGATTCTACACTTGTTCAAATCATCACAATACCATGCAAGTTTGTAAAATTTGTGACCATAGTTTTTGAACGGGAAGAACTTGCAATTCTACATCATGAACACAAGTGAAACTTCCAAACAGAAATATGAGTTTATGAAACACAGAAGAACATCATAAAAACCAATTTGGTATATTCAATTTTGTGAAATACTTGTAAGTTGAAGATGTATACTTTTTCCTTCTTCAAGGTGCAATCGCTACACAATGTTTTTTAGCAAATGACTGATTTGGGTTCAAACTACTAGAGAGAATATAATAGATTTAATGCAGTTTTTAAAAAATAATCTGTTCACCTACTTTATAACACGTTGATGTATTGAACTACATACAATCAAACATTCACTCTACAAACTAAGATTATAATTTTTATCTTTCCGATTAAATTGTTAAAAATTTGTCCAATACTCAATAAAACTACAAAGAATTCTACACGAAAACTTCTCAAATTTTATACCTATACAACGATATAACAGAATATAGAAGACAGTTTCTGTCATTACTATTTATTACTTTAAACCAAGAATTACACCGAATAAAACTTTGCTCTAATCAATCCTAACATTGTAACAAATTATAGTACCGACGGTGATATAACCACTAATATGTTACTCAAATATGATACAATGTAAAAGAAATTAATAACATACAAACGTGGTAACACAATACTTTCTATGGACAATAATAAAACTGGAAGCCAACTATCGTCACGATTATTAATTTGTCATCACAAATAAATAATACAATTATAAACAATAAATATTACATAGGTGAACGGTCCACATTTGTAGAAATAAACCATGCAAGTGGTTGAAGTAAACAATAAACAATAAACAACAGACAATAAATAATGTGCAGTCACCAAGAGAACGAACGAAAGAAGAGCACGTTGAAATCATCTTGTAGTTCAGTAAAATACATTTATGAATTGACTATACTGTATATGAATATATGAATATAAGATAGTCTGCTTTCACTTCCTAAGATATAGAAGATGTAATCTTAGATAATATATCATGCATTCTTAGGTATCTTCATAATATCTGTGTTTGATGATTACAACGATATATTACAGAAACTATAACATAGGTTATTAACTTAAGTTATTGCTTTGCCTCTCGACCTAATTAAAGTTGTAGTTTAGGTTCAAAGTTTATAATAAACAATATATCTGTTCTTCTCTGATGGTTATTAGTTTAATTTAAACAGTTTTGTTTTTATACACAGTCCCTTTTTTTCAAAACAAAATAGTGTCAGACGAATATTACAAAGTTCTTAGTTTTTGTTTCTCAAATATGAACATCATCGGTTAAGCAGTTTTTGAGAAAATTACTTGAATAAAATTCACCGCATGAATTAATTATCCATAAACGTTTTCATAAGAAATTGCTTATGTCATGTTATAGCACTGTTATCAAAATATGCAGACAAAATCATCAAAAAAGTTCTTAACAAAATGGTTCGAAAGAATCTCATCCGCAAGAATCAACTAACCGTTTTGAAAATTTACAGGGAAAATTTCTTATGCACATTACCAGGTAATTAATGAAATACTTTTAAAAAAAATGAAATACCAATAAAATAACCTAAGTTGTTTGTGAAAACCACATCCGAAAACACAGCCATGGACTAAAATAAAAGTTGTGGATATCTTTTAAGGGGAAATGACTTCCCCCTTATGTCTGTTGATGAAATGTTTGTTTGTAAAATATGAACAAAATTGTCTAAGCCGCGCTTTAGACATTTGTACAAAAAAAAGCTTACTCTTTCGGATATTTTCTAGGAAAACGACTTATAACGTATTAAGCCTTGTTAGCGGTGTATTAATTTGTGAAATATAAACAAAACTGTTGGAGCTGTTATAAAGAGAACCTTAAATTTTGATTTTTAGCCTCCGGTAAACTTCCCTTGCTTTTAGGGGTAGAAGGGAAATTTGAAAAACGCTCGTAGAAAATGTAGGACTTTTTTTTTAAAAAAAAACTTAAGTTTAAAATTTGGTCTGGATACGTTGAACAGTATGACCTTCAGGCTAGTGTATACAAATCGTGAAGAACGAACAAAGGGATGATCAGATAGAGAGACATGCAAAAGTCACTTTTCCGGTATGAGAGCCATGTATAACGACTCACCAAGGGTAGTCGTCAACCTGGTTCGATCGATGATATATGAATCTCGAGTGGTAGTAATAATTTGCATGTAAAAATATCTTTAATAATTATACATATTATTATTCTCACCTTTTCTATCAAAATTATCCATTGGTTTATTAGTTGATACACTTTTATGTATTTTTATTCAAATTGTCATGCACACATACAAGATGATTAGGTATCCATAAAACAACTACATAGCAACTAACTACATAACACTATCCCATAATATCTCTTACAGATATTAAAAACATTCTTCTTTTGTTAATATTAAATTAACATTCTATTAAGTATAGTGCACATGTATGAGCACTTTCTGCCCAAGGTACAGGTAATTATTAAACTATCCAAAGTATTTCGTTATATAAAATGTCGCCCGACAATTGGACTGAATATAAAAGTCATAAGCGAGCTTGGCTTTTATCTTCAAGAACCACTGGTCCGTTTACAATAATGGTTTTACATTATATATGTCCATCACATTTTGATCGCCCCTCGTATGTATCTTCATTACATATTATAGATATAGATACATTTATAACAAAGCTTTCACTTCATTAATACTTATTTTTGACAATAAAGTTTCAACACAAATTAATATAATGAAAACAATTTTTGTGTTTAATCAATCATGAATTAAATTATAATCCTTCACGTTAATAAGAAAGAATTAAAATCATTGGAAACTTATCGTTAGTTAATGAAAATCAAAGAAAATTAAATTGAATGAAAATCAAAAATTAAACATAACCTACGTTCGAAGGACCAAAAGGAAGAAAATAAATCTATTTTTACACAACCAGAAGACACCCTTTTGTTATATATATATATTTTTTCAGTCTTTTTCATTCCTATTTATTTGAGCAAGAATGTCAGGCTCAACTAATTCTTTCACTAGATGCATCCATTTTTCTTTTGTATACTGAGTAGGTTTCCAAACCTTTAACTCATCTATATTACGAAGTCCAATTGACATACCCGTTTTAGCGTTCAACAATTCAAAACTTTAGGTTTTATTTCCTTAAAACATAAATAAGGACCTGAGAAAATGTCACAAAATTTATAAATCTTCTTTAACAACATATTACTTTGTGGATTTTGTTTAACAAAAACTAAGTCATTGACTTTGATCCGATATTTTCCTTCTTGCAAAGACTCTACTTGAGAATTACGTTTCAAAAATTTGTTATGTCTTCGGATTTTTACCATATTCACTAAACTGGAAGAATCTATAATTGTTGAATCTTCTAACTTGACATCAAAATGTTGTTCCACAGGGAAAACCAAATCAGAACCATTATGCACATTAGCAGGAGACACGCCTAAAGTATCTGATATAGAATAATTCAAAAGGTACGTGATTTGATTGATATGCTTGACCCATTCGGCATGTTTATCTTTACAAAAGTGTCGAAACAACATACCAAAATTGCGATGTACATTTTCTACAATAGAGCTACTAGGATGGTACGGAGTTACAAAATGAATTTTAATGTTAGCCTTGTTCATGGCTTTGATGAACACATCACTTTTGAACTGTGAACCATTATCACATAATATGTGTTCGATAGGGCCACAATGTGGAATATATACATTCAAGATTTTATTTATGATAGCAGCAGAAGTCGCTCTACGCAGAGGATAGGCTATTACATAACGTGAAAAGATATCCATGGTTGTTAGTAAATAAGTTTCTCCAGTAGCTGCTCTTGGTAAAGGTCCATATAGATCGATTGACAGAAACGAATGTGGTCTTTCAGGCGTTATTGAGAGCATTGGTTTTTGTACGGCCTGGTAATTATGTTTAATTCGCATGCACTCAATACAGTCCTTGATATAATTTTTGATTTGAGTTCTCATTCCCTTCCAATAAAAGGATTTATTAATCAAGGCACATACTTTTAAATAACCAAAATGACCGAAATCGTCATGATAGGCCTTTAATATGCGTGTTGTTAGCATAGGTGGAATACAAATTTTGTTTCTAGATTTGAATTTAAAATCTTTAATAAGTAGAATTCCGTTGGTTAATTTAAATCTGGAATTCCAATGTTTGGGACAATTACATTCCTCACTGCATGAAGATAAATGTTCCATGATTTGTTTATATTCATGATAATTCATTTGATGTTCTCGTAGATCTTCTATTGAAATGGTAGCTATTTCATCCTGTAAGATCTTAAATTCGTTGATGGACAAGATATGTTGTTCTTCTCCAGGAAACAGACGTGATAAGGTATCTACGGGTCCATTATCTACCCCTTTAATGTGTCGTACTTCGAAATCATAAGCTTGAAGATCTAACGACCAGCGAAGTAGTCTGTTATTATATCCCTGTACGCTGTTAAGGTATCGCAATGAATTATGATCGGTAAGTACTATGAAATGACATCCGCTAATATATGGAGCAAATTTTTGTATCGCAAAACGTACAGCCACAAGTTCGATTTCGGTCGTGGTGTATCCTTTTTCAGCTTTCTTTAAAGTACGGCTAGCGCAATGAATAACAGCTGGTTCCTGAATAGTTGGATTAGGTTGCCAGAGTACTGCAGAGATTCCAAGTTGAGAACCGTCACACTGGACATAGAAAGGAACGTCATATCGGGGGTGATTCAAATAGATGTTTCGTTTTACGCACTCCTTCAACTTATTAAAACTGTGTTCTTGAATCGGACCCCATTGCCATGGTACTCCTTTCTTTATAATCATAAATAAAGGCTGTGCTATCTCGGCAAATCGCGGGATGGCTTTGCGAAACCAATTGAAGAGCCCTAATATTTGCCGTGTCTGTTTCACATTTAATGGGGCAGGCAGATCTTCTATGGCTTGTACTTTAGATTGACTGAATTGTAAACCCGAGGCATCAATTTGGTATCCAAGAAATTCTATGGAATTCTGCAGAAATTTTGATTTCTGTAGATTGATAGTAAGGCCCGAACTTTCCAATCTGTCTAAAACTATATCTAAGTACTTCAAATATTCAGGTGGATTTTTTCCCATTATTAAGATGTCATCAGCGTAAGTTATCACGTTGCTACGTAAGTCTTGACCCAAGACTTTATTCAAGCAGGATGCTAACGCCGCACTACCATTGATAAGAACAAAAACTACACGGTTGTATTCGTATAAGTGACCTTCAAAACTAAATGCTGTGTACGGTTTCGAATCTTCATGTAGTTCGACCTGATTATATGCCATTACTAGGTCTAAATTTCCGAAGACAGCATTCCCTTGTAAAGAAGCTAGTATTTCTTCGACTGGAGGATACCTCACTTGTTCCAGATCAATGTGACAATTCGTGCGTCTCAAATCTAATACCACACGTAGAGAACCATTTTTCTTTGGAACAACATGTAATGGATTAAGATGCACGCTTCGTGAAGGCCTAATGATCCCATCTCTTAACATATCTGCAATTTGTTGACGTACATTTTCCCTGTATCTATATGGAATTATATAAGGCTTGGTTACTATGGGTTTGTCTGTTTTAACTTTAAAAGAATAAACAAAATCCTTGCAACGCCCAGGACGTTCTGAAAATACATTTTTATGTTTATATAAGATATTCTTAAAGTCAGCTTTTACTGTATTATCTGTAAAATCAAGACTGCTTTCGAGTGATTTAACACGTTCAGAAAACAATACATCGTCTTTTAAATTCACCAAATTTTGTGTGTCTTCCATTCGTTGATCATTTAATTTACCACTTTCTGCACTAACAGAAACATTATTCACTACATGAGAAATATTATTATATTGACAAGCACTATTATCTAATTTTGGAAGCAGTTTTTGAACGATTTCCTGAGGTATACCAGGTATAGTCAACGTTTGGGTTTTAAAATCAAGCATGACACGCAATTGAGATAATAAATCTAAACCCATAATTAATTTCTCGTTCAGTTCCTTTATTACCAGAATAGGGATTGATATTTCAAAATCTTGAATAGTTATTGTCACACGAGTAATTCCAGCTACTCTCTTTTTATGTTTACCGGTAAAATCAACTATAATAAGATTCTCAGCCTTCTGTAACTTAGGGTTCGAATAATTACTAGTAATTGCTTTCCACAACGAATACGATAATAGAGAGGCATTTGCTCCTGTATCAAGTAAAGCTTCAGTGTTTAACCCATTGACTTTGATAGGTATTTTAGCTGTACTATATGATTTTAAAAATACAAAATTTTTTTCAATATCAAAACCATCATTGACAGTATCATCTTCGAACCAACAACGATTTACTACAGGTATAAATTGGTACTGACATCTATTAATTGCTATTTCCGAATAATTATTTACAGAGACTTCATATGAAAGATCATTTTCATCATTAACATGAACATGTAAATTGGAAGATAAATGTTCATAAGAATTATCGCTTAAATTTGCAAATAAATGTTCATGATAATCTACAGCTGATATGGGTTTAACCCCTACCACATCAGCCGCAATTAGTTTAAATTCATACTCGTGTATGGTTCCAATAAAGTACATTGTACAGCAGTTTCATGATTGTGTCCCGTATTACTGTTCTGTACAGGAATTACTGCGATACCTGGATCTTGATGCGAAGTGCCATCTCTTGTTCTCCAATTACGTCTATCCACGTAGTTTGTTGTATTCCTGGAATTTCGCCATACATTCCGTCTATTTTTAAACCTGTTTTGATTATATGATCTAACATAAGGATTGCTACGATTAATTAGGTTAGGCGTATTCCCTACGTAACTTTGCCTATTTTGCTCGTTTTGATTGCTAGAATTTACTCGGCTTAGGTTGTGTTCCGTATCATTCACACTTCGGATATTTAGATTCCGAACTGGTACAAAATGATCTGAATTATTTTTACTTTTACCTACACCTGCTTGTTGATTCATATCATAGTATTGGGTTTCATAGCATTGAACAAGCATTAATAAATGGTTGAAACTCATACACTGTGTAGAGAACAAGATCTGTTGTAACTTAAATGGGAGCAAATTTCGAATCGATGCTATTATTCTAGATTCCGATTGCAAGGGATTAACGACCTTTAATTCGTTGTATGTATTTACAACAAACTCTACAACAGATTTGTGCAAACGAGGATTGAAATGTTGATTTCTAATGGTGGCATCTCGATTTGCAAGCAAAAAGTCATTTTCATAATTCGCGATCAATGCCGCTTTGAATTCCTCATATGTATTGATGTGATCGCGTACTGCTTTAAACCATAAAGAACATGGTGGGAGTAATACATGAGGGATTAATTTCATATATTGTGATCTATCTATACTCATTATATTGCATTCGTCCTGAATTTTTTCCAGGAAAGAAGTAGCGTTTTCATTACATTTACCACTCAATTTACTCATAGCCCGTATTTCACTCATCTTAACACTTAACTTTACCTTTCTTTTATCATTCCGTGTACTTATTGGGTGACAATTCCTATCCATGACATGATCTGTCGTTGCACCATCCCTTTTCCGCCCATCTGTCCTCTTCGAATGAATTTCTTCCAAAATAATATCCTCATCAGACACAGGGGAAGGCGAAGTCATCTCTGGTGAGTGGGGAAACTCCAAGCGCTCACTACCCATATTATTGTGGTATGTGTTGTCCTTAACCTGTAGCGTTCTAATTTCTTCCTGTAGAGTAGCTATCAATTGCGTATTTGCACGTATGTTGTTAGAATTATTGATGACCTGAATCTTTTGCTGTTGAACAGACGATTCTATTACTTCTAAATCCTTTTTTACATCACTGATTTCTTGGATTTGGTGGTTGTGCTTATCTTGACAATCCTCAGATATTTTTTTTAACTTTTCCTCGAACTGCGAGGAGATGTGATTTATCGCCTGGACAACTGACTGTTTCGTTTCATCTGACTTCTGTTCCATCTTCTGTTCTATCGTCTGCTTCAATTCCTCGTATTGCTTATTGGATTCTTCAGACTTTTGTTCTATCTTCTGTTCTATCGTCTGCTTCAATTCCTCGTATTGCTTATTGGATTCTTCAGACTTCTGTTCTATCTTCTGTTCTATCGTCTGCTTCAATTCGACCAAATTTTGTTTCATGGCTTCAAAATCGGCCTTTCGACATTGTTCTTGCCGCTGTAAGGTTAGCAAGATTCGTTCTTCGAATGTCATTCCTGGTGCTACCCTATGTTCACCGTTATCACCATCATTGGATTCATTTTCCATTGCCTCACCGTTCATTTTTCTTATAATTATTTTACCACTTCTCAGTCTTGTAAAATTTGTATTCATAAACTTTATTACAAAAGTAAATTCACCCTTACTATGCTTCGGGATATGAATTTATGAAAAGATCCCGGGTGAGGTAAACCAAAATTTTTAGCTAATCCCGGTGTGAAGGCACCAAAATTTTTATAACGACTCACCAAGGGTAGTCGTCAACCTGGTTCGATCGATGATATATGAATCTCGAGTGGTAGTAATAATTTGCATGTAAAAATATCTTTAATAATTATACATATTATTATTCTCACCTTTTCTATCAAAATTATAAAGTCGATGAACGGTATCCAATGGTTTATTAGTTGATACACTTTTATGTATTTTTATTCAAATTGTCATGCACACATACAAGATGATTAGGTATCCATAAAACAACTACATAGCAACTAACTACATAACACTATCCCATAATATCTCTTACAGATATTAAAAACATTCTTCTTTTGTTAATATTAAATTAACATTCTATTAAGTATAGTGCACATGTATGAGCACTTTCTGCCCAAGGTACAGGTAATTATTAAACTATCCAAAGTATTTCGTTATACATGAAATGCGTAAATTTGTTAATATCTCGAATTCAATTATTTTCACGAATTCCTTACTCTATTCTCTCCCACCGACACTTGAAATAAAAATACACAGAAATAAGTTAGCACATAAAAAATAGGATGGAACGTACAAAGGATATGTGGAAACTCCACTGAAATTGATTTTATTAAAAGTAAGAAGAGCACAGTATTGCGTAGCCTTTCCGAAATTATACATTCTTAGTCATATCAACTTACCACAACTTTAGTGCAGTAGCAAGTGGTTTTGTAAAGTAACAAAATTCTTTCTAAAATCTTGTAAATTTATGGCTGGTGTTTGAGACCAGCAACGATTAAATCGGAAACTCAATTATACCTATATCCTTAGCCTATAACAACTGAAAAAAACGAACGAGGTTATGAAAAAATTCTTCAATTTGTCACTTTTATTATCTCATGCTAGCTCCTACATGCCTACTCAGACACACAAAGGAACATCGGAGTAAACCCATACGCGTCATTTCGCTTAGTATACTTACCGTCATTCCACTCAGTACATTTTACTTACAATGTCACGAGGAATTACCAAGAAATTTGTATTCTAAAAAATGCTGAAAAGACACATGTCTTTATCTTCTTCCGTATCATTCTTTGCTAACTGTGTACATTTCTCTTCTCGCATTTTCTTAAAACAATTAAAATGAATTTAAAATAAGCTATCTTTTACAATGTGTCGCTGGACGTTTGTAAACGATTTATTAAGAGTCTTCTATGGATCGTGGTTTTTTACGGATCAGAGACCTAGACATTGAGAAAAGCTGAAATTTCCAAGCTGGAAACATGTGAAATGTGGTGTTTGTGCAGAATTCTGGGCATATCATGGACCGAAAGTAAAAGGAATGAAGATGTACTAAACGAAGCTAATGAAGGACGACAGATCATGAAGATAATAGGAAAAAGAAGAAACAACATGCTTGGCCATCTGGAAAGGCAGAAGGAAAACCAGAACGTGGAAGACCAAAGATAGCATATCTATATGTAGTTACGAAGACCTAGTTTACTTAATCAAAGTAAAAAAACAGCTACCCAAAGGGAGAGAATAGCCCAGTCCCTCAAACCCGTCCCTAGTTGGTGGTCTGTTTCCAACTAATTTGATTACACATCTTCTTGTTGATTCACATGTAAAGATGGTTTGTTTGAAATTACGGTAGTTTTAGGAGGCAATATAACTGATACATAGTGATAGATATTAGATGGGATAGTATGTAAATGGAATCAGTATCTTCACAAGCAAGACGTTATACTCATAACTATAGCTTAGCTATATTTGTACCAATAGAGATACGCTCCATACGAGGCTGTCGCAGTATATTAAAAGTACTGTCTAAAATGTTATCCTGATCGAATGGTTTTTCGTTTACATCCTTTTACAATAATAACTTTATAAACGACGGAACTTCCTTTTCATCTAGGTTCCAAATTCTATTGAGACTTTAATCAGACGCAGTACATTGGTCCACAGACCATCATGATAGAACGATTCGCACAGAAGAGACTCTTTCGAATACCACTACCATTACACTTGCAAAAGATACGGATTTCTGGATCACATTAATGGTTTTAAGCTTTAAAGTTGTTCATGAATGTCATGTAGTATCACTTTGTCAAGAAAATTAGTTGTATCTGCTGACAAGGGCGTCCATCAGGGGGGGGGGCAAGGTGGGGCTCTCCCCTCCTAGAGGAGATTGTACTTCAGAATTTCGAAAATCCAATAGAATTTTTACATTAGTTACAGCAAAATTTGAAACTATTTTTGAAACGTCGCTTATACTTGCCCCCCTTTGGAAACCATAACATGGGCACCCTTGCCTGCTGATGTGAAGTTATTTTATACTGAGAACAATATGAATGAAATACAAGAATATATCTTAAGAGTAACTAAAGAAGAACCTGTATTTCGAAGTTACGACCTATTTTGTATCCTTAACAAGAGTCTCTCCATTATTAAATTTTGACGCTATTCACCTATGCCAATTCAGTGATCTTCTTCTTACAGCGTGTTGGCAACTCATCTACATTTTTCATTTAACAGAATAATAGAAAATGCTGATATTTAAAAGCACATTGATGAAAAATAATTATATATTCATTGTCAGCCTTAATGTAAGTAATGTTTTGATGTTTCACTTCCCAGCGCAATATCGTAGCTGTAAATCTCTTTTGAATCTACAAGTTGTGACAAGTCCAAAAGAATGATGAAAATTTATCTCCTGGAGTTTCATTTTTTTTTTTTCTCTTCTTACGAGCTGTATTATGGTCTAATAGGGTTTTAATGTGAAACCACAGACCCTTAGCCACGAAAATTTCCCATTTAGCAGTTTCCATGCTCTGTATGTGGCTTTTTTTTTTACCCTAGCGTTTCCCTAGCTACTAATTCAAGATTTGTTTACAGTGGAAATGGGGATGTTACAACGTTTCATATCTCGGATCTGTATAAACATATACTCTGCCCCTAAACATACACATCCATATTATAAAGTGGATATATGTTTATTTAAGATTATGTGCGCTTTGAAAAGTGGATTTACCAGGAAAAAAAGACATTGTATTCCATTTACATTATGTCTTTTCCTTTTAAGTTGAATATATGAATGTTTAGAGCAAAAACATCCTCAGCAAATGAATTTACACAATGGAAGATAAGTTACGTTTTCCATGGTTATTTTAGTTGTTCTCCAGTTCCTTTAAAAGAAGAATGCCTTTGAAGCATTATTTTTGAAACAAAAACACAGTTACTATTTTAAGGATCTGTTAACAGTCAATAGGTATAGTAGAATTGTTGGTAAGGCGTCTATGTACCAACAGGACAGTTCAGGTTCGATTCTTGGAGGGAACAGGATTTATTTTTTCGATTTATGCTAGTCGAATTGCGAGTTCGGGATCCAATCAGCGTATGTCAAGTGGATACCTGGAGAATCCTGGGGAAGAAAGGCAAACAAAGCACGCTGGTGGCTAAATGTGAAAGGCTGTGATGGAATGGATGACGAAGTTCGTGTCCGCAAGATTCGGGGGCAGTAAGATAGATCCAGTGTGACCAAGCAACGACAAAATATCGTCATACTCATAAAAATGAACACGTTTTGTGCGAGCAGTCCTGGGTCGACTCCCGGTGGAGACACTCGGTTGAACAAATTTAAAACCTTTCTCAGATCACACATTCCGAGAAAGCTTTCCTAGGTTTTCCTCATTCACACCAGGCAAATGGCGGGATAGTACTTGACATAATGGTTTCAGAACGGTTCTCCCACTTCTCGCGTAGTGTGTTCGCCGAGGAATGTCATCTCTCGTACTCAACAGGGTAACATGGTCATAGATGCATCAAACCCAAAGATTTAGTTCCCAGTCCTAACATGAAAATGACGTATCAGGCTGTTAATGTAATTCTAACAAAGACGATTCTATCCTAGAGCTTCCTCGTAGCTATATGGTTAGTGTGGACCTGAGTTCGATTACAATGGATCCCACTTTAAACTGTAGGTCCACCCCTCATATAACCTCGGTGGTGAAAATGATTCTCCCCTCTCTCTCCTCATTAACAACAATTTTCTTTCTCTCTTATTATGTGCGTCTAGTTATGTCTAAACATTGCACTAAAAGGTAACTACAAGGTATATCAGAGTGTAAACGCATAAAAATCACAAAAAAGAAGCAGTTTCTTGCTGTTTATTTAGCGTCCAAACAATGTATTCCATCTCCTTCGTTCATCCACAATTCATGCCGAAGTGATTCAAATTAAACATTTCCTTTTTCAACGTTTATCGTCATAGATGATAAATGGTAATCGATAGTTATAGTGACAAGTCGATTCAGTGTCTCAAGAGAGCATATCATCACCACCTGCGAAACTCTTCAGACACTGAAAGTGGTTAAAACTTATTAGTACTTCCTGTTTCAATACTAATTTCCACAGAGTTTAAACAGTATCAATTTCAAGAAGCGCTTTTTTCTTCAGTCGATTTAGCGTCTTAAGGATAGGTTCCGGGTTCTTCCTTAACTCACTACTTAATCCGGAAGTTGTACCACTCATCCATTTCCGATTTCAACGTTAATCTCCACAGAAGAGAAACGGTAATAGATAACGATCTATTCGTTTCAGAGAACATACAAGCAGTCCACAACACTACGGAAACTGGAGCTGGTTGATATTTACCACTATTTCTCGTTTCAATATTGGTTTTCTTTTTCAATAGAGCAGTGGTTTGCAACATGTGGGTGGGTGAAGAGAGAGTAAGGGGGACGCAAACTACGACAGAATTGAAAATTGAAATTATGAATAAAATACAACTTATAATAAGAATTTTCATTTCAACTTTACGAAACTTCATGATTTACATTTTGCCTTTTCTATTCCTACTCAAGGATTTAGCTTTATTAAAAACTAAATAATTATGCAAATTATTTTCTACAAAATTATATTTCAATGTATGAATTGGAGTTCAAAAACTTATCAAGTAAGGGCAGAGGAAAACTTCAGTATGATTGTTGACAGTGCTTTTCCTTCAGACGTTTATTGATATTTGGTGATAAGTTCGAAAAAGATAAGCATCTTCATATTGCTGCCTTGGAATTTGAGATGTAGAGTATTTCATATGTCAAAAAAAAAAAAAAAAATCAGCAATATATGAAAGACAAAATACAAATGTGTCATCAGTAAAAGAAGTATAAAGTTCATCTATTCCTACACATAGGAGAAATATTTTCACATTTGACTTCAGATCGTGCAGCCTACTTAATATATATTACCTTTCGTGAACCCACAAGTTCGCTATGGGAAAGTAATCTTACGTTTAGCACTCAGATCATCACACAAAGCCTCAAAGGTAAGAGTATTCAGAGCACTTTACTTTACAAAATTAACAACTTTAGTAGCCAATTATAATATCTGCTTCAGGTTCTCTGTTGAAGTTTCTGTAGCTAAGAATTGCCTGTGAATTAACCCTTTTAGGATTTCCAATGTTGAAGGTAAATTTTAGACTTTCACACAATCAGCTACTGCTTCCTTACTGTTTATTGTAGGATCATGGTTCATACCTCGTTCTTTTCAGGATAGAGCATACTTTCCAACGGTACCACTTGTCCGTATTATACACCAGACACGCAAAATCGGGTAAAGCCGGGAGATTTTTCGAAGAAATATTTCCTCGGAAATTTGCGCTCCTCTGGCCCGGGCCTATGTTCACGTAGAGATCTAATTTTCTAAAAAGAATACGTTGTTAAGTAGGTCTGAAAAAAAGTTTCTAAGTCTGAAGGTGGCCCATTTCTTTTAATATATATATATATATATATATATATATATATATATATATATATATATATATATATATATATATATATATATATATATATATATATATATACAAGGATAAATCAAAAAGTAAGGTGAAATTGCCTGTTCATTCTTTTCCATGTTACAGGTAATCTGGTAATAGAAGTGTGACGGCTTCTACAACATTCTGTGTCCACCCGTCTGGTGCTGAGAGCAACTCAAAGATGGCGCAACGACTGGAATATTACACCAAGGAGGAAGTGCGCGGTGTCATTCGTTTTCTCTGAACCAACGGAACAAAACCATGTGATATTCATCGAGAATTGGTGTAGGTCTATAGTAGGATATAGTGTTATGTCGCTGAAACAAGTGTACGTGTGGTGTACCGCATTTGCAAGTGGTAGGAGTACTGTCACAGATGATGGCAGAAGTGGCAGACCATGAACGTCCATCACCGACATGAATGTGGCTGTCGTCGATGCCATGATTCGTGAAGACAGAAGAGTGCGTTTGCAGGACATTGCCAGTGAATTGAATATCTCTTATGGTTCCGTAAGCGGTATCGTCCATGACCAACTGGGCTTCACAAAAGTGTGTGCGCGCTGGGTAACCAAGCTTCTGAGTAACGAACACAAAAACCAGCGAATGGGCATTTCCCTGAGCCAGCTCACACGTTATGCCGACGAAGGAAATTCATTCCTTCATCGCATCATAACGGGCGATGAAACTCCGATACCTCTATGGACACCTGAATCCAAACGTCAGAGCATGACATGGAAACATCCATCGTCACCACAGGCCAAGAAATGCAAGACAATAGCATCTGCCCAGAAAACAATGGCTACTGTCTTTTGGGACCGTCTCGGTGTTATTCATGTTGAATTTCTGGAAAAGGGTACGACCATTAATATAGAAACCTACTGCCAAACCCTGGATAGGCTGAAAGCAGCCATACGGCAGAAACGGCGGGGGGTTACTTCGAGAGGGCGTGTTGTTACTGCATGATAACGCCCGTCCAGATACAGCCAAACGGGCCCTACACACCTCCGCGGGTTCAAGTGGGAAATTCTCGATCACCCTCCGTATAGCCCTGATTTAGCCCCGTCGGATTACCATTTGTTCGGCCCCCTGAAGCAACATCTCCGTGGGCAGCGTTTCCAGACACTGACAGAGGCACAACAGGCTACACGTACCTGGTTGGAAATCTGGAACAACATTTCTTTGAACAGGGCATGGATGATTTGGTGCCACGTTGGAATAAATGTTTAGACAACTACGGTTCCTTCTTCGAATAATAGTGTGATACCGTACTTCAAACATAGTAAAGCTTCATCGACGTATCTCTGTACGCCTTTCTGTAAATCAACAATTCACCTTACTTTTTGATTCATATACTGCGTCATCAAAAATGTACTGCGTCATTACTATTTGACCTAGCCATGGTTCAAACGCCATTTTCTTCAGTATAACGAGCCCTTTCCAACGGTACCGTTCACATGTCTGTATTATACACCTCAGCCTGAAAATTCGGGAAAAACAGGATTTCTTTTTTTTGAAAATCCCGCTCAAACACTTTGCCTCTCTAGCCCGAACATGGGTTCAAGTAGAAATCTGATTTTTCTTTTTCAAAAAATACGTTGTTTACATAATACGTGTGCACAATTTGAAACTTGTATCTTGAAAACAAATGGAAGAAAAAATTGTTGAAAGTCTGAATTTATGTCCTTTATACATTTGTACATAAATACACACATACACACACACACACACACACACACACACACACATATATATATATATATATATATATATATATATATGTAAAAATTTACTGCGTCATTACTATTTGGCCTAGAGTCACGGTTTAAATGTCATTTTCTTTAGTATAATAAGTAATTTTCAAGCGGTATCATTCACATGTCCACACAACATACACATAAACTGAAAACTTAGGGCGCCCCTCAGGCCCGGCCCCGGTTTCACGTAGGGATCTCAAAAAAGTTTAGAAATACCTAAAGGGACACACAATCCGTACGTAAAGTTTCAATCTGATATCTTGAAAATTGAATGAGAAAAACGTTTTTGAAATTTCCCTTAAGAAAAAAAAATAATAAAAAGTCACGCCCCTCCGCCCCCAATTGTGTACCATCCGGTTCCAAAACGCATCTAGGGTTTTCTTTTACCCATCCTTGACTTGACTAATAAAAGAAACCCGGCTTTAATACCTGTTATAGAAAGCCTAAATAAAGGATCACAGACGATACTACGCCACGGTAACAAAAGTTACCAAAAATCCAAAAAGGGTTAAGCAGTTCAAACCAATAATTATAGGATTTCTGTCCTTTGCCAGCTCTATAAATCCAGACCGTGAAGCTAACATTGCTGAAGCTCCATCAATACGTATTCCTACAAATCTATTCCAAATCAAATCATTAAAGAAATAGCAGAAGAAACATCCAAACCTTTGGATGATATCTCTAAAGCTTTTGGAACCATTTCTTCAATTAACCTCCTTTCATTTACGAACCGACAATACACTATTAAATGACAATACTGACATATATGCTTGTAATCATTATCCTAAAGAACAAAAAGGGAGATTTTTTTACCTCTGTTGCTACCCGATCTTTTAAATACAAGGACATTTGTTTATTTCTATGTTTCACAGTATTGTCTGAAACCGATATTTTATTACTGGTTTAAGGGCCGCGATGTCTCAATGGTAGAGCGTTTACCTCTCGTGCCTGGAGTCCTTGGTTCCATCCCAGCTCGTGCCAAGTGAACTTTGTGATGTACAAACAACGTATGTGTGGGTTTTATTGTTGGTATAGTATATTAAGAAGTATTATTGGAAACATATATACATTCGTGAGAATAGGATATTATTATTATTACTAAAGATTTGATCAGTCAAAGCTGTATCTAAAGTCGCAGAAGAGGTAGTCAAAAACCACGTATGGGGAATGAGGGAAAAGAACTAGGGATGAGGGGCGTAAAGTGTGCAAGGGCTATAAAGGGGCGCCAGCTAAACAAGGTTGGGGATCAAACCAATAGAGGAATACAGGCCGAGATTGAATTTTGACCTGAATTCACAAAAGAAATTGTTTCTCGCTATCTCGTATATGTTCTATCAATTTTCAAACCGGAAATAGTCATAGGTTTCTACTACTTCTAGTTTTCGTAAAGAGTTAAGAATGCTGATGACATTTATTTTGCTACAATAACACTCATTGTTGATTCCTCGTTATGTATGATAGCAGCTAATTTAATGACTACTATTTGAATAGTTTACTCCAAAATTCGACAAAGTTCAAGCGGCAGCAGGCTTATATCAACACTTAAAATAATTAGAGTAACATGCAGACAGTTGTTGTATTGAATTGCTAGTCATTTTTTATTGCGTATAATTGTGTGTAACTATGATATTATAAAACTAATGTTTAATATATTTTGGTAATTTTTTATGTGAGCGGAGATTTACGATACAAAACTGCAGGTTTTTTAAACAAATTCATTTTTAATTAAATATTTACCTAGACGATAGGAAAAAAACTACACATAGATATCATCAGTAAATAAAGCACAACACACAGAGCTTAATTAATCACTTGATTTTCCGAGTGTCTATCAAATTTAGCAAAATCATTGCATCTACAAATAGACAAACTGACACAAACATATGTAAAGGAATAAATTATGTTTACTCATAACAGATATCAATAACGTCATGAAACATGAATCAGAGCAATTAATACACTGCATGTCTCTTATAACTGCATGTCACTGTCGTTCACTCTGAGAGAGGAAACATAGACTAAAAGTATTTGAAAATAAAATATTTAATCTAATATTCGGACCAAGTGGAAAGGAATGAAGATTGACGGAAACTTCATAATTTATACCGTTCTCCTAACGTTGTTAGGTTCATTAAATCTATGAGGCTCAGGTAGGTAGGTCATGTAGCGAGAATGGAAGAAAGTAGGAACATTTTCAATATTTTAACTAGAAATCCAATCGGGAAGAGGACTATAAGAATACCTAGGCGCAGATGAAAAGACAATATTAAGATGGATCTCAGACAAATAAAAATAGAAATAGAAATAATAATAATAATAATAATAATAATAATAATAATAATAATAATAATAATAATAATAATAATAATAATAAACTGAACCCAGTTGGCTTAAGAGAGAACTTTTTTTCAGTACGGTATTAAATCTTCGGTTTACGTAGGGTATAGAGTTAGTCTTTAGTACACCATGCTTTCGGGTACCTTCTTCTGTAGAGCATATGATTCTCAGACTAGCTATACACAATATCATAAGTAAATCGGGAAAGTAGTTTAATTAAGTTGTAGAGAATTAGGTCATCGAGAAATCATAAGTGAATCAAGTTAGAGCTAACATATAGAGCTTACATTACTTATGTAAAACTGCCTGGCATTCAACAGCCGGTTGCATATGGGACGTGTTGTAATGATTTTATTGATTATATTACTTTTGTTATTACTATTGGTATCTCTTCATATTTCCTTGTCTAAAAAGAAATATCAATATGAGATTTATATACATTTTTAGAAGTACTATCTGTGCCAGTGTTTGGAATACATGTGTTATTGTTTGTGAAACCGTCTGATTGTTTGTGATGATCAAAAAATACGGCGAATAATTTTACTAGAAACAAAGTAATAAGCTTACATGGAATTTGATTTAATCTCCCTCAAAGTACTGTCCTTCGCTAGCAATGCACTTATCCTAACGTTCAATCCATGACTGGAAGCATTTCTGGAAGGCTGCTTTTGGAAGGGTATTCAACTGCTTTGTCGTAGCTTCTCAATGTCAGTGATGGTGTCAAAACGTTTTCCTTTAAACATGGTTTTAATTTTTGGGAACTGCCAGACGTCGCATGATGCTGTATTTGAAAGTACAGAGAATGTGAACAGACAGGAATATTTTTTCGACCAAAAACTCGAGACTCGAAAGCAAGGTGTGGCAGAGCGTGTTTTCATGGTGAGAAAGGAAGCCATTTGCCCACTTAATCGGTAGTTAGAATGCTTTCCATGGACGCACTCGAGATGTTTAATTCTTGGGAAAGGTCTCGAATAGCTTGTTTGAAATATTTGTACTATTTGTGCTACTTTTTGCACGTTTCCACCTGTTTTTCACGTCAAAGGAAGTATCAATCGTTGCTCATTTTCAACCGACTCCTTTTCGCTTTCGAATCGCTCACACCACTACCAATTCATCGCCCTACACTGGTTTGGTCATTTCGTGAGTTTCTTTGGATTTTTTTTTTTTTTTTTTTTTTTTTTTTTTTACATCTTAGAACATATTTTGATGTTATCGCGCGACACACCCAGTTAACAGGTACTCACTCTTCAGCCTCTGGAAGCCAACTAACATGTCCCAACTCGTTCGAACTAGACTGTACCAAAAGTTTAGGCTACCGGGCTTACTAGTTGAAATGAATGCAACATCGGTAGATGACTTGACCATACTATATGTAGCACGTAAATAAGACAACACCTTAGTCGCATTGGATTACTGGTACTCATGAGATCAGGGAAATTAAGCAGTGCCACGTTTGGTCAGGAGGAAGATGGATGACCTCTCCTACTCACAGATGCTTCTGGCATTGAGCATCGTAAGGGAAACTAGCCGATCTACTTGAAAGGAGGAAATGTCAACACCTATCTAGGAATCAGTATCAACGGCGAGAGAAGACTATGCGTATCGGTTAGTAGCCCCTGGCCCCTACAGAGTGTTCCACCAGTAGTTTAACTTTTAGTGCATAAATATTAAATTGTTTCAACAAAATTCATTTAAGAAAACATGTCTAATTTATTATTGGCAATGAAGGACATACTATGTATCGTCATAGACACACATTTGTCAGGATTTTCTAAAGACTAGGCATGAAATTTTATCTCCAAGGATTTCTTTGTCTTCAGTTCGATATTATTTATCGATTCATATGTGTGTTATCTTTTGACAAATTTACAGATTTTAAGAATTAATCACAATTTCGGGCTACATGTTCTTAATAGCAATGGACAAAATTTTTCGGAATTGGAAATTTCACTTTTCGGATTTCGGAATTTTCTAAAATTCCAGCATTTTCCAAATTCTGGATTTCTTTCCGGAATCCGGACTTTTTTCGAATTCTGGAATTTTTCCGATTTTACTTTCGGATTCCGGAAAAGAAAAAAATCGGAATTGGTTATTTCTAACCCTTCTGTATGTTTTGTGCTGCTATTGTTGTAATAAAAATCTAGGCTGCTGCACACGGAAGTATCAGTTTCATTTTAGTAGGTTATGGTGTTTGTTGAACAACGTCAATTTTTAGGTTCTAAAAACATTATATTTATTCAATTTTCTCTGAAGCTACGAAAGATGATTAACTTACTCAGATGGTTTTGTTTAGCAATGGAATCATGTAACCTATCAATTGGTATACATGGCATTGTTTTAATATTTTTTGTAAACTTCTAAGAATATAATATCTGTAGAGTTAAATTAACTTTTTTTGTTGATTATGTTTGTCGTCTTAACTGTTGCAATTTAAATATAAATTTAAAATAATCCGAGATTGTCTACGGTTAATTATTAAATAAATTTGACCGTTTGATATTTTGATATCAAATACTATTAACAAATTAACATAGAATTATATGTTTAGATAATAAATATTTACTTGTATAGGATTTATTTTCATCATTGTAGTACTGGATTTCAAAGAAAATTATTCTCACCTCGAAATAATAATAATTATGAGCAACTGTATGTTTCTTGTGAAATAAATATACAACTTAATTAAATAAATAAACATTTACGTGAACTTTGCACTTTAATTAGTTTATTCCAGGGTATATAAAACAACAGGTAGCTCCAGTTCGCATTTAGCGTTCTGATTCGCTCCCTGTCCGTGACGTCATGTAGAGCAACTTTTGGCCATCTTGAAACAGTTACAAGTACCGTAAATGCGTATATAGTATTTTACTTCTCTTGATCGATACATGCCCAAGGATGTCATAAAATAGAGGATCTGCCCATATGTATCTTTATCCTATTAACTGAATTAACCCAAAAAACCTAGCATTGGTACGTCTGATTGGTTACTTTCGCTTCTGCCATATACGTTCGTTCAAAACATTGAAATCTTCATATGTAGATATTTGTGTGTCTGTCGTTTATTTTTATTTAAGTCGTTGCTTCAGATTTACACTATATGTACACTCCGCATCAAAAAATTGCGACAGCTAACGCCGTGCAGCTAGGCCACCCAATATACATCTTCTTATCCCATAATCGTGTCTGGTAGAGAGACTCCCTCCCTCTTCTCCTTTCTTCTCTCCCATACTAAAATTAGCTAACAAAATGAACTGAATTCTAATTTCAAACTACACATGTATTATTATCGATAAAAAGAAATAACAAAACAGAGACGAAACAATAAGTTTTTCATAAGTTAATTTAGGGTGAAGCTGAACCACACACAATGTAAAATTCAAACCAATGGATGTCTATTACACAGAGGTTCAGAAATGAGGCAGAGAGAGAGAGAGAGAGAGAGAGAAAGAAAGAGAGAGAAGGCGAGAGAAGAAAAAAAGAAACCGGAGAACAGATAAAAATGTGGAATTTTAAACTTAGTAAGAACAGAACATAACATTATAAAGTTCTGTTACCAGAAATCCAACGGTAATATAGAAATAACGTTTGTTTTTATATATATATATTTTTAAGGACTATTCGAATATATAGAGGATGCTTGAAACATTCATTAAGTCACTTTCAAAAAGGATAGCATACTCAATTTCCAGTAGAACTGTAGATCTCACATATACATCTAAGATAATGTCAAAAGTTGAACACATGCTTTGTTCTCGCGTGGTTCGGTTGAAAATTCGGTAGTGTTCATTGGACGTACTGATGCAAACTACATTCTAATAAACCCAGTAGGTAGCGTAGGTCATATCTTCCATTCCAGACTACTAATGCAAAGTGAACAAAAAAAGAAAGAAACGAAAAGAAAACGAAAGAAAGAAAGATAAAATTGAATGAGGGTTATTTTACTGGTAACTTTTTATCAGAAATATGTTATATTAAAAGTCCAAACTGTATCATAATGAAAAGTTACAAATGTTCAAATGGAAAATTGGATGTTCCTTATAGATGTAGCGGATCTTGCATATTTCATATTTCACATTGAATTATAAGATGGAAACAAATTTGTGTCGAACTATTATAAATACATTTTTGTTTCCAAATAACCAAAGAGGTTGCCATTTTCAAGTCTTTTCTGAAGATTTATCTGTACCGAACATCCAGTATCACTTTCATCTCTTGCGAATATAACGTAATTTGCACAGAGAGAATGAACACGCTAGAGCTCAAACGGATCGTAGTGTAAGTGTGATGATGTGGGTTGGCTTATGGGCCACCATTGGGTTGAGGATTTAAACCCGTAATGACCTGGTAATTAGAATAAGACTCGGTAACCCAGATGATAAAAATGATATTTTGCTTATTCCCTTGCGTTGAAACAGTATTTCTTTCAGAGATGACCAGGACTGTTGATGTTATGTCCAGAGCACGAAAAACTCCACGCTGAAGTTGCCAGTTAATTATATAATCCAGACCAGCTCCATCGGTCTCTTGCTCCGTTTTAACTTTGGAACACGCACACGCACAGGAAGTGCGTGTGTACGTGAGAGAGAAGGGGAGAAGTGAAAGATGCAACGATAGGATAGGAAACGTCAAGAAACAGAGAGAGAGAAGAAAAATATAAATATGAAACATACTTATCATTACAGTGTATGATGAAGAACGCACACACTATTTATTCGAATTCTCGCCAGTGATGCTTTGTAAGTTCTCCAAAAGAAGATAAATCTCTGTTTGCAGCCATCATTCTATGCGATAAAGTTATACTATCTGGTGGTGAATCGAACCCAAGTTTTCCGCTTGGAAGTCTGGTACTTTACCACTACACCACCGATTGCTTTACCCAAACTTTGTTCAACAAATGCTGTAATATTTCTTTCCGAGAACGATAATACGAAAAGTGTTTACTGCAGATCAATGAAGTGTTTCGAATGTCCTGGTAAATCCCTTGCCCTTTCCCAACCAACATTCGTAAATTGTTTCTATCATGATAAAGGTGTTTGCTTCCACATTCTTAAGCATTCCACTTATAATATGAGAAATCGATTCTTAATTATCACTTTGTAAAAAATGCAAGCTTGGCGCGAACAAGACTCGAACCTATGCTGGACAGCAGTATTAATCGCAATTCCATTAAGTTACCGCCACACCACCAAGTCACCTGAAGGTAAACGTCAAATATTACTTACTTCAGCCTTGATTATTAAAACGAGCAACCTTCTTGTAAGTTAGTTTGCACCTAAGTGCACAACGAAATTCATTTATTCGACGACCTAGAATCAAATTAGTGCCTACTAATAAAGGAAACCACATTCAATCCAGAAAAAAATACAGAAATAAAAGCATATTATGAATTAATTTCGTTCTGCAAGTTCAAAAGTACGCCAATAATAATAATAATAATAATAATAATAATAATAATAATAATAATAATAATAATAATAATAATAATAATAATAATAATAATAATAATAATAATAATTATTATTATTATTATTATTATTATTATTATTATTATTACTAGCATCAATCGGCCGCTTTGCTGGGCTAAATTGAGAAAAAATAATAATATCCTCCGTTATTCAGTCACTTTTTTACTATTACTAAATCGCTCTTTGATATCTGTCATTTGCGATGAGTTTTATATATCCCCTCCCCTTCCCATGTTGCGGAACACGGCATCTTGAGTGGAATTGCTCATCTCGGCCACCCGGAAAACATGAATTCCACAATGGTATTGGTTATTTTGATCATCTTTTGATCTCCTCCTCCCCCATGTTGCAGGCTGAATTTGGATTTAAACGGCATCAGATGTATCACTGTTTATCTGAGCGACTCCAAAAATTATAGATTCGATACTAATATCGGTCATTTTTCGTTCTCTTTTAAATGTTGCTATCCTTCCCCTTTCAGTTAGTTACACCATCAAAATGATATGAGAAAACCATATCGGGTTTGTACTTCATCTAGATTGAAAATTTTATCGAGATTGGTACGGTGGTTCAAGACTTATTGAATTTTATTTATGTGTATATATCTCCCTTTCGAATTCCCCTTCTCTAATTTCTAGCATCAAAGTGAAATAATAAAAACCATATCAGGCCCGAACCTCATCTATGTTAAAAATTTGATCGAGATAGGTCGCGTGGTTCAAGACTTATTAAGTTTTATTTATTTTTATATATATTTCCCCTTCCCTCCACTCTCCTAAGCTTTACCGTCAAAGTGATATAATGAAAACACTCCAGGCTCGTACTTCATCCATGTTGAAATTTTATGCAGATCTGTTCAAGAAACTATAAGTCACAGTCCCTTTCAATTTTACAATATAGGTTATAATAATAATAATAATAATGATAATAATAATAATAATAATAATTGTTATTATTATTATTATTATTATTATTATTATTATTATTATTATTATTATTATTATTATTATTATTATTATTGGAGTACTTTTGAACTTGCAGAACGAAATTAATTCATAATATGCTTTTATTTCTGTATTTTTTCTGGATTGAATGTGGTTTCCTTTATTAGTAGGCACTAATTCGACTCTAGGTCGTCGAATAAATGAATTTCGTTGTGCACTTAGGTGCAAACTAACTTACAAGAAGGTTGCTCGTTTTAATAATCAAGGCTGAAGTAAGTAATATTTGACGTTTACCTTCAGGTGATTTGGTGGTGTGGCGGTAACTTAATGGAATTGCGATTAATACTGCTGTCCAGCATAGGTTCGAGTCTTGTTCGCGCCAAGCTTGCATTTTTTACAAAGTGATAATTAAGAATCGATTTCTCATATTATAAGTGGAATGCTTAAGAATGTGGAAGCAAACACCTTTATCATGATAGAAACAATTTACGAATGTTGGTTGGGAAAGGGCAAGGGATTTACCAGGACATTCGAAACACTTCATTGATCTGCAGTAAACACTTTTCGTATTATCGTTCTCGGAAAGAAATATTACAGCATTTGTTGAACAAAGTTTGGGTAAAGCAATCGGTGGTGTAGTGGTAAAGTACCAGACTTCCAAGCGGAAAACTTGGGTTCGATTCACCACCAGATAGTATAACTTTATCGCATAGAATGATGGCTGCAAACAGAGATTTATCTTCTTTTGGAGAACTTACAAAGCATCACTGGCGAGAATTCGAATAAATAGTGTGTGCGTTCTTCATCATACACTGTAATGATAAGTATGTTTCATATTTATATTTTTCTTCTCTCTCTCTGTTTCTTGACGTTTCCTATCCTATCGTTGCATCTTTCACTTCTCCCCTTCTCTCTCACGTACACACGCACTTCCTGTGCGTGTGCGTGTTCCAAAGTTAAAACGGAGCAAGAGACCGATGGAGCTGGTCTGGATTATATAATTAACTGGCAACTTCAGCGTGGAGTTTTTCGTGCTCTGGACATAACATCAACAGTCCTGGTCATCTCTGAAAGAAATACTGTTTCAACGCAAGGGAATAAGCAAAATATCATTTTTATCATCTGGGTTACCGAGTCTTATTCTAATTACCAGGTCATTACGGGTTTAAATCCTCAACCCAATGGTGGCCCATAAGCCAACCCACATCATCACACTTACACTACGATCCGTTTGAGCTCTAGTGTGTTCATTCTCTCTGTGCAAATTACGTTATATTCGCAAGAGATGAAAGTGATACTGGATGTTCGGTACAGATAGATCTTCAGAAAAGACTTGAAAATGGCAACCTCTTTGGTTATTTGGAAACAAAAATGTATTTATAATACGCGTAGTTCGACACATACTTTTTTCCATCCTATAATACAATATGATTTATTCATTTTGAAATTTGAAACATGTAAGTTCTGCTACATCTATAAGGAACATCTAATTTTTCATTTGAACATTAGTAACTTTTGATTATTATACGGATTGGAAATTTAATTTAACATATTTCTGATAAAAAGTTACCAGTAAAATAACCCTCATTCAATTTTATCTTTCTTTCTTTCTTTCTTTCGTTTTCTTTTCGTTTCTTTCTTTTTTGGTTCACTTTGCATTAGTAGTCTGGAATGGAAGATATGACCTACGCTACCTACTGGATCTATTAGAATGTAGTTTGCATCAGTACGTCCAATGAACACTACCTAATTTACAACCGAACTACGCGAGAACAAAGCATGTGTTCAACTTTAGACATTATCTTTAGACATTATATGTGAGATCTACAGTTCTACTGGAAATTGAGTATGCTATCCTTTTTGAAAGTGACTTAATGAATGTTTCAAGCATCCTCTATATATTCGAATAGCTCTGAAAAATATATATATAAAAAAACAAACGTTATTTCTATATTACTGTTGGATGTCTGGTAACAGAACTTTATAATGTTATGTTCTGTTCTTACTAAGTTTAAAATTCCACATTTTTATCTGTTCTCCCTTTTCTTTTTCTTCTTCTCTCGCCTTCTCTCTCTTTCTCTCTCTCTCTGCCTCATTTCTGAACCTCTGTGTAATAGACATCCATTGGTTTGAATTTTACATTGTGTGTGTTTCAGCTTCACCCTAAATTAACTTATGAATAACTTATTGTTTCGTCTCGGTTTTTTTTTATCGATACTAATACATGTGTAGTTTGAAATTAGAATTCAGTTCATGTTGTTAGCTAATTTTAGTATGGGAGAGAAGAAAGGAGGTGAGGAAGGGGGTCTCGTTATCAGACACGATTATGGGATAAGAAGGTGTATATTGGGTGGCCAGCTGCACGGCGTTAGGTGTCGCATTTTTTTGATGCGGAGTGTACAATGGTTACATCCTGCACGTATGTGTGTACAGGTAGAAGTGAGAAGAAATTACCCAGAATAACCTTTTATAAGTAAGAGAATCACCAGTCATAAGAAACGTATGGCTTCACGATTTTGTGGAATGGACAGATCCTCTATTTTATGATATCCTTGATAATACCTCCACGTGAAGTCACCGACCGCAAAGTATCCTGGGAAAAATGAGAGCAGAAAGGTTGAATCGAGAGTCCCCTGAATTTGTTGTGTGGAATTGAGAATAAGCGAAGGTGAAGATGAGCCTATTGAAAGTTGAGATATTTGCAGGTTTCTTTGAGATGCAGAAAAATGTACGGAGATTTTTGTTTTTCATGCACTAAAAACATGAAAATACTCAGAATATGACGAGTATAACTTACAGTGGTAGAAGTCACTTCATTAAAAAAAAGACAATCACATAGCAACACATGCACACACACACACACACAGAGAGAGAGAGAGAGAGAGAGAGAGGGGGAGAGAGAGAGAGAGACAGACAGACAGACAGAAACCAGATCTAGATAAGTCAATATGTTATACTAGAAAGTGTAAATTAAGTTACAACCTTTGACGTCGCCTTGCGCAGTTCGCAAGAGCACGTGAACCACCAAATATCGTGCGCTGTTTCTTGCTCGTTAAGATATTTAATAAAATTTAGAGTATTATTATATTGCCGTTTTGTTTCTACTCTTTCCTTGATTTACCCCTTGCGTATATGCATTCCATCATCACACCTCAATCACAACAGCAGAGAGGTGATAGACAGCTCTGTGTGTAGTACAGAATGGAAACGCGGGCAGCTGAGGGGAGGAACTGCGGTCTCCTGACGTTCAAATCTTGAGCAGCGTTGACAGCTGTTGTTGACTAATTTCCAGTAATGTGGCGCTTTAAACACAATCAAAGAATGAACTGCAATTTAAAATAGAAGAATATAGGGCTACTTCATTCTTACAATCAGCTACCTACATTTCCTTTTATCTCAATTCTTGTAATTACAACGATAATGTATATTTTGTATGTACTTGTAAGTATTGTTTCTATTTAGGGCAAAAGTGCTATTTAAAAGAGCACAAGCGGTTAAGAAGAAGAAGAAGAAGGAATAATATAAAGAAATAATTTAAAATATTTTGTATTATATCGATATATTTCTTGTTTTCATTGCTATGACAACTTGTTTATCTTGTTGTTAAGGTAACTAGAAAAAGATAGAATGAAGAACCATATTGTTAGAATTGAATGTGTATTATTTTAATGTGGCATATACGGTATATGTTGAAAAGTATTTATATCCGAAAGTGGATTAACTGTGTTGTGTGATTCATTGTAATCTCTGGTACTTTATAAATATTCAATATATTTCGAACTAGGAAATATAACGAAAGAATTAACGTTACATATTTAAATGGTGCCGAAACCGTAGAAACCTTCAGATTAGTCAGAAGATTTAGTAACTATCTCAGCATCACGGATTACATTTTACTACGTAATAAAAGAAAAATACATGGAAAAACTAAAATGAATACTAGTACAGGAGTTGAAGATGTCAATATTCCAGCAACTGAGACTTCAACTGATGTGATGAATCTTTTACGACAGTTAGGACAGCAGATGAGTTCCATGACAAACAATTTGGAACAGATGGATTACAAACTGGATTCCAGATTAGAACCAGTGACACAAAATTTGGATTCCAGATTAGAACAAGTAACACAAAATTTGGATTCCAGACTGGAACAAGTAAAACTACAATAGGACAACAGATGGATTCCAGATCGGAACAAATGACACACAATTTGGAACAGATGGATTCCAAATTGGATTCCAGATTAGAACCAGGAACATAAAATTTGAATTCCAGATTAGAACAAATAACACAAAATTTGGATTCCAGACTGGAACAACTAAAACTGCAAATAGTACAGCAGATGGATTCCAAGTTGGAGTAAGTAACGCAGCAGATAAATACCAAACTGGAAATAACCGACAAAAGGATAGAGCTAATTATCCATGGTTTTCCAGTGGTGAGAAGTACCGTTGATGTAGTAGAAATGCAAGTCAATGAACATACAAATCAAATTCAGAGATTACAAGAAGTGGCACACACCATCAAAGAGAAAATCAGTACAGCAAAGTGTAATCCTGATTCTGCCCTCAACGTAGTATATGAGGAACATAGGAGAACTGAATCAAGACCCTGTGAAGAAGACAACAATTCATCAGAAGGATATTCTGAAAGGGAAGACACCATTTCTAATATCGAGGACGAAGAAAGAAGACCACATCGAAGGAACCATACACACGTAAAACCTATACATCTATGGTACTTTACTACTAATAATCGCGTGAAATTTAATGAAATAAAATCCTTAACTAAATTCAGCGGTAGATATGAGGACACCCCAGCGAGTGCCGCTATAGAAAAAAATGAAGATGTGAATTAATTGGTATAGATAAGGCTAATTTACTATTGCCACATATTTTGTTACCACCTCGTTCGGTATGGTATAAAGCGATCAGAGGTAGTCTGCGTAATTATTCAGATTTTAAAAATACACTGTTAGGAAATTTTGAAAACGATTTTATGTTAGCAGAAAGTCAAATTAGAAACCGACGTTTTGATCCTAAAGTGGACATAAGTCTTACAGATTTTATAATTTCAGCATATAATGACTTGAAACAAACCAATCCATATCAATCCAGATTTACAAAACATCATACATGGCAATTCAAATATACGAGATAACTGACGTTTGCTGACTACTGAAGATTCCATTAGTATATTGTGAAATTCATGGTGAGTCTGTAGAAAGAGAATAGCATACAACAAAATTTGATGTTGACTTCAGAACCTGAAAGTTGTTTTTACCATATTCAAGAATTTAAAAGCATTTAAAGAAATAAAGTAGCTCAAAATAGTCTCAGTGCATTAGCAATAGTATCAACAGAGAAAAAAAAAGAAGAAAAAACTAAACTTCAGAAAAGTTATTGACAAGTTGATTGCCCAGAAGAACATCAGAAGTTATTTCATATAGTAATGAAATGGAGCATTTTTTTATGAACCGGTACTTCTTATATATATATATATATATATATATATATATATATATATATATATATATATATATATATATATATATATATATATATATATATATATATATATACTGTTACTTTCTTTGATTTTTATAGTTTTTATTAATTAAAATACCGAAAGAATTATATAATAGAATTTACTAACGACTGTGAACTACCGAAAAATTATGTCAGCAGATGCCACTGGTCAGAACCTCATTTTTAAAAACGGCCAAATGCAACGGATGACTGTGAAAATTGTAGCGATAACACAATCAACTGTTTTTATACTTTAAAAAGTCAAAAATGGACAACATAAAAACTTAAGAAGAAAGCAATAATTAACCGACTTCAACAAAAATACTGATGTTCTGAAAATAATAACAATGTGTACTTCCCTGCATTACACGGAATACTCACCTATTCTATCTTGTACTCTCTAGCTTGCCAATTATACAGAAATTTTTTGTACAGAATATCGAACTGTTATAATCATTAACCATCTGATGTGGACATTTCTCGAGCTACCCGCTGTTTGAAAGAGCAATTAAACGATTTTTTGCTAAATAATATTACTTTTGCACCATTTGTTAACAGTTTTTATTGTTATTGTTGTTATTTTGTTTCGTTTTGATTTTTCCTGTTTGTTAACATTTCCCTGTGTAAAATGCTAAAATTAAACTGTATCTGGGAATTTGTGCAATAATTAAATAAAATAAAACTTTTAAAACTAGAAAATACTTCATAACTATTAATTATCAATTTTTTTGTAGTCTATGCCAAGCCAAAGAAGTTTGTCTCTCATAAAATTCTCAATGAAACTAATTTTATATTAATTAAATAATAATGTGTTGTCTTGCCATAGACTTAAAAACATATAGATAATAGTGACTAATTATAGTTTAAGTACGGTACTTTTATTATAACTAGTTTCTGCTTTTTTAGCGCTTTTTTAATTTTATGCTTTTTAGTAGCTTTTTGCAATAGAATACTTTTGTTTTAAGTTAATTTTTATTCACTTCCTTGTTAGATCCAAAAACTAAAGGTAGGGCAACAGTTTCCTGTAAAATGGTTCGATTTGTGAAATGCATGACTATATACGTATATATATATTGTAAAACCCTGTCTTATATAGGATGTAGGTAGAGCGAGGTAATAAAATGAGTGTAATAAAATGAGAGTAAAATCTACTCTCACTACTGACTTTTATTATAAAATTCAGTAATTCAGTTTATTATAAAGTAACAGTATTTACAGAAATACTACGAAGTTACTCTCTTCTATAGTTGTTTGGTTAGAATAGATATTCCTTGACCGTGAGGTCCCGGGCAGGATCTCTACAAAGCCCCGTGGCAGGATAGGCAGAGTGGCGAAGAGTTTCCAAAGCTCTGTGTCAAACAGTGAGGAGATTAGAGGTCACAGAGCCCCATATCAGGCTAAGCAACTGGGTGTATAATTCCTAACCGAGCCCCGTAGCAGGTTAAGCCAGGAGAAAAGAAAAGCCAGGAGTCCCGTAGCAGAGTAGAGGCTTGCGGTAACGTTACTCTTAATGTTCCGTGTCAAACAGTAGGAGGGACACCAGCGAACTGGAACTGGTCTGCTCGTTGCGGCCGAATTTATAGATCCCCAGACGGCGGTGGCGCTGTTGCTCCGATGTCGTCGTCTGCTTCGTGGAAGGAGCCAGAAGTCCGTCGTCTGCTGGTTGTAGTGGATCCATATGGTGCGTAGTATCTTGACGTAAAACCATGTGGTACTGTTTATGAACACAAGCATAAAGTCTTGTTCGTACACAATACCACATATGATATTACATCCCTCCTGGCTTGTTTAAAAAATAAGCCGAAGGGTTGTTTTTCTTCTTGTGGGGGTAGCGACACTAAGGGACTACACATAAAAGAATCACTGAAAGCACTGATAATACTATACACACTTTAAAAAATTCACTTTTCGAAGCACTAACGTTATTAAGGCACTGGAAGAAAGCATTAAACAATTATTCCCTAAACACAGCAGGATCGGTGAACGTTAAACTAAGAGTGTCACTTCATTTCCCTCCAGGAAGGGCTGTTTTAAGCTTTGGCGTTTGTTTGTTAATACACGTATATTAGCTCACTAATGGTGAGAGGTGTCGAAATCTGTAAAACAGTTTGTCCATTAGGAGTAGGAATACTATTAAATGTGTCCATTTGAATTGGCGGAGATATATCTAGGCGGGATCGTTTGGATGTATTGGGTTCGAGCAAAGACGGCGATATAGTAGATATAAGATAAAAAGTACTACTATACTAAAAAGTTGCGATTATCACTGGAATATAAACATGCTCCATACTGGAAGAAGAAAAATTCAGATTATGGTAGATGTGATTTATCGGAGATCATGCTGATGTACTGCTACGAATGAGGCGCTTATAAACAAAATATAAGAATATTTCGAGACCAATCAGTAATATAATTATGAAAGTAGCAATAGCAATTATCGTCCACGGGAACGAACTGCAGATGTAAAATTTCTACATTTTATCTAGCAAAGAACTTTCTTCATGTTGAAGTAAAGAATTCATAGAAGTAATGGTACGTTGTAGATCCTGGAAGTTGTAAGTAAAATTCAAATTCGAATTTTTTCGTAGGTGTCGATATATCAATGTAAAGTTTGCTGAAACTGTAGTATAGGAATATTTAAAGTATTTGTAATTATGCGCTGGAATGCTTCGTATCTAAAGAAGTAAGTTGGTGAATGATTAATAGCATAAGCTGCCAACATATGGTTCCTTTGGAATGCTATTTTGACAGGTTTGCAGGTAGTAAAATAATACTGTATAGCAATCAAGTAAAGCTTGTCATTTAGTCTATCAAGATGCATATAGACAGCAACGTCCACCACAGTGGCGGATCTACGCCAGGGCCGGGGGACCTAGGCCCCCAGTTTTCTCAGTGGCAAAAAACTGTAAGCTATTATTTATATATTTTTAAAACTTTATATATACCTATCATAGTCTGGGTACTGGCTGCCCCCAGTTTTTACCTTCTAGATCCGCCACTGGTCCTCCGTTCTATTAATGACTTTTAAGAGAAAAATGTGTGTCGGGTCAGGATAGACGGAACATTGCGAAGGCATCTTGATAGGGTAAAAGGGTAAAACTCGGGAGACAGGTCGATATAATCACAGTGACCTATCGGGAAGTGCTAGATAGGAATGGTGTAGTTGTGTTAGGATTTTAGAAGTGGGTTGAAGAAAAGGGGTAAAGGTGACTAAAATTTAGCGTGCATTAGGTAAGCACACTGCATGTTTATTAAGTGCAATATATTACGTTATTCTTTATTTCTAATGTATCTGCATCAAATACTTGATTGGATTTTGATTGCCAATAATAATGATGGTGATGAATTCGATTTCCTGGGATATCCTGTATAATATAATAGTATAATTGCGGTCTTAATTTTCGAATTTGTTATATAAATGCCGGTAATAATATAATTCATAACGAGGAAAGGAAAAAGATCGATGAAATGATTTATTTTGCCTTCGTAAGATCAATCGCCTTTTAAACATGAAAGTGTAGTGTCAGCATTTTCCAACTCAGTGAAAAATATCGAGTTATCTTTGTGTAAGTAACTTAGAAATGTTTTTATAAATCTGAGTGCTTGTCATCATATCCATTTTTTCTTTCTTTCTTGAGGTACATATTATGAAAAATGAAGCCGTCCGTAGAGAATGTTTTAAACTTCATTTATGCGTTGTAAGTTGTATCATAATCTCTCTTGGTTTAAATGTCTCCGCTCTATAGGGAAAAGAACTGATCATCTCTATGTTAAGTTTCTTCTAGGTTTTCATAATAGTGTTTAATTCTGTCCACGGAGATTTCCTGTATAGGTTAACGATAAGAATCGAGAAATTTAGCTCTATAGAGATTAGGATTGATTCTTACAAGTAATGTAAGCGGACCAATGTATCTGGAAGAGAATGAGTCTGGTCCTCCAAGCTGACGGTTTGGATAGAACACGAGTATTTTTGTCTTTCCTCAAAACTAGTTTATGTTTTGCATCATAATATATCTTTTGTTTTTCATGGCTTGAAGCTAAATTATCTTTCAGAATTCCCCTCATTCTGTTCAAGCGTTCTCGGTCGATACATAATATTGGAGTCGATGCAATCGCATTATCTGTAATCGTTTTTGGTTCGTACCCATGTAATAAGAAAAACCTCGAATACTTGGTTCCAGCCTGGATGAATGTGTTGATTGCAAAAGTTATATTTGGAATGAGCTTCGGTCACTTCCTGTACAAAAATGTAAGAGAATTCTGTGCAATGTTTCCAGTACACCCAGTTTTGTGATCGTACGCAGGACAAAATTCAAATTCAAAGTTGTAGAGCTTTGCTAAAGTTTATAGTCTCATTTAGTTATGTAAATATAGGTATGAAAAAGCTTCATATTTCAGTGTGATTTCGTATATGAGAAATTGTTTGATTTCTTCAGCTGTAATTTTTATCTACAGTCTTTGTAACACAGAAAAACGTTGGCGTTTCAATTGCGACAAGTATGTGTTTAAACTTTCCTTGTCCGACTGGTACCTTTCCTATCGAATCGTACTGCCACGTAGCAGTAATAGCTGAAGTAGGATGATGTAATAATTGACCAGATTGCTTAGTTGGTAGCTTTTTACGTTTTTGAGAGAGAGTGCATGTCCTTATTTTGTGTGCTACATGTGCTTCCATATTGGGGAAATTATATTTCCATAATGCCGATTGGTAAGTTTTAGTATACCCGAAAGGAAGTACCAACAGGTTATTCTGGATTCCATCAAACCAATTGTTAAGTAAAGATTTTGGTATGCAAAGCAAATATAACAGCCACAATTAAGAATGTTTCTGTGTCCTATATAATAGTCCATCTTTGAGACAGAAATATTTCGCGGCGCGGAGTGTTGACATTCTATTGGGTTTCTTATTTTCTAGAACAGCGATAATATCCGAAAATGAACTACCCTTCCTTTGTTCTTTAACCAGATTAGGTAGTGCCATAGTTTGGTCATTTTGAAGGGTCTGCTCCAATGAGTGAGATACAAAAACTTCAGCGTCCTCAGTGTCAGAAAAATTGTCACTTTCGTGCTCTTTATCCTGTTTTTCTTATAAAAACGGCTAAAAACATCGGCAGGATGCTGCAAACTTTTAATATGATGTATTTCAAAATTGAAATCTGCTAAAAAATATCTTATAACGAGTGAATTTCCACAATCCGTCGGGCTGAGTGTTCAATGAAGTAAGGCACTTAGCATTAATAAATAGCTCGAATTTTCAATTTTGCAAAAATATATCGAAATGTTCTAAGAACATATATTACGGCATATAAATCTTTCTGACAAGTTGAACCCTTACGTTTACCTGCGTTTAAAGGAATTTCCAGATACGGGTCAAAATGAAAAAAGGATGGGGCCTCAATTATATACGTTTTAAGTTTCTCAAATAATTCGTCATGCTCTGATGCCCACTTGAATTTTGAATTCTTTTCTAAGAGAACTTGAAATGGATCCACTTTCTCAGTAAAAGTTTTGATGTGGGCTCTCAAATAAGAGCAAAGTCCGAAAAGAAATTTTAAAGTTCACTTAGAGGTTGATTTTTTAAAATTCCATATCTTATTCGCAAGTTTGGGAGAAATTTTGATTTCTTTACCGCTGACTGTAAATCCTAGTACGCCTAATTCTGAGTTCAACAGCTGAGTCTTGTTTGAGCTCTAAAATCGTGTTTACGTAGTCTCTTGAAGAGTAGTTCCAAGTCCGATCATTGCTGCATCCAATTTTTGGCCCTATTATGAGATCATCAGCGAACGCATTAATACAAGATAGTAAACCTTCCAGAAGCATGCGTACCACTATAGTTAGGCTCTGGGATCATGTGACGTGGCCCATAACGCAGCGTTCAAATTGAAACGATTTCCTACTATGATTATCTTCAAAATTCATGTATTTCTGGCTTCTAGGGTGCAATAATAGTTGGCAATAGCTTTGCTTTATATCGATACTTGATATCGAAAATTTGCCCCTAAGCATGTAAAATGTTTTCTGTTGACTGGTATGGTATACTAGGATATTTTGTGAACTTATTAAATGCCTGTAAGTTCAAAACCAAGCGAAATTCTGAGGTGTTTGGCTTTCGCACTATCAGCAGTGGTGACAAGAATGAACTATAGCTGATTTCTTTGATGATGTTGGCTTTTAATAGCTGGTGAATTTGTTAGTCACTTTGTGGTCTCACCGCCAAAGAAATAGGAGGTGACCTCTGATGAAAAGAAGATCCTTTATCTATCCGTATTTTATGAATATAGTCACGAAAATATTCCATATTTGTAGGTAAATAGGAAAAGACATCCCTGTATTTATAAAGTAAATTATGTACAGTCTTTTTCTGTTCTTCTCTTAGATCTGGATTTGTGTTAAAAAGTTTGATATCAAAAAGTGGCGCTGTTTTGTCCAATCTTTTCGTATGTCCTCTTCCGATCTATAAAATGTTTCATTTTGGTCGCCTAATTGTTGATCATCCTGTACATTAACCTCTTGCAGATTTTCCTCAACGTACGCAATTGGTGTTTTTTTTTTGCTAATGTTTTTGGTCTATTAAACGAATTTGATATTAGTAATGTGAAATCATTTCTTGGTAATTTGGTTGGCAAAGCCTGCAGTTCGTATCTACTAATAAATTCTCAAGTGGAGAAACAATGTAATATTCTATATCCGTTTTCCGATTCTTGATGTTAATAGGAAAAATGAAATGCGTCCTAGCTAGGATAGTACTTTCAGAGTGGCAAATACGTCAGCTGATGTATGCTGTTTTATTGAATTAATTGCATTTGCCAACAGTTCTTCCTGCGCATACATTTCTGTTGGGAATGTCGGAGGCGTGGATTCCTATATACAGACAGTGTATTACGCTGTGAGTCAATTTTAGCTTTTACACGATTTAAAATATCTTCACCGAATAAAGATAAAAATTCTCCGTGCTCCAAAATCCAAAACTAATGTGAAAAAATTGCTAAACTAATTTTGAAATTAGTTAGAGCAATGTATCGCAAGTTTAAAATGGAATTCTTAATTCCTCTAAGATTGATATTAAAGGAATTGATTGCGTATTTGAGGGAATTATTGATTTCGGCTAATGACTGGGAGAGCTTCCTGTATCGTTTATTGCAGGGTATTTTTCTATATGATTATTACATTGACTAATAATTTATGCTCTTCATTGAGTAATTTTATCTCTCTCTTCTATCAGTCACCGGAGCTTCAGTGTAAAGTGATGCAGGTGTTTGTTTGTTAGACTCACTGGATACAACTTTCTCTTGTTCGTCTTCTTCCTGTGTAACGGTCCTCAGAACATATTCTGGAGAAAATTTGTCCTGGGTCCCTCTATGCGTTTCCCTGTTTGTTGTTTCTAAAACATATACTAGAAGAATGGCCCTGCTTGTAACATGTGCCACAGAGTGCAACTGTTTCCGGTTTAGGTCTATTGCTATTTTTGTTATTATTCCTAGGATTGCTTTTCTTTCCGTTCTTATGTAAACCATTATTGCCGTTATTCGTATTGCGAGATTTATAATTATTTCGGCGGCAAAGTCTAAATTGAGAATTTCTCATAGCATCCTGACCCACTAAAAAAGACAACTTGGCCATCTCATTGGCATGCTTGCTTAATTCCAATGAACCATTGGCGTTCGTAATGTTAGATGTGCTTGGCGCAGGGGGGTTGGGTGAGGGTTGTGTAGTGCTAACTTGGGAGGGAGGATTTGAAGATACTTGAGTTTGAGAGGCACATGATAGCGGGGATGCAAAAGGTAAAGGAAATGCTGGATGAGGTTGTTGACAGTGATGCCAATTGGATGTTTGCTCGAAGGATAAGCTGCTTGTTGGTGATACGTGGAGAAGGAAGCGCTAGCCACCGTCGAAGAATTTAAGCTGTTAACTGATTGATTTTGATCACATCGAGAATAAATTGCTCGCGATAATTCAACATAATCACGCTCTTTATTAAGGAATTGCGCTTATGTGCTCTTTCATAAAGTAATGTAAATGTGATAGTAAAGCCTATAGCGTAGTAAATGTTTCCAATGCGATCTTCTGAAAAAAAATAAACCCAAAGATAAATACTTTTTGCTATATATATAAAGGATGTTCAAAATGTTTTGCACAGTGGTCTCTATTTTTTTATTTGTAGCAGGAGAAGAATGATTTTTTTGTGAACATACTTGGAACATTTAGCTATTAACTGAGTCTACTCAATGTAGCCTCCATCAGCTGTGACGCATCTGGACCAAAGTTCTTTCCATGATGTAAATGTACTTTGGTAAAATTCTAGGAATTGACTTTTACACCATTGCTTGACACAGGAAATAAGGTCTTTCTCACTATCAAATGTTTTACCGCACAGGTGGGCCTTCAGACGTGTTTTGCTCTCAGGTTCGGCCAAAACCCACCATATTTCGTCCTGAGTAATGATGCGGTCAAAACACTGTTTGCACTCTTCAGAAAGGTCGTCATGAGACACTCGCACACATCCTTCCTCATCGTTTCATTTCTCTTGTCAATAATCTAGGCATCCAACTTGCATAGATTTTTCTGTACTCCAGTGACTGTACCACTGATACCACACTACCCAATAACAAACCGGTCAAGCTGTCATGTGGTCACACACCTGTCATTTTGGATGATTTGATTAATGGCCTCCTTATTCACAACACTCACTACCGTCGATTGTCTTCCGCGTCGTGGATTGTCCAGTAGAGAGAAATCATCTTTTTTGAACCTCTGCAACCACCGCTGGATACTGCTCCGATCCAATGTGTCCTCCCCATAAACAGGGCGCAACTTCCTGTGAATCGATGTGCCAGAGTCATCGCTGGTCTTGAAGAGCAACTCCATCACCGACCGTTGTAGCAACCTGACATCTACTTCACGGTCCGTTATGGCTCACCTGTAAATAAAAGAAAATATTTTTATATACCAACTTATAGCTAAATGTTCCAAATATGTTCACAAAAAAATTCATTCTACTCCTGCAACAAATAAAAAAATTAGATCTCTATGCAAAACTTTTTGAACACCCTCAGTATATATATATATATGAAGTGTCTCAAAACAACAGTGATAACGTTTGGAAGGTGATTCTTGTCACGAAGATAAGACGAAAAGTATAGACTAACCTGGATGCAAAAATGCTTCCTTTTCGGATTATAGGCTGCCGAAAACAATTAAAAATGAACTTTAGAGGTCCATAGCTCCAAAACTATAGGGCCAACCGTAGTTGGGTCAAGACTTCACTTAGGAACTAGAATGTGCGTTATCCAAAAATATGTGCTTCAGAATCCTAAGGTGCTCACGCTACAATTTTTGTAGAGGGAGTTTGGCTACGTGCATATAATTTGAAGTACTCACTAACTGCCTCCATAAAAGTTGCGGAAGTATCACAGGATTTTGAAACATCGATATTTTGATCGGGCCCGACTATGGTAGTCCCATAGTATTGGAGCTATGGACCTAAAAGTTTATTTTTCATGTTTTCGGCAACCTATAACTCCGAAAGAATCATTTGTTACTTTTCGTCTTATTTTGGTGTCAGGAATCACCTCCCAAGTGTTTTTGGTTTAATTTTGAAACACCCTGTATATAAATGGTCTACACGTTACAAAATCACAAAAACAAATGAACGATGTTGACACTATCAACTGATAATGAGGTTCACAGTTTAACTCTGAAGATTGTTACCAGAATCTGATAAAATTTATATTAAAATTGCGAAAGAAATACAACCCATTTCGATTTACGAAAGACTAACCAAATATATGTATGTATTGAAGTTATGTTTGAACATGCATGCGATGAAAATCTGTTAATTTCGGTATTAACGATTAGGTGTTGAAACGTTTCAGGATATATCAGGGGCGGATCCAGGACGGACTTCTGAGGGGGCGGTGGGTAGTAATACTTATACTTAGAGCTACTTTTAAAAGCTCCAAACTCTGGGACGGGTTTTATTTATATATAAAATTAAGAAAAGTCTTCTCTTCTGGGGTGGCGATCGCCCCCGTGGATCCGCCACTGGGATCTAGTCAGGCCCGTATCTAGGGGTCTAGGGGGTCGGACCCCATAAATTTTGGCTGCCCCTCCTAAAATTTTCACGGTAGACTGGCAAATGGACTATAATATGGTGATGAACTATAATATGGTTCCATCGGGCCCCCCTAACTTAAGCCGGGCCCCCTACATGTTTGGGCTGACTACAGTCTTGGACCTAGTCCCAGAGAATATCATCAGATCCTAATGAAATTTATATGAGATTACCGCTAAAACATAATCTTTCAAACAGTTGTGTACCTATATGCGTGGTTATACATACGAATCTAATATGAACACTATAAACCGTTTAAGAATTCTTATGGTCTAGCTCAAAAGTTTTTGGTTGGATCCTCGTGAAATCTACATGGAACCACCTGAGAAGAATACTATTTCAAATACCTAAACTAAAGGTAGAATACAAGTTTCCTGTAAAATGGCTCGGCCTATGAAACATGTGTGACTATATATATTCGTATTTAGTCCTAAATTTATTTATATACCCACACTAAAGCCGGTTAATTACAATTTCTAAAATGCACCCGTTAAGGTGCTTTACGGTCAAGCTTTAAGGCTATCATTTGGTCCAGATAAATTTACGAGGAACCACCGGAAATGTATGGGATTTATTGTACGTACCTATAGGAGAGAAAGATACAAAGCCATGTTCAGTAAGTGTAGCATTAGCAGATCTTACATTTTCCCGTAAGTTTTAATGGGGTTTTCTACGCGTAACACCTTTATGTTCTATGTTCTTATTTCTCCCGTAAACGAATTTATTCCTTTTCTATTAAAATAAAGAAAAGAAAGTATAGTAGTTCTGTACACTGTTAAAATGTCAGAACTGTCTAGAATGTATGACGGAGTATGTGACAAAGTCTGGTTTATCCACATGATAATGTGTGTGTTCATTTCTCTATACTGACCAAAGAGTGAATTCGATGTGCTAACTTGAGCACATCACAGACAAATTTTTGTGCTATCTAGCGATGTAATTTAATATTCAACTATAAATTTAATATATAGAAAATGCAACAAGTTGCGTTTCTATCATTTGTCTAACTGATAACTCAGTTTTGAATATTCGATATTTGGTTTAATACCGAAATCATTAACACGTCGATTTTTTTTTTAAATCATATAAAACATGTAAATGCAACAAATTAAAATGAATTAATCTTCAAAGAAAATAGAAAAAAGCTTAAGAAGCTAATTAATAAAGTTTCTAGAAACTATGTCAAAATAGAGGATCATGTTAAATTCAATAAGCGATCTTTTTCGAGGTATAATAAACATAGAAAAGAAATAGCAATCCTTTACCTTTTGTCACTTTAGAGCTAACGTAATTAAACACAGTTAAGACAATTGCAGCGAAATTTGCTGCATATTTAATTCAGCGTGTAGCACATCCTTCAGTAAGTTAGAATTATGTGAATCGGGAGAAGTGTTAGTTAACGCAAATGTAGCCATTTTATGAATTAATACCGAAGCACATAACTATGCGGTTAAACAATCTAAATCAAAGAAAAAGGCAGATTCAGATCAGCATCATAATATATAGGTAATGCATGTAAGTAAGTAATAATGTACCACTAAGTATGTTCTATCTTTAAAACTCGGGATGAAATAAAAATATTTTTAAAAAATATAGACTTATCTCGATATTTGTGCCTTGGTTAAAATAATTACATTTATAATATAGAAACGAATTTGTAGTCAAATTCAAAATTTTTGTAACAGCTTGTCAACACGGTTTTATGCTAGGTATGTCTACATCAACAAATTTATCAATATCGTTTCTCGATATATATATATATATATATATATATATATATATATATATATATATATATATATATATATATATGATACACTCCACAAGAATATTACAATATATCTTCACTTTATTAAAGCATTTGATACTGCAGACCATCTAGTACTATCATCAAAATTATCACGATATAGATTATCTAATGGTTTCTTAAAAGTAATACCGTCGTATCTTGGTAATAAAGCTGAATATTTAGTGTAAAAATCAGTAAAAATCATTTGACTATATAATAAGCTTAGGTATTCCACGAGGCACTAAATTAGGTACATTTTTGTCATATATACAGGGTGTTTCAAAACAACACCGACAAAGTTTGGGAGGTGATTGCTAACACCGAGATAAAACAAAAAGTATAGACCAATCTGGGTGCACAAATGCTTCCTTTAGGAGTTATAGGATGCCGAAGACATGAAAAAATGGATTTTAGCGATCCATAACTCAAAAACTATGGGACGTTCCGTAGGCGGATCAAGACTTAACTTAGGAACCATTATGAGCTCTATCCAAAAATCCGTGTTTCAGAATCCTGCGGCACTCACCCATCAATTTTTATGGAGGTAGTTTTTCAGTATTTCAAATGATGTGCCAGTAGTAAAAATTGTTGCGTGAGTACCTTAGGATTCTGAAACATACATATTTGGATACGGCAAATATTAGTTTCTCAGTGAAATCTTCACCCGACTATAGTACGTACCATAGTTTTGGAGCTATGGACCTTTAAAGTTCATTTTCTCATGTTTTTGGCAGCCTATAACTCCGAAAGGAAGCATTTTTGCACTCAGGTTGGTCTATACTTTTCGTCTTATCTTGGTCTCAGGAATCATCTCCCAAACGTTGTAGGTGTTATTTTGAAACCCCCTGTATAAATGATTTACCTAAACTTTTAATTGTTCGAAATGCTTCATTTGTGCTGATAATATAAAATAATAAAGAAAATAATATGAGCGTTAGAAAGTTACGAAAAGATTTAATGCATATAAATCTTTAAAGAATCGTTTGAAGTTCAATATTCATAAGTGCCACTCACTAGCTTTTACTACTAGCAACCAGTATATACAGATAGATCATGAGGTTAATGGTATGCATCTGATGCAGATATTGACAACAAAGGATCTTGGTGTAACGCTATCACATAATATGTATTTTGAGATTCATTCTCATAGTATGGTAGATAAGGCATGTACTAAACTCTGTTTTTTATGCGTAACACAAAGGAATTGATTAATACATAATCTATAATATTGTTATTCAATTACTTTGTGAGGTTTGAACTTTTCTATGGTTTGGAATTCTGTTAATAACGTGCATGAAGATCAGATAGAAAGGATACAAAGGAAATATATGAAATATTTGTAATACATATATAAAAGACATAACACAAATGCATACAATGATAAAAAAAAGCTATAATGATTTGTTAATTGAATTTAATGAGCACAGTTTAACCCACCATCGGTAACTTGAGGGAATCCTTCGGTACTCTTCTTAGTTCCTTGCTGTATTTTTAAAACTTTGTCTATTAACCTGTGCTACCGCCTTGGCTGGAGATTAAAATACTGTGCGTGATCAGAAAACATTGTCAGCGACCTATCACATATGCAGTATGAATGAGAGCCTTGTTGTGAAAGGCTTTACTCGTTTGTGTTTATTTGACTTTCTATTGGTGTGCTTAAGAGATTTCAAACTAAAACGAATCCAGAGTCAGACCAGAATACGGTAATGGCTAATGGAAGAAGATAATGACAATGACGTTTGTTCTGACATACTGTTAAAATGTGAAGATTCTGCAGATTCTGATGCAGGTGAAGACACTAATACGAAGCCATAGTGAACAGTCTGCTGATGAAGGTGATGACATTTCTCCTAGTTCCCGTGTGCATTATCTGGGGAGAGAGAGACAAGTTGACTGTGTGGAATGCTCACCCACCATGACAATCAACAAGAAGAAGACGAAGGAATATTGTTTTCATTCTCCTGGTGTTGAAGTTGCAGGTGCTAAAAAAGAGTCCCAAATGTTCTCGAAGCCTGGAAGTTATTTTTTTACCGATGGCACAATAGAAGAAATAACAAACTATACGAACGACAATCTTCGCAAAATGAGAAGCAGCTACAGTAGGGAATTCTATACAGCTGATACAAGTACGGATGAGATTTGCGCTCTCATAGGGCTGTTGTATTTGGCCGAAGTAATTAGATCTTCTCATCAAATAGTACATGATCTTTGGAATACAGATGGTACAGCACCAGAATACTATCGTATCGTTATGAGCTACAATCGATTCTTGCTGTCGTTTAGGGCTCTGCGGTTTGATGAAGCCAATGTAAGACAGACTAGAAGGACTGTAACAAAGTGGCCCCTATACGAAAAGTATTTGATGAATTTGTTCAGCAATGTAAGGACTGTTACAGTGTCAGTGAGTATGTGACAACCGTTACAACGGAAAAAGGTTCCCTAATGCAAAACATAAGAGTAAAAGTATAAGAGTAAGAATATTGGAAACGCATACTTTTACTTAGGAGAACGATAGACAAAGTTTTAAGCACATAGAAAAGAAATAAATCAAAGGTGAGGGATTCTCTCACAAGTTACAGGTCGCATTACAAAATAGAAGTTACCGATGCCGGCTTAAAGGTAATACGTCAAATACAGATATCTTAACTATATATAAAACTACATGAGCTCACAAATTATTGAGCACTTCCTGTAAGGCTACAATGATTAAATTTGGCATGGTTGTAACTTTCCGGGAACCACAGGAAAATTGCCAAAAGTTAATATTTTTTAAAGGGTCTAAAGGGGGTGAAGAAATTCCCATCCTATTTAAATGAGCGTTTTCTTGGGATACAAAACCTTATCTTTTAGATAGTTGAGAAAGGAAAAGAAAGGGCAGAATTGTGGGTTGAAGGGCTGCGAGGCCGTAGGCGGGCAAAGACAGCACGTGGGGGCGAAGCCCCCGGATGGGCAGATTCAGAAAATATGAAGAGCAAGTTCACGAAATTCACTGTTGATGCAATGTCCGATAGATAAGAAATGTGAGGCCGTAGGCCGAGCAGAGTCGGGGGTCTAGGGGCGGGGCCCCCAGCTAGCCAAAAGCTAGTATTTTTATAAAATTAAATCATAGATAATCTGTTATTTACGAAATCCCCCCTAGCCAAGTAGATCCAGTTTCTATTTTGTATTGTCCTCCCATCTCAATCTAGATCTTCCTAATAGTATTTTCCTGATTGTCTTCTCAGTTGAAATTTTGAAGGGGTTCCTGCTTTCTTACATTCTGGCTACATGACCCACCCATCTGAGCCTCCAAAACTTGATGACCTTAACAATGTTTGATAAGCAGTATGCATTATGCAGTTCCTCAGTGTCAAGTTTCCACCATTCTCCATTCCAATTCCTCTTTGGTTCGTATATTTGTATCAGGATTTTATTCTCAAATATTTTCATTCTGCGTTCTTCCCTAAGAGTAAGTGACCATATTTCGCAACCATACAGCACAATTGGCATAATTATCGTTTATATATATTTTAAGCTTCACATTCTTCGACAGAATTTTATGAAATCTATACGTCTTGGGCTAAGTAATGAAGTGAACTCTATGGTTTCAATTGACATTTAATTTATTCGTTCACAGTGATTTGTTAACGTTAATCTTAGGTATTTGAAAATGTTTACTTTGTCAAAAGTATCATTTGATATTTTACCTTATCCACAGTTTGCAGTGTTACGGCTATGGCGAATTTCAACGTATTTGGCTTTCTCAAAATTTACTTCTAATTCCGTGCCGCTGCAATCAACCTTTTAATAAATCTTGAGTTTTTCTTCTTATTGTCCTCACATCATCTTCTATTAGATTGAGATAATGAACGTTCGAAAATTTAACTAACAAGAAACAACACAGAAACACTGTATCGTAAATTCGAAATGATTGCAAGTGCAAAAATATAAAGTACTTCCTTGTACGTTTAAAACACTTTTTTCTTTTCAAACAATACGTGTTGAGAATGTCATTTTATACAATTATTCAGTCGCTCTTTAGGCAAACATCGCTTTGTTTCAATATGGTTGAAAGATCTTTAATCTCGTGGAGGTAGAACGTGTGGTGTGAAGCACGTTTTCAAATTAGTGGTGTTAAATTTCATTCAGTTGCTCCCTTCCTCTAACATTATCAGAGTTCTCCAATTACAGAAGGCTTTTCCGTCCACAAATTGCGAAAGTTCCAAGCATTTGGAATTTTAGAGAGGTACCGTTCAGTTTGAGTCACGTAGGGTTTATTGAGGAAGTTGAATGGAGAAAAACAAGTGTAACAATGAATAAAATGTTTTTGAACTACTAATGTCAGTGATGCCAACCTGAAACAATATGAAATCCCAAGTCGAGAGGCAAAAAATCCCATTTTACGAGTGAATTTCCCACGTTATTCTAATTAAAAGTATACTATAATATTAGAAATTAAATTTATCTGTGTTAGTCATTTTTTACAATATCTAAATGAATAAGCCATAAATGTCAATCTTCTCGAAAAATCCCATATATGCTGCTTATTATCCCTTTCCGAGAAAATAAGGTCAAAAACTCCCACGATATGGGATTTTTTCCACAGGTCGGCATCACTGACTACCGTTCTCAAAACAATTGTTTGATCTGCTCTATTAAAAGCAACTTCTAATCAGTGTTGCCAACCACCTCTGAAGAAAAAAGGCTAGATGGCCTTCACAAATAAGCTTTTTCGCGTAAAAAATGGCTAGATATTAAATTACTAACCTATAACCAACATTTTAGATTTTAAACACCTTTTTTGTGTGTGGGATTATAAGCGAGTTATAGTAAAATTTGAAATGTTGAATTTTATTCGATGAAGATTAACAAGAAACATAGATGACTTTAAATTAGAAGAAAATCCATCAACAACTCATCTGATTTGTGAAAGGACGTTGCCGCTAGCCGAGGCGCTGGAACTGGATGCACCATCGTTAGATTGTGGGTTGGTTGTGATTGTGTAGACTATTATTGTCCCAATTTTCAGCAACACTTTTTTTTGGGCAGATCTTAGTCCTTAGAAACACTTCTTATTTCTCTACACCCATATAAATCATCATAATTGCATTGAGAGTTTTCAAGCTAATTAGATATCCTATTTGTTTCCTTTAATAAACAAAAACAATCTCTGTGGCTTGAAGAACCGAACAGTTTACTAAATTTGTATTAGAAAATTTTCAATCTAGCAATGAAATGCGAAAATTAAAATAATTAAAAAGTAACAAACGAGGCCGTTGTGCGTGCGACATTAAAATTCTTTCTGAGGCAATAAGTAGTTCTAAACCTGTATGGGAGAGAGAAGATAAAAAAAAAAGTGTTTGTTGCATAACAAAACACCTTATTCAGAGTCGTTCTGACGCGTGATTAGTGCCGTACTGAAGAGTTTGACAAACATGTGTTTCCTACAGTAACCAGGCCTTTAGTATGACTCTAATCACATGTTAAAACGACTCTGCATAAGGCGGCCTCTGCCTAGAGGAATCAATTAATACGATATTAAATAATGACAAATAGGCTAATTTTTAAGAACCACGCTTTATTTTCAAATAAAAAGTATTTTTAGAATTAATTTAACGGTTAACAAAAAACAAAAGTGGCAAAAGAGTTATATAAAATGAGCTATACCAAAGCTATAAGCATTTCCTAGATTTGTGTGGCTAAATGCCTCTCCAAATAGCCTAGAGTTAGACAAAAATAGGCTAAATTGGCATCACTGCCTCTAATTGCCAACAGATGGAATCTAGTAAATTTAAGTGTTTATGTAAATAAATAAATGTTCATACTTTAAATCTCACTAAAGATATGGGAGCTGATGATAGATTTTCACTTTTAGTATGATCAGTTATAAAATCATACAAAGAGGCGTATTATCAACAGTGACCACTATCTCTGTCTAAAACGTTTTAGGAAAAATCGTGATTTATGAATTTTATTACAAAGAAATAGTTTTGAATCTATACTGCAGTGATAACCAAACCTTCTATCTCGCGCTACTAGTAGCTCGCGGGGATATAGACATTTGCTAACTTAGATAGTTTAATTTTATGTTTACTAGAAATATAAGTTTATAGGTAATAAAGAAATGTAAGTTTTTTTTTTTAAAAAAAAAAAAAGTTGTTAGTTCTTTTCGTTGGAAGCTCACAGTGTAATTTTAAGACGATACGGTATCTCAGAAACTTCACACGTTTGGCGACCACTGGTCCACTTTATCCCTTTGTCGTAGTTATGTGCCTAACGTGCATCTTTGTATGTATATAGTGAGGTTTTGAAATTATGGTTTTATAGTTGTCTGAAATCAAAACCGTGAGTGGTTCTGACCCGGTTTCAACCGTGTGACCTCTATCTAAGATACCGTTGGTGAAGAAAACAGCGTTAAACATAATTAATAGGGTGGGCTGAAAAAAAAACTTTTTTTTTTCAATTTCGATTGGCCTTGTTGCGGAAAAGTTGCCTCGTGTTAGTGGTAGTCAACACAAAAAATTTGGATTTTTTTGGTCAACCTCTTCCACATCGAACTTGAATATTTTTATAGCTACGGCTATGCAACCCGCATGACAGTACGAAGAAAATTGTGCTGCACAGCCATTTTTGTTTTAATTTTCGATTAGCCGAGTTACGGAAAGGTTGCCTAATGTTTAGTAGTAGTCTACACAGAAAATTTGGATTTTTTTGGTCAATCCCTTCCTATGCCTTCCAATATTTTATAGTTGCAGCTATGCAACCCGCACTATGAAGAAAATTGTGGTGCATAGTTATAACCTTTGGTTCTTTTTCACACTGAAGCATTCTGAGGCTGAATATAAAACGCAAGATAAAAGTGAGATGCAATATTGTTCCTATGTGATTAAAAATTATAATCAACTAGACGAAGAAATTGTATTGATGTTTTCAAAACACATTATGAATATAGATCATGAAAAATTATTGATAAACCTTCTCTTGTATCTCTTAGCTCGTCTTGCCTCATACACTCCCAAACTCCCCAAAACCCACCACGAGGAGGTGGCTGCGAATTGAGTTCCATCCGCCAGCCTACTTTCTTTTTTTTCTTTCTTTTTTTTCTTTTTTTTTCTTTTTTCTTTTTTTTGGGGGGGGGGGCTCATTTACATTTAATAGTCCTGTTAGAAGTTCATTTTTTGCATGTTTCCTTCGAGACTCTAATTTTCCTAAAATAAAGCCTTCTCTTCGATCCGCTCCACACATTAATGCTGACGTTTCTGTAACTAGTTTTATCAACCTCTCCACCGCTTGCGTATGGCACGATAAACATCCAATATCCCCAGAAGCTGTAGTCATCGTTATAATAACAATATTTTCTTCTATCTGGCTCGAAAAAAAAATCTCTTGTTAATGGTGGCTTGGTGATATCCGTTGAGAAACAATGGATCATCTCATGATATTTACTTGCGTTAGTTTACTTTCGGTACAAATTCACGTAGACTTGATTTCTTTCTTTGTCGATACTTTTTTTAATTCGGGATGTGTCTTCGGGATCTTCGGTGCAAATATATAATCGAAGAATGCGAGAAGCTGTCATCAACCATCGGGACATGACAATTGGTCCAAGCGTTTCCTTCAGAATATCTCGCGGACACAAACCTTCTGAAGCGGCTCGACAAATGTCCAAAAGGCAGAGTCGTTCTTACGCTTGATTAGTGCCATAGGTGTTGCCGATCATTACTCAAATCTTTTAACACCATTTTGTCAGGTCAGGCCAGCGTCGTAACACACAGGTCGCTTGACTGTGTATAAAATTATAATGTTTCCGACTTATTATAAAGCAATGCTTTACGTATTATTATTATAATCGTGTATTGCGTTGTAGGTAATACATTTTCTATTATAGCACAGCCGATTTCAAAATTACTTGATATTAGATTACTTGTTTAAAATTTTCTTTATAATATAAACAGGTCTAAAATAAATTCTTCAGGATATATGTGAAAAAGGCTGCAATGTAAGGTTGACAACATATTTTTCACACTGTATATGAAGAACATGAATTGAAACATAAAAATACAATTTTTTGTCTAATTGATTATCATTTTTAACCACATAGGAACAACATTGCATCTCACTTTTATCTTGCGTTTTATATTCAGCCTCAGAATGCTTCAGTGTGAAAAAGAACCAAAGGTTATAGCTGTGCAGCACAATTTTCTTCGTGGTGTAGTGCGGGTTGCATACTATAAACATTCAAGTCCGATAAGGCAAAGGAAAGGGTTGACCCAAAAAATCCAAATGTTGTGTTGAGTACCACTAATGCGAGGCAACTTTTCCGCAACCCGACCAATCAAAATTCCAAAAAAAAAAGTTTTTTTCGACCCACCCTAATAATTAATAAAGAAATCTACTTCTAAAATTTCTAAAGCTGGACATTACACCTTGAAAAAGAATTGTTCTTGCATGCTTCTTTAGACCTATAAATTGGATGTACTGAGAAACATTGTCTTTGAACAGTAATCTTTCTAAAACTTGAAGCAGTGCGATTACTGACCAATTTAAAATGACGTCATAGAGAAAGAAAAGTGTAGTTATATCACGGCGAAAGTGGACAATTCGAACCTAAATGTGTTGTTTCTCGTCTCGGTCGATTGAAATGGCTATGACATGAGCTGTCAATTTCACAGTTACATAATAAACTACGTAAAAAGTAGAACATATCGTTTGATGCAATTCCAAGATCGGTGGCTCCACGAGCAAGACTACCTTCTGATGTCAACACAAGGATAAGGAACACAAATGTAGAGTTCAAAATTTGTATAACTCCCTGGTCTACTAGTAACAGAGTTTTATTCTAGTCTAAGAAAATTATATGAATAGAAAAGAGGTATTATTATTGCAGAAATATGATAGAAACGACTAGGAACAAATGTGATTGTGGACATTGTGGCATAGTCGTTAGAGTATTAGACTCATGTCCTTGTGGTCCTGAGTTCAATTCCTGGAGGGTGCATCCCAATACTCTGCGTCCATACAGCGTGATGAGGTAAACTGAATCAGGAGTGACACGAATAAAAGACGTGACGGCTATTAGGTCTAGAGCGCTTTTTATGCCTGTTAGAGACAGAGCAAAGCCACATGCTTATCACATGTTAGTCTCTAAGTAAGATGAAGGTACGAGGGGAAGTCTGAAAATATGTTTCACCATACTGCGACTCTTGGGTTAGAGCGCCTTGTCCATCCACCATACAGTCCTGATCTCGCACGCAGTGATTCCCATCTGTTTCCGTCTTTGAAGAAGCCTAGTGAGCAGGCGCTTTGGAAGCAATTCTGAATCATACAAGCTGTAAGACGCTTCTTCCGTATGCAGAGCCCTGAATTTTTCCTGGAAGAGTTTTCGAAGCTTATAGACCAGTATGAAAAACATCTCAATGTACGTGATACTTATACGGAAAAATAAAGATACGTCTGATCTTTAATGTCACATGCTGTTTTTGGTCTTGCATCGCCACTTCTTTCCACAGTCTCCTGGAGAAACTTATTTTAGAACTCCCCCCTCGTAGTTCAGCCGGTCACTAACAGATGGCGTTAGAGATGGATGGACAAGGTTGTTAAGCCAAGTGTTTACGTTTGGTTTTGAACCAACGTGATTCGAGCATGGAGAATAGAGAAATTTTACTGACTATTAAGTGGAACGAAAAAACAGTGAAAATTTGTTCTCTTAAAAAATACAGAGAAATGACCAGTAATGTTAATCACCTTAAAGAAGATGGAAATTTATATGAAAGCACAGCGAAATCATATTTTTTTAAAACAGAAAATAAATCAACAAAATTGACGAAGTTATCGCAGATATACGTGCTCATACACACTACTTTATGGTATTAACAATATCATCCGTTGAGAAATTTCATGGAGACTAGACTGTGATTAGATCCTCATGAAATTTACAAGAATCTATTGAAAAAGTATATTCTTGCAAACAAACGCAGAATGATTGAAATCGAAGCACCTATAGCGAAGTTATGCTTGAACATATCCGAATTGGTCACTTCCTCTATTTCTGAAGTTTGCTAAATATAAAACATGCTTTGGGAAAATAAACTATATTCATAGCAACATTATGGAAATCATGAGAAAAGGGAAGAAAAAATATTGAATTTGATGAAGCATGTTAAGAACCCTTATTTACACCATGATAAAGATATTAGCCAATACCAGAGACAGCTTAATATACTTGTGCTCTGCCTACAATAACTGAATAATTATCCTGATAGGTAAATTATAAATTTCAAAACCAAATATCCTATATATTAAAGGATATGACTCATTAGTTATTTGATCTATTACTTTAATACGGATTCTTAATTTATACGGTACATTTCCAATTAAATGACATTTTATATTATAGTAGTGGTCGCAAAAACGTCAATTAACGATCTTGTCGAATATTTACCTGATGCTATAGCTACATAGTGAGACAGATGTCAATAGTGATTTCGCTAGTAAGCCAGAACGATTACTTTTATGAATAAATCGGTTGTCAATGACGGTTTTGTGGTATTTCATTAGCACATGTTTTGGGTTAAGCTTAATTAGAAACTTGTCCATCGCGATTCAGTGGTTCGCTTTGTATGTTGTCGAATATGTTGGCTCAATGTGTATGTTACTGTTGGGCGCAATTGAATTCTTTACATGGACAGTTTCCACGACAAACAGAACTGATGGTGGGTATCCAGAGGGAGTGCAGATACACACTAAGTCTATGTTTTTTGTCAATAACTGTAGAACGAATTCACCAATTGGAATACTAGATACGTCACTATTGTATATAGAGAACTCATTCAGAGCACTAGGGAATGAAATTCAATTACAAAAGTCATGAGAAAAAGTTTGTTCGGTTCACTTAAGCAACATATAACAGTGTTATAATTTTATTTGTTGAACAAATTCCCAGATACAAGTTTGGCATTGTACACAGGGAAATGTTAACAAACAGGAAACAAAATCAGTGGCAACAAATAGTGTAGCGCAAAAATAATAGTACAGTAAAACCTGTCTTCAACGGACCCTTTATTAAACGGAAAACTGTCTTAAACGGAAATATTTCACGGTCCCATGAATTTTGGAGAACAAAACGTGTAAAACTCCCTTCATTAAGCGGAAACTGTGTTACGCGGACAACGGAAAGAAAAATAAACATTTAACGGAAAATTCTGAGTTCCGGACTACAGCGTTTAGAAGATGTTTATACATTCTGTGAGACATATACATTACACTATCTGCGATAAAATGTTCGTTCTTTTGTTAAATATTTCTGAACAATGTTGATTTCCCCAACCACTACTCATATTCACCCCCACAAATCGTCCTTAATACCCGCAACTTAATCAACAATCACACGGAATGTCGGAAAGAGGAAAACGAGATAGAGGAAGAAGAGGAATACAATACCGAGTTCCAAGAAGAGTGTAGAATAAATACATATCAAGATTCTCTCAGAAGTTTAAAGGAACTGCAAAAATTTGTCTTACGAAAAAATGATTCTGATTCACTTAGTATAATTTCTCAGGCTAAACTGTATGCGGAAGGTCAAGCAGCCAAGCAGCAATGTACACAGAAAATCCTGCTTGACTATTAGAAAAATAAAGAAAACGTGTGCATAGCATATTTTGTATTCATTTTATTTTTTAAATTTTTTTGTGTGTATTTATTCGTAGAAGAAAGAAGTACTGTATTCGAACAATGTACGTACAGCAATATATTTTCTCAGTATGTCCCTTCATAAGCATGTATTTAAAAAAAAGAAAAGAAAGGAAAGGAAAGGTCTACCTCCACTAAGCGGAAACCTGACTTTAACGGAAATTTTTGCAAGTCCCGCTCGATTCCGCTAAAGACAGGTTTCACTGTATTATTTTACCAAAACTCGTTTAGTTGCTCTTTCAAACACCGGGTGGCTTGAAGAAATGTCCACGTCAGTTGTTAAATAATTATAACAGTTCGCTATTCTGTAAAAGAAGAGACCTCTGTTTAATTGCCAACCTAAGGCGGGTAAGATGGAATAGGTGAGTATTCCGGGTTTTGCGGGGAGGGACACGTAAGGATAGTCCTTGAAGTAGAGTTTCCGATCTTAAGTGTCCATTAACTATCTTCTGAAGAAATTTCAGGTCAGAGTTGTGTCTGCGTACTCCTGGTGTCTAGATATTAAGATATTGTAGGAGTTCCTCCTTAGCTAATGTTCGAAGTGCGGAAACACAAAATAGTACTACAGCAACACAGAAATTGAGAATAGAATCAATTTTAAAGAGGTGTGTGTGTGCTGGCATGGCCGATATAGGAAAACAGGATTCCATATTGGGTGCTATTAGAGTTTTATAAAAAGTTGCTAATGATGCCACAGGGCGTAGTTCAGTAAATTCTTTAAAGAAGCCCGAACATACGCATTGAATTCTTAAGTATTGAGGAAATATGGTAAGAGAAAGTGAGTTTGGAATTAAAGATGACACCAAGATCATTATGACTAGCAGAATGTGTAATAGGGGGAATCGTTGATATAGTATGTAAAGGGAACAGAACTTTTTTAGTGTAATGGTAATACTATCATATTTCTTGCTGTTACGTTTCAAGTGCCACATTTTACACAGGTCTATAAGATAATTTATATCTTTCTGTAGGACAATCGTGTTTTGGAGACACAATATTTTTCTGTATAACTTATAATCGTCAATAAAAAAAACAGAAGGCCACTAGAGAGCGCTGATAAGTGTGAGTATAGGTCACTCATATACAGGCCAAGTACACTCCCCTGAGGCCCCTGAGATCACGGGTTCGGGTTAGAAGTCGCTGCTGAAAGAATAAATCTCTGTTTACGATCCGTCAAGTAGCTGATGATTAAACAGAGAAATTTGTCATGTATATTAAATCTATTGGATATATATAGTTTTCTATATTCCTGTAAACCCTTACATGCAAAGTTACTACCAAACGAACATGCTGACTATAAAATTACAATATATAACACTATAAACTATCGTTGGCTCAGTTCATTATAAGTTTTTAATTGGCAAAAACGAAATATTTAACGTCCCACTATTGTGATGCTCACAGGATACGAATAACTGATGAATGATTATGAATCGCTGGAATGAAAATGTCGGAGAAAACGGGAGAACCTCAAGGAAACCAACAGGTAGGTTGTTGTCCTTCTCAAGTTGATGTGACCTGGGATCTAATCAGGGATCCCTTGCATCAGAGGTGCTCTACGGTTTTTTTTTTTTTTAATTTTTAAAACGAACGGACTCGAGACGGAAATACGAGCATTGAGTGCAGTTATAAATCTAACTGCAGTTATGTTCTGCAGAGCTACTCGAATACCCAGTTGGCGCGAAATAACCGGATTCGATTGGCAGTATGGGATCGTGTGGTTCGGATCCCACATGGGATAGTGTTACGATGTAATTAAAACATACTGGGTCTTATGCAGAGTCGATTAGCGTCATACTAAAGGGCTGACTACTGCATGAAACATATGTTAGTCGAACTCTTTAGTATGACACTAATAAGGCGTCAGAATAACTCTGCATAAGGCAGACTAATATTAATTAAGCTCTAGTGAAGGTAATAAAGAGAATCCACAGGAAGCTTATATGAATGGAGTTGAGTTGAATTGATTTTTGAGTTGATTTCGAGTTTAACGTCCCGTTCAGCAGCGAGGCTATATGAGACATCGACCTACTGTTTAACGTGGACAAACACCGCGTGCGTGGGTTTTCTCGGGGCTCTCCCGTTTCCTCCCACTTTCTTCGTTCCACCATTTCATTCATTACTCAGGATCACCGTCTCCTTTAGCCTAAGCGGCATAATCGTAGGACGTAAAACTCAAAGATTTCATTTTATTTTTTCATTTCTACTGATTAACGTGGAATCCGAACCGCATGAGCTCCCGCTGGGAATCGAACCCGGATCTCCCACGCCAAAGGCGCGTACGCTAAGCACTTAGCCACGGAGGAGCTCCTTATATGTATGGAATATAAATAACCACCGTTACCCGTTAAGGGATTGACACCGTTCACTAACTTGACCAAAATAATAAATCCTTGAAAAAAGAAAAAAAAAACACTTACACGTATTGGATATGAAGTATAGGTAGCAACAATTAAACCCACTGTTATTCTTTAAAATTTGAATGTATTTTAATTAACCCGAACCAGATAATTATTCTAGTTATCTATTGCAAGAAACAAAATTTAAAAAAAAAGTCGTTTACGTGTATGGACTATAAGATGTAGATAATCACCGTTAACATCACCGTTACCCGTTAAGATGTTAACGGATTGACACCGTTGCGCAGTGGTAGAGCGCTTACCTGTGGTGCATTGGGTATTTGGTAAACATACCAGAAATGGGCTCCGACTCGAATCTGTTAATTTAATAATCTGTTTATCTTGGGACAACTTCTTTGTCTCCAAAATTGCTAGATAACTAAAAAAAAATAAATATGAATTTGGTATTATACGAAGCAACACAGGAAATATTCCAGCTTCAATACATTTCCATGACAAGGAATTGTACACCAAAATGTACTCAAAAACCGTGTACAATATCACGTTTATAGACCCTACCAGTGTAAAAAAATGTGATCACTTAAACAGTTTTGTTTTATAATAAACAGAAACAAGAAATATATATTGTACAACAGATAATCTATAAATAATATTTCACGGCTACTGTTAGAAAATGACCAATACAACTCTTATATAAGAAGTTTTACAAGCAGAATTAACCGTTTGTACCTGATAATGACAGGAGTGTCAGATCGGGAAGTGTAAGGTAAACAAATCTCTGAATTGGTGTTTTTATTCAAATTCTTGTGTAGATCATACACGAAAGTGTTTCGAAGGAATATTGCATGCTCTACTTGTAGCAAATAAACATGAACTCTTATCGCAATGGTGGGTTCTGGTTTTGGTTTTGAAACATTACATGTGCGAGTAAGTTTTACTATTTTAATCTTAAAATCATAATTTCGAAAACAAACAAAAAAAGCAACAACAGAATATTGCATTATATACGCATTGAATTTTAGACCTATTACATATAGGCTTGGACACAGACTATATTCAGAATTTAGGTACCGTAGTATATCGTTGAACCATGTCCTAGTTTCTATGTTTGTATGATAAGGCGCAAATTAAATGCAAATTTTATTGATAAAATATTCCTAAGGTTATCCAAAAATAAAAATTCATTTCATTTTTCATTTGTGGACTCTTCAATTACAGGGGTCAAAATCACACTGGTGTGTAATTCTGGTGTTTTCTCGGTATTTCTACTGTTAAAATTAATCTAAATTATAATATAAAAAGAGGAAGATAATCTAAATAAAATGTATGTTGGAAGTTTTAGCACGTTGTAATAAACTAGTAAACATCAAAGCCAAGAGAAATTTCTAATATCATCTGAAGTATTGTCAATCAATATGTATATTTTCCATTGCTATTAGAATAATTCGAAACTTAGTTCCAATAGTAACTATATTGGTTGGACAAAAAGTAAAATAACCTAATATACGTATTTATTGCTTTAAATTTTGAAATGATTAAGTCGAAAACCGAAACAAATTAATTCATTGCCAAGACCGTTTCATGCAGCCATTATCTTAATATTTAGGTTATTACCGAAATGTTGCAAAATGTGTATAGGTAACAGTCATCTTCTGTGGAACGAGGGACTGAAACGAACTATATGCAAACCATATAATCTGTCATTTCAGTGATGCAAAATCAAATCTTCGGAGAATTTAAGGAAAGGTACTGTTCAGTTGTCAACTTCAAACAGTAATCTAAGTTAGTTTATTGTTCCTGTCTACAGAACAGTTGGAGGGTTCCTGTCTACAGAAAATTCAATTCCTTATTGTGATTCATTTATCTCTAATGAAATCCTTGATCTGTAACCAGACGAACTCGAAATCGCATTCTGATCAAAGTAGACCAAAATTAAAGTGATACATAGTTACTGCTCACTGTGAGTTTTGACAGAATTTTTTTAATGGGCCTTTCTCAACAGAAATTAGTTCATAGTTCAGAAGTATTAGAATTAAATTTCTGTGTATTGACGATACACGTAATTGATAAGGATAACTAAAATATTAATTTTTTACCGATGAAATTTCTTGTGTTTAAAAGGTCCACTGAGTATATACGTGAAAACCACAAAACTCAGCTGCTAAAATCCTTCAAATTGGTCTTTACTTAGCTGTTGTAATAGAAATACCTATATATAATTACATTTAAACATACGGGAAAATAAACATTAATGACCTTATGAAAGCAAAGAGCTTATTTAACTACACAAAAAAGTTTGCAAGCAAAAATTACATAAATAGTTCTTTTAAATATTAAAATAGAATATTTTGGATTAAATACTGTAGAAAGAAACTGAATTAAAAAGCATGCATATATATAACTAAAACTAGCTAACTCTATGGCCTATGGAACCCGGAGATTCAATGCCGCGTTCACGAAAGCTCTCTATTGATTTCTATTCTTAACTAACTGGATCCGCTTTCTACTTTGTATTCCTATTTTTGCGAGATTCATCTCAATATTGTCCTCCCATCTGCGTCTAGGTCTTTCTAATGGTCGTTTTCCGATTAGTCTTCCATTTAAGACTTTGAAAGCGTTCCTACATTCTTCCATCCTGGCTGCATGACCTGCCCACCTGAGCCTCCTAAACTTGATGACCGTAATAATGTTTGATAACCGTATAAAATATGTACTTCCTCGTTATGAAGTTTCCACCATTACCCACTCCTGTGCCTCTTGGGCCCGAATATTCGTCTCAGGATCTTGTTCTCAAATACTTTCAATCTATGTTCTTTCCTCAGAGTAAGTGACCATGTTTCACAAGCATACAGAACAACAAGCATGATTATCGTTTTATAAATTTTTAGCTTCAATTTCCTCGACAGAATTTGCGACTACAAAATATTTTGAACTGAATAATAACAAGAATTTCGTGCTTTCAGTCAACAGTTACTTTCTTCGTGTTCGTGGTTTTTATCTGCTAATATTGGTTCTAGATATTTGAAAGTATCCACTTTATCAAAAGTATTATTCGATATTTTGAAGCATTCATAATTTGCCATATTACGATCCCGACGAAGTTCAATGTATTTAGTTTTCTCTGCATTTACTTCTAAACCCATGTTCTTGCAAGCATTTAATAAGACCTCTTCATTTCTCTCTATTGTTCTCCTATTATCCCTTATTAAATTTACATCATCAGCATATGCCATAACCTGGTGGACACCATTCAACTGTGGGCCCTGATTGCTGTATTTGATTTACCTTATGGCATATTCCAGGACAAAGTTGAATATAGTAAGTTTCGGTGATTCCAGACAGTCGCTGAATCCGGACATTCTAAGCTTAAGATAATCTGGTAACTTGTTGTGACATCTATTTGAAGTACCATACCTTCCTACAGTTCAGTGGTTAGTAGGAAGTACAAAGAGTGTTATACGTAGTTTTGACGATGGGGTAAAGAAGATGAAACATGTAAGTTCATGTACGTCTTTCGAGCTGATGTAACTTTTTAGTGTAATATGTTAAGGTTTTACACACAAGTAGTTGTCAGCAAATGACATATATCAACGTGAAGATCCTACTTTACTCGTTCCATATTGAAAGAATTTATTACTATGCGCGCGCCTGCTCTACGCGTGAACAAGTTTACAGTGCTCAAAACGGGCGAATACGGACCCTTAGGATCTCATTTGATCCACAACAAATTCAGGAACATGAATTTCTTTTGTCGAGTGAACATCATCCGCCAGCAGCTGGAAACAATTTCTCTTCTCTGTCATCAGACTCATTCCCAAACACGTCTCAATCGCCTTCCGAGTCCTCAGTTAAACAGTTCCTATCTTTTCCTGTTGTTGCTTCTAGCAAATCCATATCCCTAAGGTCAGGCGTTGCTAAAAGATTAAGTATCACGAAACGCAGTTTGTTTCAAATTGTCTCCTGAAACACAATCGAAGGTATGGATGAAAACAACTGTGGATTTTGTGGGAAGAATTATTATGCCCCATCATCAAGTAAATACCGTTCCTGGGTGACCTGTAGTGTGTGTAAGACCTGGTTTCATGAAATATGTGTGGGACGTGATATGGAACTGTATTTTATCTGTGCATGATGTGTCTAAATTAACTAGTACTTCACGAGACTGGAAGACGTCATTAACGCAAGAAAAATAAATGCTAGTCTCAGTGTACACATTTTATACATTTTACTAATAATCTAGTAGTTACCAACAAAAAAATAGTAGTACAATGTAGTTCTAATGAATAAAATGTAATTACTATGTTTAATGATTAATCGCTATAATGATAGTTACGTAACTGTGCATTTAGCTTACAATTTCAACAGTAATTACTATAGAAATTGCTATGTTAGTAATTTGTATGTATGTATTTATCATGTATTTGTATTTGTATTCTGTAGTTATCATGTTAGAACGTCAGTGTAGCAAGATAGTAAGCTACAATATGCCTATCACGTGTATATCTTCCTTCAAAGTACAGGGTACGGAATTGCCAACCTATTGTCCGGATTCACCATTTCAAATTTGCAAATCAAAGATTTTCTCAAATTTCAGAAAATTATTTTTTTCTTTCTTAACATGTCATTCCAGGAAAACTATTTCAGTTGTACATGCATATCAATATATCGTTAAATTATATGACAAAGTATTGGATATTTTTAAGAACTGTCCGGATTCACCCAAACTTACTCTAATAATTAGGACAAGGCATCTCTTTTATTCAGACTATTCTCGACGCGTGAAAGCTCCTGAACAAAAATTTCCCTACCTGGACTTTACTTTGAATTTCGTGTTTACGTTAATTAATCTAAGATTAATTAGATTACTCTTAAATGCATATATATATAATATGGAAAATGTGTTAATGCACACATCTATCAACTATATCTGTGACAAGTGATAACTATGTCACGTGTACACAAAACGCCTTAAAAATAAGTAACTTGAAACTAACTACAAAATACTGCAGAAATATATTGTAGGGGAAAAGGTGAAAAAGGTACTTCTGCAACGGTAATTCAGATTTCATCTTCAACTATAGGTTCACATCTAAATAACATTACTGCTGTAAAGAGACGCAAATTTTCTACAAACTAATAAACCATCTCCTACAGGAGGGCGGATACAGAAACATCAAAGAACGCCAGTGTTGTTCAGATAGGCAGGTACCCATAATTAATTGCACCTCGTGATTTTAGCTGAACTCCCGCAATCACTTGTCTATTGCCACGAGATATTCAAGTCGTAAGTTCTTCCTTAAATTACAGTTCAAACGTCACATTTAAGCACTAAACCTCTATGGGAAGTGCGCATACAGCTTAAATTGGGATTCGAACCATTTAAATTCCAACCGTGAATCGAAACTGGGTCTCCTGCACCGGGCTGTTGTATGTGGAAAAATATATCGCATTAAAATTTTACGCTGCGTAGAGACTTCTACTTAATCTGACTAAGAGAAAATAGTGAGTTTCTAATAATTCAGTTGTGTAGTGCAGATATCATAGCAATTTATCCATTCACTTGATTCAAAATAAAGTGATGGCAATCCCAAAATAGTTATTCTAATAATTCTACTCTATAAAATGCTTACACGGTAACGATAATTGCTCTGAATTTAATGTGTAACATTTAATTGCGACACTATGCAATTCATTATTTCAAAGTATATAAGAGATACACGCCGAAAGTTTCTTTTAGATAAGCTATGAAAAATCAATTTATTTACACAAAACCTACAATTTCTCAAAATAATCTCCACAAGCATCAATACATTTTTACATTTCTTAGAATTACGCGTTACTTTTTTTTTTTTTTTTTTTTTTTTTAAATTCGTGTTTTGGAACATCAGAAATATGATTATTATCATACGCTGCGATAGTCTTTTTATTTATTTGAAAGCAGAGTCCTAGAAACTATTTCTTGGGTTTTGGAAAGATGGCAAAGTCTCATGGAGGTAAATCTGGAGAATAATGCGGAAACGTTAGAATACAGACTCTTCCTTTCTTGTAGAAACTCGTAGTTTTCGCTGTTGTGTTTCGGCGTTCATTGTCGTGATAAAGAACAAAATTATTCAGTGGAGATTTTCAGTTTGCAGATCTCCAAACTTTAAATATTCTCGGAAAGCAATAAGTAAACATATCGCTCTGCTGTCACTGCACTCTATCATCTAACTGTATAGTTGTTACATGACCAATCTTACAGAAAAAAAATGGCACCATAACATTACCCACCCTCCGTGCTCGTTTAAGATTCGAGGCTCGAGTTTCATTTTGAGAACACCATATTGTCATATGCTTTGTTTCGAGGTCATAGTTGTAAATCCACATCTCGTCACCTGTGAGGATATTATAAACGTCTTTACTTTACCCTTTTGATAGTCTTTTATGCATATAGCGGCACCACTTTGCGTTGTCATCTTTTTTGCTTAGACTTAAGCACATATGGGACCTAACGATTGCAACGCTTGGAAAGGCCGAGATAGTGTTTTAGTATGGACTGAGCTGCAGCTAATTCAATTTTTAATATTGCTGAAATTCCTCGTGTGTGATATGGCGATCCTCTTTCACAAGATTTCACATTTTCATCAGTAAAAATTCCGCAAACCAATTAAAAACGGTTGCGCGTAGAAGGACTAAGACCCGGAAATACTTTTCTTAACCAACATGCCATTCCTCTTGCGTTAAGTCTTACTTAAAATCGTAAAAGATCATTGCACGAAAATCATGTCCCTCGAGCTCCACTGTTGCCGACTGACAGCCTTAAATTAACCTACACATTCAGTCCACTAATTTTCACACATCAAACTTGCAACCTTGCTCTCCTCCACTAGAAAACATACGCTTTTAAAAGCGATACGTTTCAGTAGGAAAACACTGTTTAAATTCTAATACCTAAAACATTCGACAAGGCATACTTTAGCAAATAGAATCTTCTAGTGTTGATATTCAATACCTTACGTTTCTAAGAAAAAATATACATAAAAATAATATACATAATTTTCCTTAATAGATGATTCATGGTTCTCTATAAAGTAATCTTGTCATATAATAATGATTTTAAGTCTTCAGATAATAAGGTATATTGATATGTAAAATCTTTTACGTACTTTATTTGTAATTGTATTTTATTCAATTATTGGATGATGAAAATGCGTATAATATAAATTTTAAAATATGATGAGCTGGTTTCATATCTCCATATCTCATTACCATAAGAGAGAGAATAATATTTTGTTTCATGTTTTCTTGCTATCTTCTTAGCTTCATAAATAGCTTCATTATTCGAATTCTGGAAAGTTTGAATTAATGTTGAGTATATAGCTTTACATGTTGTTATTTCAACTGAATTAAAGATCTGGATGTTGAACTAAAATCATGTAATTCAGAAGAATATAAATAAACCTATGAATTAATAAAACAAATAGATTTAATTTGATACATATTTATTGTCTTCTACGAAACACATTATATAACAAATTTTTTTCATACTGAGTGACTTCATTATATGGTTATACTACTAGGTTATCGTATCAGTATATACAGCCACTAGCAAAAGTATCTCTTCCCTAAGTACTCTAATACCATTACTTGCGGTCCAGATAACTTGCAGTTTGTAAAACGGTGGGCAGATGCAACCCAACTTACACGTAACTTTTCTCGGCACTGACAGTGCTGATCCAGGTTTTTATGCAATTAAAATTGTGAGTAGATAGTGCACGAAACACTTCTCCAGTGTGAGATGAATATGTATGGTTCAGAGCGTGTTGTCCAATGAACAGCGTATATTTTTCTCAAAATTGCTGTGTATGTAATGTGTTATTTCTTTATGTACTGTATGTTCAAAAAATAAAAACACTGACCACGCAAGAGCCAGAAAACGCTTAAAAGTAGGTAAAAATACCAAATCAAGAATAACTGATGGAAATAAGTTTGTACATCATTGCCTCCATTAACAGAACGTTTCCAATTCTCCCCATTTCAACATATTTTTCTTTTTGGAGAGATTTTGCTTGAAACACTGACTATGCATTGAAATTGAAACATTTGAAAAGGTTTGATCCTGGCCGAGATTTGAACCCAGGCTAGCCAAACAGAACTTTAATACGATAACCACTTCCCTATTCTGTCACTGCAGCTACCACCCAAAGTATTAGCTAGTTAAAAACGTTACATGTAAGAAATATACAAAAGATAATAATGATCATATAAGCAGACGTTCTTACCTCAGTCTTACAGTGACTTACGCGAGATTTCCTACTGTAACTCGAAAACAAGTTATATCGCCCTTCGTCAATCAGGGAAATTTCACAAAACGTTCTTCAAGTTGAAGTTATCTATTTCCTTTTAAGGACGGTCCCGATTTACGTTATTATTCTTCGTCACCCTTACTTTGAATTTTCAAAGAAGAAAAGAGACTGGAGACATTCTTTGAATTATATCAACTAACTAACTAACTCTGTGGCCTACAGAACCCGGCTGTTCAAAGACGCGTTCACAAAAGCGCTACACTGACTTCTATCCTTAGCTAATTGCATCCAGTTTCTACATTGTATTTCTTCTAGGCCTTCCTAATGGTCGTTTTCCGATGGGTTTTCCAGTCAAGATTTTGAAAGCGTTTCTACTTTCTTCCATTCTAGCTACATGACCTGCCCACCTAAGCCTCCTAGACTTGACGGCCCTAACAATGTTGGGTAAACCGTATAAATTATGTAGTTCCTCGTTATGAAGTTTCCGCCATTCCCCATTCCCGTTCCTCTTGGGTCCGAATATTCTTCTCAGGATCTTGTTCTCAAATACTTTCAGTCTATGTTCTTCCCTCAGAGTAAGCGACCATGTTTCGCAACCATACAGAACAAGAGGCATGATTATCGTTTTATATATTTTAAGCTTCAAATTCCTCGACAGAATTTGCGACGACAAGAGATTTTGAACCGAATAGTAACACGAATTCCCTGCTTTTAGTCGACATTTAATTTCTTCGTGAATACGATTTCCGTCTGTTAATATCGATCCTAAATATTTGAAAGTATCCACTTTATCAAAAGTATTATTTAATATTTTAACGCATCCACAATTTGCCGTATTACGGTCCCGACGCACTTCCATGTATTTAGTTTTCTCTGCATTTACTTCTAAACCCATGTCTCTGCAAGCGTTTAATAAGATCTCTGCATTTCTTTCTATCGTTCTCCTATCATCCCCTATTAAATTTACATCATCAGCATATGCCATAACCTGGTGAATAGCGTTCAACTGTAGGCCCTGGTTGCTATCTTTGATTTTCCTTATGGCGTTTTCCAGCACAAAGTTAAATAATAATGGCGACAACGAATCTCCTTGTTTCAGGCCATTTTCGACGTGAAAGCTCGTGGACAAAAATTTTCTTACCCGGACTTTACTTTGGGATTCATTTAAACATATCTTAATTAATCTAATTAGTTTCCTCGGTATTCAAAGTTCTGTAAGAACGTTGTATAATGTCTCTCTCCTAACCGAGTCGCACGCCTTTCTAAAATCAATAAATAATTGATGTACCGGAGTATTGTATTCTCACTTTTTTCGAGTAATTGATGAATGGTAATTATTTGGTGGATAGAATTATATCAACACGTGTGGAATATGCATGTTATATTTTTTATCTTCCGTAACCACTAGTTTATTTTCTTTGTATGAGGAATTTGTGTCAGCTTACTGACGATTGAGAGGTGAAGCTCATTGGAGGTTCGAATTGGTCTGAAAACCAACGTGAGAATTATAATTGTCCTCTATTTTCTGTGTCATGTTTGGAATAAGTTAAAACGACGTGAGGTGCCACTGGTGAACAATACCACGGTTGGGTCGAATTTAAAATAAAGATTGGCAAAGCATGAAACTTGTATGACAGAGACCCGGGTTCGAATACCCTCATAGCAATTTTTTTGTTGGAAGTTATCTTTACAGAATTGGTGATTGTTGTTCTGTTACCTCTTCTTCTTCTTTGTTTATTTATCTATTATTATTATTATTATTATTATTATTATTATTATTATTATTATTATTATTATTATTATTATTATTATTATTATTGGAAATTCGAGACGAGACTTGGCTACATATTTTATAAAGTTTTCGATAATTCAATTTCATGGCTTTTTGTTAATATGAAACGTATCTGAAATATTGAATAGCTGAAAACATTAATATTTCTAGCAGTAGTAGTAGTAGAAACATAAGCAACTTACGGGAAACAATAACCTTTGTTTTAGATCAGCCGTACTTTCGACCCATACTAATAATTTGACTTAACTACTCATTAATTGTTTGCTCAACACGTAACGTTCCAAGACAGTAGGAATCAAGGTTGATATGGATGACGTCATTTTGTAGTCGTGTGTCGTAGGTCACTTTTATATTGAGAGTGCACTGAAGAAAATCGTCTCAACACTAAGACCGAGAGAAGTTGAATATTATCCATGTTATCTTACATTCGAAGCAACAAAGTTACAAATTATACAATTTTCTTTTAGCTACATAATCGAAATCGAACCCAGCACTACCATTATATGAAACTAACGCTAATGCTACTACTCTAAGACATCGCTGTTAATTAAAAGGGAAACTTGTTGTAAATTGTCTCCCGCAAATTGCATTTATACAATTGAAGCTCCCTCGGCAATAACAGGTAAGTGGAAAATGGCAGTTTTGTTTACAAATCTTATAAACTTAAAGTACACTCTGTTAAATAACAGGAGTAAATCTGTGTATACATGCCTATGTAGAACACTATAGTGTCTGGTCTGTGCCTTGAGCATAAAATGGCGAATACCGAAAATGAGGAATAATAAAAAACGATGGTGGAAAGTGAGCATTTAGCTTGTTAGTAGAGAGGGGACACCTTGGGAGTTTTTTTCCTACTGCGCATGCGCAAAAAAGCCCCGCACCCTTCACGCTGATTGGCTGGCGCCGGTCATGTGACCCCGCACCCTGGCCACGCCCACGTTTGGCCCTGCCCTATGGGCACGCCCACTGGACTCACGTAGTCGTTCCCTTTTATAACCTACTGCGCACCAATGTCGAACTTGTGATATGGTAATTTTCCAACATGCCCACGCTGATTGGCTGGCGCCGGTCACGTGACCCCGTCCCCCTGGCCACTGGACTCACGTACTCGTTCCCTTTTATGACCTACTGCGCACCTATGTCAAACTCGGTATATGGGGGTTTTCGAACATGTCACACTTATTTTACCTGGGTCTTATAGTTTATGTGGGGATACGCCCTTTGTATGACACTCGTCAACGAATCTGCATATTCAGGTGGTATTTCCACCAAAAACTACATGTTCCAAACATGCCGATCAAAAATGGAGCCACATATTGAAGTGTTATAGTAATTGGTCATCAACTACCACATTGCTCAAAAGTCAAAGGTCAGAAACTGGAAAACGGAGCCACATATTGAGGTGGTGTTTCCACCCGCCCCCTGGCCTCGCCCACTGGACTCACGTACTCGACTGCGTACCTACGTCAAACTCGGGATATGGGGGTTTTCGAACATGCCACACTTATTTTACCTGAGTCATAGTTTATGTGGGGATACGCCCTTTGTATGACACTTAAAACACAATCACTCGTCAACGATGCCGCATATTAAGGTGATGTTTCCACTCACCAACAACTACATGTTCCAAAAATACCGAGCATCGAGGTCAAAGGTCAAAAACTCGAAAACGGACCCACATACTGAGGTGGTGTAGTAATTGGTCATCAACTACCACATGGCTCAAAGGTCAAAGGTCAAGACTGAACGAGGCGCCGTTTCCACATTTAGTAATTGGTCACCAACCACCACATGACCAAAAGGTCAAAGGTCAAAAACTCGAAAACGGAGCCACATAATGAGGTGCCTTTTTCACATTTAGCTGACCATCGAGGTCAAAGGTCAAAATACTCAAAACCCAATAATTCGAAGGCGGAGCCACACATTGAGGTACCGTTTCCACATTTAGTCATGGGTCATCAAATATTACATGTTCCAAAAGTACCGACCATCAAGGTCAAAGGTCAAAAACTCGAAAACGGAGCCACAAATTGAGGTGCTCTTTTCCAACACCTATTTTAACATAGCATAGAATACACACACACACACACACAATAGAGATTATTTTCTTTTACGGTGGTAGCTACCCCAACACTCTTGGGTTCGGCAATGGCGGAGTTAAATATTAGCCTTTTAGCAAAGTTTAAAAAATAACAACACCATTTAACAAATCTGGTTATTCACACCCACACACATACATGGTTTACGGAGAACTTAATCTCGCGCCAGTGACCATCACCATCATCATACTCTCATAAATGAATAAAGCATAATATCATTAGCATCAATAGTGGTGAGTAAGAATTTGTTTAAGAAGTCGCGTAGTGAATAACCAGACGCACGACATAGAAAACAATAATGTCCACAAAATTGAGACAAATCACCATGAATACGTCTATTATTCCATGTATAATACAGACAGTTTCGTTTTAAAAACCTTATATGATGTTGTATATAGGGAGGTATACCATAGCTATGAAAATACTCTCCCACATGCATATTAGATATATAAACAGCAACCCAATGTTCACCAGACTTACCACTAGAATGTGTATTTATAATTATGGCTGCTGGAAATGTATGAATAAACAGAGGTAACTCATCTGCAGCATATACACCAATAAAATGATTTTTAGCTAGATTTTGTTGTAGTTCCTCATAAAGTTCAATTGTATTTAACATTTTTTAATTATTTTAATTAATATATATTTTTCTCTGGAAATCAATTTCTAATTATGAGGACAATTCACCATAAATAATTGCTGTTACAGGAGATGGCAGTGCTTCTTTAAAATGGACCTCTAAACGTACACTTCCTTGCCATTGTGGACTAGTATGAAATGCAGCCCTAGCACTACAATCGGGGGTTAAATCAAACACCAGTAGAGTATAACAATTAGGATATTCGGCAAGTGAAATATCATTACCTTGATTAGAATAATAAATACCTGAACCTGTAAATAACGTGGAATATGCCTGTATATATAGCTTATTATCAAAATCAGGTTGTATTGATTTGGATGGTACAGGCATTCCATCAACATACAATGTAAAAAAATGACAACTAAAATGTTGGAAATTGAACGGATTTGTCTGATAAGTACCAAAGAAAGCAGTATTACTAACCCAATAATAATACGTTTACGCACTATGCCGGAAAACAGATCTGGAAGTGTACTAACCATAATTCCTTGTGACAGAGTTTCTGTTTTCACCTGCACTTTTGTTATAGGATATTTTATTCTAAATTTAGGATTTTGTAATACTTTAGTTTGTGCTATTTTAACTGCTGGTGATACATCAACCTTTTTCACAAGCAATGTTACATCTGTAATTACAACTTTTCCATCAGCATCTGTGTCTCCCATTAGACAAAATGCAGGTTTAGCTGGAATTAGTTTAATACGCAGTTGTACACCATTCAGTAAAGATTTCTCCTGATTATATATATCAGCATGAATTTAACCCAATAATTCAAATGACTGGCTTAAAATAGTGAGAAGAAAACGTTGTTTAAATCCTACATTACCATCGGACACACTGTCCTGATGCCCTGCAGTATCTTTAAACCACATTGATGTTTTTAAATGCGTTGATTTAGCATTAGCATCATAATTTAGTAGTTTTTCAATATACGATCGACATGTATATGTGTGTGAAGAGTAGGAAATAAGTTGATTATTCAAATATAATTGTACTTCACTGAATATTGCATTGAGAAAATCATTTACAGGACCAATTTTCTTATCGGCGGAATTGAAATTAGAACCATCTGATTTAGTAATTTTACCTTTAATATATAACATTGTGTGCGGTAAGTCTATATAGTCATCCCCATGATTGAGCACAACAAATTCTATTGGTGCATTATCAGATATTGAAGCCACAGGCTTATATAAAACTATTTTATTACCTATAATACTAGTTTGAGAGGGTAAACCAGCAAATAAATCTAATTCTGATTTCATACACTCACACTGCATTTTTGATTATTTCTCTTTTTCTTACTATTAATATTCACACAAGTTAAAATTTACAATAGCGTATTACGTTTGCCAAAATGTAATTTTACACATACACTGCCGTATTGGAAAGGAAGTGGATTACCTGTACTATCTCTTAAATCAATAATAATTTGATCAAATTGTTTACGTTGCACGGGGACATAATCAGGATTGTCAAAAATATGTACATTATTAATACCATACTCTGTAATATTTGTATTTATAATATGTAACAATGGAGCTATAGTTTCGCCTACCATTTGTGGTTCTACAATATCACTGTAAATATACATAAGTGTAGGTAGCGAGTTTTGTAAATCAGGTGGATAGAGCATGATGCACAACTGCAATATCTTCTTGTTGTATATGATCAAAGCTTAGTATTCTGGCTAGGTCAGGAGATAGACGTTAGACGTACTTCTATAAGCTTCTCCTGATCTTTTCTTACTCTACTGACTTCAATTCGTTTTACTGATGCTTTAATTTTTAATTGTAAATTTAATGTATCACTTCTATGATTAATTTGAGATAGAATATCATCAAACATTATAATAGTGTCCTGGTAAGATTTTAGTTATGTTCCAGCTTTCTGTATTCATGAGACGGTAATAAATATTATTAGTATGTTTGGAAACATTCTGAAATAAATTTGTATATTGTACTTCAACAACTGCTGTCTCCCACTCACCTTTCTCTAGCACAAGTGGATGATATAGTTTGGTAGTATAACATGACAAAGTATTTTTGTGGAAAATACTCCATGGAACTGTTACTTGGTAATGTAAGATAAAAGCTAGTACTCTGTTCCATATTAATCAAAAATATCACTCTCCCTCTTCCTTTTACTACCTTATTATTCATCTTATCTTCCTTTTATTACCTTATTTACTTCCTTTTACTACCCTCTTCCTTATTATTTTTACTACCAGTCTGTGCAAAATGAACTTTTCTTCGTTTTCTTCTCCTGCCTGATCCTTCCAATACTTGAGTTATTTTGTTTTGAGCTTTAGTTTTTAAATTATTTTTTAGCTTCTTGCCAACGTGATTTTAGAGCTTCGTCAATAGGTCTATTATCACATAATACATCTCCAGCTACATTAATTCCTGTACGTAACAATTCTTTACCAACACTTTTTGCACCTTGTTTAAATAATGGAAATACACTTTGAAATAAACCACCTAAAAACTTCCAATACCATAGTTTTCTTAATATGGCGCACCCCTATACACGTTATAACCACCTCCTACTTGATTCGTATAGTATTTAAAGTATGAATCATTCATTTTTCTATATGTACACAAATATAGCATAAATTTATAATAATGTATTGTGGCTAAACGTCTTTTTAAATGTGACACAGGAATCCATGAATTAAAGGAAGGGTGTATCCCCGCCAACGAACAAGTACACGTTTACCTTTATCTTCTAAAATTTCGTCTATTTCATATTGCGTAATAGGAACGTTCACAATTAGAGCGAATTAATTCGGAATCAGCATTTTGTAAAATTGCTTTGCGTACTTTAGGATTTGCGTTTGCTAAAAGTTTTAGTAAATGCGCACTCTCTTTGCTAATAATTTTTATTTATTTGTACCTATTATACTAAAATTGAATATTAAAATATAAAAGTTATTGAGATTATTTTTACTGGTACATAAACATAATTGTAAGAATTTGAGGGGAAAATTTTTGTTCGTACACGATGTTCGTCGGGAGTGCCTTGTTTTAAATCAAAAACCAAATAACTATGAGGATCTCGAGTTGCGTCCTGATAGGCCTCCTGCACAAATTTTGTTACCAGGATATTATTGGCGTGCTAGATAATTAATTTGAGCCTGGTCTCTGGGATTTTTAAAACATATGGCGTGATAAGGAATCTGTCGGTGCCGTTCAGTGGCTCGTGTACGAGGCCGGCCGATTAAAAACAGAAATCCAGCATTCTGGTAACGGACGAGAGGTTGTAGTGCGTGGTGAGTATAAAGTGGATGGTTATGCACACTATAATGGCGCAGAACATGTTTGGGAGTATCAGGGTTGTCTATTCCACGGGTGTCAGGCGTTTTACTCCGCAGGTCGTGATAACACCATATATAACGATGCATACACTACTTTTAATATGCGTTATGAGAATACTGTAAACAAAATTAATAGATTAAAAGAACTGCAGTATATAGTGCATGAAATGTGTGGATGCCAGTGGCGCGAGTTTGTGAAAGAACACCCGACAGTGAATATGTTTGTAAAAAACCACCGCATGGCTAAGAAATGCCCAATTCATCCGCGGGATGCCCTGTATGCTGGCAGGGTCGGCGCCATGAAACTTTACAAAAAGGTGAAAGAGCGAGAACTATCATCTATACCGATATAATCTCCCTTTATCCTTATTGTTGAAAAGTGAAAAAATATCCTGTGGGTCATCCGAAAATTTATGTGGCGGATGACGAGTGTCCTGATATTTTGGAATTTGAGGGAATAATAAATTGTACGGTATTAGCCCCGGATAATCTGTACTACCCAGTGCTGCCCTATCGGAGTGGTGAAAAGTTATTATTCCCCTTATGCCGAACATGCGCGGACACTCTTAATGAAGAAGAATGCACGCTTTCGGATGAGGAGAGAGCTTTGCCTGGAGTATGGGTTGTAGACGAAGTGTGGGTAGCTGTTGAGAAAGGTTACAGTGTGCACGAAAAACATGAGGTATGGAGCTATGAGGTTGTAATGTATGACGCTGAAAAGAAAGAGCGGTCTTTTACGGACTACATTAACCTGTTTATGAAGATCAAGACTGAATGTAACGGTTGGCCTGCAGGATGCGTCACTGAACAACAAAAAGACCAGTTCATATACGAGTATTATGAGAAAGAGGGTATCCAATTAGACCGAGGAAAGATTATGCGCAACAAACCTAAGAAACGAATTTCAAAGCTAGGGGTAAACAGTCTGTGGGGTAAGTTCGCACAAAAAGAAAACATGGAGCAAATCGCTATCATTAAAACTCCCGAGGAGTATTTCGATAAATTAACAAATCCGAATATTGAAGTTAAATCATGTATTCCAATCGGCGACAAAATCCGTGTGCTCAACTGGATTGTTAATGAAAACGTTATTGCTCCTGCTAAAAATATTAATGTGATAATCTCCGCATACACCACGACACACGCACGCCTCGAGTTATTTCGTTATTTGGATTTACTTGGCGAGCGTGTGTTATATTATGATACCGACAGTATTATTTACACTCAATCACCTGGTGAGCCACAGTTAAAAATAGGAGTGCATTTAGGGGAATGGAAGAATGAGTTAGCAGAATATGGTCCGGATGCATATATCGAAGAATTTTGTGCTGGTGGTCCCAAATGTTGCGGCTATACCGTTGTTAACTCTTAATGGTAAAACAAAGACAATATGTAAAGTCAAGGGAATCACACTGAAAAATAAAACATTGTATATTAACTTTGAACAGATGAAAGATATGATTTTAAATATTTCACCTTCTATTAGCATTCCTCTCGGTCGGCAAATTGTACGTACTAAAGATTATAAATTGATTACTAAGCCGGAGGCGCATAAAATCTATCAGGCTACTGCTAGTAAAAGAAAACGAATAGAAAATTTTGACACACTTCCATACGGGTGTAAAAGAAAACGAAAAGGGTAAATACAGTATTAGTAGAAACGAAAGTTTTTAATTAAATAGAGAGAGAGAGAGAGAGTGGTGAAAAAATGGATAATCAAATTTTAAATCATTATTAATATTTTAATGAAATCGAAGTATGTGTTGGTTTAGCATACGATGATGGGGAGAATTTTCTGTTATTATCACTTTACATAAATACTATGATCGTATTCGTATTTCAACTGATGAGTGGTATACTTTAATGCTGTTACAAATTCTACACTGCCTACACAATTTTCCGTTAGTGAAAATTATGAAATATCATTGTCAGATATTTTTAAAGGTGTTTTTCAGTGTTTATACTCTCGTCAGATGACGATAGTAATGGTCAGGTAAATTTTTGTGTTTATACATGGAGAAAACTCCAGCTTTATTTGCCATGCATTCAGCAGGCCATAATTACTTGTTCTCAATTATGTAAAGATGTAACAAAGTATGCTCAAACATGTCTGAAAGACAGTACTAGTACTACTACTACCACTCCAGAATTTACTACTACTACTACCAATCTACCGTCTGAACGTATTGCACTAGAAGTATTCACATTTTTGAATCGTAATAATAATAATAATATGTTATTATATTCATAATTATTTTGTGGTGTATTAGAATATGGACTTTCAACATTCATTTACTTGTATAATAGCTGGTCCCACTGGGTGTGGTAAATCATATTTTGTAAAAGAGCTTTTAAAACATTATGCCGAGAGATGGAAAAATATAGTATGGTGTTATGGTGAGTGGCAACCTCTGTATTAAACTCTATCCTCAGGTTGTACATTTAATGAAGGGGTCCCCAAAATAGATGATCTTTCAGCACAAGCTGGCCCAAATCTTGAAATTTTTTATGATTTAATGCGAGAGTGTGATACACGAATTGTTGACTTTTTTACTAAAGGTAGCCACCACCGAAATTTAAGTGTTATTTTTATAACGCAAAATATTTTTCACCAAGCTAAAGGCATGCGAGACATATCATTAAATTGCCATTATATAATATGTTTTAAAAATCCCAGAGACCAGGCTCAAATTAATTATCTAGCACGCCAATTATATCCTGGTAACACAAAATTTGTGCAGGAGGCCTATCAGGACGCAACTCGAGATCTTCATAGTTATTTGGTTTTTGATTTAAAACAGGGCACTCCCGACGAACATCGTGTTCGAACAAAAATTTTTCCCTCAGTTTCTTACAATTATGTTTATGTACCTGTAAAAAAATAATCTCAATAACTTTTATATTTTAATATTCAATTTTAGTATAATAGGTACAAATAAATAAAAAATTATTAGCAAAGAGAGTGCGCATTTACTAAAACTTTTAGCAAAGGCCAAACCTAAAGTACGCAAAGCAATTTTACAAAATGCTGATCCCGAATTAATTCGCTCTATTTGTGAATGTTCCTATAACGTATTACAAGGAAATGTTCCGTTAAATAAAAAAGAGAAAAATAAATTAAAAATATAAAAAGGATTTGAGGTATTTAGTGAAAAAAGGTCCGTCATTAAAACAAAAGAAAGAACGAATAATTGTGCAAAAAGGTGGGTTTCTTACTGCATTGCTTGCACCTATTCTTGGAGATATACTATCTAGTTTAGATAAATAATTATGCAGCATTCACAAAAACTTGTTTTAATTTCTCCAAAAAAAATTGCACCAATATCAAACTATATCTAATTTAGATGATGAGATGAAAAATATTTTAAATAATAAAAATATGAGTGTTGAAGAAAAATAGATACGATATAAAGAGGTGTTACAAAAATATTTACACATTGTGCAAAAATCTACTGCAACATCAACTAGTGTTGGTACTAAGTAGGAGGAGGACGATGAAATACTATCTACTCTCCCCGAAAATTGTCTGCGTAAAGCAAGACCTTTATTACGTAAATTGAAACAATTCCAACATTCATTTGGATGACAATGGTAATGTTAATATTTATAATAAATTAATTCCTGGTGCTAATATAGTAGATCTAATATCAGATTTTGTTAGGTGTCGCAAGAAAAATATTCCCCCTACAGGTTGGGAACGCTTTGCTGTACCGTTAGCAAAATCCAATATAGCTTTAGAGTATATAGGTAACCCACAGCGTATAGAATATATTCGTAAGCTGACATCATATGCTGCTGCTGATGATGATCCAAAACAGGAAGAAGAAGAAGAAGAAGAAGAGGAGGAGGAGCCACCCCGTAAACGTAAAGTTGTCAACAGGTGGCGTGATTATAAAATATGAAGAAGCTGGCCGATATTTATTATAACCCTTCACACCCTGCCTCGTTTTCAACTGCTACGACATTATGGAGAGCTGTGATAAAATCAATTCCTTTGCACAAGGTGCAACAGTGGGTAAAAGAACAGCCGACTTATACACTGCATAAGCCAGTACGTAAAAAGTTTCCACGTAATCACTATTTAGTGTTCACTATTGACGATCAGTGGCAAGGTGATTTAAACGATATGCAAAGTCTGCAGAAGTATAATGATGGTTACAGGTATATTTTAACAGTGATTCATTTGTTTAGTCGTTATGCATGGGCTGTGCCTGTACGTACAAAAACTGGTAAAACATTATAAAAGCATTTAAGCAAATATAACATGTATAAATTTGTCATGTTATACTACCAAACTATATCATCCACTTGTGCTAGAGAAAGGTGAGTGGGAGACAACAGTTGTTGAAGTACATTATACAAATTCATTTCAGAATGTTTCCAAATATACTAATAATATTTATTACCGTCTCATGAATACAGAAAGCTGGAACATAACTAAAACCTTACCAGGACACTATTATAATGTTGATGATATTCTATCTCAAATTAATCACAAAAGTGATATATTAAATTTACAATTAAAAGTTAAAGCATCAGTAAAAGGAATTGAAGTCAGTAGAGTAAGAAAAGATCAGGAGAAGCTTATAGAAGTACGTCTAACGTCTATCTCCTGACCTAGCCAGAATACTAGGTTTTGATCATATACAACAAGAAGATATTGCAGTTGTGCATCATGCTCTATCCACCTGATTTACAAAAATCACTACCTACACTTATGTATATTTACAGTGATATTGTAGAACCACAAATGGTAGGCGATACTATAGTTCCATTCTTACGTATTATAAATACAGAGTATGTTATAAATACATAGTATGGTATAAATACAGAGTACAAATATTACAGAGTATGGTATTAATAATGTACATATTTTTGACAATCCTGATTATGTCCCCGTGCAACGTAAACAATTTGATCAAATTATTATTGATTTAAGAGATAGTACAGGTAATCCACTTCCTTTCCAATATGACAGTGTATGTGTAAAATTACATTTTGGCAAACGTAATACGCTATTGTAAATTTTTACTTGTGTGAATATTAATAGTAAGAAAAGGAGAAAAAATCAAAGATGCAGTGTGAGTGTATGAAATCAGAATTAGATTTATTTGCTGGTTTACCCACTCAAACTAGTATTATAGGTAATAAAATGGTTCCATATAAGCCTGTGGTTTAAATATCTCATAATGCGCCAATAGAATTTGTTGTGCTCAATCATGGGGATGACTATATGGACTTACCGCACACAATGTTATATATTAAAGGTAAAATTACTAAATCAGATGGTTCTAATTTCAATTCCGCCGATAAGAAAATTGGTCCTGTAAATGATTTTCTCAATGCAATATTCAGTGAAGTACAATTATATTTGAATAATCAACTTATTTCCTACTCTTCACACACATATACATGTCGATCGTATATTGAAAAACTACTAAATTATGATGCTAATGTTAAATCAACGCATCTTCAAACATCAATGTGTCTTAAAGATACTGGAGGGCATCTGGACAGTGTGTCCGATGGTAATGTAGGATTTAAACAACGTTTTCTTCTCACTACTATAAGTCAGTCATTTGAATTATTGGGTTATATTCATGCTGATATATTTAATCAAGAGAAATCTTTACTGAATGGTGTACAACTGCGTATTAAACTAATTCCAGCTAAACCTGCATTTTGTCTAATGGGAGACACAGATGCTGATGGAAAAGTTGTAATTACAGATGTAACATTGCTTGTGAAAAAGGTTGATGTATCACCAGCAGTTAAAATAGCACAAACTAAAGTATTACAAAATCCTAAATTTAGAATAAAATATCCTATAACAAAAGTGCAGGTGAAGACAGAAACTCTGTCACAAGGAATTATGGCTAGTACACTTCCAGATCTGTTTTCCGGCATAATACCTAAACGTATTATTATTGGGTTAGTAATACTGCTTTCAATGGTACTTATCAGACAAATCCGTTCAATTTTCAACATTTTAGTATGTTATTTATTACATTGTATGTTGATGGAATGCCTGTACCATCCAAATCAATACAACCTGATTTTGATAATAAGCTATATATACAGGCATATTCCACGTTATTTACAGGTTCAGGTATTTATTATTCTAATCAAGGTAATGATATTTCACTTGCCGAATATCCTAATTGTTATACTCTACTGGTGTTTGATTTAACCCCCGATTGTAGTGCTAGGGCTGCATTTCATACTAGTCCACAATGGCAAGGAAGTGTACGTTTAGAGGTCCATTTTAAAGAAGCACTGCCATCTCCTGTAACAACAATTATTTATGGTGAATTCTCTTCAGAATTAGAAATTGATTTCCAGAGAAAAATATATATTAATTATTTAAAAAATGTTAAATACAATTGAACTTTATGAGGCACTACAACAAAATCGGCCTAAAAATCATCTTATTGGTGTGTACGCTGCAGATGAGTTACCTCTGTTTATTCATACATTTCCAGCAGCCATAATTATAAATACACATTCTAGTGGTAAGTCTGGTGAACATTGGGTTGCTGTTTATATATCTAATATGCATGTGGGAGAGTATTTTGATAGCTATGGTATACCTCCCTATATACAACATCATATAAGGTTTTTAAAACGAAACTGTCTGTATTATACATGGAATAATAGACGTATTCATGGTGATTTGTCTCAATTTTGTGGACATTATTGTTTTCTATGTCGTGCGTCTGGTTATTCACTACGCGACTTCTTAAACAAATTCTTACTCACCACTATTGATGCTAATGATATTATGCTTTATTCATTTATGAGAGTATGATGATGGTGATGGTCACTGGCGCGAGATTAAGTTCTCCGTAAACCATATATGTGTGTGGGTGTGAATAACCAGATTTGTTAAATAGTGTTGTTATTTTTTTAAACTCTGCTAAAAGGCTAATATTTAACTCCGCCATTGCCGAACCCAAGAGTGTTGGGGTAGCTACCACCGTAAAAGAAAATAATCTCTATTGTGTGTGTGTGTGTGTGTATTCTATGCTATGTTAAAATAGGTGTTGGAAAAGAGAACGACTCTTATGTAATCTGTGTATGACTAAATGTGGAAACAGCACCTCAATTTGTGGCACGGTTTTCGAGTTTTTGACCTTTGACCTCGATGGTCGGTACTTTTGGAACATGTAATATTTGGCGACCAGTGACTAAATGTGGAAACGGCACCTCAATGTGTGGCTCCGATTTCGAATTATTGGGTTTTAAGTATTTTGACCTTTGACCTCGATGGTCAGCTAAATGTGGAAACGGCACCTCATTATGTGGCTCCGTTTTCGAGTTTTTGATCTTTGACCTTTGAGCCATGTGGTAGTTGATGACCAATTACTACACCACCTCAATATGTGGGTCCGTTTTCGAGTTTTTGACCTTTGACCTCGATGCTCGGTATTTTTGGAACATGTAGTTGTTGGTGAGTGGAAACATCACCTCAATATGCGACATCGTTGACGAGTGATTTGGTTTTAAGTGTCATACAAAGGGCGTATCTCCACATAAACTATAAGACTCAGGTAAAATAAGTGTGGCATGTTCGAAAACCCACATATCCCGAGTTTGACATAGGTGCGCAGTAGGTCATAAAAGGGAACGAGTACGTGAATCCAGTGACCAGGGGGGCGGGGGTCACGTGACCGGCGCCAGCCAATCAGCGTGGGCATGTTGGAAAACCCCCATATCCCGAGTTTGACATAGGTGCGCAGTAGTTCATAAAAGGAAACGAACACGTGAGTCCAGTGGGCGTGACCAGGGGCGTGTCCAAACATGGGCGAGGCCAAGTGGGCGGGGCAAGCGGTGCCAACGTGGGTGGGGTTACGTGACCGGTGCCAGCCAATCAGCGTGAAGTGTGCTTGGCTTGTTTGTGCATGCGCAGTTGGAAAAACAGCCCAATGTGTCCCCTCTCTACTCTTGTTATTGCATAACTTAAACTAATGGCGAAAAGAAATAGGACTGTAAGAACACATAACGTCATGTGTGAAAACGTTTATGTATTGCACACACGGGAATACAAAATATCAATAATCTGAGTGGTACAGTATATGTAACAAAATCCGGAAACTGCACTCTCCTGACTCCATTTCAGATTCAGATCCAGATCAGATACAAAAGGAAAATCAGCAATGTTCGCACTTTCTTGTAAACTGCCGCATGGCAAGAGTACTACATCGTAGCAAACCTTCCATATTCTTCTTTCAATTCTTGATTCCCGGTTTGGTGGTTTCTTGAGGAAGAACAGAATAGTGTCCAGTGGCGGTGACTGCAGGGAATAAACTTATTCTTTTCCACTTCTATACGTTTCAGAAACTGGCACAGATCCATGTGGGAGGTTGCGTTCAATGTTGTTTACATTATGTTTTTTTCTACCTTTCAGAAAAACAAAACTTCCGTACCAAATAACGTAATAAACATAAAATATGTATAAAAAGTACATTAGAGTGCCCGGACTTCACATCACGTCTTCGCGGGCCAACGGTTAGAAGTTTTTTTTTCCAAAATATTGAGTAAACCGGATAAAATGTCGAACTCGACAGCCTGGAATATATATTAATGGATCGTGAAAGAATATAATTATAAAGAAATCCCCAAAGAGATATATTTAAACAGTAGTTTCACATAACATTAGCCTCGATGCTCAAGCAGGACGTTAAGCTTCCTCATATCTAAATGTTGGAACAACATTCACTAATATACTTCTATCACTCATTTTCAACAATTTACTTTAATAATTTAGATTTGATTCTTTTGACTATTGTTTCTACATAATACTTTCCATTTTATTATGATTGAAACAAACGTTTTACAGTGTTATAATTGTATAAGTGTGCATTTTTCTGAAGACACTTCACACCCAGTTTCCCTTTCTTAATTAACAACTATGTCTTGGAATAGTGTGATAAACGATGGTTCTACATCATCGAGACTGTGGATTCAATTCCTGTTGGGTATTTAAAGTAAATTTTTATAATTTGTAATTTTGATATTTCGAACATGGAAAATACTCAATTTTCTCGGTAATAGTATTGAGACAACTTTCTTCAGTGCACTCTCAATAGAAAAGTGAAACTGACGAAAAGATTACGTCAACCGTATCAACATTGATTCGTACTGTCTGGTAACGTAACGTGTTTAGCGAACAATTGACGAATACGTAAGGTATATCATTGGTATGGGTAAAAAATATGAATGACTTTAAACAAAGGTTATTGTTTCCCACAAGTTGCTTATGTTTCTACTACTACTGCTGCTAGAAGTATTAATGTTTTAAGCAATTCAATCCAATTGTACGCAATTCAATACATTCCATTACAACAAAAAGACTAGGAATTGAATAATCAAAAACTTTATAAAATATGTAACCAAGTCTCGACTTTCCAATAATAATAATAATAATAATAATAATAATAATAATAATAATAATAATAATAATAATAATAATAATAATAATAATAATAATAAAGAAGCAACAGAACTACAGTACTAATTACTTAAACAATATCTCCCAATTAAGAAAAAAATAATTGGCACTACGGAATTCAAACCCGGTTCTCTACCATACGACTTTCGTGCTTTGCCAATCTTTTTTTAAATTTGCCCAAACGTGAAATTGTTCGCCAGTGGCACCTCACGTCATTTTGACTTATTCCAAACACGACAGGGATACGATCACAGAAATATCGAGGACAGTTAATTTTCACGTTGGTCCTCAGAAGGATTCAAACCCCCAATAGGTTTCACCGCAGAATCGTCAGTAAACTGCCACAAATTCGTCATACAAAGATAAGAAAATAAACTAGTAATTACGGAAAATACAAATAAAATTTTCTATTTCTACACCTGGTGATGCAATTCAAAGAATGCGGAAATAATGTCTCCCGTCTTTTCTTCTTTGGAAGTTGGAAGTTAAGGTGACGAAGAATAATAATGTTAATCGGGACCGTCGTTAAAAACGATGAGCTAGCTTATTTAAGAACTCGTCCTTATACGATCATTAGTATCTAGTGTATTGTCTTATGTGCAACAATTTTAACTAGCTATCATTTTAGATGAAATATAAAGTGACGTGGTAGGTAAGTAGTTAGAGCATTGGTCTTCTGTTTGGCGGACCTGGGTTCAAATCCTGGCCAGGTTCAAACTTTCTCAAATCTTTCAATTTCAATTTCAATGCATACTCAGTGTGACAAGCAAGTTCTCCTCTGCAGAAAGAAAAAGATGTTGGAATAAGAATTGGAGAAGTTGTGTTAATGGAGGCAATGATTTACAAACTTATTTCCAGCAGTTGTTCTAGATTTGATATTTTCACTAACTTTCAATCATTTTCTGATTCATGCGTGATCAGTATTTTTGTTTCTTTAAGCATACAGTACATAAAGAAATAATACATTATATACAAAGCAAAATTCCAATAATACATGTTGTTCATTGTACAACACGATCCGAACCATAGAGACTCATCTTAGAATGGAGATCTGTTTCGTTAGTCACCTACTTTTTAATTTTTCCAGCATTAAGACCTGGATAGCTATTATTACCCGCTGTCAGTCCCATGAAAAATTTAGTGTAAGTTATGTTGCATCTCTCCAGGCGTTCTCACAATTGCAAATTATCTGGACCCGAAGTAATGGAATTAGAGCACTTAGGGGGGAGATACTTTTGCTGGTGGCTGTACAAGGTAAGTCTTTTACTGTGATAGGTGCAAGTTGCTGGAGTACGAATAGAGTTTGTGTTCATCCTAACTTTATTAAGAAATATGAAGATTATTATTCGTCCTCATAATGTCATTTGAATAACAAAGCATTACAAAATTCTAATGGAAATAAATTAACATGAGTTCTATGTATACTTCCAGATTCTGCTTGTGTTGAAAATATTATACAGTGTCACGTGTCTTCTATTGATAAATTCTATTTTCCATTAAGACGCCGTGCATATTTTGGCACAGCACTTAATAAATTGATTGTTATTAAGGTAGTGCCGTCATAGTGAACGCCTGATTAATTATTCAATGACGTAGGGAAGGTATTGAAGAGCGACGAAGTAAAATATCGATTCCATATAGAATAGACAGTTTTAAGGAGTATGACGAATCAGATGACGAAATCTGTGCTTAACAGGTGTAACGCTTGACTACCAGTTCATACACCTGTACGTAGTTGAACCTGCATTTTCTCTACTACAAAGTACAGCCTGTGCGTAGTTGGTTCCAACTGCTGAAGAGAAATATTCTTGCACGGCAATGACCACGAAAACGTACGAATGATTCCCGTTAGTGATTACCAAAACCTACGTGTTACTGTGGCATCATTAGACACGTGACCTTTTGCAAGCAATGAACAAAGTACGTTCGTTATGCCATCTCTTGCTGGCAGTACGAAACCCTGCTATTTATAAACCCGTATTTTTGTTCTCGTATAATTCACATCACAAAAGCAGTAGAATATGGAGGAAGAGGGGGGTTACAGTTCGTCAGATTACATTTCGAAGGAAAAGGAGATTGAATACAGTGAAATAAATAATGTTATTTATTATGGCTGCGAAAAGTTCGGAGTGCTCCGGCTGAGATTCGAACCCAGTACCACGTGGACATAAGTACAATGCTCTAATTACTAGATTACAGGAGATCCAAATGTTAATTGCTAGAATTTCAAAACAATTATGGTGTTAGCTACCAATGTATTTGATGGTTTGTTTCTTCTATTTGTTACCTAATGCTCTCCGCTCAGTATTGTTGTGAGGTTCTGCACTCTATGTATAGGGCTGAAATCCAAGGAGTTAAACAAGTAACTTTGGTTTCACAACACTATGTAACTACGGTGAAGTTCCAAAGTGTGGAGATCCAAAATTAAAAACAAAGTTAATAAAACAAACAGTTTAGACTACATTACACGAACAAGAGCATAGATAGTGCCTACTCTTGGGAAGTTTAATCTAAATCAAAGCAACTTTTTTCGCTAACTTTTAGTATTTTGTTATAAAAATATTCAATAATATTTAAACATCTACCACTTCCAGTTATGTTAGAGAGACAAGAACGTAGGACCTTTTTTTAGGGCATTAAACCCAAAAAATGTCTCACGCTATATCTTATATATTTTGGATTGAATTCTGTCAACAGGCAGACGAAGAGACTAATATGGATTCATTTAAGAACATATTCCATAATTATGGCTAATATACATCAAACCACAGATTTTTGGCACACTTCGGAATAAGATTCGTGAGGTCATAAGTGGTGTTTCTACTGAGGTCTTGAGGAATATCGTAGCAAACGTACCTCTTCGTTTGAGACGGTGTCTAGAAAACACTGAAAGAAACCTTTATTTGCAACTTTTGGAAATTTAATAGTAGCATATATGTGCAAAAAATTGAGTTTATACCAGAGATAAATATTAAAAATAAGAAGTTAGTTTCCTTTCACCATGTACATAGAAAGTTTAAGTATCGTCTTCAATAAATTTTGGGTTTGGAAAGATAGTTGTGTACTGTATATAATTAACTATAAATATTTAATTAGATTACGTAGGATGTTAGAAGTAGTTTGAATTAATCATAATTATACAATAGCACACATTTTTGTACCATAATTTCTTATAATATTGTATTTAATAAAAAATAGAAATGTAATGAAATATATGGTATAAAAACAAATTATATAATAAGAATGCGATAAAATATCTGGAATAAGATATTTTTAATATATGAGTATAATGTTCCACAAATGTACACAATTGTTAAACACAATTTATATAGTAATCAAATGAACATAATAAGCTAAATACAGTATTTGCATACACTACACGTGAAATGCATTTTAATGTTTTGTTTGAGTATGGACTATATTTCCTTTAAAACATGTGTATACTGCATACACGTGTAATCCTGTGAATAGGAGTGAATACCGCTGTTGGATATGAATAAATAAATAAACGTGTAAACATATATTGTTATTTTACATTATAAACTAAATGCTGAAGAAAATCATTATATTCAATGGATTATTCATATGACATTATTCAATTCTGAGTTGGTTTCCACCATCTGTCGTTCTTTTCTGGCTGTTGTAAAGCTACTGTTGGGTACAAATGGGATAAACTCTCATAAAGAAAGACATACCGATAGATAAAACAAAATAAAAGCCTTATATGCGTATGATTCGAAAATATTTTTGTTACAGAGAAACTCAATACAAGTTACTAACAACCAAAAATATTTTTATATAACCTACTGTTTTTCTTTCTTGTTTCCGTTTGTCTTTATCTGCTTTCCGTGCCATCTGTTCTTTTCATTCATCTGTTCATAAGAGAACTGAACTCCAACATAATTCTATTCTTCTTCTGTTTCCTAACACTTTTTCATTTGTATTATTCCCAGAAATATTTTTGTGGCCTTGATAATTCTGATCCAGCTACGCATCTATGACCTTTGTTTGGATATTCGTTCTGGTCCAGTATCTCCTTTGTTACAGGAAATCCGCCCGTTCTAATCAATAATAGAAATATCTTGCCTCAGAATCTGCAGTCTTTTGTTCTCATATCAGGCAATTTGGGTCTAACCCTTCATGGAAGTGATTCGTGCATGAAAGATTCTAGATTACATTTTAATCTGTATTGTTCACCTATAGTTTGCCACAGTTTTTTCAGTATATTAGTATTAAATCTCGTTAGAATGTTGTGGGATAACGAGGAGATACAGATAGATATTAAATACAGATTTTAAACAAAATTTGAAAATTATCCAAGCATTTAGTTTGAATTTTGTTTGTTATTATGTGGTATTTTCCACTGCTCTGTTTTCTATACATTTGTTTCGAGAACATAGTGGTCAGTGTTTGAATATCCATATCTACATCTTTAAACCATAGATACTCTCATGTTTGACCTATTGAAATGCATTCATCATTATTTTCAATTATTTCATTTAAAATACCCATATTCAATGTTTATAATATAATATACATATGTATACAATCTGTAGTACTTCATATTTGATTTCCTAATAAAATATTTTAGAACTTTCTCATTACTTTAATAAGGAAATGCATTCCTAAAGGATATCCATAAAACATTAGATCAGAGGTCTCCAAACTATGGAATGCAAACACCACTAATCCGGCCAGCCACAATTTATTTAAATTAAATTGTAAAATTTACTAAGTAAATAATACAAAATAATAATCAGATGTTTCAACACGACCAATTAAGAAACACAATAATTGACATAGATAATGAAATTGAGAATTTTAACTGTAATTAAGAATATGGGATTTATCCTTAAAACTGACAATAAGTGACATAGGTAATCCACATAATGAAATTGAACATTATAATTATGATTAATGATATTTATATAGTTGAAACTTTTCACCGACAATAGTTTGCAGTTGTGGACCAAGTTTACTGATGAAAATGATCATCAGTGACTTCAAATGATCATCAATTATCGTGGATTTGTATATATTGTTTTTGTATATTTCATTTTGGATAATGTTTTCTCACACAGATAAGTAGTTCCGTAAATAGAAAGAATATCACGATCAAATTTATACAAGTTATAAAACTATGTGTTTGGAAGACATAAAATCTCAGCAATGATGAATTTAAATATTTTATCTTTAGAAATATCGCCACACTGCAAATCAACCACTTCCATTTAAAATTCAATGTCCCAGTCGAACGTATTTTGAAAAACCTACATGTCATTTGTCAATTATATCAAAACCTGAAAAACGAGACACTATATTTATGTTTATAACACTCAAAGCTTCAGTTACAAAATCAAAAAGAAATGGAGTCTCAGTTAGCTGACTGAGTGGTTGATTACTATTACAGTAAAATGCGTGAAACAGTTTGTTTTCAATTTGAACTGAAACAAAACTATTTTTGTGGAAAGGACTTGATGTGAGGTAGAAACTGGATTTTTCCTTGTCTTTTGAAAATAAGGTCTTCATAACTGACTAACTCTATGGTGGATGTAACCCGGAGGTTCAATGCCGCGTTCAAAAAAGCTCTCCATTGACTTCTATCCTTAGCCAATTGGATCCAATTTCTACCTTGTATTGCCATTTCTGCTAGATCCATCTTAATATTGTCCTCCCATCTGCGCTTTGGTCTTCCTAATGGTCGTTTTCCGATTGGTCTTCCAGTCAAGACTTTGAAACCGTTTCTACTTTCTTCCATCTAGGCTACATGGCCTGCCAACCTAAACCTCCTAGACGTGATGATCCTAACAATGTTTGGTAGACCGTATCAATTATGTAGTTCCCCGTTATGAAATGTCCGCATTCCCCATTCCCGTTCCTCTTGGGTCCGAATATTCGTCTTTGGATCTTGTTCTCAAATACTTTTAGTCTATGTTCATCCATCAGAGTAGGTGAACATGTTTCACAACCATTCAGAACAACAGACATGATTATCGTTTTATATATTTTAAGCTTCAAATTCCTCGACAGAATTAGCGAACACAATATATTTTGAACTGAACAATAACACGAATTCTCTACTTTTAGTCGACATTTAATTTTTTCGTGACTATGGTTTTCATCTGTTAATATTGATACTAGATATTTGAAAGTATCCACTTTATAAAAAATATTATTTAATTTTTTTTAACGCATCCATCATTTGACGTATTACGGTCCCCACACACTTACACATATTTAGTTTTCTCTGCATTTACTTCTAAATGCATGTCCATGCAAGCCTTTAATAAGACCCCTGCATTTCTTTCTATTGTTCTCCTATCATCCCCTATTAAATTTACATAATAGCATATGCCATAACCTGGTGAACACCGTTCAACTCTAGGCTCTGGTTGCTATCTTTGATTTTCCTTGTATCGTATTCCACGACAAAGTCGAATAATAATGGCGACAACGCATCTCCTTGTTTCAGGCCATTCTCGACGTGAAACCTCGTGGACAAAAATTTTTCTACTCAGACTTTACTTTGGGATTCATTTAAGCATACCTTAATTAATGTAATTAGCTTTATCGGTATTTAAAATTCTATAAGAACGTTGCACAATGTTTCCCTCTTAACCAAGTCGTAAGCCTTTCTAAAATGAATAAATAGTTGATGTACCGGGGTATTCTATTCCCACTTCTTTTCGAGTATTTGTCGAATGGTAAATATTTGGTCGATAGTTGATCGATTTCCGCACTGATAATCTGCAATAATTTCATCTGCGTATGGGATCAATCTTGGTAATAGAATATTTGAAAGGATTTTATAGGATGTTGACAGACGAGAGATGCCTCGATAACTATTACAGCCAGTTTTGTCGTCTTTCTTGTGAATTGGAACAATGATTGATTCTTTTCACTCTTGTGGCAATTCTTCCTTGTTCCAGATAAGGAGAATAAGTTTGTGTATCTTGTTCCACAATTTTTCGCCTCCAGCTAAAATTAACTCAGCCGGAATTTCATCTACACCCGGAGATTTGTGTTCTTTAATTTGTTTGTAGCGGTTTCTGCTTCTATTCGGTTGGGTTCTGGAATATACGGTTCTGCGGTGTGTATCTCCTTTTCTCCACGCACACTAGTTTTTGGTTGCGTGTTAAGCAAATCGTCAAAGAAATCTTTCCATCTATTTAAGATGCTATCCGTATCAGTGAGAACTGTAACGTCAGCTTTCTTTAATATATAAGCACGAGGTTGATAGCCTTTCTTAAACTCGCTGATTCCCTTATACATGTCCCGAATATTTTTATTTTTACTATTGTCTTCAAGTTCCTTAATTTTAGCTTTCAAAAAATCGCGTTTCTTTGTTCGAAATGTTTCGAAAGTTTCCCGTATGATGTCTACGAAATTTTGTGTAGTTATTTCATTCGGATTTTGTAGACAACGTAATTTTGCCTCTTTTCTCTCCTCTGCTAGTTTAGTGCATTTCTGGTCGAACCATGCTTTGTTCCTACGTATTTCAGCGTGTCCCAATTTTTCTTTTGCTGAAATTTTGATGCTATCTTTAATTTTAATCCAAGTATCCTTAACACTAGTGCACTCCGAATCTTCTAAAGCCTACAATCTATTCGAAACTTCAATCTGGTATTCCTCTCTTACCTGGCTCTCTTCTAATTTCTTAAAATTGAATGTCTCCGTTTTCAGACATTGAATATTTTCTTTATTCAACAAGAATATCTCTCTCTTATTATCGCTCCTACCAGGTAGTGATCAGTGTCACAATTATCCTCTCTAAATGACCGGACATCAATTATGCTAGATTGTCTTCTTCTATCTACTAAAACGTGATCAATTTGATTATGTGTTTTACCGTGAGGTCCAGGTGTGTTTACGAGCGTCGCAATGTGGGAATTTTGTACTGTTCACGATTAGGTTTTTGGATGATGCAAAGTTCACGAGTTTAACACTTTGTCATTACTTTCCTTATACAGACTTTCGTTTCTTATAATCGATTTGAAAATATCCTCTTGTCCTACCTTCGCATTGAAATCCCCTAATAGAATCTTCATATGATATCGCGGGATTTGGTCAAATATCCGTTCCACTTCTTTGTAAAAACTGTCTTTTATATCGTCATACTTATCTTCTGTTGGGGCATGTACATTTAAAACAATAATATCACACCACCGACCCTTAAGAGTAATAAAGGAAATTGTGTCCTTGACAAATTCAATCCGCTTAATTGCTGATATTATTCGTTTATGAATGCAAAGCCTTGTCCTAATTGATGATTTTTATTTCCTTCCCCGTAAAACAACATAAAATGTCCGGAATTCACAGTTCCATTTCCTTCCCATCTAACTTTCTGAACTCCTACTAGGTCCATCCTATATTTCTCTAACTCACTCGTTACGGATTTTAACAATATCCGCCTTTTAACTATATCCGGAAGTCTTTATAACTGCCGTATAAAGACTTCTAATATTCCATGTTCCAAATCTCATAAGGTCATTCATACCCTTATTTAAATCTGTATAGAATGTTAACTTCCATAACTACTGATTGTGACTCTGCCCGAAGATGATTTCTTTTCACTCAAGAAAATTGTGATTACTGTCTAGAGCTCAAAAAATCGATTTAGAAATTTTCTGCAGCTAAGCCAACATAATGCAGTATGATATAGAAATATTTTTCTCCAATCATTTCAATAAGCCCTCGAAATTTACGACGATTGAGCGAATGTCATATGTATAATTAATAGTTGGTATGACATGCTATAAAATATTTGATGTATCCATGCATTTTTCTCACAAAGACTGTTGCTAAATGATGCAAAATGCAGGGTGGTAAGAAAGTGGGCGTACCCCCTCCTTTAGTTTCAACAGTATAGTGTTAGTTATGGTAGAATGTCTGTACATAGTTACCTTGAAGTCTTAAGAATCTTAAGAGTCATAAACATCGGTATGATTACCATCCATGTCGTAACACAGCTGAATTTTGCTTCAAGTTCTCGCAGATGTTTTGCGGAGATACTCCAGATTCACGAAGGTGAGGGTGTTTTCCACAGCTGCTCGTAATTCCTGTTGTATGGTATCGAGTATTTCTTACTTGATGCTTTATGAAACCCCAGAGAGCATTATCTGGTGTCGTCAGATCGGGACTTCTTGGAGGCCAGGCAAAGGGAGCTGGTGAAAATGCACAACCTCTTCCAATCCAACAGCCAGGCAACGTCTGATTCAGGTAATTGCGCAAGCGAATCGCGAAGTGCGCTGGTGCTCCATCCTGCTATATCACAATGCCAGACAATACTAAGCAATGTTACGAAACAAATGTGGGTAAAACCTAAGACCGTCAGAAGACACCAATTAGGAATACGCCCACTTCTGGACCACCTTGTATATACAATTAATGGTTATGAAGCACTGTCATTTTCTACGTCTGAAAAACGAAACCTTTAGTTTTTCTTCACATGTTTTTTTACCACCATCATTAGTGATATATTTTATTTTCTTCAATTGAAGATTGTTTTCTGAACGGCATTTTGAACTTCTCTAAAAATATCTCCAATGACCGTGCTGTGAATATCAAGAAGCACTTCATACACTTAATAATTTTTATCTATCACTCGAATAAAGAGTAACGTCGATTCATTCAAGGCCAAAGAGAACCATTCTAAGTGTCGGCTTTGTCAGGCAATTGAGTTCATATATTTTTGTTTGCAATATCATCTACTCTTCGAGCCACAGTGTTTGCTGACAAACTAATGGTTTTAAATATATTAACACAAATAAATGTGCCTTTTCTGGACACATTTGTTATGCTGTTGCAATCATGCAATCCTTAATTAATTCGCCGTCAGTAAATGCTTTCCCATGTTTTGTAATTGAATGAACCACGCGCAAACTAGCTCAAGTTGCTGTTCTCTTTCAGAATTTCCTTTCTTACACAAGAATTGCTAACATCTCAACCCTCTTTACAAAAATTGATATTTTTCTAACCGTAGGTTTCCTGTAAATTTCTGAGAAATTCTGAGAATGTTTAGTTTCATAATGACATTTTCATTGTATTCTTTAAGAACTGATATTGCTTCATTGCAAATTGCACACATTGTCTTATTCCTATTACCTCATTTAATTACGAAATATTGATATAACAATTGTTCTTCAAGTGTTCTGCACTCACTATCTTTCTTTCGTTTCTTTTGCATACTTATACGAATCCACACAAAACGGCCGTATTAACTTCAAATCAAAATAAGTCAAATTAATATCATTACAAGCCGAGATACTGAATAAATAGAATTCGTTGGTTTTTATCTAGTCACAATTAAACACACTAAATTTTCATTAAGAAACTATAGTCACAACACACACAAGTCGCACTATATTTCACTTTCCAGGTTGCACTTGTCCTTCCGAACCCAAAATTTGGAATTGTCCAACTCTTGCTTTTCTTCCGTGTTTATACTACGCGTCCTCGGTGCTAGAACATATTAAAAAAACACTCGAAAGTATTTGAATTTTCCAGACAAGTGATCCTACAGTAGAAACTTTCCAGAATATTCTCTACAAGTGCTACTTACTACAAGATGGTGCTGGGTACTTCGATTAACCAAGCAAAATTGATATTTTGCATTATTCCACCGCTCCTCACAAAATGGTGCGGCTGGCGCTATAGCGTGTAGGTATTATGAGCTAGAGCCTGTCAGATGTGCCCTCGGAAACTATGCGAACTATATTTCGACTCCATCCCCCGCCGCCCTAAGACAGAGGAAGCTCACCCTTTGATTACGAAAAAGAAGTGAATGACGTCAGCTGTGTTGCCAATTCGTCATTCAGTCTTTTGGTCTTGACGAGTGAAGATCATAGGCTACTTAGAATGGCTAACAAGACAGAGCACAGCGAAGTCCGTGAAATAATTCATTCTGGCAACACTTCCGCATTCAACAATTGAAAGATGTCGGCCGCAGCAACTTGTCACTCTTCTTCAAGGATGTTATAAAATACAGGATCTGCCCATACGTATCTTCATCTTATGAACTCAATGAAGCCAAAAAAACAACCGAGCATTGTCTGATCCGGCACGTTTGATTGGCTAGTATCGTTTCGGCCATGATTGTTGGCTCGAAACATTGCGATCTTAGTGGCGCGGAGTGGGCACAGTAGGTGTGGCGAAGCTGTGACGTATGGCTTCACGATTTTGTTGTATGATCAGATCCTCTATTTTACAACACCCTTGGTCCGTTTTCGAGGGAAATGCAGGAACACACACATCGACAGTAGCGCCAGAAGGGGCACAGTTCAAATAGAAAGGCTCTAACTAGGTCTTGACGCTTGGGACTTACTAGAAAAATCAGTGTGGCCTTTAGGCTAAAACCTTTGGAGATCCCTACGTTAGATAATTGTAAAAGAATTTTCAGAAAAGTCAGGATAGTTAGGTTCACTTACTGGATTTATAATTATTTCTTCTTTTATGAGTGATGTACTCAGAAATAATAAAACCTTCAATTGATAGTAGCTCTACTTTCCCCTTTCTGCTGCTTGTCCCTTCGCTATTTTGATTTAGACGTTATAGTTTGAAAGTTTTATTTTAGCTACCTGTAATTTTGCAGCTCATTGGAAAAAAAGAATACAATTCCAAGATAAGCATCATTTAAAAAAATTATACATCGGGTAATGCTGTACATACGAATTTCATTCTCATGATGAAATCATGTACATCAGAACAAGTTTGTGCAATATCATCACAGTTGCATTTCATCACGTGTTTAAAAACTGCAAATAGCTAGCAATGAAATTATGACAAATATCTACTATTTCGAATAATAGTTACACACAAGAACATTAATGTACACGTCATAAATGAATGTGATGTAATTCTACTGACGCTGTAAAAACTTGTTCTGACATTAGTGATTTCATAATTATTATTATGAAATTCTTGTGTGTAGTGTTGCCAAACCTATTTATTCTAAACTGTCCCGATTCTTTAAAAAAACTATTCTATTCTTATTCTTCAACTTCAAAAGTAAACTTCTCATTTTCTTTCAGTTCTTTATAGAGTTTTATTACATATGTAGGAACTATTGTGCTGAACAGTAAACACTTAACATATTGATTGCCATGCGTATAGAATTGCATACACACATTTCTCTCAAGCAGCGGCACATGTATGTTTTTTCCAAACACAAACAATATACATTTGGTTTACAAGTGTGAAAGCAATTACATACACATGTCTTAGAAGTCAAAATTCAATAATCCACGCCGCATGTATGCAAAACCAAACAGAGAGTAAAGCATACATCTATGTGCTTAAAATAAGGGTGAAAACAAATTATTACTGGTGAACTGTTACTGATTGCGTACAGGTGATGAAGGTAAATATATATATATATATATATATATATATATATATATATATATATATATATATATATATATATATATATATGTGGTAGCAGTCAACGTGTTAATTTTGCTTTAATACTTTAAAAAAAAGTGTTGAAATATAGACAGTTGTACAACATTGCAACCAACAGCATCAGCCGCGCCTGCTAGAATGACCAAAGAGTAGTTTACAAATTCTGTCGGGAAAATGATGATGTTCGGTATTTTAATTAATGATCAGACCTATGAGGCAGTAGTGTATTTATCAACTTGTATTACTAGAGGAATAATTTAATCTATATCCCAAAATTAAAGAAAAGAAGCCAGTAATTTATCTTAGATTGGGAGGTTTTAAATCAATTAACTTCATTTTGTGTTTTTCCTTTCCTGCTACCTTGCTAAAGAAGAAAATTATATTAGCTGGTTTGAAACTTCTTCAAAGAAGCACAAATCAAATTAGAATTTCTCGCTCACTTTTTACTAGTTCTCAAGTTCTTTATCAACCAGCTGACATATCTTGTCATCTAAGGAATTATCTGCTTTTTATTCTTAATATTATTAGAGCGAAGCTCCTCTTTACTCTAATTAGGCGAATCACCAAATTTGACATGGTGATTCGATAGCGCGCGCTGAGTGTTGTAGGGAATCGCATATCCGGACCGGATATATCATTGAGAAGCAATCACTAAAAAAATGATACCCATAGATTTGACTTTAGAAAAGTATTTGATGCCAGAAATCTCATTGGAAACAATGGAAAATAGAATTTTAAAAATAGGGCGAAGCCGTTTTCGTTTTGTTCCGTAAACACAATTTTTGCTTATGCGTGTCACTGATGTGCCGAATTCAACCATTTTCATGTCGTGTTCGTTATTAGAATATTGAACATGTCTATCTGCAGAAGTACAACAATTTCTGAGTTAGCAACACTGAACAGTCATGTGCTATGGGCTATGAATATCTTGTGTTACTGTCGTATTGAGTTATAGTGAGTAGTTAATAAGACTGCAAATTATGAATTCGTAGCCATTAAGACAGACATGGAGATTGACAAATGGATAATTTGTCCGTTTAATAGAAACGGCCTGTGTGGATGTTTTATCATGCACTGGATGATCTGTGTTCTAGACTTTCAAGAGGATCGAACGCAACTGTGGTCAAAGAGATAACGCCATAAACAACTCATGATGACACAAAATCAGAGAGGAAATCAGTGGACAGAAACCTAGCTTCAGTGATCGAACTGCAAATAATTATACTACTGGTTGGTTGTATCCATGTATTCTTTTGAGAAATTGTTAAACAAATTATCACTTTTTATTGTTTTCCTTGAAAAAAAAAAAAAAAAAAAACAGCGCACTCTTATTTGTTCAGTAGCAAAGCGAGGTAGAAGAATCAATAGATAGGTACATAAAGAGTGGCAGGGAATATGGCAAGCAAACGAGTACGTACATATTTGTATTACGTATCTCCATAATAGTTTATTTTTTTGCAGCAGCACAAATGACTGCACAAGTCAATTAGCTTTTAAAACAGTGTGTTTCTACAATCACATTTCCATGAAGCTGCCTAACCTCAACATACACATTCAGGTTGCTATTTACAAAACTTCTAATCACAGAAAACAATGTGGGAAAAATGGCGACAGAAGTATTAATAAAAGGATATATTAATTGACTTAAGCAAAAGGTCTAAAAAGTAGAGAACAACAAACTCTGACAGTAATAGTGATATAGAAGATCACGCGAAATATTTCCATACATGCGATATGGATAGACATAATTTGTCACCGTTACTTGTTAACATGATAACGATTGATTCTTTTCACGAACTTAGCCAAGATAATCACGAACTTTACCTGACTATTGCCACTTCTTACATGCATGTGATATGGTCTACAGAAAGCTACCTTTAAAGTCACCATGGTCTATAAAACGAGTAGGACTTCCACATTTAGTATCAGTCTATGGCTGGTCACCTTTTGTCACGTCGCTTGCTTGGAGCTCTGGGTGCTACCTAACTCAATAACTTCTACTCTCTGTCCCACCCTATAGGAAGATTATAAAACGGAAATGACGTTCAACGAGACATCCTACACAGCGGCCTATTGATACTTATAATGAGTAGGCTGCGGCCGATTTAAGAAAATAAAAAGGAAGAACATAACCAAACAGCGCAGCGGTAAGCGACTCAATAATAAGAATAATAATAATAATAATAATAATAATAATAATAATAATAATAATAATAATAATAATAATAATAGAAGAGCAAGTGTAATTACTTACCATACGTAATCTACTCCTGGAGGCAAAAAACACCCAAATCTTTACTCCACACAAGTTCAGTAGGAGAAAGTTAATGTCCGGCTCCCTTTGCAATACGGTCTATTCTGTAGGAGACTTCTATGGTAGAAGCAACTTTATTTAACATTTCTATTACTTCAAATTTATTCCAACTTCAATCATATTCAACACCTTTATTTTTTTTAACCACTCTACAATTTCCTTTTTAGTACATGATTTCGTAGGGATTTTTTCGTCTTTTACTGAGTGTGTGGACTCATTATCAATAACAATCACGGAATTTGGTGGTACATTCGGAAGGAGTTTTTCTTCGAAATGTTGTTCATATTTCGCTGCATCTAATTCTCTGTGATAATCACCTGTTTTTGTGCCGCGAAAAACGAGGTCAGCTCCAGGAATTAACTCACTCTGTCATAGCATGAATCACTATTACTCTCATCTCTTTCCAGAGGTGCCTTCACGCCTAAGGGCAAACCCCTCTCCCCAGCTTCACTGCCTGGTTTTGAAAATATGAATAAACGTTTAATAACATGGCTTTTGCACCAGTAGAAAGAGGTTTCCCTTTGTTTCTTTGCTTCTGATGACAATGTGGAAATTTTCAGCTAAAGTCTCCAAAAATAACACTGTAGCAGTTAAACACAAAATTAACTAACAACACTAATAATAACACACAGATAACGCACAGAATGACTATAACAAGAAAATAACAAAATAAAACAGAAGAAATACACACAACAAAATTCACTGAACTATCACAGATCACAATGAATCAAAACTGTCACCCCGCTTCCGCCGACGTGGCAACAACTGAGCTCATGTTGTCAAACTTTCCTTGCCTAAGGAATGAAATGAAATGAAATCTTTGAGTTTTACGTCCCACGGTTATGCCAGTTAGGCTAAGGGAGACGGTGATGATGAGTAATGAATGAAATGGTGGAATGAAGGAAGTGGGAGGAAACGGGAGAACACCGAGAAAACCCACGCACCCGGTGTTTGTCCACCACCAAGTTTACTTGGCGGGAGCTGGGATCGAACCCGGAACCCCAAGCACCAGAAGTGAACGCGCTTCCATTGAGCCACCGCGGCCCCCTCCTTAGCCTAAGGAGTTTAACTAATAAAGAATGAGTTTGAATACCTCTATTGTTATTCTAACAGTCAATCTTACTTTCTTTGTATATCTACTGCAAAAGTAGTTTATATTTTAAAAAGATTTTCGATACCTTGATATTTGAGTGAGGGTACATCTGATAATGTTACTTGTATCATGCTTCACCTTTTGTCATCGGCTACAGTTAGGGTTGCAAGTACTTATATTAATATGCTAGTTAAGAGTGCCAGCTACACTGGACACACGAACAATTATAAACTACCGCGCAAGTCAACTCTAAAATTTAATTTGTTTTTACGACAATCCTCAAAAACATTTTAAATTTTGTCACTAACCGAATTCACCAAAACCGGTTTTGATTTTCAACAGGCTCGTTTTCTATTTTAAAAAACGGTTCGGTTTTGTATTAAAAATCGGCATCAGTTACAAATGCAACAGTTTTAAAATTCAAAACAATTTTCTCTGAAAATTGGAATTGTTTTATAATCCTCCCGGTTTTTGAAAAATCTCAATCGGTTCTTTAGAAAACCGATAAACCGTTATTTCTTTTCGCACCAGTAGTATGGAAGACCACTCAGGGTAGTGGGCGGTCCGGGAACCCTCCCCTCCCCATTTCTTTTTACACATTTTAGCCTTTATATTCCCCCACCGCTTCAATGACTTTTTCAAGCAAATTTTATTTTGCTTAAAGAATTTCAATAGAGAAAGGGCAAGCGCATTTAAACAGTTTTTACGTCATAAATAACAGTAAAATACATAAAAAATACAGTATACTTAAAATAAGAATAGCATAGGCTATTAACTTTGACAGTTTTAAAATTGGCTAGGGATAACGTTGACAAAAAATAATAATGAAGGAATTAGAAAATAACTTTCGAGGGTGTATAGCCCCGGATCCTCCCTGGGCACAATATTGCTACAAAATTAACATAGTTAAAATTTTTGTGATTGTACACCTTTCGTAAACTTTTCGTGATGAGGAGGGAATCTCATAAATTGTGGATGAAATTAAGAAAAATCAGGGCATAAATAAATTTAGAAAACAATCCGGTAAATTTTGAGATGAGACAAGAACTAATCCCTCGATAATCGAGACGAGACGAGAAAACCTTATTTGTCGTCTCGTTAGCAACACTATTTGGACAGATTAGTGATTGTCACTATTCATCTACCGACCCTGAAAACTATGAGTTCTACACTAATCTTAGTGAGTTTGGACAGTTTAATTTTTCATCCGCACCATGCGGATGGGGGATAAGCTGAGACTTGAACAGCTTCGGGAGAGTTACTATTCATCTCAGTGACCCCCAAACTATGGATTTGACGCTAATATTAACCGTTTACGATTATTTTTACATATCAACCCACTACTAACTCGTTATATACTAAAAGCTCGCCCTCCCACTGAAAGGGGAATCAATGCGTACGCCAGGAACTTTAACTTAGGGGGATGTTAAAAAGAATAAAAAGGGTGTATTGACAAAGCAATATTCTGTAACTGAATTATTAGTGATAGATAATAAGTGGTTTAATGGTCTCCTCCCTCTCAACCTTCATTTATACGTATCAGTTGCTTTAAAAAAAGAAAAAAGAAAAAAACTTACACGCTGTAATAATTTCTCGGAAAGGACTGCGGCGCCCAGAAGAGAAGGATTAAGGATATCTATTTTGTTGCCTTGATCGAAACTCCGAAACTTTTTTTTATTTTATTTATTTTTTTTTTTTTACAAAACCAGACATCAGAATGTGTTTACTTTGTATTTTGAAAGGGAACAAATAAATCAACAAACCTAACCTTAAAAAAATTGATGCAATAAGCATATGATACTGATTGATAGAATTAGATTTGAAGATAGAATTGGATTCATTTCCTATCCATGTGTGTGTGTGTGTGTGAGAGAGAGAGAAAATTAAAGTTAGAAGGATTTAGAATCTGAAAGGAGTTATCAAAAACGCTAAAATTGCTAGGCTGTCTGCTTATTTTTTTTTTAAATGCCGAATTTCTGTTTTCTAAGTTGAGCGGCTAGTGAGATACTCAATTTTTCGCAAACATTCGGACTCCTCCCCACTCCTCCTTGGTATATTATTATAATCAAAGTGACATGATAACATCTCAATTGGGATTGGGGTCTAATATAAACCGAAAATCTTTTCATTCTGCTTTGCCGTTTGGCCATATATCAAATTGGATTACACACACTATTAAGTTGTTTAAGTAAAGATGTTGTTAATATAAATAACTACATAAAGTGACTTCTGTTATTCACTTCTCAGTTGTTCTACGAATAAAGGCAATCGTAGGGTCCGTAACCTTGTTGTACGAGACTATATGCACGTGTATAAAGGGACAATATTCTTTCATCCTTTCTAACAGAAAAGTACACTTTAAGCTACTGGCTACACTGGTTTGACGCGTTTGACGTACTTCCGTTTTATATTCTTCCTAGGGTGAAACAGAGAGTAGCTTGCTCGGAGCTCTAGGTCTCCTATCCAGCCAACTTAGTTTGCTCGGAACTTTGTGGGATTTCTAACCTCAACCACCCAGCTTGCGTAAGAGCATTTGGAATCCTAAATACACTCCACATAGCTTGCACAGAGCTCTGTAGAGATTCTTTCTTACGCTTCTCAGGCCTTGGAATACCTTTCTTTACCCAATTATTAAAAGATTATTTATATTAGACTGATTTTGTGTCATACTATTTATAACAAGAAGAATTTTATAATAAAATTCGGTGGTGCAAGAAAACGTACTCCTAAATAATTTGCTCTACCTATGATCTACCTACCCAGAACTTTACAATATATATTAGAATGGGCTGAATTGATAAACACTTCCTTGTTTGAAGTCAGTTAGAAAAAAAAGAAAAAGAAAATATACCTCTAGTGATTATTCTCTTGACTGATAAGCATTCTTGTTCCTTGTTTTCGAAAACAGATTGACTTTATTAGTTCATTATAACAGGTGTTCGAACATACTACATTTGTAAGTCATACTTAAGTCGCATTAGTTTAAGATCACAGAGGTGGTAAAACAAAGGATCAAACAAGTCCAAAGTTGAATTGCTTGGTGTTGCCAAAAAGAACTCAATTCTCGAACAGTTGCAAACATCTTTTCCATTTAGTTAGTTATTATCACAGTTTTGATATGAAAATTAGTCTTGTCTTTCTCACAATAAGTATCATTGAAGGTGGAAACAAGTAATTTTTTTCTTTTTAAATTTTTAAATAGATATAGAAGGAAAATCAAGAAATAAAGATAAAAGGGTTAGTTGCGCTGTGCACTGGCATTGCTAACTGAAATGTTGAGATTGAGGCTTGATATTGAATTCTATAAAAAGAATGTCTGCTTTGTCTTTCACTAACAAAATACATACAGATACAATTAGATTATATTTGTAGTGTTTAGGCCTTTCTGAGTGCGAGTGCACTTTGACTTCCCTTCGTTGTTAAAGATTTCGTAGCATACTTAAAATCGTGGCTCTTAATATTCGTTCTTTCTGTAGAAAGAAGTAGGGCAGCAAATAATGCCATTGCACTGGACGGCAAATTGCCTAGGACCAGCCTTGAATATAAGTATGTCGCCATAAAATGAGATAGCGAGAAATATAATTTGAATACGTAACATATTTAACTGTTATGTTTATATAAATATGGAAAACAAAGCAATACACATAATGTAGTATTATGTAATATAGTAATATAATACCACTATGGAGTAGCAGCAACAATCTCGTTTACGATTCATAATACATTTCATCTTTAGTATTCTTATTTCTGAGTGTGCGAGATGATAATATTTGCGTAACCAATTCAGGATCCTCAGCTTGTTAAACTTCTCGCCTTGCCAGCGTCATGTAACTTCTTGTCTTACTCATCAGCTGGAGTTAATGGGCGATATTACTTGTATTTAGAACACGCCTGCTTATGTCTTGGCGTTGTTATTGTATTCGAGAGCATATTACAGCTTTACAGTAAGTATACCTATAAGTGATTCTATAAGCTCATTAATAGATAATGCTCAGTTACATTCCATTGTCTATGATGGTTTATCAAAATGCTACGTGAAATAAAGCGTAATTGGTGTTTATTTTACTAGCTTATGGGAGTGGAACGTAATTACACTGTTGAACGTTTCCTCAAATATATTTTTGTATGGATAGTGCTTTCCCGTTAATATCCATATAACCCACGTCTTTAACCTAATCTAAGTTTCCATGCTTGTACTGGTAATGTTCTAGAAACGTTTGCTATTATTATTTTATACTATTTATCGCTATTCATGCGGAATTTCATGGATTCTTGGTCCTTGATGAGAAGATGTCCTTTTGCCCTTTATCCGAGTTCTAAGTTACTCTACTGTATCCTTTAGCTTTCGTTAGGATGTAAGAGATATATGTAGTGTACTATTAGTATACGGGGACCGCAATCAGGAATCAACAAGTAATTCAAAAATGTATACAACCCGCCTCATGCTGTCTGGCTCAGTGCCGTATCCAGAAAATTTATTCATGTTTACCTCAGCTAGTGCAGGATAATGTCTTACGTTTCATATTTCTGAGAAACTTAACTGTAGTCTTACGCAAGAACTATATTTGCAATGTATATGATAATTATAATTTAGTTTATGTTATGCCCGATCACAAATAGATAAAGGGCCGCGGTGGCTCACTAGGGCTCTCTCCACAGGGTGTGGGACAGGAGCGTCATTTCAGATTTTGCTTTGGGGGGAGGGGGCAAGACCCCTTGATATAAGTAAAATTTTGCTTTTTTCACTGATTTTCTACTATTCTATTGATAAAATCAATATAAACCTCCTGCGCCCCCTAAATGACGCCCCTGGTGTGGGATCCCTGGTTGGATCACGCCCACTAAGTGTGCTTTGTGCTTGACCTACAGTATGTGAGTGATTTGCTAAGGTTTTTCCCGTTTCCTCCTAGTTTGTTCATCCCATCATTTAGTTTGTCGTCACATTCACCGTCTCTTTTAGCCTAGATGCACAATCGTTGGACATTAAACACAAAAATAAATAAATAAGTAATATTTACTAATAGACAGAATAAAGTAGTAAATAACTTACTATAAACTGTGAAGTCTTTTTGCACTTACCTTTTCCTGTAATCACTTATAATTATTTGAACAAAAACTCCAATCTACTGGTCCTCTTTGTAAAGTTCGTAATAACACGACTATAATATTCGAAGCGTACATCTTGTCTCGTTCGTTTCTTGGCGGAAATCAGAGCTAAGAAATTGAGTCTTTCCTGTCTTTGTGTGGATCGACAATAAGTCTTGATTCTTTTTTAGGGAGGGAAAGGAATGCTCTACCGAGGCTGCTGTGCATGATATAGTAGTTTATAATACCACTAATTTGTATATTTCTGGCACAGCTCAAACTAAGTCTCTTTCATTTATTACATTCACCAGATCATGGTTAGATTTGGGCTTAAAAATAGAAATGAAATGAAATCTTTGAGTTTTACGTCCCACGATTATACCGGTTAGGCTAAAGGATATGGTGAGAATGAGAAATGAATGAAATGGTGAATGAAGAAAGTGGGATGAAATGGAAGAACCCCGAGGAAATCAACTCACACGGTGTTTGTCCACCACAAAGTTCACTTGGTGAGGGCTGGGATTAAACCCGGGACCCCAAGCACCAGAGGTGAACGCTCTATCACTGAGCCACCGCGGCCTCGGCTTAAAAATAGACCCTGAGACTAATAGTAGATATTTAATATAGTCTTCAAGCTTACTTGATTAAAAAAAAATATGTGCTCCATAGCTTTGAAGTAAGCTGATGAGAAGTTAGTCAGGAAAGATATCAATGTTTTTGTGAAATTTAGCGTTGTCGAAAAGAGAGGAGAGAAAGTATTCAAAATTGTATCTATCATTAATCGGAGGAACGACATTATCAAGAGTTTTATTGAAGGGAATTTTGTGACTTGTTTCAACTAAGTCGTATTTTGGTCGCTTCCCCAGAAGAAACTCATAATTTGAATCACGATGTGCTGAAGTGAAAAATTTCGCAAAATCATATTGTCTAGACTTCGGTAAAATATCTTTGATATCCAGGGCCGTGCCGTGGGAGGGGGGACGAACGGGGCGACGGCCATGGCGCCGAAGTAAGGGGGTGAAAAATTCGGGAGAAAAAGGAAAAAATATTGGAATATATGTATGGGGGCACCGTCGTATACTCTCGTCCCGGGCGCTGATTTTCCACTGCACGGCCCTGTTGATATCTTTCACTTGACAACAATTCATGAAGAACAAATGTTTCAAATATGATAAGGAATTATGTTATTATTTCTTTTGTTTTATCTATCTTATATTTTAATTGTGTATTTTTCAGCTCTCAAACTAGGTATTGAAGAAAACAGATCTTAGTTATTAGAACAAAGTTGATAAACACTCATATAATTATTTACTTAATGTAGAAGGAAGCAGTGGAGTTTTCAAATGGTGAGTACAAATGTAGTCATTAGATGTCATGACAACCAGCAAAACAGCTTCCCCATTTGCAAGGATTGTAGCAGAACCTTTAGTTGCTCCCTGGCTTCAGCGGTTAACTTCGCTACCGATTTCAGGCACAGCATCATGGTCTGGATGTTGTTTTCCGTTGTGTATAATCACTTGGATGTTGACAAATAGATGCTGGTTGCTTGCTCCTTCTTCCGGCAAACTCAACAGATTCTTGTATCCACTAGGAGGCGTTGGTGTTTCAATCTGGCACCACTGAAGTGTACTAAGGACATATACTAAAAGCTACGAGAAATTATTTGTACTTGGAATGAACCAATATTAAAACAGTAAATTTTGCTCCGATTATTTGTTTATCGCCAATAAACGCGGAAAAACAGAGAAATCGCCACTGGCTGGCTATAAATTCAATACTAGTTGGTTGTACTGTGTGGAGAGCAGCAGAGGGGATTATAGTGTAACCAGAAATGAGAATATTCTCTTCTTACTAAATCCAATGCTCCATTTTTCTAACCTCGTAACTTTTTTTCCCACAGACAACATTTCTTCAACTATTCATTTACATCAGGCATGTGCAAGTTGGAACAGGAGGTAGGCCACATCACATAGGACTTACTGGCTTCGAGGGCCGTACGAGACAATGTGTAATATCTTCACAAGAATTCAATAGCCACATTCAGTGACGTAACTAGGGGGAGCAAAATGGGCCCCGAGCGCCGGGTTGGGAGGGCGCAAAATTGGGCAAATATTTGGGGGAGTATTGCGTTTTGCTTGGTCAGGGAGGCGCTAAGACGAGCTTTTGTCTCGGGCGACGTCTAGCGTATTTGCGTCGCTGGCCATATTCAATGGAAAAACTCATTATCGTACACAAACATCACAGAAACACAAAACCTGTTATAAGGGCAATAAAATATTTACTGACGAAAAGCATAAATAAATCTTTTATCCACAAGACTATTTTTACATACCGGTACTACAATTATGTATATGCACAACATACACTTTTCACCCGGACTACAATACAATGTCACGTCCTTCCCACACTTACCAGGAATAATTAGTTCTAGTATTAGCATATGACTACATTTATAGTTGGTGCAAGAGATTATAATAGGAAAGATTATTTACCTACGTTTGAAATTATTATTATTATTATTATTATTATTATTATTATTATTATTATTATTATTATTATTATTATTATTATTATTATTATTATTATTATTATTTGTAAAAGCTCTTTATATTACAGATATTAACAGTAATTGTTAGTTTAGATAATGACGCATCTGTGAGCTTTCATGTTACCTGCTGTTACTAAATGCGTTGATTAGCTGTATATAAAAAAGAAAACAAGACCGTTTCATCAGGATGATGTTGCTGGTTCCATTAATTAATTAGTACTTTAAAAATGGATTTTTTTACAGTTATTTAATTATGAATCCATAGTTGATAACTGTTAGTTGATTTAATTACTTCTAAATATTTTTTGTTTCTTGTGACAAGTTTACATTAATTAGTTTTCTGGATTTCAACTTATCTTATCAAAATACTGTCAACTTTATAATCCGTCGCAGTATCTAAATGGATATTTTTTTTTATTGGACAATATCTGACTACAAAATGGAGATGTAATTATCAGAAGAAACAGATGGGCTGGAAAAGGTAAAATAAAATGTGAAGAGATCAATGATTCTTTATTATACAAAAAAAAAAAAAAACTTAAAGCAAGTATTCCAATGATGATAAGAGGTTAAGTTTGCACAAAATTTAACAGAGAATGTATACAGGGTGATCAGAAGGGAGTAACTCAGTAGTTATTTCTCTTTATATTATCTAAAAGTTTATGTTCGTCACTTTATCGTTTACTCTTTTATTATTATTACTATTGTTCTAGTTTCTCTTTGACATGTTCCCCATTTTGTTATTTATTCTTAAAGTTTTCTCAACCGTCTGTTTGAGTTTTTTTATATATTTTTTTTTCAGTATTTTATGAAGCTGATATTTTAACTTATATTTTTTTGGGATTGTTTTTGGTTATCATTCTTATTTCGAGAACTTTTGACTTTTATGAGAAGTCCATAATTTTCTTTGAGGACGACAAATAGCCTTGACCTTGACTAAATCAATCAATCAAATGCATAGTGAGCAATTCCATGTTTGAAATAAAATGAAATCTTTGAATTTAACGTCCTGCCATTACACCTGTTAGGCTAAAATAGGCGATGATTAAAGCAAGTGAATTATAATGCAAGAATCGATGGAATAATAATGTGGGAGGAAAGGGAAGTACCCCGAGAAAACCCCACGGACATTATGTTGTTCGCCAGGAACTTACTAAGCCGCGGATCGAACCAGGTACCCAAAGCATCAGAGGAAAGCGCTCTAAGCAATTTAACGTCTTTGGATTTTACGAGGTTTCCTACCAGTAGTATATGCGTAACTGTTTGCAATATTTAGATCATTGCTAGGAAAATGTGACTTTTGTCTATTAATTTTTCTTAATCGTTATCTATGACTTTATACTGTATCTATTAGTTTAAACATAACAAGGGGGTATCTGGGTAAATATAATATCCTATATGTTAATTCACAATCTCAAGATTAGATTCTATTCCATTATTCTTCCATTAAAATAGATTATAAATGCGTCCCTTCTTACGTCATGCTGAATCTTAGCAGTTTGAAAGTATGCTGTCATTTTACAAATAAAATCGAGTTCATTTGTTAGTATTGCTATGTAGGTGATTCATTATTGTGTACAAATTTAGGGATTTCATTCTTGGTGATATATTTAACTTTGCTTGGAAATCAAAACATCCTGAGGTGATCGGGGAGCCTCTGCACTGAGAAAAATCCGTTCATCGGACAGCGGTATATTGTACAAATATACGGAATCCTCTTGCTTACTACAGAAATCAGTACAGAACATATGTTATCCATATGATACATGCGCACTGCCCTTAGATGTTACATCATGCTGTTGCAGGTTGTCTGATATATAACAGTCTTCCTAATATTACATACATATATGTGTGTTACCTTCGTCAGCTGTATGTTATATACGTCCATTTGTATGTGAGATCTTGGCCGCCTATATTGTTTCATACGGAAAGTACGTACAGATGGAACATTTGTACGGAAAGTATTATAAAACATGCGTTTTCAGTTATACGTTTTCTGTACGTTAAGTCCAAAAACTACAGGATTTATAAATGTTACATACGATTTTATGTACGCCACATAAATTCTTTTTTCTAAGTGTGGTTGGTGCTTGCGTCTTAGGCGTGCGAGAAACTAGTAAAAGCTCATGTGGTTCGCATCCCATGTTAAGCTTTAAGTTCACAATTTATGAAGCCTCAGTGATCAAAGAGACGCTAAACATCAATTTGATCAATGAAAATATATGTGGAATAATGATGTGGTAAGAAATAGGCGAACTTCGAGAAACCGCACGGACTCGATGTTGTACACCATAATCTGACTTGCCGACGATCAAATATGGACTTCTTTTGTGACAGGTGAGCACTATAACACTAATCGAACGTGCCCCTCAAAAGCTTGAGGGAATATCATGATATTTATTGGCTGAATTATTTTATTTCTAGTCTCACGCTGAATTCCAATCACTCAACCATCTTAACAATCAACAACGATAAAAAAAATCGAAAATGAAGTGGGAGAAAATCTTCAAGGGTGTTTATTTAAAGATGTCATTCATGCATTCATCTGCTGGAACTGAGAAGAATCTGAAAACAATTAAGGATGGTTGACCAGCAGATTCGAATGCAGGTCGGGGGCGCGGTGGCTCAGTGGTAGAGCGTTCACCTCTGGTGCTTGGGGTCCCGGGTTCGATCCCAGCCCCCGCCAAGTGAACTTTGTGGTGGACAAACACCGTGCTCGTTGGTTTTCTCGGGGATCTCCCGTTTCCTCCCATTTTCTTCATTCCACCATTTCACTCATCTCTCTTAATCACCGTCTCCTTTAGCCTAACCGGCATAATCGTGGGACGTAAAACTCAAAGATTTCATTTCATTTCATTTCGAATGCAGGTCCATTCTCTTTCGGAGCGAAAACACAAACTACTTATCTTAAGCTCATTCCAATATGGAATTATTATTTTTTTTAAAAAAAAAAAAAAAAAAAAAAGTTCAACTGGATTTTTTCAACTATGAAAACGCGGAGAAATTATTGATTTCTTCAAGAGAGATTCTGGGTTTTGATGAAAAAATGTATTATATGCACGCGCAGAATGAAAGAAAAGAATTAACGCCTGTTTCTGCTAAACTGAGTTGAACTCTAGACACTGCCATTATATTTCTGATAGAAAGAAAAGAAAAATAGCTTATATTAAATAGAAACCTCTAACTTGTAAGGATCCAAAGATAATTCCTTGTAGTGAATCCTTTGTATTCTTTGGAGACATAGGAAGAAAAGCCTTCACGTCAAGATAATAGCGAAGACGAAAGACACTCTATTGTATTCGAATGTTGCAACAGATAATATTGACCTCACCAGCTTCACGGAAGGAAGAGATATTTCTCTATATATCACAGCGGCGGGTCATTGTTCCGCGGAGGGAAGCTTGGGTCACACGTTTAACATTATTTAATGTTCATGGAACAGACAACTATTGATAAAAATCCGAATGGTTTTGACACTTTTTTTACCTGACAGTAGAGCAAACAGCAGTCAAACAGCTCTCGTTTAACTTCTCTTGAAAGTGTAGAACATTTTAAGTTAATCAAGATTGATACACGCATTTTAGGACATATTGCTTTAGTTTTACGCATCTAAACCATACTATTCGTAAATACAGGGTTATTACAAATGATTGACCCAATTTCATAAATTCACTGTAGGTTTATTATTGGACGTATCGTCACAAAACTTAGCAGACTTATTAAAAAATTCAAAAAGTTTATTGTTTTAAATGATAGTCACAAAAAAATGTTGCTTTATGACTGAAGATGAGTTTCTCACAAAACCCAACTTCTTCCATAAGCTTTTTGTTGCAACTGCGAGGAAAATTCAAAGTGCTTGACTTTACAATCAGGCGTCAGGACTTGTAGCAATTGCAAGCGGTACGGCTTCTATTTCAATCGTTTCTGTAAGCTCTTCCAAACTCTAGGGTATAGAATATTCAGCTCTCTGCTTGCTCTGTTCGTAGACTTGAATGGGCTTCGTGTAAAACTCGCTCGCACGCGCTCAACTGTCTCTCACTGTAGAACATTTTTAACTGAATTAAAAGAAAGAAGATTCTCAGTTTGACCTATGTGTATATATGTATAATATGTATAAAAATGTGTGTTCGTATGTTTGCATGGCTGTACGCGATTATATACAGAAACGTTGGCCATGTTTCGATGCTATATTCACTATTGAAGTAAGCGTTTGGAAAATAATAATTATTAACTGATTATTTATTTATTTAGCAATCACCAGATATAGCTCAGAGGCCATTTTATACTGGATGTCTAACAACAACAGTAACAATGGGAAGGATTTGGAAAGGTATCGGCCAGAGCCTCTTTAGTAGGTACCATCCCGGCATTTGCCTGGTAGGACTGACAAAAACCCTGGAAAACCTCAGTCAAGATGGTCGGCAGCGGGAATCAAACCCACGACCTCCCGAATGCGAAGCCAACGCTCTACCACTTGAGCTACTTCACTCGGCCAAATCAATTAATTATAAAAATCAATTAATTTCTGCAAACGTCGAATGAAAACATTTCATCCTTTCCCTTTACTAGCTCTTAACTGTAGAACAGTTTTTCAATTGATAACATGTCATATTTTTGGCAACATCGTATCTGTAAGATTTCCGAGATTCTTCTGTTTCCTCAAATCTTTGCTCAGTGTTGAAACATGAAGTGCCAGTGACAGAAGGATTACAACCTTCCCTGAAAATTTTCAACTTATATCGAACGAAATAGTATTTAAATTCTTTCTCTAATCTCTAGTAGTGTCGTCCTTCGTGATTAAGCAAATCCTCTGCTGGGTTCGGTCTCCAGTAACGATGGCATCTGTTCTACCGTTCTAATCTCCTCCAACTTTGCCTCAGAAGTTTCACCTAGGGCTCCATCTGTACCATTCTTCGCAAAAGTTTGCGAAACGTAACGCAACGTAAAAGATGGTTAAAAAAAACCTACTGTAAGTGTTATACCGATTATCCCAAAGTAAATTGCACCTCTTATGTTGCGTTGACACAAACCAATAAGGTATAACAGCCTTAGTCTCCATGAAATGGGCAGAGGAAGATCGGACAAAGTGGATAAATTAATGTGTTTGTAGTTACTGTTCAAGAAGTAAGCAACTTATCAAATAAATATTGACAGGACATTGCTAGAATACTAAAATAGAAGGTTATTGACGCTGATTGCAGGTACGTAACACAAAATTCAAACGTGTTGTATTTTATCAACTTCCAAAACCTCCAGGGCATAGTAAATAATACTCTATGATAAGTCAAAACGTTCAAGAAACAGAGGAAATGTAACAGAAAATACGTTTCACTATAACATAGTCCGTTTTAATGTAATAAATTGGTAAATTATTATAGTGCAAAGACAACATATTAGGTTCTGTCCATTATCTGTGAACTATTCCTATCGTCTATTTTGGTCTGAAGATAGTACTGATTTCAATGAGCTATTCTGTAGTTTCACTTCTCCATTCTTGATACAGATCACAAAAGTAGGGCCAAAGCCATTGTAGTAGTGCATCCTTCATGTGTCCATGCTTCATAATTGACGCATTAGATCCATGGCTTTAGTCCAGCTTTGCCTCTTGTTCCTCTACACGAATTAATCCGATGGTGTAAATAAATCCAAAACGTACTTTTGACTACAAGCATATCACCTGTATTTCCTAACAGAGTGGAAGAGAGGAGACTTTACATTCCTATTTTCCTTAGACCTCACCTTCCTCTTCAGAATGAGAACACAGCGCATATGGTTGTCCAGTGGTAGAAATGTCAATTTTGGTGTAAGATGTCTCTGGTTTCATTCCAGGCATAATCGATTTGTAGTAGAGAATATCATGTTAGCAAGTTTTACTGAGGTTCTCCCCTTTCCTTCTGTATTTTTATTCTATCGGGTCACATAACTATTCATTTTCCTCTTCTTTAGCCTACCATAACCATGGAGCATTAAAGAGTTTTCGAATATGAAGGGAAGTTCCTATCTTCTGCATAATCGTGGACAAGAATTACATCCAGAGTCGGCTCTACCATACGTCTAACACGTGTATTTGTCCAGGATGGCCATTTCTACAGGCTGCAACTTTTGATGGGCTGCAAGATCTGTCATAACGTGGGTTCCTGTCACCACGGCATGGCGCGTCCTCAGGTTGCGGATCGAGGAGAAGGCCTCTAGATATAGAGGTTAGCTGCGAATATACTGAATAAGCAGTCGCGGACAGACGACTAGGAGTGGTCCTCCAGCTTGGGGGTTTGGGTAAGGCTAACACCCTCATCCTGTAAAAAAAGGTACTTGTTCAGAAACATTCACAAAAGCCTCGGACAAGGACTGATAACTTGGCACGACATCAGCAAAAGAAAATGGACATGAGATTTGGAACATGGAATTTTAGAAGTCTCTATAGGGCAGGCGCGTTAAAATCTGTAACGAGTGAGTTAGAGAAATACAGGATGGACTTAGTAGGAGTTCAGGAAGTTAGGTGGGAAGGAAATGGATCTGAGAATTCCGGAAATTTTACGTTCTTTTACGGGGAAGGAAATAAAAATCACCAGTTAGGAACAGGGTTTTTCGTTCACAAACGAATATTACCAGCAATTAAACGGGTTGAATTTGTTACTGACAGACTTTCTCTTATTACTCTTAAGGGACGGTGGTGTGATATTATTGTTTTAAATGTACATGCTCCAACTGAAGATAAGGGTGACGATATAAAAGATAGTTTTTACGAAGAAGTGGAACAGATATTTGACCAACTCCCGCGATACCATATGAAGATTCTATTAGGGGATTTCAATGCGAAGGTAGGACGAGAGGATATTTTCAAACCGATTATAGGGAACGAAAGTTTGCATAAGGATAGTAATGACAACGGTGTTAGACTCGTGAACTTTGCAACATCCAAAAACCTAATCGTGAAGAGTACAAAATTCCCACATCGCGACGTTCATAAATACACTTGGACATCACCAGACGGAAAAACACATAATCAAATTGATCACGTTTTAGTAGATAGAAGAAGACAATCTAGCATAATTGACGTCCGGTCGTTTAGAGGGTCTGATTGTGACACTGATCACTACCTGGTAGTAGCGATAATACGGGAGAGATTATCGTTGAATAAAGGTAATATTCAATGTCCGAAAACGGAGAGATTTAATTTAAAGAAATTAGAAGAGAGCCAGGTAAGAGAGGAATACCAGATTGAGGTTTCGAATAGATTCTCGGTCTTAGAAGACTCGGAGTGCACTAGTGTCGAGGATACTTGGATTGAAATTAGAGATAGCATTAAAAGTTCAGCAATAGAAAAATTGGGACACGCGGAAATACGTAGGAACAAACCATGGTTCGACCAAGAATGCATTAAACTAGCAGAGAAGAGAAAACAGGCAAAATTACGGTGGCTACAAAATCCGAATGAAATAACTACACAAAATTTCGCAGATATCAGGCGGGAAACTTCCAAAACTTTTAGAACAAAGAAACGGGATTTTTTGAAAGCTAAAATTAAAGAACTTGAAGATAATAGTAAAAATAAAAATATTCGGGACATGTATAAGGGGATCAGCGAATTTAAGAAAGGCTATCAACCTCGTGCTTATATATTAAAGAAATCTGACGGAACAGTTCTCACTGATACGGATAGCCTCTTAAATAGATGGAAAGATTTCTTTGACGATTTGCTGAACACGCAGCCAAAAACTAATGTGCGTGGAGAAAAGGAGATACACACCGCAGAACCGTATATTCCAGAACCTAATCGAATAGAAGTGGAAGCCGCTATAAAGAAATTAAAGAAACACAAATCTCCGGGTGTAGATGAAATTCCGGCTGAGTTAATTTTAGCTGGAGGCGAAAAATTGTGGAACAAGATACACAAACTCATTCTCCTTATCTGGAACAAGGAAGAATTGCCACAAGAGTGGAAAGAGTCAATCATTGTTCCAATTCACAAGAAAGGCGACAAAACTGACTGTAATAATTATCGAGGCATTTCTCTTCTGTCAACATCCTCTAAAATCCTTTCAAATATTCTGTTAGCAAGATTGGCCCCATACGCAGATGAAATTATTGGAGATTATCTGTGCGGATTTAGACGAAATCGATCAACTATCGACCAAATATTTACCATTCGCCAAATACTCGAAAAGAAGTGGGAATACAATACCCCGGTACATCAACTATTTATTGATTTTAGAAAGGCTTACGACTCGGTTAGGAGAAAAACATTATACAACGTTCTTACAGAACTTGGAATACCGAGAAAGCTAATTAGATTAATTAAGATATGTTTAAGTGAATCCCAAAGTAAAGTCCGGGTAGGAAAATTTTTATCCACGAGCTTCCACGTCGAAAATGGCCTGAAACAAGGAGATGCGTTGTCGCCATTATTATTTAACTTCGTGCTGGAAAACGCCATAAGGAAAATCAAAGATAGCAACCAGGGCCTAGAGTTGAACGGCATTCACCAGGTTATGGCATATGCTGATGATGTAAATTTAATAGGGGATGATAGAAGAACAGTAGAAATAAATGCAGAGATCTTATTAAACGCTTGCAGGGACATGGGTTTAGAAGTAAATGCAGAGAAAACTAAATACATGGAAGTGCGTCGGGACCGTAATACGGCAAATTGTGGAGGCGTTAAAATATTAAATAATGCTTTTGATAAAGTGGGTACTTTCAAATATTTAGGATCAATATTAACAGACGAAAATCATATTCACAAAGAAATTAAATGTCGACTAAAAACAGGGAACTCGTGTTACTACTCGGTTCAAAATCTCTTGTCGTCGCGAATTCTGTCGAGGAATTTGAAGCTTAAAATATATAAAACGATAATCATGCCTGTTGTTCTGTATGGTTGCGAAACATGGTCGCTTACTCTGAGGGAAGAACATAGACTGAAAGTATTTGAGAACAGGATCCTGAGAAGAATATTCGGACCCAAGAGGAACGAGAATGGGGAATGGCGGAAGCTTCATAACGAGGAACTACATAGTTTATACGATTTACCCAACATTGTTAGGGTCGTCAAGTCTAGGAGGCTTAGGTGGGCAGGTCATGTAGCTAGAATGGAAGAAAGTAGAAACGCTTTCAAAGTCTTAACTGGTAGACCCATAGGAAAACGACCATTAGGAAGACCTAGGCGCAGTTGGGAGGATAATATTAAGATGGATCTCGCAGAGATAGGAATACAAAGTAGAAACTGGATGCAATTAGCTAAGGATAGAAGTCAGTGGAGAGCTTTTGTGAACGCGGCACTGAACCTCCGGGTTCCATAGGCCATAGAGTTAGTTAGTTTAGTTAGTTAGCAAGATCTGTCATAATTATATTATTTAAAATAAATTATTCTTGTTAAAAACAAACTCCATTATTATGGTAATTAAATTTACTAAGCTGAGGTTAAATTTGAATATTACATTCATAAATCATGTTTAGGTCACATTAATTTAAGGTTACATGGATGATGCTAAATCAAATCATGAAACAAATTGCAGCATTAATTGCTTGGTTGTCAACAAATACAAGGACTTAATTCTCGAACACTGGCGAACACCTGTTCCATTTAGTTAGTTATCACAATTTTGATATGAAAACCAGTTTTCACTTTGTCACAAGAAAGTTCCTTATCATTGAAGATGGAAACAAGTTTTTTAACTATATTTTTCACAGATGTAGAAGGAAAATCAAGAAATAAAGTAAAAGAAACTAGTTGCAATGGAACTGCAAACTGATACATTGAAACTAAAGCGATATTGAATTCTATAGAAAGGATTATCATATTTCCTCTGCAGGTGTGTTTGAATTATCCTTCATTAACCTAGATCTAATAGACTATTACAGAGGAGTCCCGGTAGTTCGAACATGTTTAATCCGAACATCCGATTAATCCGAAAAGGTCAAAGAGGAAAATTTTGTTTTTTTTTTTATTTTTATTTATTTATTTTATGGCAAAAATATGCAATTTTAGGAAATTAGTAACTAAAATTATGAAAATGGGTGCAAAGTAAACTTTCGTAGAAAACAATGTAAACTTTCGTTAAATACAGTTTTTTTTTAAACACCTGTGTTTAGACCTTAAGATACATTACGACAATTACACAAAGTTTGAAATAGAATACAGTGTATGCACTGTACAATATTAACACTTGTAGGTTTAGTATGAGAGAAGTACAGTAATATATAGTAGAATAAGTACTGTGCTGTAAAATAAAATTGAATGTACAATATTGGTAGTGTACAGTAGTAGTTTTGTACTAGTATCTACCAAAAGTACCGTACTACCGTACTAACATTACTTGTTCCAAGTCATAAACAAAGGCATCAAGTTTTTACAACATCATTACCATTTTTTTTTCAGTACAGTACATATACTGTAGTCAGAAAATGTGTCTTGAAATACTATACGCTATGTTTTACAACACAGTAGACCCGTTCACCTGTTCAAACCGCGATTTTACTGTTATTCCGGCTAATTCGAACAATCACGTAATCCGAATACGGTTCGATCCCAATTAGTTTGGATTAGCGGAACTCCACTGTATTTAAAGAAAAGAAACTGACACAACAATATTGTATTTGTAATGTTTATGGATTTCTGAGTGCGAGTGGTCTTTCCCTCCCTTTCATTGTACATGATAGGGTAGCATACTTAAAATAGCCGCTTTTACGATTTGTTCTTTATGAAGAAAGGGGGCGGCAGATGATGGAATTGCACGGGCTGGTAAATTGCCTAGGGCCATCCCTGACTATATCCTTAAGTAGAAAATAATGTATAAAAGCAAACTGCGTACAAAATGAAAGTTCTAGTTTAAGAGTCTTCATCCCGGCGAAATTAAAATACCGCCAATTTTACAGTAATTATGTGATATCTTCAAATAGATAAAAGATAATCGAAATGTGGAACAAGAACGCCCTAGACAATAATATTTTACATGAGAAACCGTTATCACGACTCACTTATCTGCTTTCGATTTCGAGCCATTTTGAAAATCGGCATTTATTTTCGCGTTTCTAAACAGCTGAAAACGGAAAGCTACTAGGTGACTTGTGATGACGGTACCTCACGCAAAATAATATTGTCTAGGGCGCTCTTGTTCCATATTTTAATTATCTTTTGTCTATTTGAAGATATCACATAATTACTGTAAAATTAGCGGTATTTTAATTTCGCCGGGATGAAGACTCTTGATGTCGCACGATTATGGGGCTCAGGCGAAAACAGAGAGATGTTTAGCAAAGGAAAATTACAATGAATGTGTTAGTGAAATGAGAATGTAAAAGGAACCCCGAGAAAATAAACGAACACGATGTTGTTCACCACAACTCCCTTGCTCTGGGATCGAACCAGAATCTCCAACAGAAAAGGCGACAGCTCTACAATGAATCACTGTACCCTCATCTCCGTACATGAAGAACTACTTTTCTATCTAATTTTTTTAAAAAGATGTATCATTATGTATATAATTTCTTTGTTAAAAAATAAATTTCCTAATACTTAAAATATTAAAATATCCATTGTAATGTTTACTGCATTAATATAAAAGCTTCAATCAAAGAAAATATTACAATCATTCAATTCATTTGAAAAATTAATTAATGCTTCTCTGTTAGGGATCATTAACGCGATGGAAAATCTTGCATTTTAGGATCTGATTCTCTTGAGTGAACGTTCGTAACGTGACAAAGTGACATAGTGAAACAGAAAAGGAGAGGGGGAAAGGGGTTCACTGAATCAATGTCCTCAACGGTACTAGTATTTATTTGCCTGAAGTCAGATGCACACACAAAATAATGCTTTTTGAAAAGAAAAGAGAACCCAGATTGAAGAGAGAAAATATATCACAAAAACTCTATCTGAAACTTGAAAGAAATCTTCTTTTCAACTGTTTACGCTAAAACAGTCCCACTCGCGAAAGGAAAACACATTTTCCCTATTCTGCAAAATACTTCGCAGCGTTAGGAAGGGGTCTATCCCTTTAAGTAGACATAGCGCATGCTCAGTGCTTAAGCTCGAAGAGACAATGCAGTGTAGCAATCCATCAGCAATGTTTTCTATGTTTCGAGGATAAGGAACCCGCAGGATCATTACCAAGCGCGCATCCAGAACATTTTGTTGGGAGATATCCAAGCTGTTGTGTGTGTGTGTGTGTGGGAGGGGGATCCAACACTACAAGCCACTAGGTGTATGTAGAATTCTACAAGTATTATTCTACACCTGAAAATAGATAAGTAATTGTAAAAATACTTTCACCTATATTTTCACAAAAAATGATAGGACTAGATAATACTTTTCTAATCTTCTACTGGCGCATGTCATCTATCATGTGAACTATATTCGTGTGATACAGCTTCCGCGTTTTCTGCAGCAGATATTCTAAATTCATGAATATGTCCTCAGTAGCATTTTGAATGAAGCTATGTCACTTCCCGATGGTATTCGATATGGAGGTAGAGGTATCAACAGTTGAACCGTAAAATAGTACAGAATGGCATAGGTTTCATATCACGAAAATAACTGCTGTGAAATTTGATACAACAGTACTAGGTATACTCTTCTTCAAATACACCTATTTTGACACGGAACTCTTCAAGAAGATGCCATTTCGTGGCTCCAAACCCAGAAGAGATCTTATGTTTGATTATTCTTCTGTGGCTACACTTCTTGAAGAAATATCAATACTCTATTCACATGGACGTATTCTCATTCTATACCCATTTCAGCCCTCAAGTTAAAAGATCTAATGGTAATAATGCCTTATACTCGTCCAGTTTTTCATGGTATTTACCAGAAACTAACATCCACCGAAACAATGGACAGTGAAGATACTCCAGAAGATATACTGTATTTCATATGAAAATCTGTGAATATGATTTTGCAGTCAGGCAAAAAGATTTAAGTCATGTTCAAACTCGAGTATGAGTATAGTACGAACATTATACCATGCGTTTCGTAATAAATGCTATTTACTTTGAAATTAAAATTTTTGCTCTTGCATAATTTACCTAACAATAAGTTAGGAAGTAAAAAGTTGACTCTTTATTATATAAATTATGACGCAACATGATGCTTTACAAAAATCAATTTATTTCCTTTTCTTGTCGAAGTGGTATAGCTCCATCTCCCACTAGATCTCTCAATTTTGGTGCGAATTCAGAATTGAAACCTCAATTGCTATAATTCACGACTGCTTCCTCTGCTAATATTGGTTCACGTAGAGCATAAAACGATAATAAATATCATGAAACGTTTTCGTAATATCGATTTAATCTTTTAAAAGTGGGTTCGACCCAGTCGTTCTTTCAGAAAAAAATATTCCGGGGGGGCACTCTTAATATTCTGGGTGGCACTGCTGGTACTATTCTATTTATTATTGTATTATAGACGTATTATTTTGGTTTCCTACGGGGGGCACTCTCAGAGCTCCGTGGGGGCACTGTCCCCGAAAAACATGTCTGGAAGAAACATTGGTTCGACCTCTCTCCTAATACTTGTATTAAAGCCGGGTATAGTAGAAATTTATTACTACTTCTAATGTATATATTTATCTCCATAGACCATAAAAGGTAATTTACAGCGAGAAACAGTTTCTTCGAAATAAATTTAATGACCTAACAAGAGGCTAAATCTTTGCTTTAATCTCTCTTTTCATATTGGAAGTTATATAAATAAGTTGCCTCCTGTTTTAACATTGAATTTTAAAACACAAAACAAAGGCAAATGGCAAAACGCAAGACAAAGTTAGAGATAGTATTTTTTATGTAGATCACCATTCCAAAAGTAACTGCCATCTCCTTTTACATTTGCCTAGGAGCTGGTTAATCTATCATTTACATGCAAGGAAACTCGCTTCTTTGCTGATTGCATATTCTAAAGTAGAGCTAGGGAATTACTTCGGGGATAAACGATCTTCTCGCTTCAGATCGTTACAAATCCCAAAGGACTCAGACAACTGTCTTTTTATTCGCACCTTGCACCTTACTTTAGTCACTAAAGACTCACTTTCACCAGCCTTACGATATTCCCAATACTTTTGCTCAATCTCATTTCTTCCAGAGGTTGCTCCAGGAACCAATTTTAAAGAGATTGATTCAAAAACATTCATATATCAATATTTAAATCAATGGGTGAGGACAAGTTACTAATTTCACGTGCATTATATTTTTTCTATGTTGGATATAAAAATATGAAACTTGTTATATGAAAATTTCTTACTAGATAGTATACGAATCCGTCAATTATTTTAAGCAACTAATAGAGTAATATACAGTTTTTGACTAAGTACACTTAGCATATAAGCCGTGGAGGGTTGATTACCGTCTGCCACATTGATATGAAAGTGAAATATTGGTTACGACTAATCCCAGTATCTCCGGAACATTTGACACAATGGGATAGACCTTGGTAGCTCGTGGAGGCTAGGAGTGAATTTTGTTCCAAGAAGATATTATATACCTTAACTATTTCTTCTCAACCATCATCGCTGGTCTGGTGGTTAAATGTCGGGTTCGATTCCCATCGGGAGAGCATTGAACGCTCTACAATACTTCGAATCCCACTTTAACTATATGATTTGTCCTTAACAGCCTCGCTACTCAATACGTGCGTAAAAATCAATAAAAATCAAATATATAAGGTAAAGGGAAAAATGTCAAATGACGTAGAAAAAGTTAGAAATAAATCCACGACTGCTTCAATTTTACGAAGATGCCAAAAGAGACTCGCAGGATCTTTGGGCAACCCAGAAACCTAGAGAACTACTTGCAAACATCCTATCATGTAAAGATCTTTGTTGCATGCTGAGTCAATCTCTGTTTGAATAATACAAGACCTGCTTTAAACCTTGTAACTCACACACGTTCTCACACTGGTGCGCACTCTCACTCACGCATTAGGTGTCACCTCTAAAGCCTCGAGCTGTCCTCTTAAATTACGTTTTCATTACATTTTAGATAAGTTGTAGAACACTAACTTCAAAACATGGTGAAGAAGACTTACGATAGACTATAAGCTCGGCGAACGTTGGTAAAAAGATAAGGCAAAGACTGAAAGAACGGTGTTAGCAAGAATGAACTTCTAGGAAGGATGAGAATAGCATGGGCTTATCGGGAAATCATAAAAGTGTGAGTGTATTGCAAAATGACAGAAAATGCTCTGTTTTATCAACTTTCTTGTAACATCTGTGTTACTAGCATAATAAGTCTTCATTGACACCTGATATTGTGTCCGTTTATTTGCTACTACTATCGTTAATAAATAACATCAACGTTAACAGCCATGTTAATGCATTAAGTGTGTCCATGGACAATCTTTCGAGTAGTAAGACTAAATTATTCTCACAGTATACATAATTATATCATATCTAACATCATGAAATTTGTTAAAATATTGTACTCTCTCATACACATAATGCATATGCATATTAATAATCATCACACATACTATTTCGGAGACTAGACGTTTATTTTATGGAACGTATTTTAGAGTATGATACAATGGTTAGATTTCCCAGATACTATTAAAAGTTACAAGAGCTGCAATATTAAAATTTACACATATTAAGAATCGTGATATGCTAAATTAAATGTTCTACGAATGAAGCATTTGCAAAGGAATCCTCTTGTATACCAGATCTATAAATCTAATGATACATATTCATCTTCTTCTCAGTTTCATACAGTAAACTGGATATTTTATTGGTACTAAACAAGGATAATCTAAAATTATGCAAAATAATAGCCTATATATTTGGCTTATATACTGTAAAGAGATTTTGAGTTGAGTTGATTTTGGGTTTAACGTCCCGTTCAGCAGCGAGGCTATATGAGACGTGGACCTACTGATTAACGTGGAATCCGAATCACATGAGCTCCCGCCGGGAATCGAACCCGGGCCTCCCACGCCAAAGGCGCGTACGGTAACCGCTTAGCCACGGAGGAGCTTAAAGAGATTTTGCTTCGAACACTTATTTTCATTAGCTTCAATACAAAATTCAAACCAAGGATGCCATAAAATAGAGGATCTGCCTATACGACAGAATCGTGAAGCTATACCTCACAGTTTAGCTCCCTCTCCCCCTGTGCCTGCTCCGCCCACTAAGATTGCAATGTTTTGAACCGACATTCATGACGGAAACGAGAGTAGCCAATCAGACATGCCGATGATCGATTGTTTTTTTGGAATTATTGAATTAATAAGATGAAAATAGATATAGCTAGATACTATATTTTATAACATCCTTGAATCAAACGTTTTATCTTTCGAAATAATACAGAAATAAAAACAACGAAATGGCATTAAATTTATGTATGGAATTTCGTGCCAACATTCAGCAAGCATCAAGGGTGCCGACAATTCCACTCAGTATATTTGGCTAAGTCTAGGTAACAATTAAAGATAGTATCTAACAAGCTATGTAATTACTAAAACAAACTGTAACGGATGTATACGGTCCGTTACAATCTTTTCACTGTAACAAGTGAGGTATTCTAAAAGCCCAAATATATTTCAATACGTGCATTAAAAATGTTTGGTATTTACCAGTGAAATACAAAATAATATTAAAATTTAAGTGAAGAATAAAGCGGGGTTGCGCCGTCCTCCCACTTCCAGAAAATACCTGTGGCGTCCTCCACTTTCTAAAAAAATATAATGGAGAAAGATAGGCACGGGGGGCGGTATCACGTCATGCGTCCCCCTACCTTTTCAGTTCAACTTTTACCTCAAAAACTAAGTATTGAATAAAAGAAAATATTTTATGAAAAAACGTACTTCAGTATTATGGACATTCGTTCAGTATTTCAGTATTTTGTAAATACAATGCGCAATTTTGCATATAAACAATGCAATACAAAAGAATAACACATTAGAATGGCAAATTATTTTTACTATGTTTTCAGTAGTATTATTGATCCATAGAAACGTATAAAAAAGTTACACTTTAAAATATATGGGTTAAACGTTTTTGAATAACGGACTTTAAAAAAACTTTTCTCATCACTGACACCTATCTAAAGAGATTTCTCGTTTAACTCTTCTGAAAATAGTAGATTCTCTCCATTAAACGCAAATCGTAAAATGCGTTGCCTACAAGACAAGATTGAGATTGTCTTGGTACGAAAAGTAATCTTGAAAGTGATGTCCTGTCTTGGAAAGCGTATTTGCCTTTTTTTATTGGAAAAGTTCTACCATGTCTTGTATCTCGTCACGACAATTCTGTCGCGGAAACTCTAATCGAAGGTTTCATGATTATTTTGTTTTTTTCAGACTCTTCTTTTAATTAAATGATGTAAAAATCCAGAATAGTACATGGGAAGAAGGCATCCAAAGAGGAAAAAAATAGATTGTAACAAGGAACACTGACATAAAACCCAAGAAAAGGCTAATGGGAGCATGTGTTGTATGGAACATGGTGTTGTGTAGGTGTGAGGAGTGAATCTTTGGCGAAGAGGAATACAGAGAACAGAAACCTTCGAAATGTAGTGCTATAGAAGGATGTTGAAAATTAGATTAGTTGATATGGTATCAAATAAAAAGTATTGGAGATGGTAACAGGAAAAACTTGAGAATTCTTCGGAAAAGAGATGCAATGATTGGATACATTATGAGACACGAAAGAATCATTCTAGTATCTATTATCTATTATCTATCAGATGAAAGAAATACCTGGCGGAAGGCCGCGATGGAAATATATTGACCAAATAATACAAAAAATAGTGAAGTAAAAGCACGGAATGATGAAAATTGTCTTTGGATAGGGAAGAGTGGAAAGCTAAGCCTAATCAATCGAAGAATTCTTAACCTGACTTAAAGACTTCATTTTATTTTATTTTATTTATTATTCTTATTTTTGTAAACTAGAGACTTATTTCAATAGCTTTCTAGTGTAATATATAAATATTAAACAAATTTCATGGGAATTACATATACATTTGCATTACATGAAACCAGTGGCGTATTTAAGAGGCTATCGGGCTCAAGTCCACCCCCCTCAAAATAAATTTATTAGGTTTTCGCATTCCACGTACAACAATAATTCTTCTTACCCAGGGCTGGATTAACTCATCTGGGGGTCCGAGGCTAGAAAAAAACACGTACCCCCTGCTGACTTCACCTAATACATTTTTGTGAAAGTAGAGTAGGAAAGTTAAGGGAATATGTTCCATATTTTTGATCATATTTAGTTTTATGATGATGATTGTATTTTCTTATAGATAGCCAATTAAGATTTTGATCAGAGTGGAGGCCCCTGCTCACCTGGAGGCTATTGCCCCCTAAGCCCCCCTTCATCCGGCACTGTTCTTACCATTTCTAAGAATTTCATTGAGTTTCCACTTTGTTATGATCTTTGTTCAGAAATAATACTGTATTTGTCAAATTGCATTCCATGTAGGAAATGTGTGCTTTTTTCCTTTCTTTCGTCCATTCTACCCTCCTGTTCTTTTTCTTACAAGGGAAGAGAGGCAGAATATATATCGAAGTGGAACATGGTTTATAAACCAATCGAAGATACTAATGACGCCTATGACGCCTGTTATAAAAAAAATTCAGAATGCATATACTTTGCGAGTTATATGAATATACAGGGTGTCCAGAAAATCCGTTTCCACTCCTAGAAATCGCAAATGATGAGACAGGTGACAAAACAGGAAAACATGTGTTTGATCATTTTAAAAGTGACAACGTATCAAAGCAAAAAGTGTTGTTAGGGCCACCCGCAGGATCTCAGGCGGAGTCCAACTAAAAAATTGCAAAAGGTAACGGGGTCAAGTAGCATATCGTTGGAAACCTGTTGGGAAATGAAAGAAGACGGAACAAGTCTCGACTCTCTAAAACTACCCTGTGCAAAATGGCCTCCGTTCAAAATGTCAGCAAAAACGTCATTGTAAAGTATATGACCACCTGCAAAAAACCTGAAACGGTGAGACGCATGTCAAAACGACCTAGGTTGAAGACCTAAAAATTGCCTAAAAAGGACCTCTAAAAAAGACCTAAAGATATCTTTAAAAAAAGGACCTAAAAACTGGAAAAAAAGGACGTAAAAATAAGGCCCAAATTAATTAAAATTACACATTTAATGAATATAATGCTCAAGAAATACAAGCTTCTGGTAGGTTAACGGCCTGTCCTTCTTCCACAAACTAAAGTACAAACTAAAATAAGAAAACTTCCTCACTTTACCCCCTTGCTCGAGGAAATTTTTACGTCTCCTTATCTGCCTTGTGATTGTTGCACATCTGGTCTTACCAGTCCAGTCGTTGAAGAATGTCTTATCTTTTGAATTTTGTTTACTAAAGAAAATATGTTTAAGAGGTGGTTGTGATTCGAGTTAATGTCCAGTAAATTTCTTGTCGTAAGATGAAGTGCAAAAAAAAAAAAAAAAAAAAAAAAAAAAAAAAAAAAAAAAGACGTTAAGACCTATGAATATGAAAAGCTTAAAAAAAAATAAACAAAAAACACCGAAAAAAGGCAAAAAAGGACAAATAAAATCCACTATTTTCTGGCCTACAATGACCCAAAATGAACATATGTTATGTTGAGTCTCATCTTCGGGCACTCGTAAAAAAAGAGGATTTTTCCTCAACTTCCGGGCCCTATTTATTTATATGGACTTGTAGTGGATATCCGTACACTACAAGTCCATATAAACAGTATTAACTTATGGTAGTGCATATCCGTAAAAGGCTATAGAATAGGAAATATATGAATTTGCATCAAACATTTGTTTACATTTTTAGCACAAGAGAATAGAAAAAAGTGTATATAGGACAAGATCGTCAACGTTAAATGAAAGATCTGGAACACAACAACAGCTGACAATATTTTGTTTGACGCAAATAACATCAAAATCATTTCTCTTCACAAAATCACTAACGCGAGACAGTTGTGACAGACAAAACAGAAGTGTATGAGCTGGCAACACTACCGAGAAACTTTTCTACAAAGATAGTTGGGTGGTGTTTCATGGAACACATCC